>NC_138767.1:47823408-49023408 GCF_965113315.1 Podarcis vaucheri
CTAGATGTTGTTGGACTATGGCTCCCATGAAACATCTGGATAGCGGCAGGCTGGAGGGGAGGGCTATGCTAGAATTCCTGAATCCAGAGGTGCTTTTGCCCTTCCCCTTTACGAGGTGGGCAGGACAGTAGTGCCCTTTACTATTGACTTCAGCTAGACTTCAAAGACTGATTTAGCATTGTTTTAGCCAGTGCTTATTTATAGAAGCATTTTTTTTCTGAAGCCTCAATTAAGCAAGCATTGATTATCAATACCTTTAAATATATTGATAGCTAGGAACTCCCATTAAGATAACACATTGATGCTTTTCTAGGGAGCCGTGAAGGAGCCTGTAATCAAACACTAACTAAAAATATCAGCAAGTCATGAAGGATAACTATCAAGTCGACAGCCATTTTAATCACTCCAATTACTCAATTGTCTGCGCCTAATTCGTTATAGGCAGTTCAATTGTGTTTGCCTTGATTGATATCGCAGTGGTTGCCTTAAAAAAACAATGACATTTTGTGAATAACAAAGTCAGCACAAAAATATGCACCAGATCCCAAAGGAAGCTGGAGGAATTATGATTGCTCAGTTCCCCTTTGCAAATGAATAAGTAGGAAGAAAGATCAGTTATGAAAATAATAACAATCTAGTTTAGAATCAGATCCATCTAAAGCAGTTCTCCATCAATTGTAAGAGAATAGCAAAGCTTGAAGCAGACCATATTAGGATAACGAAGGCATTTTCCTTCTGTGTTGTTTGGAATTCATAGCCTAGATAAACTGATTGTGGAAAATGCATCGAGAAAAACTAAAATTCTAATTAATTCCTTAGGTAAGAAAAGCAAACTTCCAGGGAAAGCCTAGGAAGATGATTTTATAGTTTGAAGGAAATGTGGGGGGTTTTAGGGTGGGGGGTAGAACTTGAGAACAGGGCGCATTCCAAACCTGTTTTATATTATTATGTCTTACATATGTATTCCACCTTCCCTCAAAGGACTACAGGATGGTGCACATGCTATTTTTCCTCACAACAATTCTCAGAGGTAAGTTAGGCTGAGAAAAGATGACTGGCTCAAGGTCACCCTACAAGCAGAAAACCCAATTGTTATTTGTTCTGATTCAGTGATAAACAGTGGGGTTTCCTGCAGAAAGTTGTGGGACAAAAGAAAAATACTTGGAGATGGATTTGTGCCTGGAAAGCACGACACAAAAGGAAATCTGGATGAGTCCTTAATGTGCTTAGAATTGAAACCCTGTTCTTTTTCCACAGCATCACATTGCCTCTTAAACCTGCCTCCTTGCATACTATCGATAAACCCAATCTGGATGTCAACAGTAAGAGTAGTTAATCCAGCTCTTGATCAGTACCTAGAATTTAGCAAACCTCACAATGGAAAATTAATTAAGTAGCTAGAATCAGGGCAATTGTCCAGCTGACTGGAAATACTGCTCAAAAAAGGAAGTAAAACAGCATTCTTGGAAATCAAGCAGGACTATCAGCAGTACCTTTGTGACCAAGGCAGTTGACCAGAGACCAAATTCTGGGAAGAGGACTTTTCATATTGCCTTCCTTGACTATGGGGGCCATTCCTTTTGTAGCATGGGAAGGTTATAGGCAGGCAGAGGGAAAACAGGAATAAATCTATTTGCCACCTAGTTGAAAATGCACACTGTAGTGTTCCAGCATGCTAAATGCAGGTGATCTTTTAAACAAAACGTAGCTCCAGGTGAAAGCAAACTGCAGCTACAGTGGTACCTCGGATTAAGAACAGTCCTGTTTACGAACGATCCGGTTTATGAACTCCACAAAACTGGAAGTAGTGTCCCGGTTTGCGAACTTTATCTCAGTCTAAGAACGGAATCCGAACAGTGGAAGGGCACCACCAGCATGAGGCCTCATTAGGGAAAGCGCACTTCAGTTTAAGAACAGTTTCGGTTTAAGAACAGACTTCCAGAACGGATTAAGTTCGTAATCTGAGGTACCACTGTACAATCCTTTTTACAGATTTTGGAGAATTATAGGCCAAAATGTTGCTCAGGAACAAGGAAGTCTCAGTTTCTTTGTGCTTGGCAGCGTGCCAGGAGATGTGAAGAAAGAAGCTGAGATCCACTTGCTTGCGCACCCTGCCTCCTTTTTAATTGAATTCGTTTTATCAGGTTTTTAAAGCTTGGATAAGTAGCGTCAATGCCCTTTTTATCTTGCTCTTGTTTTTCTTACGCATAAACTCACAATGGAAACTTTTCCACTATCAGCCAACGCTGGCGTGTACATAGAACTTGGAAACAGGGCCCTTGAAGGCCATTCTCCAGCTATCGCACATAGGCAGGAACCCTCCCAGCATTCACACACCTCCCCTTTATGGATAATGATCTGTAGCTGTTGAGTGCAGTCAGCATTGTGTCTAAAATCCTGTCCCTGGATTACTTCATGCTAAAGTTCTTGTGCATTTTTTCCTGTAAAACTGGCAACCTCATTACAGATGTCTTCATCTTTCTGGGAGAGAGCTTGTGTTTAACCTGAACAAACATCCTGGAACTCCAACCCACCCAGCTACTGTTCCATCCTTCCAAGTTTCTGGGGGTGGGATATCTCAGTGCAAAACATTCCCTTCCCACCTCTCATAAGCATCCATTAACTAGGGTCATTGAACGCGCACAAAATGTGAGTTGCCTGTACTACTTTAGCAGTAATTGCTTCAACCAAATAATCCTGGGAATGGTAGTTTGTTAAAGGTCTCTTTAATAACTGAATTGCAGGGGGTTGGTCTAGATGATCCTCAGGGTCCCTTCCAACTCTAAAATTCTATGACTCTACAAACCCTCAGCACCCTTTAAAAAAACTACATCTCCCAGGATTCTTTGGGAGAAGCTATTACTGTTGAAGTGGCATAGGAGTGCTTTAAAAGTATTGTGCAGGTGTGACCAATCACCTGTTCCATGTTTTTCCATGCACATTGGAAATATAATATCAACGTAGTCCTGTTGTTGTTTTTTAATATATCAGTGGTGGTCATAACACCAATATAATTACTGTTGTATATTAGCATACCCTAGTGTTGGACCAGGATCAGAAACATGCAGGTCTGAATCCCCACTTAGCTATGGCCCTTGCTGGGTTACCTTGGGATAGTCACTCTATCTTAGCCTAGCTTACCTCACAGGGTTATTGTGTGGATAAAATCAGATGGCGGGGTGACAAACATCACCTTGATCTCCTTAGAGGAAAGGAGGGATATAAACGAAAGAAAGAAAAGTAGTGTGCAAAAACTAATTGAAAGGTCAGCCTCAGAGAGTAGCAGCCAAGGAAACCATTCAGAGGAACAGTTGAGTAACTCTGGAATAACTCAGTTGGGCTAACAGAGATACAAGAAAAATGCTTAGCTGTACACACCTGGGAAGGGACAAAAGGGAAAAGGCAATGAAAACACAACACTGAACAAAAGGCAATTGGAGAACCTTGCAATGCAGGCACAGCCAAAGCTGTTCATCAGCTGCCATAAGTTTCGATTGTGGCCAGCTATTCGGGTTGAAATTGGAGGAGATCCATTCAGTGGAATGAATTTTATTGATTGCCTTGATGTGTTCCTGAGTGATCTTCAAACAGAGGGGATTATATTGATTGGAGAGACCAGTGGCAGTGCCAAAAAGGATGCTGCCACTATCTTAAAGGAAGTTAATTCTGGCCTGAATGCCAAGCCACTAGTTTCAGTCATAGCTGGTTTGACTGCTCCTCCAAGCAGGATAATGAGTCATGCTGCGACAATCATTGATGTTGGAAAAGGTCAAGCTAAAGAGAAAATAACTGCTCTTCTAAGTGTCAGAGCAGTCATCAGGGTGATTCTTACTCACCTGGACAGTGTCAGGTACAGTGAATTACAGCAGTGGAAAACATTTAGAACAGTAAGAATTCCCCCCATCTCCAAAATGTGAGTAACGCTCTTTCCGATGTTCAGGCTGTGAGGGCTATTGCTTCTGGAAACACTGAAACATGAAGGAGGCTGTAAGAGGAGCTTGGGGAATACAATCTTGTGCGAATACAATCTTGTGCAAATTCAGAGAATGATGCTATTAAAGTTATGGTACTCTCTCTCTGGAAAAAGACTGGGGGGAAATGAAAATAGAAGGCCCTAGAGGAGATTGGAATACTATCGTAAACCCAACAGGAAACGGAAAAACAGGAAATGGAATTAAACATACTGGCCCAATGTGTGATCACAGTGGAGAGACTTTTAGATGGAGATTGATGGAAGGTTTTATTAGCATTCAGTTTGGAGTTATGGTAGTGGGAATTAATGAAGGTAAAGGAAAAATTATGGTTGACATTTATCAATAATAACAATTAAGGAACCCATCTTGGACTTTTTGTGGGGAAAAGAAATGAATGATTCTGAGACACCCTGACTTAGAATAAATATTGTTTAACAGAAAACGAAGATGGATGTTAGCATAGACTGAGTGTTTTAAATAAACATATTTTCTTTTTTAATATAACCAGCAGGTGGCAAATCAGAACATTTCATTTTGTATCTTTTTTCTAATGTTTCTTTTTCTTTTGTCTTTTTCACTATATTTTCTCTCTCTTTCCTTCCCTATCTCTTTTCTTTCTTTTTACTGTCCCTTACTGTTTTTCTTCTTTCTCTTCTTTCTTTGGAGTCCTCTGTTTGGGGCCTTCATTAAGGTCCAGAGATTATATATTCAGATGGAAGATGGTTGATGGAGGACCCTGGGTGAGCGACAAGGAAAGTTCAGTCTCTTAGAGAGGGAGGGCTGGGAGAAAAAAGGAATGATGTCAGGTGAGAGATGGGAGGAGCTTCTGTGCTCAGTGGGTGGTGAAGGCTAATAATTACTTTTAAGTAGGACTCCATATTCTACCTATTCAATGTGTATTTTCTGTAGTTTTACTGTATTATGAAAGAAATTCAATTAAAGAAATTAAACGAAATAGAAGCAGAATTTGCCTACCTTGTTTTTGTTACTGCTGGAATCGAGTGCTAGACTCTATGTAAGTAAACACTATTTTGTATGCTTTACTTTACAGTCTGTGTACTTCTTTTATTAGGAGAGAATAGGAAAAGTCCAGTCTGCTACTGGAGGCTGGAGAAATAAAAACTAAGGCTACACAGCCTAGTCCCAAAGTTTGCACTTTAATGCTGCAAGGGATGGTGTTTTAAGTCTTCTAAGCGTATTAAGTCTAAACGCTAAACTGATTTACTTTAAACATTCTGCTCACACACGTGAGTAATAGGGAAGATAAATTATACAAGAATACACACATTCTTTATAAAAGAATATATACTAGTCTACCTACAAAATCCATCCAACACTGGGGAGATAGAAAACTGGGGAGGGTGAAATCGAGTAGCGTGTCTGGAATCCTGAGCAGCAACACTCCACACTGAAACATTTTGAGGCAATCTCCATAAAGCACTTTCTTTTTTACTGGGGGAAAAAACATGTTTTCACTTGCCTGAGCATTAGTGACATGCAGCATTTGAATTCAGTTGTGAAGCCATCAAAGTATTTCCACAAAAAAGACAGAAGGCAGACCTGCCTATTCTATCTTCCTATTTTCGAACTTGCCAGGCTGTGTGCTGAAGTCATTACCAGGGACAGTCACAGAGTTGGTTTAGGGTAGGGTTGTCAGAGAATTCTGACAGAAAAAGAAATGGGAGTGGAAATTGCCAGCGTTTGCTTATTCACTCCCGTGTTCAAAACGGAAATCAATCCAGAGAATACAAGTGGCATTCACTGTTCTTGTTTTCAGTCTGCAAACAGTATGTAATGGATGACTTTCCCCACTTTCTGCATTGTCCTTCCTTTGCACTGAAATGTATAGCCTTTACAGTGAAATGAATGGTGTGGAGCTATGCAATTATAACCTGATTAACTACATAAATTCTGCCACAGCAGATAGCAGAACTCATAACACCTTTTTGCTATAAGTTGAACTGCAGCAGAACAGAAGCTGGCTGGAAAGAAAATCAATGTATTCCTACATCCACAGCTTAGGGTTTAAATGAACTACAGACATGCAAAAAAAACCACAACCCTGTTGGATTAGTATTACTTGTCCACACTATTCCCAGCCCACAAAGCGGATGTTTTTTGAAGAACAGGTTTTTAAGAACAGGTTTACTTTAAGGGGAAGAAGACAAAGCAAGTGATTTTATAACCCAAGATCACAAGATTCTGCAAAACACGCACAAAAAACTCTCCCTCCTTTAATGACCCAATCCTATGCCACGCTGGCATCTGGAAGTGCTGAAGAGCTTCCTTGTTTATACCTTCTACCCTTAATCTCTTGTCTAAGAAAGAAAGAAAGAAAGGGCTGACAGAAAGGGAGAGGGCAAGCGAGAAGGCATGACAAAGAGAAAAGGGGAGGCTTCAGATGCAGTCCCTAGCAGATTGCACCTGGTGGAATGTGGTCTTTGGCAGAAAATAGAGTCATTTCGCCTCTGCCCTATAACAAGGAATTGTAGGGAGTTGTCTTTACAGAGGGACCGTGATCCTCACTTAATGCAGGAACACAGGAGCAGCAATTAGAAAAGATATGCACAGACAGACATGGTAATGTTGAATGCTCCGTGTGATGGCACATTAAATTTTTCGTGCACCTTTCGGGGGAAAGAAATTTGGGAGGACAGCTTTTTATTATGTAGCTATGTGCAGGAGCAATTTTCACTATCTTGTTCACTGTGTTTAGCAGAGAAAAAAACATAAGCCTTTTTCTTCTCTGCGTAAGATGCTAAAGGGAGTACAAAGGTTAAAGCAAGTGCATGTTTTATCCACAGAACACACCTTTGCTTGCTGAACTCCAACACGGAAGTGTCAACAGGAACTAGGACCCACTCCCTTTTCCAAGGCACCTTATGTTGTATCAGATAACTGCTGGTCATGTGCAATAAATTATTGTGGTCTACAAGGAATAGTTACAGGCTGCTTAAACAGCTCCCAGGATTCAGCGTCAATTTCCAGGGCCAGGGATCTCAAACGTCCCCTTGTGTTTTTCCCATTTATCCCATCCAAGGGCAAGAACAGCAATACTCATCCATACTTGTATGACTTGAAGCCACATCAGGATTTAAAACAAACCAACAAACTCAGATTTCCATTGGACATACGGGGAAGTTTTACCCTTCCCATTCTCCAGCCATGATCCTGATAGGAATATTCCCTACTGGAAAAGAACATGGAAACCAGGAGATTCCCCACCCCCCCACCCCATCACCAGCTGTGGAACAGGGGCAATTTCTATGGGATCCCGGCTGCAGAGTGAAGAGGCGAAACTCACCTGCCTGCACGCTGCAGTCTGGGGAACACCTAGGGTTATTTCTTTTAACCCCCTGCGTTGGCTGCAAGTCACACAATTAATACCATGCACAGTTAGGTCTGCAGTTGTATTAGGCTAGGAGTAGGGAAGCTCAGAGCTAGGGACCAAATGCATTTCTCCTGGCCTACCTGGCCTCAAGACTCTCCCTAGGCTGTAGATTCCCCTTCTCTTCCCAGGCCATCACCTTCAGCATACCTGCTTTGCAACTTCCTTGAATGTTTTTGCCTGACACAAATTTGCCCTCAAACTCTGCTGATGCCGCTTGCTTATCTGGATAGAGGGAAAAGAGGGTGGACGTATTAGCGTATTGTATGAAGATAAAATGTACATGCATTCATGGGCGTAGCCGGGGGGGCAGAGAGGGGCGGCTGCCCCCCAATCAATAAAAATACATAGCAAACCGAGGTTCTGCCCCCCAACAAAAGGCCTGCCCCCCTAATAAAAGGCCTGCCCTCCCCGAACAAAAATCCTGGCTACACCCATGCATGCGTTGCTCCTTTTTTCTCTGGCCTAACCTACTGCTGGCATGTGGCCTCCTGAAAGCTGACCAGAAGAGAATATGGTGCTCAGTTGGAAAAAGCTTTCCCACCCTGTGCTAGAGGCAGAACTGGGGGGCATGAATGGCCACTTTGGTAAACCCAATAAGACTGGCCCCTAGCTTAAATGGCTTCAAATGAGAATTCGATTTATGGTGGGAAGTCCTGACGATGGCTACTAGTCATAATGACTTTATGGATCCTGCCTATTCAGAAGCAGTCTACCAGTTGCCTGGGAGCAACCCTGAAGACAGCTGCCAGGGGTAAACAACCTTCCAGATGCTTTGGACTGCAACTCCCATCAACCCAAGCTAGCATGGTCAACAGTCTGAGCTGATGGGCAATGTAAGTCAACCACATTTAGAGGGACCACATTGGCTACCCCTGCTGTATACTCTGCTTCAAGACTTCTTGGAAGCATCCAATTGTGAAAAACAATGCATTAGCTTGCATCCTTGGTCTGATCCAGCAAGCTTTCTTATTTTCTTCTAACCAAGATCCCAGAGAAATATACTGTGTCAGATTCAGGGCTATTAAGACAGTTTCACTGTGAGCTTAATGAGCTTAAGGAACGTGTTGTGGGAAGGATGATAGCATGAGGGGCACAGCCAGTGGCCGTGCTTAGTTTAGCTGCAGAGCAGCAGGAAACCTCAGGTTGCTCAGTGCAGCTAAAGCAAATTCTCAGCTTCACAAACTTAATTTCCCAGGCTGATAGGTTACTGGGAATCTGAGCATCCATCAGTGAATTTGCTGATGATTTCTAGTGAAAATTAAGGTGGAAGTATTATGGGGAAGAGATAGGGACAGGTAAAAAGGGGGAAGGGAGTGTGTCTCTTTTATGTGCCAAATATCCAAGGTTCTATCCCCAGCCACCCCAGGTAGGGCTGGGGTGGGGGGGAGACCCCCTGTCTGAAACCCTAGACAGCCACTGCCAGTCAAGGTAGGCAATATTGAGCTAGCTAAATGGTTGGTTTGGATTGGTTTAAGGCAGCTTCCTGCATCTGCCACAATTCATTTTAGCCCTCAGACAAAAAAATCTTAAAGGTATTTTGAAAAGATCACCAAGCTACTGTTGCTGTTTAACAATAAAAGGTCACAACTGTCACAGGTTCAGAGTGGGAAGGAAGAAAATAAAGGAAATGGGCCACAGCTACCCAAGCTGCCTTAAATCAACCCTCACTGAGGCTTCCATTTCTGTCTTCTCTTCTTGTTTTGTTCCTTTCTCCTTTGTGGAGGCTTATTTTTGGATGAAGAGCGTTCTGCAAAGATTCCATGACATCTGCAGAAAGGTGATTGTGCTGCCGCAGTCATTGTCCCATCATTATCCTCTCATTTCTAGCTATAGTCTTTGTTCATCAGAAGGCCAATAAATCTGCAGTCGGTTCGGGGAGAAGGCATTCTGCTTGCACAGCTTGTGGGTGTCGAATTAGGAACCTGTGCAAAGCAGCTTTTGATGGGAGAATAATGGAAGTTGCATACTTTGAACACACAAAATGTACTGTGCAAATGTAATAATAATAATAATACTAATTTTAATCATCACAACAATGGGTTCCAGACCTTAAACAGACTTCTCCCATGTTTGAGACTCAAATCCTGGGGCATAAGGGGGAAGAAAATCCTCTAATGCCAGCCAGGTGCCTACATTCTTGCTTGTACTTTTTAAAAGCCGGCAAAAGAGCTGGCATCTCATCCACAGCAATCCAGGAGCCCAGACAAAGTGTGTAGTACATAGCACTTTCCCCCTTAAGTGACCAAAGTGCTTCACTTACATTATGTCTTTAATCTTTACAACAACCTTATTAAGTAGATCAGTGTTCATAGTACACATGTGGATATAGCCAGCATGGGAATCTGCCTTACACTAAGTCAGACCATTGAGCCCATCTAGCTTTGCATGGTCTGTACAGACTTGGCAACGGCTCTCCAGGGGTTTCAGAAAACAGTCTTTTCCTGGTTCCATTCCTAGGGACTGAACCTTGGCTCTTCTGCATGCAAAGCACATTATGTATAATTGTTGAGCTACGGCCTCAAACCAATCCTTACTCATTTGTCACCTGAACCCCCTCCCCAACAGGGTGCCCTCATTAACCGACTTTTCTTTGTAGAACAAAAGAGCTACACGAGTTATATATTTTCCAAACATTTCAACAGCTTGATAAGAGTCTCTCTCATACACACACACACACACACACACACACAATGACAGCCTCAGGAGGGCTGCTCTTAGAAACTTGGAAAAAAACATATAGTTACAATATCAGAAAACACACAAAAGGTAAGTACTTCCTTTATTCCTGTTGTCTCTCCCTCTTTCTGAAAAACGGGATGTGCAAGGCCTCCCTTGCCCCCAATTTGAACATCTCTCGCTTTGCGGATTTGTAGAAACAAGTGTCTGCCTGCAAATCACAGGCTTGAGATGACTCCTGAAACCCTGCTGTTAAAACATCCTAACAAAGCGTCAGCCAGCCACCTACCTACCTGTCCTTTCTTGAAAAATGAGAGCATTTTCACATGGTGTTGTCTTCACTAAGGAGTGGTGTTTTAAAGCAGCCAGTGAATCCCTTCTCAAACAAAGGAATCTTGAAGATCATGTGGAGGACTGCAAAGACCTTCTTAAAGCCTTGCTCAATGGAGTCTGTACCATTGTCTAAGGGCACTTCCAGACAGTCATTGTTTTCAGGCAGGATTCAATCACATACTGCAAAATTCAGGTCAACCAAAACAGGTCGATTTGGAGCTCTTGAGCAACAAACCTGCTTCCTTTCAAAATTGGACTTTATACGGTAAGTGAAGAGGAAATGCATTGGAAAGTGTAATACCGTATAGCATTTGCTTGATGCAGTGTGGTCTAACCTCCCTGCAAACAAATTAGAATGAATGTTCAATAAGCAACACTACCTTAGGCTGCATTAACGTGAACAGGGATTAAGGAGGAGGAGGAGGAGGAGGAGGAGGAGGAGGAGGAGGAGGAGGAGGAGGAGGAGAAGAAGAAGAAGAAGAAGAAGAAGAAGAAGAAGAAGAAGAGGAGGAGGAGGAGTTTGGATTTGATATCCCGCTTTATCACTCCCTGAAGGAGTCTCAAAGCGGCTAACATTCTCCTTTCCCTTCCTCCCCCCCTCCCAACAAACACTCTGAGGTGAGTGAGGCTGAGAGACTTCAGAGAAGTGTGACTGGCCCAAGGTCACCCAGCAGCTGCATGTGGAGGAGTGGAGATGCGAAGCCGGTTCCCCAGATTACAAGACTACCGCTCTTAACCACTACACCACACTGGCTTATACAAAAACCACTGGTTCATCCTGCTCAGTAATGTTTACACTGGCTGACAGCAGCTTTCCAGGATTTCAGGAAAGGGTCTAACCCTGCCTGGAGATGCCAGGGTTTGAACTTGGGACCTTCTTCATGCAAAGCAGATGCTCTACCACTGAGCTACAACCCTTCCCCAATACCACAGAGGCACTGGGTTTGCATCCACCTTCTTCACCGCCAGCTGCCTATCCAGGAATGTTGATATTCAACATGCAGAGAGATCCGAATGTCGGGTCAACTATTTCAAAGCTGACAATTTTATGCGGGGATAATATTGCTCAAGCCTGAGTTGTATTTTCAATCAGCAACAAGCTCCACTGGAAATTTACTGCTCTAGTGGTAAATCTATGTGCTGCAGTAAGCTGCAGATGGTCACACTGGAGAGAGTTAATAAAGACCACTCAACTGCCGAATCACCAGCTGGCAGAATCAGCAACACAACAGAGCGATCTTTGGTGTCTCAGCCAGCCAGTCCTTCTGGGTGAAATAAGCACACCCACAGTGGTGCAGATAAATAAGAAGTCAACAACTAATAAAGTAAACAAATGGAAGGGTGCAGGAAAATCAGCACTATGTACACACAAAGAACTCAGCTTAAACAGCAGCTTTGCAACTTTACGCTCATCACTTGTGTCGGCAACAATGGCTTATTGAGCCCACAGATTACTCACTATGAGCCATAAGAAGGATGTTTTGTGGCTACACCATCACAAGATATGAGCCAAAAAGGAAGGGGAGAAGTAATGGATGAGTATCTGGTTAAATGTGGAAAATACATCTTAGCCAGGTTAGGAGGAGGAGAGAGGTGTGGGTTTTCCTACTATCTTGCACATAGATTATTGAGAAGATATTAACTGAGTCCTTTCATAGGTGCCTTAGGAGGTGTTAGCGGACACACTGGTACCCACAGAGACTGCGGCTAGCAAACTCTGCTATAAGGCAGTCTGTTCCCAAACACCACAGGCTCAATCACACGTTATTCCAATTAACATCACTGTATTATTATTATTATTATTATTATTATTATTATTATTATTATTATTTTTTTTTTTTAAAAAAAACTCTACTGCTCGACTCATAGTAAGGCTTCACTCAACTGAGGAACCACTGCAAAGGAACTGATTTCTTGGGGAAGTTTTTCAAAGCAATCTTCAAAGCAATGTATGGAAGCCTTGTATGCAAATCGTGTTATTTGAAAAAGCAGCTTAAGCCCTCCAAGTCAACATACCAAAGAACAGTCAGGGGCATGATATCAAAGGCCTACAAGCATTTCAAGCCATTAGTTAATTTTCTTTTTTAAAGGCAAAAAGGATTTGGGAGGATTTGCCAAGAAAGAATTATAGAAGTTTAAGATGTTAAGAAGAAAATTGAAAGGGATTGACAGGGTACCGCAGGAAGCAGCAGTGATTTAAGGCTGCAATCTTATGCACACTGGGAGTCAGCCTCAATTAGACAAAGTGTCACTTGTGTTTGCATAAACATGCATAGGATAAACAGGAAGATAAGCCCCCCCACCACCAAATGAGGTGCGATTGGCAGCTACCAGAAAGATGGCCTTTTCAGTGGTGGCACCCTGGCTGCAGAATGTTCTCCCCAGAGACCCTTCCTTGGTGCCCACATTGTGGTCTTTTCAGATCCAGGTGCAGATTTTTTTTTACTTTCCAAATCTTTCCAGGTTTTTAAACATTTGTTAAAGGCAAAATGGCACATGAACCTAAACTCAAGTTCAGATACACTAATTACTTAGGCAAAATATTGTAATGTTTTTGTAGTGAGATTGCTCTCACTTTTCCACAGTGCTCCTGACATTTGACAGGTAAAGAAATGCAGCCATGAAATCTGAATATTTTAATCGCTTCCCCTGTCTCTAAGTAGTCTGTAAAACAATCTGCATCCCATTTACATTTGTAATATTTTTCCATTCAAAAAGCCAACGGCTGAAGCTATTTAAAGGGTTTTTCCCTCTCTGACAACTGACTTGCTTAACATGCAACAAAAACCTTTGATTAAAAATAACTCTCGAGATTTCCCTGATATATCTCAAAACAGAAGGTGCCACGGAAATATAAAAATCACACATGCTACAAAAATGTTTGGGTTGTTATTATTTTGATCCATAATTAATAGACATTAAAAACAGGTGCTTTTTCATACTTACAGGAAAAGATGAACATTTCTAAATAAAATGCTTTCATAAATCAATGTTTTTTTAAAAATATATAAAAAGGTTCATGAAGTAATCAGGGTTACCTTCTGGCTGCTTTTAGTTAACCTGGTTAAAATGACAAAAAGGACCAGATTATCTCCCCACCCCAGCCCCTCCACCCCACCCACCACTTAGCTCAAAATCAAGAACTATTTTAAATGTGCACATATCATTTATATGAAAATGGAGGGGCAGCTTTTTTTTTACACGTTGAGAAGTAGGGCAATCTTAGTGCCCTCTCATGCTCTACTACCAGTTAAATGATGGTGTGATTACCTATACAAAGCATGGTTTTCTCAAAAACAAGTAACAAATCTTAAAGGTAAAGGGACCCCTGACCATTAGGTCCAGTCGTGACTGACTCTGGGGTTGCAGCGCTCATCTCGCTTTACTGGCCGAGGGAGCCGGCGTACAGCTTCTGGGTCATGTGGCCAGCATGACTAAGCCGCTTCTGGCGAACCAGAGCAGCGCACGGAAACGCCGTTTACCTTCCCGTCGGAGCGGTACCTATTTATCTACTTGCACTTTAACGTGCTTTTGAACTGCTAGGTTGGCAGGAGCAGGGACCGAGCAACGGGAGCTCACCCCATCACGGGGATTCGAACTGCCGACCTTCAGATTGGCAAGTCCTAGGCTCTGTGGTTTAACCGACAGCGCCACCCGTCAGTCAACAGTGTGATACAGCAGGGGCGAAAACACTAACGCTATTCTAGGCTGCATCAACAGAAGTACAGTGTCCTGATTAAGGGAAGTAATAGTCTCGCCCTACTCTACCTTGATGAGACCATACCTGGAGTACTTTGTCCGTTTCTGGGCACTACAATTTAAGAGGCTATTGACAAGCTGGAACATGTGCAGAGGAGGGAAACCAAGATGATCAAGGGTCTGGAAGCCAAGCCTTATGAGGAACAGTTGAGGGAACTGGGTATGCTTAGCCTGGTAAAGGGGAGACTGAGAGGAGATATGACAGCCATCTTCAAATATCTAATGGGCTATCACATGGAGGATGAGTCAAACTTGTTCTATCCTGCTAGGACTCAAATCAATGGATTCAAATTACAAGAGAGTCCAATTAAACATCTAGGAGAACTTTCTGGCAGCAACTTGCCAGTGGAGCAGATTCCCACAGGAGCTTGTGCTTTCTTCCTCTTTGGAGGTTTTGAGGCAGAGGTTGGATGGCAACCTGTCATGTATGATCTAGTTGAGAGTCCTGCATTGCAGTGGGTAGACTAGACCATTTTGGGGGTCCCTTCAAACTCTACAATTCCATGATTCTATGAAAGTGCAGTGTAGCCTCAACAAGCCCATATCAAGCACAAAGAAGCAGTCTGGGTCCAAAACAAGATTCAGAAACGAGGTCAGGAAACAGCTCAAAGTCACAGGGAATTCAACAAGGCGGGGGAAGTTGACACAGGAACCAGAGTTGGGTTGTTTCCAGCAGCAAGTGTAAGGCCCAAGAGGGAGACCTTATCTTCTACTCTGCCCTTCTAAAACCACACCCTAACCACAACCACAGTCAACAGACAAGTCTCGGGAATTTGTTACTCAGCAGTAGACCTACTCCTCTGGGTCTGTAGAGGTATATTGTGTCATTGCTCTTTGGCCTGGGCCCAAAGTTTTGGAGCTGGCACTCTCGAGGACTGGGTATGTGTGGCTCCACCTCTTCTTCCGACAGTTTCAGAGGTTCTTCATAAATTATCAACCCAGAGGATCCCTCAAGGGGATCCTCGCATTGGCTCTGCCTGTTCCTTAAGGTCATTGACCTGTGATATTTCTGGCTCACCTTCTGAGGACTCAGAACAAAGTCAGGGCTAGGCATGATAAGAATTTTGTATTTATTGACTTATTGTGTTTATATCCAATCTTTCCTCTAAGATCTCTACCCCGTCCCTGGTGCCATTTTGTCTTTGTAGCAGTCCTGTAGTTGTGGTCAAGCCAGGGAGAGATGTTCTGGCCACTACATGACACTGGCACCTTGTTAGGTTGCTTTCAGGCCCAAGGACCAAATAAGTGAAGATTGAGGGGTCTGTAGTGATATTTTTATTTAAACAATTTATGTGCCACTTAACTACAACCATGTCTAAGTTGTGTATAGAAAATGACATTCAGAAAAACTAAATTTCATTAAAACTATAACATTAAACTACAGTTAAAATGCCTGCTGGAAGGGGAGGAGTCTGTAATAAGTGCTGGAAGTTCTACAGGGAAGGGGCCAGTCTGATCTCAACTGGAAGTTCCACAAAATTGGGCCCACAATCCTGAATGTTCGGCCCTTGGTGGATATGATCCATGCATCTGAGCCAGGGAGGCACTAACTGTGACTCCAAGGGATATAAGGGATTAGGCCCTTCCTTGGGGTATCCTGAACCTAAATTGTTAAAGGTCTTGTAAATGAATACAAGAACCTTGAACCTGGTAGCATATCGCCAGCCAGTGTAAGCTTTTGAGCACCAGTGGGATAGTCTGTCCCCCCTTATTCTAGTAGCTACAGGATTTTGCAACATCTGGATTAGGTCCAAGGATAGAGCATTGCAATAATGCAAATGGATGCCCATTTGGTTTTGCAGAAGCAAGTCTTGGTTTCATTCCCAGCCATCTTCCTTTGGGATTGGGTTACCAGAACAAGAATGAGTTCATCATGAGAACAGGGATAATTGTAAGCTTCCAGACAGATTCTTGCAGAACCCATCCACACAACTGCACAAATGGAAGCAGCTGGAATTCTAGACACCGTTTATCACCTGGAGCTAGGATCCTACACTTTAGTTCAAGGATGGGGAACCTTTTTGAGGCTGAGGGCCACATTCCCTTATGCTCAACCTTCCAAGGGCCACCTACCAGTGGTGGGCAGGTCCAGATTCAAAAGTGGACAGAGCAATGGATGTGACTCGTACCTTTGTACAAGAGGTTACACTATAGCCATGCAAAATTGAAAGGTTTCTATAACTCATATATCCCCATTCTTTTTCAGCAACCAAAGGGCATTGTCACAGTTCAATTTTAGCTGGGCAAAAGCATTTAAGGAGAGTGTGGCCTGGGGGCCAAATAAAGAAGCCTAGAGGGTGACATTTGGCCCCCAGATCCAAGGCTCCCAACCTCCACTTTAGCCTATTGAGACACCTTTACAAGCCTCCTTCCCTCTCTACTGTTTACCTGAGTTGAGCCAGGACATGAATTTCAATCATTCTGCTTGTCTGTGATGTGCCAGTCCATTCAACACAGAGAGACACACCAAAAACAAACAACTCTGCAGTGGCTTCACTATCCCAGTAATTGTTAAAGGAGGGTCACCTGCAAGTTGGAGGAGGCTTTTAGTCACTCCATGGAGCATCTATCACCATGTCATTCATGTGTCTCTTCAGCAGCTTCGTAACAAGAAAATGCAGGCAGGTTTCTACTTCATGGAGAAGAGAGCCATGGGGATTACTGAGCTCCTTCTAACTTTTCAACATAAATGAGATTTTCCTGCTAGTGAATACATGCATGAATCCTCTCTTTTTTTAAAAAAAAAAACCCCAACAACTATGTTTTAGTCGAGACGTGCTGGTGAAGTACTGTGGCTTCACAGGAAGCAGACATAAGCAAATGCTCTGATTTAGCACAACATCAATTTGTGGATGTCAAGCTTTTTTATGAAGGCAAAAAAGGGCAGCTACTATAATTTGACTGACTGCTTGAACTGAATGTGCTGGCTGCTCAGAAATGATGCCACCAAAGTTATCTAAGCATTTGTTCTATATCAATGTTTGGGGAGGTCTGGAGTCGTGCCCTTTTGTGCCCTATGAAGACTTTCCTGGAAGTAAGCACCATACATCAATTGCACAGGGGCAAGGGGTCCAGTACCATGATACATAGGCTGCCTTCACATGGCAGTTTATTCTGTTTTTCTGACATTTCGCATGGTGCAAAAGCCACTTCCAGGAATATAGCGGGATATAGTTCAAATTTCATGCTCCTTCCTTGTTATTTGCAAACTTTTTTTTTTCCTGAGAGCAAGTAACACATTCTGCAATATTTCCAGATGTGGATTTTACACCTTGTGTAAGCTCAAATATAAAGCAAAAATTAACAGTTAGGAAAACATCAGGAAAACAGAATAAATTGCTGTGTGAATGCAGCCATAGTGGGACATACTTTTGTGTAAACATGGACAGGATTGCAAAGTAAGATTACTATCCTATGCAGTGTTTCCCATGAGTACCGTATTTTTCGCCCTATAGGATGCACTTTTTCCCCTCCAAAAATGAAGGGCGAATGCAGGCTTTCGCTGAAGCCTGGAGAGCGAGAGGCATCAGTGCGCACCGACCCCTCTCGCTCTCCAGGCTTCAGGAAGCTATCCGCAAGCCTTGCGAGCCCGGGGGAGCTCCCTCCGGAGGACACCCCGTGCTTCGGGAAGGTGTCCGCCAGCCTCCCGCTCCCGGTGGGATGTCCCGCCGGGCGTGCGAGGCTTGGGGCGGCAGCCTGCATCCCAAAGCACGGGGCGACCTCCGGAGGACGCCCCATGCTTCGGGAAGGTGTCCGCAAGCCTTGCAGGCAGCAGCCTGTTCTGGGGGCTGCAGTCGCGGGAAGCTCGGGCTTCCCCCGTGCCAGCCCCGTGACTGGGGGGCAAATAATTTTTTTCCCTTTATTTCCCCCCCCAAAAAAAACACTAGGTGCGTCCTATGGGGCGGTGCGTCCTATGGGGTGAAAAATACGGTAATTCAGAACCAAGTGGCACTTACTTATGAGTAGGGATAGGGCAGAAATTTGACTTAGTCTGCATTTAAAGGCAAACTTTACCTCATTTGCATTTTCTGAAACAATATGTTAATCAAAACACAGCCATTCTTCAAAATTCACACTTCTCCAAATTTTGCAGTGCAGTTCTTCAGCCATGTATGAAAATGTATAGACTATGGTAATGTAGGGGGGGAAATGCACATATTACTGAAAATAATATTAAAATGCATTATATTTGGGGGAATTGCTTTGCAAAAAATGTGTATATTGGACAAAACTGCATACAGAAGTAGGTCCATCAGGAGAAATTTGCACAAAAAATCACAAATAGATGTGGAAATGTGGAGAACTGAATTTAAGATTGGGAAAATGAGGAACAGAGAGGAACTGAAACTAACAGATTCACCCACCAGTGAAACTAGATCAGACTCACTTTGCTAGCCATAGTTTTTGACGTCCACAAGAAGCATAGATCTTTTTCTGTTTCCGAATTGTAATTCAGGAAAGCATATAAGGTTGCATTTATGTTTGAATCTGCATGGAATAGCACCATGTCACACCAAGTGGCCACTCAGCCTTCTCATCACGTCTCTCTGGCAATGGAGAGCATTAGAAATCAGAGGGTGGATGTGATGTCATTCATTCCCATCAAGCATTGTCTTAAATATCTTGCCTGATATGCCCTCTAGTTCTTTTTATCTAAGTACAGCCATATAACAGCTCCCTGTTCACCTTTTACGCACAATTCATGGCTGTATTTATTTCTCTGAAATCCTTTTCTCAGCAATCTCTTTGATGAAAAGACCTTATGGCACATGGGCAAGCACTGTACTAAATCAAGGTTCCTTTGGAACTGGAATCTGAAGACTGAAATAAAACCTGCTAAAAGTCCCTTTTAAAAGAGAATGGAGGCCGTCATAAACCTCTATACATAATGCATTCGGGTCTCTTATTTACAATTCAGCTTTGAAAAGAAGTGCTATCTTGCAGACAATGAAATATTGATTTTGATGCAATGAACTCCAAAAATGGGTTGGGGAGAGGTTTGCCTCTGGATTTTAGGTTCTACCTTCTGCTCCATTGTGGATTGGACCCCAAACTCTTCAAGCCCACTCCAGTTTGGATCTGTAATTGCCAGAATTCCTGCCTTATCTTTCCATCAAGACCCCTCACCATCCCTATTGGAGGCTGACCAAAGAACATGAAAATCGGAGGCAGGCAGGGCTTCAGTAGAATGGAGCACACCAATCAAATAAATTAAAAGACGTTATATAGCTGCACACTATGCATTAAGTGTAGCATGTAGTTTGACCCTGATTTGACCATGCTTCTTGTATAATTTCTTATTCTACCTTGCTTCTCCAGGTCTCCACCCTGGCTTGTGCGTCAAGCAGGCATGTGTATTGATGCCTTTGAAACATTCCCCTTTGGGATGAGAGATGGGACCCTGAGTCACATCTCTTTGTTCCAGCTTCTCATAACCTACAAGCCCAAACATAGCACATATGACTATGTGTGTGTTGTTTTCCCCCTGCCTCATTCACATAATTTACTGACACATGAGGATCAGGCACTGCAGGCTGGTTAGGATGCTGCAGCAGTTGAAGCAAAACATGCCACTCCTATTGTTGCCAATCTGTAGGGCTATATAGACCCATTGCAATCCCAAGCATACTTTGTAGTTTCCACTGGGATCAAAGGAACAAATATCTGAGTAAGCCTGGTTAGGATACATCTGTCAATGCCATGGTGCATTGTAAGGAAGGAAAAGGAGAGATAAGCATGAAGAATACTTTTGTTATTTGCTCCAAACCTCAGCTTTAAAACAGATTTAGATTTTTCATTCTCTCCTTCAATACCAGCAGCCTATCCCTACTGATATTTACTTGCTGACAGCCTCATAGGTAATCTGCCCGTTAGATCTATGAGCCACATATTATATTATCCTGACTATGAGACAGAACAACAAAGCACTTGCAATACTAGCTTGTCTTTGAAACACAGGAAAAAGAGGCTGCAATCTTAGGCACACACTGTGCCAGTTCATACATTATAGAAATTAGATATTAAGAACAGAAAACAATCCCTGCTGAGTCAGACCAAAGCTCATGAAGTCCAGCATTCTGTTCTCACAGTGGTCAAGCAAAATGCCTATAGTGTTGGTATAGCCACCGTTTTGGGGCCTGGGGGCACATTTGAAATTTAGAGATGCTGAGGGCACTAGTCACAAGGCAAGAGGAGCGCCAGGTTCATTCATTTCAAATAAATTGCTTAGAGTGCTATCTGCACATTTCATTTTGTAATGATCTTTCTAGGAGGGCTAGAGACTTATTTTATATATACGACAGCTCTAAGTCTGGCGGCCCTGCCATTGGACACTGTGGGTTGTATGGGGCCTTTGCATGTTAGGTTGGCAACTCCTGGCCTATGGGAAGATCACAAGCAGTACCTGAGTGTAATGGCACTCTCTCTTTGTGCTTCCAAACAACTGGTATCTAGAGGCATACTGCCTTTGATATTGGACAGAGAACATTGTGGATAGTAGCCACTGATAGCTTTACACGTCATTAATTTGTCTAAACCAAGCTGGTGACCATCACTGCCTCTTATGGGAGAGAATTCCAAAGTTTAACTATTTGTTTTCTTTCGTCCGTCCTGAAGCTTCCAGCATCCATTTTCATTGGCTGAACCTGTATGCCTGTTCATACAATGTACATGTGTTTTCTTTAAAAAAAGATGAACAGTGTATGCCCAATTTCTGTAACACATACAGTGTCAGATATAAGGAAGTTCTAGAAACCAATGAGACCTTCTTACAAGTAATGAATGGGTGCCCATCCATATCTGAAATCTTAAGCAGGAAGAAATTTAGTTGAAATGAGAACCATTGATTACAAAATCAACTCTTTAGGAAAAGCCCGATGAACTCTAGGACTGTAATACAAAGTCCATTTACTTGGAAATATGCTCTACTGAATCAATCAGACTTTCATCCAGGCTAATTTAGAATCCAAGTGCCAGTATAAAGTAATGGCAGGCTAAGGTCATGCTGATGGAGCTTAGAACACATCCACCCAGTAAATGTTTGGGTGGAAGCTCAAAAATTGAATGTTCTGTCTAAATGGAAAACATGATGAAAAATTAATGTGACGACAGGAAAACAGGGGTGTGTGTTTACTGACTCATCCAAAAAATGACACTCCTTCAGAGTAAGAATGGCTGTGAGTACAGAGAAACAGGGAGATGTATTAGTAACATCCCAAAACACGACACTTGGTTAAACAAATTCTATGGTTGAATCGTGGCCACGCCTATACCTGAGCTTAAGCTGGAGTAGGAACATGCTGCTCTCTCTCCCACCAGCAACATCAAATACACAGTAACAGCAGTGGGAGAAATGACATGACACAGCAGCAGTAACAGGGACTCTCACAGCATCCTTACAACTCTTTTGCAATCATGACATAACTCCAGCAGAAGCCTCCCAACAGCCATGCACAGAAGGCATCGATCAACGTGTGGTTGAATGTGGGAAGGCTCAGGGGATGGTGCATAAATTATTCCAGACACATTCCCACAAAGTGGATGAGTGCAGTCAGGAAGGGCCCACAGCTCAGCTAAAACCACAGGCTAGTAAACAGGGGAACAACAGCCCATGCCGTCACAAGTTCCAGGGTTCCCTGGCAGACCCATTACAGATAGCAGCTAGTAACCACCCTGTTGCCAGGGAAAAGGCAAGGACCATTTGGGAAGTATGTGCAGTTGCACTCCAATGCAACCAGGCGGTCATTAGGAAGTATCACATCAAACCTGTAAGCCACAGCTCCTCCCAGAAGAAGGGCTCAAGTCCTGTAACGTTACAAACACTTCCACGCTGAATATACTGCATGCACCATTTCTGTACTGGTGTCTGTGTGGTAGAACAAGCACCAGGTTATGACTTTGGGGTTCGCTTAGACATTTGAAAGGCATTGCATTAGTTGGTGGCTGCTTTTTGGCTTTGGTTGTTGTTTCTTTAATTTCCACCTTCATGGGATAGATTATTATGTTTTGGTTTATATGGCATTTTGTTGTCGTTGTACACCAAGCTGGGATCCATCCGGATGAAGAGCGGTTTAGACATTTAAATAAATAAACAAGAACAATCCACATTCATACTATATATTTAAATGGTTTTACAGTGGTACCTCGGGTTAAGAACTTAATTCGTTCTGGAGGTCCGTTCATAACCTGAAACTGTTCTTAACCTGAGGTATCACTTTAGCTACTGGGGCCTTCCTCTGCCGCCGCTGCACAATTTCTATTCTCATCCTGAAGCAAAGTTCTTAACCCGAGGTACTATTTCTGGGTTAGCAGAGTCTGTAACCTGAAACGTCTGTAACCCGAGGTACCACTGTATAGCTGATGGCTTCCTCAAAGAATCCTGAGAACTGTAATTTAGCCCCTAACAGAGCTACGATTCCCAGGACTTTTAAATTACTATAGTTCCCAGGATGCTGTAGGGGAAGTCATGTGCTTTTAAATGTATGGTGTGGCTGTGATGGCCAAAGGAGCTTCCTACAGAAGGCCAAATGCACCCTTCAACACCAAGCTTACAGGAGGTAGCACCACGACCCAGGTTGGGAACCTCATTAGGAAGGAGAAAAACAATGGGAAACCATTATTGTGGATCTGAGTGGTACCCCTGCAGGATTCACAACCTTGCTACAGAAGGCAAGCCCAACTTTTGACCCCTCTAAAGTTTAGCAGTAAATCATCTGCTTTTCATGCAGAACGTCCCAAGTCCAATCCCAGACATCTCCAGGTAGGAATGGGAGAGGCTTCCGTCTGAAATCTTGGGTAGCCACTGCCAACTGGTGTAGACAATACTGAGCCAAATGGACCAATAGTCTGATCCAGAATTAGGCTGGTTTGCTATGTTCCTGTGGCAGACTAGAACTGTCCGCAGAGCAACACACGAACCAGTCACAGAAGCAGATGAAAAGGAAACTCATGGTGGGAATACCACATCCACTTTTAGTTGCAGTAAGTCCTGTTCACTGAGATTTTTCAAGTAAGCATGGATTACTGGGGGGGGGGAGAGGGTTTGCCAACCTTTTGGGGTCCATGGGCAGCTTTGGACACCACACACACACACACACACACACTGCAACCAAGCACACAGCACAGCCTAGTCTATTGGCTAGTATAGAATGCTTATTTCAAACCGAATTTCAGCAGTGGAAGGAGCAGGGGGCGGTGACTCTGTGGATGCTCGGGAAGGCCTCTATGGGCATCATGTTGGTTCTGAAGCAGCAGTTTCAGCTTTAAAAGGGCGAAAAAAATATTGCTATAAATTATATCTATTCTAATAACTCTTTCAGAACTCCCATGAAGTTTCTGTGCTTTACTTGACAATATAGTGGTACCTCGGGTTACAGACACTTCAGGTTACATACGCTTCAGATTACAGACTCCGCTAACCCAGAAATAGTACCTTGGGTTAAGAACTTTGCTTTAGGATGAGAACAGAAATTGTGCGGCAGCAGTACAGTGGCAGCAGGAGGCCCCATTAGCTGAAGTGGTGCTTCAGGTTAAGAACAGTTTCACGTTAAAAATGGACCTCCGGAACGAATTAAGTACTTAACCCGAGGTACCACTGTATATACCAACGCAACCCTGCATTTACACGCAGTCCTCAGCAATATGCAATTAACCGTAGTTTTATGCAGTAGTGGATAAAGTGCAAAATATTTAGTATGAGGTCCTAGTGATTATTGTATATTACTTATCATGTTGGTTACACCTCTATTCAGGGGTAAAAATGAATGCTCTGTTCAATTTAAAGTGTAAGTCAGCAAATAACATAGTACCGCTTTCTCTAAAAATCAGGATACTAATTACAAAAATTATAGTGATGCTAAGCATCAGTGCTTAACATTAAGCAAAGGACAGCAATCCAATGAATTAAAAGAAATTAAAAATGAAATTGGAGAACATTTCCTTCTATTTCATTCCCGCCACTCCTAAAAAAAGTCTTAACAACAGCACAGTATTGTGGGAAAAAAGCACATCATAAGATTGGCAGCCTGCAGTCTACAGAGAGCCAAGAGTGAAGAAATACATATTGCTTTTAACAGACAGTGAAATGTGGGGTGAGCTAGAGGTGATGTTGCAGGAGGGGAATTCAGAAAGAGAAAAGGTATGAGTCATGAAAGAATTTAGTGGGCTAGACTTCATGACAAGAATGTCAACATGGAAGAACATGGAAGAAAAAACGGAGGCCAAAAAAAGAAAGTGAGCATATGTCAAGATATATTAGGAGGCAAGTAAAGGAATCACAGTGGCTCCTTTTGGCAGGCAGAGGAAAGCAAAAGTCTCTCCAGTACAAAAATCAGGGCAAGCCTCTGCTGTGTTTTTTTAATGGAAATGTATCAAATGTCTATCTGAGACCCAAAATCTACACATTTAGGAGCAGGAGATAGAAGAGTCAACAGGGATAAACTAAGACCACATGCTCTAGGAATGCAAAGAACAGCCCAGGAACAGGTAAGAGAGACCTCAGAAATGAAACAGGAAGAAATGACAACATGCTGACATTTTCTTCTCTCTAAACCCCGCTGTACCTATACTTGCCAACTGAAGACAACATTCCATGGATCTAATGAAGTGAGCATGGGCACACAAAAGCCTGTGCCGCAATAAATTTGCTAGTATAATGTCTTTAGCATGCCACAAGATCCTTTGTAGGTTTTACTGGTTTTATTTATAAAAATACTTGTGCGCCACAATCTCATACAAAATGTCAACCATTATATATACAAAATACACAACCACAAAATATATACTGAAGCAGATCACCACCTAGTATTACAGAAAGTGTTTTTTTTTTATCTTAACTGTCTTCATAAGCAAGGATGCAAGGAAAGGTCTTCAGTGAATGTTTAAAGGTCAATATAGAAGACACCTGCTGAATCTCTATTGGAATAGTGTTCCACAGAGCTGGGGCGACGGCACTAAAGCCTCCATTTAATGTTGAACCAGCAACATGTTTTTCTTAAAAAAAATATCTTATTTTCTTTGCATTGATCCTCTGCCATGCCTAACCTGCAGTCCCACTCTCAGATTCTGCATTGTATAGAGACAAAGGCTGCAGTGATCTGTTCTATGTGTATAGAGCATTCATTTCATTTCACTTCATTTGAGGGAGGCAAAATGCTCCCGTTCCTTGGTGCATGAGGACTGCCTCTTTCCGTTGAGATAAATGGGATCCTCAACATGTGCTCTTTATGTACACCAGTCACCCGAGCATGCAGGGAACTCAAGATTCGGTTTGCAATCTATTTCTCCTCTAGCCTAAAGAACAGATGTGTGTTGTGCATCTCTCAATCAGCTGCCGCACACAGCTCTTCTCCTTATTCCTTAAGTCTTTCAATTTGCAACAAGGAAAGGCAGGAAGCCTGAATTAGTGAAATGTGCTGATTGTTCACGTTCAGTTGCTTTGGTGCAGGTGGAAGGCTGAACCCCCAAGAGTCGACATGTTCATAACAGCCTAAGGCTAAGTGCAGAAAAGGGAGTACATATGATGTAACTGATGCTTGGGAAGGAAAGACTTTAATATTCTAACCTTATTTCTGTGTCATAGACTTTCTGTACCTGGACAGTTTACTGTGCATCAGTAATTTTCCTCTCTGTAAAATGAGGACAATAATATTTTACTCTCCTGAGACTGAATTTATTAATACTTGCAGAACTATTTGAGCTCCACAAAAGGGAGGCTGTATTGAAGTGCAAATTAAAATATTATCTTAACAAAAGAAGCCATCATTAGAATCAATGGAAGTTAAAATGAAACTAGACAAACTTCCCAATCATTTATTAGCATGTTGAAATGATTATAATCCCCATGTCAAGACAGGGGAAACAATAATAAATAATGAAGAAAAAAGGCACTAATTGGTAAACAGAATACTGAAATCAGCTGAAATCAGCTGCTTAGAAAAACAAGTCTGAATCTAGCTGTTGGCAATTGCTTTCTTGTGTTATATGAAAAAGAATCAAATTCAATGTAAAGCAATCACATCACATATTTGTTAGCAAAATTAGCAAACAATGGAAAAGGGGGAAAGAAAGGCAGACAGTTGTGTTTCTTTAGCTTCATAATCTTTCTAAATCTTGCCCTAAGTATTCCAATAGCCACACCAAAATTATCCATCCTTTTATCAATGCACCACCTGTTCATCCTGGCCTTTCTAACAAGACTGTTGTCACATCTGCAATCATTGTGATACCTGCACTTCCAGATCATTTAGACATTTTTGTGCCAACACAGCTGTATCTTAACAAGTTAACCCTTTAATGCCAAGCCAGTTCCTGCAATCTCACCAGCCCTTACCAGGTATAGCTTTGAGTGAAACAGACATGCTGTTCTTAAGACCACAAATCCTATAGTTTATTATCCCCTCAAGCAAAATAATGCATGAAAGCCTCTTGAGCCTAATTTCAGTGAATCAAACAACTGGCAATATTGACAGAAGAGGAGAGCGAACTAAATAGGCTGAAATTTGAACAGGCAAATTAACTTTCTACAGAAAGCAAGAACCAACCACCCTCCCTGGTTGGATCAGAGTTGAAAACTGAATTGGAGAACAGTATTTTCTTTTCCAGGTCTTGTAGATTATAGCACCCCATATCACTGTTACTGAAACTGAGGCACATGTGTTGGGATGAGAAATTGGTTTCAGTCATTGCTGTACCAAACCAAATCCCTTTATCTAGTTAATCAGAAAACAAACAAATATGCAGTCATATTTGGCACCAGGCTAGCAAAAGGTGCACTAAGGTATGTATTATATACAGGCTGTGTTTGGCCACTAAAAATGGATGTGTTTGAAGCAGTAAGAGCCTGGTGAAGCGTCAGCATCCTCAAGGACACTACTACCTGAAAGCAACCACAAGCCCTGAAATTAATTACTCCATATGAAGTTAATTTAATTGCATTGCTAGGGCAGATTAATTTTCTCTTTATTAACCAAAAGACAAAGAGGAAGGAGAAATTGTTAAATATATTCTTTGACATGCAAGGAAACATACTGAATCTCCCTACCTCGGCTTCTCAGTGTCGCCAGTGGACTTGACACATCACCTGCAAAAAATAAAATAGTACATTACATTACTTTATTTTTATTTAATTCATAAAATGAACATGATTGATTGTAAAAACAAACAAACAAAACTTCCCATTGGTCCTCCCAAGATGCTCAGGGTAGTTAGTCTCCCTCTTTATTTTATCCTGAAAGTAACACTGTGAAGCAGATGAGACTGAGGTATGGGGACTAACAGAATGTCACCCAATGAACTTCATGGCAAAATTAGGATTTGAAACCTGATCTTCTCGGTCCTAGTTTGGATCTAACCACTACATGACTCGGCTGGCTTTCAAGCATGTCAACATCAATGACGTCTTTTTCAAGAAGTTCAGAATATTTGTTCGGAAAAAGTTTGTGTGGCAGCCCCTAGTTTATAAAAAGGCTTATAAATGTATTCACTGAACTTCTTGCTGAGGGAGGCCGTACCAAGACACAAAGAAATAGAAAACGCTTGCACCACTGCCTCCCAAAGTTCCATGGAAGAACAAGGGCTGCACTGACAGCAGGCACCCAATGTTACATTGGTGAATTGTTCTGTTCTTAAGACACTCTGAACTACTGTCATTTATCTTCTTTCTAATTTCCTAAGTACAGTATTTAAAGTCTGTAAGCAGACCCTCCCCTATTTCCTCACAGTGCAATCCAAAGTGTGTTTATTCAGAAGTAAGTCCAACTGGGTTCAATGGTACTTGCTCTCAGGAAAGTATTATAGGATTGTAACATTAATCTTCTTTTTTGGGGGGGGGAGTGGGGTTAAATGGATCTGTTCAGCCTGTGTTCATAGGGTTTGCTTTGTAAAATTCTTCAGTATCTTTGCAACTCTCCTCAGATGCCCAGAACTAAAAATAGGCAGCTAAATGAGGTCATACCAGTGCTGAGTAGATCTGTACAATAATTTATTGAGTCTTAGAAAACAGTGTTCCAGTTGAATCCACCAAAGATGTCAGTGGCCTTTTAAGCTATAGCATCACATCTACAGTGAGATCCAGTTCACTGTTTGCAAAGCTAGAGAGCCTGTGTTCCTGCAGCCCTGGTAGAGATACAAGCCCTAAATCTTCTACAGAAAAGTGACCTAAATGGCTTATGAGATTCGTAATGGGATATGCCACCTTCAGGTTACAATAGTTCAACAGTTCAGCTAAGGCACCAGTGTGCTATTACAGTACCATTTAAAAATGATTCAGTAGCAAATATAAACAAAAAACACCCCACCTACATTAGTTTGTAACTGAGTTTCTACATTTGGCAATTCTTCATACTAATGTTTACAGAACATTTAGTAGATTGGTAACCAATGGATTGCTTCCCAAATATATCATAAATTGAAAACAATACCAAGTTAGGGTTTGGACAGTTAGCCTAGATAGCTAGTTTAAGGCTGCAGTCCTAAACCTGCTTCTTTGTGACTAAGCCCAACCATGTAGCATTACAACGTTAAGGACAAACCAGGCCTGTGATCAACACATGGCATCCCTGTCTGGGGCTTTGTGCCATAGCAAGGCCCATGACTTGCTGAAGCCAGCCCTTTGGTCCACTTTCAAACCATTTCCTCCCCAGTGGTCAGTGGCAGAGTCAGGAGCCCCAAATTTAATTTCCCCAATGCAGTGTTCTCTACTATACCAAGGGCATCATGGGAAATTTATATGGCAGCCGCTGAACTGCCACTAGCAGGGGTCTGCAACCCGCGGCTCCGGAGCCGCATGTGGCTCTTTTACACCTTTGCCGCGGCTCCGGGGTGGATACTAGCGAGGGGAGGAGGCGCATTGTGCGCCCCGACACTCCCCACTGTGGCAGGCGCTGTACTGGCTGTGACGTCGCTTGGGGGCGGTGCATGCGTTAGTCACGCACCGTCCCGACGTCACCTTCCCACTCGCCCGCCCGCTACATTGTAAGTGGCATGTACGCTGGTCACTGCATTGAAAGGGGGCATGTATGCTGGTCACTGTTTTGAAGGGGAGTGAAGAATACACACACAATTGTTAATTTAACGTTTATTTCTATGAGGAGGAGTAATTCTGAGGGGTCAAACAAAGAAATAATAAAAAAGTGAGAAAAAAGTTATTTTTATAATGACGAGTTTTGCGGCTCCCAGTTTTTTCCCCCTTTGGAAACGGGTCCAAGTGGCTCTTTTTGTCTTAAAGGTTGCAGACCCCTGCACTAGGGATACCCAACGCTGACAAGAATAATGTTGTCTACGGCTGCAACTAGGTTAACCTGTTGGATCATTTGCCTCTGGGGTCAAACTAAGCTGAGCAGTCTTGGATAGCATGCACCTTGACTTGAGCAAGTTGGGGAAGCACCAGTTCCTGCTCCATCTTAGGCAACAAAAGATATTGGGCCAAGCCTTTACATAATGTTAAACAGCTACTGATGCCAAACCTGAAATTTTTTAAGCTATACAACAGAGGCTGAGGGTAACACACAACTCTGGATATGGCAAAGGCAGATAATCTCCCATTAACAAGTGGGACCTACAGCAAAATATTGCAATGTAATCTCACCTCCTAATAGGAGTGGTCCTGTTTAAGATTTTATATATATAGAATACATATTGGGTTGAGATGACAATGTATCTTAGCACAGCATTATCTATTGAATAGATAGATAGATTTTCAATAGATAATGCTGTGCTAAGATACATTGTCATGGACTGCTGAGTAAAATTACAGTGTGAGAAACTGAATCAGGAATAATTTGATGTGCACTGCAATATAATCATATCTACTTGAAAACAAGTCCCATTATACTCTTTCGGGCTTACTCACTAGTAAGTGTGTTTATTAAGACTGCAGCCTTAGCCAAGTATTGTCTTTAGACGAAGCCTGTGAAAATTTATACTTTTATTATCTATCTCAATATTCAATAATCTGTACTCTCAATAAAATCATGTAAAGATGATCACCTGAAATATCTGGGGTATTTGTGCTCTGTGGAGAACTTTACAGCAGCTTAAACCTTTTACGGAGAGATACACAGCATTTTTTACAGACAGCAGAAATAGCTCCCATTGCTGGCAGAGCTCAGCCAGATTTGGAAAACAAATTAAGACTTTGCTTTTCAGGTGTGTCAAGCTGAACCTCTTAGCATTATTGAATAAATCTTAAACTTCTTTTGCAGGCCATATTGTTCTTCACACAAAACTTACTCTGGTTTTAAAATAAAATATAATCTGGAAGGGATTTTCAGGTGTATCAGATACCACAGATTTCTGCAAGGTGCATAGGATTTAAAAGTACAGCACATATTCTACCCCTCTACTAATGCAAGCTAAATATATTACTCCAAAAAACACAGAAGCAACAGAGCAATAATAATAAGTTGGCATAGCTACATTTCTGAAAATAGATTTTTCTAAAATACTGCCTATGAATTATTGGGGAGATTGCTACCAAAATGCCAAGAATAAGTATCAGGTTAATCTACAAAAGAAAAAAGTAGTCTTTAATAAAAGAAGTGAGCAATGGTTTAATTTTGCTTCAGCCTGAGCTTGCTGAGTTTTGACGCCACGCTGCTGTATTGTAAAGACTGTAAATATTACTGTAAATTAATGGGGGAGGGATTACCGGTAGTTGGATCCCCAGGACCATCACAGCAGGAAACTGAAGAGTTGTAAGGTTCAATAATATACAGCACAATCCTATACAGAAATAAAACACAGTGATATCCGTAAGGTTTAATCCCAGGTCAAAGTGCTTGCAGCTGGAACCTGTAAAATTTGTTAACTCCATGGCACAGAACCACAATGCTGACCTTGATGCCATAAAAACACTTTCACACTGGCCAGATCCATCTGTAATGCAAGTTGTATCCAATATACAATTACATCATGGGCAGGGCTGGATTTAGGTTTGATAAGGCCCTAAGCTACTGAAGGTAATGGGGCCCTTTATATGTCCAGCTGTCCTTTGTCAACAACAAATTGTCACTGTTTTTTGTGTTGAATATATGCTATATGGTAATTTATGGACCTAAAAGGTATCTAAAGCCATTTGCACATAACAAAATATGTATTTTATCAAAGTAATGGTTGAACTGAAATACAATTAAGAAGTATATTAATAGTGAAATAATTATTAAGCTCTAACTGTATGTAGGCTTTATTTTATTTGTTTATCATCTTATATTTTGGAAAATGTACACCCAGTGGTTTTTTTTCTTTAAATTTTTTTGGGGGGCCCAAGAGAGTGGGGCCCTAAGCTATAGCTTGTTTAGCTAATATGTAAATCCAGCACTGATCATGGGACCTGGGTAACTGTTCCTTAGCACAACTCTAACATATACAAATCCAACCCGCCCATTTGCATTACTACAGCACAGATATTTCAAGCACCAAAACAATTTATTGGCAAATTGTTGCCACCTCACTCAGCAGTTTACAGGTATTTGACCACGGAATTGTCTAGGATGCAAGTCACACACATAAAAAAGGGACATGGATGGAAACAGAGGGAGGAACCCACAGTAGTTTTGAATGTTATTCTTTATTATGATGGGCTGCCTTCCTATGAACATGGAATCTTAGAATTATAGAGTTGGAAGGGACCCTGAGGATCATCTAGTCCAACCACCTGCAATGCAGAAATATGCAGCTGTCCCGTATCGGGAGGAAACCTGCTACCTTGGTGTTACCATTCTAACCAACTGATGCTGTCAATTTATATCCATGATCAGTATTGGGATGACGGCTTGTGGATGTTTAAAGAACAGAAGTAGAGCACAAGGCCAGATGAAATTTACCACCTGCAAATGTCCTAATATATTATTTGTTCTGGACTTGCATATAAAGCTCGCCCTTCTGAGCTGAAAGGCAGCCTGTGTAGGAGAATCCTTACTCCCCATTGCAATATGTATAACCTGTTGGTTTCCAACCTACCCTTAATGGTTTACACCAGTTCAAGGTGAGTAAAGATCCATTTTGGGCAGCTGCCTTTTTACTATATACGGTAAGCCCACAACTTACATGCACATTCAGCTTTACATGCTTGGCAAATTTAAAAAAAAAGAAAAAGTAGCAAACACCTGAGAAGAAAGACTTTGGCAATACCACCAGCGATTGAACCCAATGTGTTTTGACTATACGAGATTTTGGCTTTATTCACGATTGTGGGCTTACTGTATTCTCCCATAGGTGTTGCTGTGTGACAAAAATAGGTATACATTCGGGAGGCAGATCAAACGCATTATGAGCTAATTTTAAGGTGACTTTACCTTCTTCCTTTGAGACAGAGGCATGAATGCATGCATTCATTCATTCATACATGCAAGCACACCACAGAGATCTTGGGCTTTCTGTGACCGCCATCGCCGTTGTGCGAAGGGTATCACGGGGCATTGCTACTCTTTCCCACGTTGCAATTCTTGATCACACCTTTTACCGTTGGATTTGCTCCTGTGCCAGTCCAAAGACGAGCAGAGAGAGAGAGAGAACAAGCAAACCCACACTGATCCTCGTTTCCACCTTGCCAAAGCCAGGAGCAAGCAAGCAAGCTTCGTATTTGCATAGCTTCTGCTGGGTTTGCTCTTCGAAATCTACCTCCGGATGGGGACGAATCAAAATTAATCTCTCTCTCTCTTACACACACACACGAAAAGCCGCCTCTAAAGTCAACCTGAAGCAACCCTTCGGGCTGTAAAGCAGCCACGTGGAGCCTTTGCTTCTGGGGGTGGCGGCGGCCGCGGCGACTTCCTGCTTCATTTTAGCAAGCTGGGCTGAACATTAGCAAGGAAGAAGAGAGCGGTGGGGAAAAAGCGGGGGGGGGGGGAGTAAAGACTCAACACGGGGGATACAAAGAGAACAGGAAAAACCAGAAAGCGGGGCGTGTTGGAGGGGGAGAGGAAAAAGAGGTTCTTTTAAAAAGAAAAAGTTTTTTGGGGTTTGCAAGGAGAGAGCAGAGCGAGCAGCAGGAGTCGACGAAGGAGAGGAGGAGGCGGCGGCAGCAGCAGCTCGAAAAAGGCTGAGGGGAGGAGTGAGGAGGAGAAGCGAAGCTGCAGGGAGGGAGCGCGAGTACGAGCGAGGCTCGGCGCCAGGCGCCTGCTGCCTCGGAGAGAGAAAGAGAGAAGGAGAAAGGCGGCAGTACAGTAGTGAAAGAGGGAGGAGGAGGAGGAGGGGAGCGAGGGAAGCCACGCAGAGCGCGGCTCGGCACAAGTCAGGAGCAACAACAGCAGTCGCCGGGAGGGGGGTGGGAACGGCAGCGAGGAGCCCGGCGGCTTCGGCGGCGGCTTCGGGGAGCTCGTCGGGGGGCTGGCGCTGAGGATGCGGCTGAAGCTGGGCTTCCTCTTGCGCGCGGTGCTGCTGCTCGGCTCCTTCCTGGGGCTGCTGCTGCTCTGGTCGTCGCTCTCGCCCCGCGCCGAAGACCCCAGCCCGGGGGACAGGATCCGGGTGAGTCGCTCCTTCCCGGCCGAGGGGGCGGGCGGGCGGGCGAACCCCCAACCCCCAGCGGCCCTTCTTCCCTCGCTGCCTGCCGCCCGGGCCGAAGCCCCCTTTCTCGCTGCCTGTGTGCCTTCCTCTTCAGCCTGGGCCGGGAGGGGGCGGCGGCGGTGGCGGCTGTCTCTGCCCAGGCTGAGGCCTGTGGCGTTGGCGAGGCCTGAGAACGGGGGACTCGGGCGGCTTCGGACAGGGGGTCTGCCGTAAGCCGCGGGCGCCCCCTCGCCGCCTGCTGGTAGGGGAAGAGCTGCCTGGCGCCGGCTCCCCAAGCAGGTGGGCAGGCGGCGGCACACGCCGTAAGTTAGTCCCGGCTCCTTCAGGTGCGCTGCCGCTTCACCCCAGACCTTTGACCTCTCAATTGCGCTTAATTGCGCCCTCCTGTGTGAGCTGGCTGTGGGGAGGCGAACGGGGAACTCTGGCCGGGACTGGCCCCCTAACTGCTTCACCCACTCGCAGTAGAAGGTGGCTGGGGCGAGATGTGGGCATTTCTATAGGTCTGGGAGTGTGTACTGTTTGCCCATGGAGTAGGGTGGTGGTGGAAGTCCGGCTTTCACATTAATGTCTACTTTATATTCTGTTTTCTCTGTGTTTATTTTACTCCCCAAAAGATGCATACTCCCGATAACTACCGCGGATTAGCGGCTCCACTATAACTACTGCAAGGATAGTTGAAAGTTCTTGGACTAACTGTGGTGTGAGGCCCTGTGTAAATGCCATACCTGGCAGATAAGAGGAACAGAACATGGAATGCATCAGTAGCTCATTTAAACCAGGTCATCTCACCTGCTTGTGTACTTGCAGCATGTTGGGAATTTGAACTCAGCAGGTGTTATGTTGGCACCAAACACTGCCAGCTGGCAGTCCAGTCCTGTGCACTTGTTCAGAAGTCTACATGAGTTCAAGGGGACTTTAAGTGCTTGTGTGCAGTTGTAGTGGTTGAGAGCCTGGTCCAAATGAGACACGGCAGGTGTGCAAAGCTTCACAGCTAAGTGCTTCTCGTGTGGTGTCACGTTTAAACTGAGCCTGCGTAAGCAGGCCTGGTGGTGTTAAGTAGCAGTGAATATAAATTTTGTAATGCCAACACTGCAGAGTTGCTACTCATTTTACAAGTCCTGCATCTGTTCCTTTTATTGCTGCCGAAATCAGGGGGGGGGGGGGAATAGCTAGTGAAGCTTATTGCAATGTGTTTTTCAAAGTCAGAAAAAGTTCCACGGTTGATTTTCTGTGTGTTGGGTTGCTGTTAAAGACATACAGTAAGGGCCATAAAACAAGATAGTAACCATGTTTAAGTTTGGGTAATGTTGTAGATGCAGGTCTCTCCTTACATTGTGACTTTGCATGATAGGGTTGAAGAAAATGTTCCTTCTTGAATCAAGTAATAGAAGCAGTGCACTTCCTTAACTGTGCTTGGTTATTTCCACATCAGCTAGATTTAGCCTTCTTCACATTAGTTACTAGGTGGCAGTGTGTGTTTATTTTTAAACTTAATGGCAAGGCGCTGACTCAAGTATATGCAGTCAACATAATTAACACAACATTTAACTGCTAATGGTATACACTCTCATACATCAGCCCCAGGGTTGCTTTCCAGCACCTCTAGAATATGCTCCCCCTGGAAATGTATATAAGTGCCCAAGTGTAGAAGGGTTCTGTAAATCATCACTTTCTCTTGTCTGGCCTTTTTCCGATTGACTCCTTAATGATTTAACTTGCTTTGTTTTCAGATTAGTGTATAATGTCGCAGTGAAGACTTATATTTAACTGTATCATAAACCTAGAGCAGAAATACAGATTTAATAACACACGCACCTTAGTAGCACATCATTTATGAGAATATAGGAGCAACCATACATGTGCAGTGCTCTGATGCCACATGAGCCACAATGCTTTTGACCTTGTATTGTGAGGCATTTCATTTTCAATAAACAGTTCTTCCTTAAGTGCCAGCTGTGGAGAGTTTCCTTCCACCAACAAAATATTCTAGTTCAGGGATAACCAAAGTAGTGCCCTCCTGATGATGATGGATTTGAAATTGCTTTGCTAGTGGGGAGAGGAAATTCAGTAACAGGTCTTTCTCTGGCATTGGAGCTGCTCAAGGGACCATAGGACTGCAGGGCCCATCTTTTTATTTGCTCTTTCACTTATAGTGGATGAATTTTCAAGCTTTTGACTAATGAGATCTGCAAACTTACCTGAAAACTCAGAGTCATAGGATTCTAAAGACTAAAGTTCCATAGGCCACATTTGTTTGAGCAGTGACTTTAGTTTTACAAACTCCTGTACTGTTTTTGCTGGCAGAAGAATAATAGTGAGCAGGTACTTCCATTGCCTCATTATTCAGACTGAAGGTGCTAAGGGACAGAAGAAAAACCTAAGGCTTTCTGCATATGCTCTTGCTCTCATATTTGGCCTCACTGCCTGTTAGTCCCGAAAGAAGTACTTAGTGGTGTTTAGTTTTGTTTGCTTGAGTGAACCCAGCCGGATATTGCTGCAAATGACAGTGCTGCATTTACAGCATAGAACAGTTAAAGTGAGGTCACACTTAATGAGCTCTAGGGCTGAAGTAAGTATGGAAATCAGTTTCTAGAGAAGATTGCATGCAAAAATTTATAGATGCCATTGTTTATCATATACTGTTCCTTAATGCAACAATTTGGACTTTAAATGTAATTTTCACAACCCTTAACATCATACATAGATCAGTGGAATTTTAAAAAAATTGGGCATGGGTCCTCAATATAAACATGTTCTTGCTTTTAAAGCCAGTAAATGTTCTGACTTTCTGTTTTCAAAATGTTAAAGGCTCCTTTTAACCATTGCAAAAACCATGATCTTTATAAAGTTCTGCCTTTATAATACTGAAAGACCCATAGGGTAGAGAGCAAGGGCATGAATTGCCAGGCTTCTGTCTTCTTTGCTCTGTGCCAAACTGTACTGTGGTACCTCGGAAGTCGAATGGAATCCGTTCCAGAGGCCGTTCGACTTCCAAAATGTTCAGAAGCCGCATTGGACATTTGGGTTCCAAATAAGGTTCGCAAACGGAACACTCACTTCCGGGTTTGCAGCATTCGGGAGCCAAAACGTTCAACTCTCAAAGTGTTCAGGATCCAAGGTGTGACTGTATAAAGTGTAGCAGGACAGATAGGAACATAGGAAGCTGCCTTATATTGAGTCAGGCCAAGTAGTCCATCTACCTCAGTATTTTCTGCACAGACTGGCAGCAGCTGTCCAGGGTTTCAGACTGCTGTATTTTCTCTAACCCTACCTGGAGATGCCAAGGATTGAATCTGTGACCCTCTGTATGTATGAATGTTACAAAAACTATACTTTGAACATTCTGCAGAGAATCTTCCTTTTATTGTTGTTGATTGTAGTTGCAATCCCACACAATAGGGTTTTAGCTGAATACTGGACTGTAGTCTGTGCTGGACTATAGGCTTTGTGTAAAGAAGCATTCAGTGCTACAAGACTATTTTCTAAAAAATAATTGTTTAGCAGTGAACTGTCTGCTTTTGGGGCAGTGTGCCATGAAATTGGTTTACATGTAGTTCACTGAAAAAATAACATCCTCACCAATGTGTTATACATATGGACGGAGCACAGATTGTTAAAGTGAGAGGTGCAATTCCAGCTGTATATGGAAAATATTGCTGATAGAATATGAAAAAATGGAAGGAAGAACAAGCCTCAAACAGGGCCATAAATCACAGCTTTCTGACACTTGTATGGCTTGTGAAATCCTGGACAGCTGAATACCTTGGTTGCAGAATTTCCTCTTAAACATGTGTTGCCAGTAGCTTGTAAAAAATAGTATTCTGTGAGGCCAGGCCAAAGAAACAGATTTGCAGGTTCAACAACTCTGTGAACTTTTATAGAGAATCTCTGTAGTTTAGAATCTATATTAAACTAAGCCAGTTCATTCTAAGCAAGAAATGAGCTATTTCACCATAGTGACTGGATGTTGTAGGCACTGCCTCAGGTAAGTTAGGGTTCAGAGTAGAAAATGTCTTTTAAAATAAAATTGCAAGTTGTGAGAACACGGAAAGGAAGAATAATAAAGCAGCTGCAACATTAAAAGGTTGATGCTGTTGATCCCCCTAATCGTGCTGTTAAGGGGGATTGTGGAAGGGCTGCTGAAGGGGGAGAAGGTTTGGCATAAGGAAACTCCAGCATGTTTTGTGCATGAATTCATGTTTCAAACCCTAGGGGATCTTGCTTTATCTCTGTTCCCCTCAGTGTGAAGATCTGTTCCTGTAAACTCATGACATTTCCATTTAAAGTAGCTGAAATCTGTTTCTATAATAGGGCTTATTAAAAGTGTTAGTAAGTTGTACTGTGTGGGGGAAAAAGAAATTATGATCTCTGCCAATGATATTAAGTAGGTGTAATGTCTTCTGAGTAAAAAGTGTTTCTCTGAAAGTAAGCTTATGACTAGTGCTCAGGGCAAAGTGAATGTTACCATGGGAATTTCATATTTGGAGTTCCCCACAGATTTTTCCCTTAAAAAAAATCAAAAAGATGCAGAGAAGTAAAGGGTAATTTCATCTCTGTGTGTTAACCCTTTGCCCCCATAGTGATTCTTTGACTTAATTCCCCTTCTACTCTGAAGCTGCATAAAATCTAGGTTGGCTCCTGCCTCCTTTATGGGTGACTAGCAAAAATTGCTTCTTTAGGATCAGTCAGAGAAATTTTTGCAAACTGAAAAAAAAGAATTGGCGCTATTTTTCTTGAAGGTAGATCATGTGCCATGAAAGGTGTATCATAGATATATGTGGGCAGACAAGGTCTAAGCATTTTTACGGAATTATTTGCAAGTTTAGAATGAGGTTTATTAGAGGTGTAAGGTAATATATGCTAATTTATGTCCATACACTACACATTATAGAGAAGAAAGTACAGGATTGTAGTATTTTCATAAGTGCAATATTTGCTTTAATGGCCTTCAGTATTCATGGCATTTTCTCTGTAAAAGTGATCTGTCAGCTAAAAATCGAGTGGTGAGGGGTTGTATACTTTGGGCGATGATAACACTGATTATGAAACACCGAAAAGTCTTTTTAACTTCAGCATCAAGGCTGTAATAAATTTGAGTGCCAGGCAGAAAAGCAGCAGGGTTACTGATGTGTTTCCTTGAATGCACATTTTCAGCTTCATTCAAGCAGTGAAAGCCATATCAGGTCATTTGTAAGAAGTCTCGTGTGACAACTACTCATAGCTGAGATTTCTTTTTTCTTACAAAACCTGTAAGAACAGGTCGTAAATGAGAAGCAGTCCTTATGCATTTTTTCCTGGTTACTTATAGGGCGTATACATCATTGCCTTCTGGTCACTTGAATAATTTGATTTAGCCATAGGCTGAAAAACTTTCTTCATTTCTTAGAAGGGTGGTAGCATTGGATTGTCCACACCAAATTCTCAAATTACTTGGCTTGATTTATTTCCTGGTTATGGATAGCCATGGTTGGCAACTAGTTTTCAGGAGGTCAAGCTGCCCCTTTGACACATGTCTGTCCTTTCTCTCAGCCTCCTTGGAAGTGAATCTGGACATGGGAGGAAAAGGAAAGACAAAGAATGTTATGTCATAAAACTAAATTCCAGAGTGGATTAAAATATTTTCTTTAAAAAAAAAGTAACGATGAGATTGCCTCTGAATAATCTGGTTAATACTATATAATATTGATATAAGCATGTTAGCCCTGCAGTTCATCTCTACACTGGCTCATTGCTTCTCCCAGATACATTGAGGGTGTTGAGCAATCCTAACTTTAGCCCCAGACAGGTGGTAGGCTTCCTGATTTTTTTTCCAGTAATCTGGTTCCAGTCTGGTATGGCTGAGAGGCCCAAGGATCAGACCTCTTGGGGGATTCATGGGGCTTTAGATCCAGCCAGTCCAAAGCACCTGACACCCATCCATCAACACCCCATTTAGGGACTTTCTGCTGCGTACTTCCAGCAGAAGAAATGCTGGTGGTAGCTTGCCACCTGCATGGGCAAACTAGGCCTCCTCTGTGGTCTTCCTGCCTCTCTGCCAGTGGTAGTCAGCAGAGAGCAGACTACACAGTATCCAAACCCCCCAGTCATCGACACTGGGTGTTCATAGGTAAGGATTGCATAGCTAAAGGTTTTTCTACGCAAAGGAATCAATTTGAGCACTTCTCAAATGTAAGTATATTTACTTTTCCTACCAAACACAGGCATTACATTTCACCTGATGAAAATAAAGTGAGTGCTCTAGTCTGGCCAGCAGCTGTCAGACTTGGCTGTGACCTTGTCAGTCACAATCATTTCGTTTTTGTTTGCCTCTTATTTTGGGGAGGGTGGGGCTAGACCAAGGCAGAATTGCACAGAAAGGAGCCATGCTACGTAAAACAAAAAGAGGAAATTCTCCAGTGCACAAGTTTATGGTCGTCGTCCCCCATACTTAACCTCACAAACTGTCATGTGTAAGAAAAACAATAAACGAATGTTTTAGACATTCCATTTATAGGTCTAAAGAAAGAGCAAGTTGGAAACTGTAAACAGTGCAACAAAGCGATGCAAGGGTTGGTTATAAGAATGAAACAACAGTATAGATCATACACTGTTTAGTTGTACAGTAAAGTAACATTGTGGTTAATTTGTGCCATTGTTTAGGAAAATGTGAAGTATCTGTGGGAAACTTCAGTTAAATCACAGCTTTAATTTAGTGGGTTTTTTCATTGCACATTAAAAACATTCTTTATGCCTTAATCCACCCACCCTAATAAATGCACTGGGTGTTAGTGGAATAGAATTCTGAGATCTGTATGCAAATCTCCAACCTGTCCGCCATGGCCTAACCTTGGGCTAGTCACAATCCCTCCAAATAACCTACAGGCGGCAAATATTTTGCACGGGAGTTCCGTTCCTGACCCCTCCACATGGTTTGGGCCACTTGCTCCATGTTTGGGCCACTTCTGGGTCAGCAGCGATAAGTGTGTGCATGATTGCACATCAATTGGACGTGTGTAAAATGGTTGCTGCCTGTATTTTACATGTTGTTGTGATAATAACTTCGGGGGAATAAGGAAATCTAGTATCCAGTTTCCAAAAGTTCCATGGAGGGATACAAATTGGCTTTTGATATTTTAGGAGCACCTGCATATGACCTAATTACATTAGATGTTACTCAAGAAGCCTTGTTCCTGAGAATACTGAAGTTTCTTAATTTTACAAATAATCCAGAAAAATACCTTTGAGGTATTTGAATAGTCAGTCCAATTATTACTGCTCTTGTTTATTTTGGACTATATAGCAAAACATCATTTGTGATCTTTACAAAATCAGTAAAAGTGAATCTTCATTGTGTCAGATATCACTTGGACTATTGAAGAAATGTCTGGTACTCCTGGAACTGCATGCATGCCATTTCCATCACATCATAATACATTGGAGCAAAGTTTGCAAAAATACAAATAACACTTTTAAATAAGCCCCCATAAGAAGGAACACACCCGCAAAAAGCCTAATGTGTCAGTGCTGGAGCTCCAGAAGCTGTGAGCTGTTGCATGTCAGATTGAAAAGTAAAACCAAGGTTGGGGGAGTTGGCTTGCTAGAATATCTAGTAGCTTATAGGGTTCCAGAGGATGGCATGACTGTATGGCTTGAACCTTGAACAAGTGCAGGCGTGGTTGTGAGTTAAGGATATACCTCATTACAGGCAGCGACCATTTTAGGCACATCCAGTTCACACATGATTCCCAACATGTTGCTGAACAACTCCAGGCACGCCTGGAAGAAGCGGACCATTTGGATCCCTTCCAGTCGGGATTCAGGCCTCATCATGGGACTGAAACTGCCTTGGTCGCACTGGTTGATGATCTCTGGCGGGCTAGGGACAAAGGTGAGAGCTGTTTCCTAGTTCTGCTGGATCTCTCAGCGGCGTTTGATACCATCGACCATAACATCCTTCTGGACCGTCTTGAGGGGCTGGGAGCTGGGGGCACTGTCATACAGTGGTTCCGCTCCTTCCTCCTGGGCCGTGTTCAGAAAGTGGTGGTGGGGGATGAGTGTTCATACCCCTGGGCTCTCACTTGTGGGGTGCCTCAGGGTTCTGTCCTCTCCCCCATGCTTTTAAACATTTACATGCAGCTGCTGGGAGAGATCATCAGGAGGTTTGGGCTGGGTGTTCATCAGTATGCGGATGATACTCAGCTCTACCTCTCTTTTAAATCAGAACCAGTGAAGGCAGTGAAGGTCCTATGTGAGTGTCTGGAGGCGGTTGGAGGATGGATGACAGCTAACAGATTGAGGTTGAATCCTGACAAGACAGAAGTACTGTTTTGGGGGGACAGGAGGCGGGCAGGTGTGGAGGATTCCCTGGTCCTGAATGGGGTAACTGCGCCCCTGAAGGACCAGGTGCGCAGCCTGGGAGCCATTTTGGACTGACTCACAGCTGTCCATGGAGGCACAGGTCAAATCTGTGTCCAGGGCAGCTGTTTACCAGCTCCATCTGGTACATAGGCTGAGACCCTATCTGCCTGCAGACTGTCTCGCCAGAGTGGTGCATGCTCTGGTTATCTCCCGCTTGGACTACTGCAATGCACTCTACGTGGGGCTACCTTTGAAGGTGACTCGGAAACTACAACTAATCCAGAATGTGGCAGCTAGACTGGTGACTGGGGGCGGCCGCCGAGACCATATAACACCGGTCTTGAAAGACCTACATTGGCTCCCAGTACGTTTCCGAGCACAATTCAAAGTGTTGGTGCTGACCTTTAAAGCCCTAAACGGCCTCGGTCCAGTATACCTGAAGGAGCGTCTCCACCCCCATCGTTCTGCCCGGACGCTGAGGTCCAGCGCCGAGGGCCTTCTGGCGGTTCCCTCATTACGAGAAGCAAAGCTACAGGGAACCAGGCAGAGGGCCTTCTCGGTAGTGGCGCCCACCCTGTGGAACGCCCTCCCATCAGATGTCAAAACAATAAACAACTACCTGACATTCAGAAGACATCTTAAGGCAGCCCTGTTCAGGGAAGTTTTTAGCGTGTGATATTTTACTGTATTTTTGGTTTCTATGGAAGCCGCCCAAGTGTGGCTGGGGAGGCCCAGCCAGATGGGCGGGGTATAAATAATATATTATTATTATCATTATTATTATTATTATTATCCCTCTCTCTGAGAGTAGCAGTCCCTATAGATCAAACTATTGTATTGACATTATAAAGTTTGTTAGACACACAAAATGTGAATTATATTAAGTTTCACAACATTATAAATAAGTTAAAGGTAATATTTTCAAAGGACATTGAGAGCATTTGGAAGAAACAGCAACCTTCTTTTCACTGGATGCTGAGAAAGGTTAAGGAATCCACAGGCACCTTTCTGTTCTTCTGATGTTGCTGCCAAGTGTCCATTTATAAGCTCTTTAGCACTGTGTTTTAAAATGTCAGAGCAGAGAATGATGAAACTCCCCCTAGAAAGCTTTTCATTTGCTTTTGTGAGATTTGTTTATATGCCCTGTTTCACAATCAGTGAAGAATTCTTATTAAACTTAAAATATTGGTTTGGATATTTTAAAAAAAAACAAAACATTTTGCCTTTTAGAAACAATTGAATGCTAGATAATGCAGAAAGGCAATTCTTTTTTACAGTGAGATTTGAGTAATGCTATGTGGAACATAATGTGTTTTATTTATGCTGTTGCATTACTAGCTTTTTAATACAGTTTCTGAACAATTCTGCAGCCCCGTCTTTGTATCTGTCTGACTCTGTAGGTATTTCAGTTAGCTGTTGTATATGACCTTGGGCTGTTAATATTGCGTTGTTGGCACCTGTCTCTCTCGAGAGAAAATGAAGTGGGCCTTTGGGGGTGAAGTTAAAACTGCTACGTTAGCAGCACCAAAGTGACCTCCCCAGGGCGCAAGCCTGGCCAGTGTGTATGGAGGTCCTGGGCTGCCCAGACAATACTGCCCTCTCGGCCTCTTGGATGTGGTCCAAAGGAAAGCAGAGCAATATGTTTGGCACCAGCTTGGCTGCAGGACTTGCCGGAAGGAGGCATACAAGGCACCATCCAACCATCTTAGAGACTCCACTCCAGATTTGTGTAGGGTTTACTTCTTAGGCAAGGCAGCGAGTACGGCTTTTTCCTTGGAGTTTTCTCCCAAAGCCTTTCTCACGGATGAGTATAGCCACAAGGCAGCGGAGATTTAGGACCAGAGTTTTCCTTCTGCTAGATGTGCTGTCTTCCCAGGTTGATGAGCCCCATCTGCCCCTTACTTCCCTTTGCACCTTCCTGACTGTTGGACCCACTGTTGGTCTCGTTCACTTAGTCCACCAGAGCCTGTGTTTGCATGCAGGGGAAATCCCAAACTCACTGAGGGTTTGAGACCCCTCACCTGGTTTATCCAGACAGTCAAAGCTCTTCCTGGTAGACACTGTTGCATGCTGGCAGTTTCTAGGAACCATAGGTGAGAGCTGAATGCAGGGTGGGAACCAAAGCTGGACAAACTACCCCAGAAGGAGTATGACATGTCCCCCCCCCCACCAGAGGCAATGCCCTCTCCTATACACCTTAGTTAATACTCGGTATAAGAGAATTCCATTCTGTCCTGAAATCCCTGCCTTTGGTGTAGAATGATGAGATATGCTTAATATTTTTTATGTGAGGCAAATAAGTGATCATCAACGTTCTTCAGCCTGATGCCTTTCAGAAGATTCAGACTGCTGCAGCTTTTCTAGAAAGAGCTGATGGGAGCTAGTCCAAAATGGTTTGGAGCACATCAGGTTGAGAGTGTTGTATAAAAGAGGAAACATTGTGAGGATTTGAGGCTGCAATCCTAAACACAGCATTATGTTGCTCTGTGTTTCTCCTCCGCCCCCACTCAGTCCTTTGACCCTGTTGTAAGATTCAACCATTTAGCCTGGTCAGGTTTTGTACATGGAATGGGGGAGGTGTCGCCATGACTTCCATCTTAGGCAATCGTAGTAATAGTCATTGGTAGACGTGTCCTCTGTAAATGCGAGTGGTTTTCCTCACATCCTCTTTGCAGCGAATTCTGTATATTAAATATGTGCTGTTTGACAGGCTGTTTTCTTTTGTCTGTCTTCAGTCTAATATCTGATATTGGGTGACCTTGAACTGCTGTATTCTATCCGCTTTCTCCACCCAATGCATAACTTTATCTATTTTCACTAATTAGGTCTGCCAGGTCCCCAAGTCTGAGCATCTAAACTTGCACTAAACAAATTACTTGCTGATTATGCATATCATTAATTGTGCATTTTATACCAACATATTTTTTTCTTCCCCCAGCAAGTACCACATAAAGTTGGGAAAGGAGCAATGGAATGATCTTCTTACCAGCCCATTCACGCATAGGACCAGGAAACAGGGGGTGTATCTTTCTTTCCTTGATTCTGCTGCCCCACTAGCTTGTAAATAGCATTAGCTTTTCTCCTCAGTTAATATGGGAAGTTGACGTTTCAAATATTAGAAGGAACTGCTTGTGTTAATCTTGAACCTCCCTTGTAGCTGAGTAAAATCTTATAGTAAAACTTTGATTTTAGTAGTAGAGTTAGAATGACATGTGCACATAGTTTGCGGAAATGAGTCCTAAAAATAAAAATGCTGCTTGAAAGTAAGTCCTGTTGATTTCAACAAGGTTTCATTAATTTCTGAATATGTAAAACATATGCTAAAGATCAGTAAATGGAAGATAATCCAAAGAATCGAAAGATCTTTCTGAGCCCAGTGCACAGTTCAACTCCAGCCTCATCAACCTCAGTAGTTTTGAGTAAGACTCAGCTTGACACCTGTAAAATGGAAATAATGGACACCGCACAGTTTTGTTATGATGCTGTAATAAATATGATGAATCCTGGTAAAATGCACGGCTTAGTTTAAAACTGAGCACTACAAATCATAATATGTGTACATATGATTGTACCCAAAAGTAGAGTCAGTCATGCAGAGCATTGAAACAAAACAAAAAACTGCACTGGAAAGAACCCAGTTTATTAACATCCAGGAGAATGGGATTTGACTCTTATCTGTATACTTCGACAACTGTAAATGTTACCACTTTTGAGATAAATGGGCGCTGTAATTTTCAAGCCTGATGTATTTTTAAATAGTCTGAACACTTTGCATTCCCAGGATTGGGAGAAAGAACAGAAATTTCAAAAACTAGAGCAAAAGGCAAATCTAAAATTCAAATACGTGTATAAATAAGAAACCAGAAATGATGCATGCATGCAGGCTGCAGAATATGTGTTAGTGGAATCAGACCTGGTTTGCAATCTGTTGGAAGGGATTACTCAAATTCCAGCTTGCTGGTTCAAATGTCATAGCAAACTGGTTTGACAAACCAGATTTTTTTCCCCTATTAAATTGGAAATCTAAATTTCCTATTAAATTGGATGCATGAGAGTGGAGTGGGCATGTTTTCTGGTTCTACAGTACAGACAAGAATGTAAAACTTTCAGTCATGTATTTCTTTTAGAAGGCATAAATCTAGGTCAAACTGCATGTGAAGTGTATTAACGTAGAAATTGATTATTTCTTCTGCAATCCTTGAGCATGACTGCACACAGTGTTCTCAGTTGCTTGTTGTCTAGTCTACCATTCTAACTTTTCATGAAGTTACATAAAGTAGGTTGATTGACTGATTTGAAATCTGAATTCTGTTGTGGGGGGGGGTGGAGTCCCTTTTTTGCCCTTATCAACATTGCCTTAATTAACTGACTGTTCTCCAGCTCACCACCTCCAAACCCAATGGTGTAGAGTTATCAAAACATCTTATCACACACGGAAGATTGTAGAAGGGGTGGTGTATTTTCAGGAGGAGACTGAAACCTGTGCAAGTATTTCTCGCACAAGTAGATATTTTAAGTTATGTATTTAAAAACAGGCAGAAAACACATTACTTAATAATAAATTAATCTCCACTGATGGGCCCAAGAAACATATGTAGGCTGCACTGAGTTCTGTAGAAGAAAGGCAAGATATAAATTTACCTACATAATTATGATGCTTCATATATAGCCATTAGTAGTCATCAAAAGTATTCATAGAATCATAAGAGTTAGGGAGAACCTCCTAGGCCATCTCTAATTTAACCCTCTGCTGGATGCAAGAAATTAAGTTGAGTATACTCAAGAGATGGCTGTGCAGCCACTGCTTCAAGATCTCCAGTAAAGAAGAGAGAGCCCATCCCCAAGTAATTCAGTCATGAAGACTTCCATGTGGTATGAAATATTTCTGTAAGGATTGGAGAATTTAATACTTATCCAGAAGACCATAAATGTATTTCTGGAAGACGATTTGGGAATTTGATCTGATTCTAATATAGCTGCATTCTATTGTAACCTTATGATTTCACAGACACTTTCTTCTTTCTCTCACCCTTTTCTATTCAAGGTTATCTGTGACCTGTACTGTAAATAATACGCAGGATAAGTAGATCACTTTTGTTACATCATATTTCATATGGGTTGCTATTGCTATCTCAATCTATTCCTTTATGGTACTAAAGTCTGCGAAGCTACGTTAGAGTTGGTAGCTGCCTGTGATGTGCAAAACTAGTGGCTTGCAGTTTTATGTCTAAGGTGTCAGGATTCTACTCTGCTCTAAAATCACATGAATTAATTAGTTGAAGGGTAAGCCTTTTGAGCATGTACAACTTTGAAATCTCGCACAACTTGCTTTAGTCTTTGGATGACAAATGGATTGTTGTAGGTCACATTCATTAAATATGTGCTCTATGTTCCCCATAATGTTTTCAATAGTACTGCCGAAAGGAAAGCTTAAGATGCAAATTCTAGCAGCTGCCTTAAGAGAGCGGCTGAAAAATGAGCAAAAATAATGTCAGGGCAGTCTTTTGGAGAGATGAGACACAAAATCATACGCCTTTTTTTTTCTTTTTTTGACAGGCAAGTGCTGAAGAGTTGAGTAATAAGCCTCTTCCTTGTAGGCAAATAGATAGTAGCAAGCAATGATATGTTTGACTTATTGGCACCAACCAACTCTCCCAAGGCTAGAATCTACAAAACCTCATGAAGTAAGACAGGAAAAGAACAAAGCTTAAGGCTGCAGTCCTGAATACACTTACAAGGGAGCAAGCACAGAGGAACTTATATTGAGTAAACTGCACTGTTTGAGGGGTTTTTAAAAATCTCCTCTACAAATTAATTTGCATGTTCTGTTGGATTATTTGTTAAAGTGTTGTGCAGAGGGTTCCTAGTTTGCTTTCCAGCAAATATGTTTCCCAAGCTTCAGCTTGAAAAAATATACAGCCTGCAAACAACAGGGAACAGACAAGCCTCAACATTTAAATAAAATACCTGCAAATATATTTCTGAGGCGTATGTAAAAAGGAACAGCAATTTGTTTGGGGAGGGAGAGCTTGATGCAAAGGAAAGCCTGAATATGAATGAGTGTTTATATTTTGTTAATGCTAGTTTTGCCAACTCAGCATGATGAAAGTGGCTTATTTGTGGAAGGACTGGGATTTTCTGATTCCTGCCTTCAGTTCTGCAATAATATGTCTAACACAGTAAAAAAGTCTCTTCCCACCATTCAGTATAAGCCATTTTGAAGCAGAGAAAGATCTTAAAAACAGCTAAAGCCGTGAAATGCACCAAATAGTCAGTTCCAGGTGGTTATTATTATTATTATTATTATTATTATTATTATTATTATTATTATTTAGTTAAACCCCGCCCATCTGGCTGGGTCTCCTCAGCCACTCTGGATGGCTTCCAACAAAATGTATTAAATTTCATAAAATTTATTTCATAAAATTTTTACACCACTTGATTATTTAAAAAAACCATAAAACCAAGAAAAATCCACAACTATACTACCGTATTTTTCGCCCTATAGGACGCACCGGCCCATAGGACGCACCTATTTTTTGAGGGGGGAAATCAAAGGAAAAAATTTGATTTCCCCCCAGGTTTGCGCAGCCATCCCCAAGCAAGAAGAGGGAGACGGAGCACTTCGTCTCCCTCTTCTGCCTTCAGGGACAGCCTCCCAAGCCTCTGTGGGGCAGCGCACTGCGCTGCCCAGCAGAGGCTTTGCGCAACCATCCCAAGCTAGAAGAGGGAGATGGAGTACTCCATCTCCCTCTTCTGCCTTCAGGGACAGCTTGGCCCGCTATCCCCCGAGCTTGTGGGGCTGGCGGGGGGAGAAGCAGGCTTTCTTCTCTCCCCCCCCCCAGCCTCCAGATCAGGTGGGGGAATAGCGGGATGGCAGCACTTCGCCATCCCCCTATCCCGCGAGCTTGTGGGGCTGGGGGGGGGAGAAGCAGGCTTGCTTCTCTCTCCCCCCCCCCCCAGCCTCCAGATCAGGTCGGGGAATAGCGGGATGGCAGCGCTTCGCCATCCCCCTATCCCGCGAGCTTGTGGGGCTGGGGGGGGGAGAAGCAGGCTTGCTTCTCCCCCCGCCAGCCTCCCGATCAGGTCGGGGAATAGCGGGGTGGCGGCTCTGCGCCTCCCCGCTGTCCCCAGCTTTTGGGTGCAGGCTGCTGCCCACAAGCCTTGCGAGCCCGCAGGACATCCCGCCGGGCTTGCAAGACTTGGGATAGCTTCCTGAAGCCTGGAGAGCGAGAGGGGTTGGTGCGCACGGACCCCTCTCGCTCTCCAGGCTTCAGCGAAAGCCTGCATTCGCCCCATAGGACGCACCCAGATTTCCCCTTCATTTTTGGAGGGGAAAAAGTGCGTCTTATAGGGCGAAAAATACGGTATGCAACATGCAAAAGTTATAACTCTAAAACAGATTAAAATTGCCTCAACTTTCTAAGCATCTGGGTAGGCTTATCTAAGCAAGAATGTTTTTAGCACTGAAAAGAGTACAGTGAAGGCGCCTGCTAGATCTCAACAGTCCGGGAGTTCCAAAGTGTAGGCGCTGTTCTGTTCTTATATGCTGTTATATTCTGACAAGGCCTCACTCCTGTCAGCAGACGTGCTTCCAAATCAAGCACAGGGGAAGCCCCACATAGAGCACATTGCAGCAATCCAATCTTGAAGTAACCAACACATGAACTACTGTGGCAAGGCTTTCCCCGTTAAAGAATGACTGTACAGTGGTGCCTCGCAAGACGAAATTAATTCGTTCCGCAAGTCTCTTCGTCTTGCGGTTTTTTCGTCTTGCGATGCACGGTTTCCCATAGGAATGCATTGAAAATCAATTAATGCGTTCCTAGGGAAACCTCCTTCAGACCAGTTTGTCCCCGGACCTCTTCTGAAGGCTGGGGGGGGGGACAAGGGCTTTTCTTCCCACCCCCAGCATTTTAAAAAACCCCAGGACAGCGGAGGACTTCTCCGCTGTCCGGGCGATCTTAAAATGCTGGCAGGCGGCATTTTAAAATCGCCCCGGACAGCGGAGGACTTCTCCGCTGTCCGGGGCGATTTAAAAGCCCCTGGGAAGGCAGGCAGGGGGGACAAAAACTTTTGCCCCCCGCCAGCCTTCAGAAGAGGTCCTGGACCTCTTCTGAAGGCGGGCGGGGGGCGAAAGTCTTTGCTCCCCCCGCCTGCCTTCAAAAGGTGTCCCCGCGGCGGCGGGAGGTGTCCCCTGCCCCCCGCCCGGCTTTGGAGCACCGGGAGAAGCGATCTCCCCGCAGCCCCTTGCTTCAAAAGAGGTCCGAGGGCAGCGGGAAGTGAAGCGCTTCTTCCCCGCTGCCCCCGGACGTCTTTTGCAGCAAGGGGCTGCAGGGAGATCGCTATCTCCGCGCAGCCCCTTGCTGCAAAAGACGTCCGGGGGCAGCGGGGAAGAAGCGCTTCGCTTCCCGCTGCGCCCGGACCTCTTTTGAAGCAAGGGGCTGCGCGGAGATAGCGATCTCCCCGCAGCCCCTTGCTGCAAAAGAGAAGACCGCTGTCCCCGGTGCAAGCTTCGTTTAGCGAAGCAAGCCCATAGGGAAATTCGTCTTGCGAGGCAACTCGAAAACGAAAAAACCTTTCGTTTTGCGAGTTTTTCGTCTCGCGAGGCGTTCGTCTTGCGGGGTACCACTGTATCTGTCCACCAGTTGCAGTTAGTAAAAGGCACTTCTAGCTACTGACCCTCCAGTGACAACCTCCTTGATTTATGTGAGTGACCCAGTATAACTGGTAATATATCTACACTGGCACAATGATCTTTCTACCCATTTAATTGCTGGCAATGCAGATATTACAATCAACTTGGTTAAAATCTGTTTTCCTAATCTCGCATGGTAGTTACTTCTGCCCAGTAAAATAGCTTGCTGGCCAGTGCCTCCCATATTCAGAGCCTTTATTTCAGAACGAATGCTTTGATGTGCATGTCTAAAGATGTTTCCTTTACATCTTTATGTGTTAGATTATTCAAAATGGCTCTGCGTATTTTAATTACTTACTGTATGCTCTACCATGTTGCTGTCTGTATATCAAACAGCAACAGCTCTTGTGAAGAAACTAATACTCATCCATTAAGATTTATGATGATTCTATTTTTTTCCTGTATTGCTACTTCAGAAGTGTAACAGAGAGGCTTCTGTGAAGCACTTCCCTCAGTCGAGATAAGAATGAAATACATTACATGAAGTGATTTTCTTTTACAAAGTTGTAAGAACTCAGTTCTCACTCGGACAGTCTTGGGAATCATCATAAGCCTGGGAATCAAACTAGTCAAACAAACAAGTGATTTATGATTCATTGTTCTTCCTGATGAGTGTGCTAATGTTAATGTAAAATTATTCCAGCCCAAGTTATTAAATACTGTAGCTCAGTATCATATCAAATAAAAGTGAAATTGTACTCTTATAAATTAAAAATCTTAACAGGAACATCAAAGGTATAAAAGCTTTTCCTATGATCACAAGGGAATGTATAGATGGTTTTTGTATTTCTAATTCATAGGATCCATTCAGCTGTGCCTATGATTTCCACACAAGACTTTACTGGGAGATTTGGCTGGTTTGTGTGGAGGATGGCAAAATATACTGGCTTGTCTACATTGCTGCCTGCCCCAATTTTAATTTTGTCATTTTGCATTCATATTTTATCCAGGCATTGTATTTGGGAATGTTTTACCATTCATATTTTAAGTCTGTGATAATTCAGCTTGGCCATTCCTTTATTTAAAAATTTACACCCTGCTTTAAAAAAACAACTCCAAAACAGCTTTAGAAAAAACTGTGAAATGCATAAAATAGCAGGGTGCCCCAAGGAATATGGATTATGCAGAACTCATTCTCCCCAGCAAAGAAGTAAAATGTTGGGGCAGATCAGGGGATGCTTTGGATCTGCTGGATCCCAAGCCCTCCTGTTCTTTTGGCATGCCTCCAGCATTGAAGGATTTTCCTTCTTCCCATTGGAACAGGGGGGAATTATTATTATCATTAATATTTTAAGAAAAGGAAATGCAGTCCCCCTTCCCCCATATTGACAGTTCATCTGAAGTGGCCTCTCCTGACATGATAGGATTGCTCTGTACATTAAATGCTATGAAAGTTTTATGCTATAAGTGAAATTCCCACTATTGCAGTTGTGTGTGCTGAGTAGATTCTCGTATATATCTGTTGATTATGATCATATTGTTCCACATTCTTGCCATACTTGGGTGTCTCTTATTTTTATGTTTTTGATGAGTTGAGAGGTATATCATAACCTCTGGAGTTGTCATGAAGTTCAGCAGCTAACTATGTAAGGAGCAGTAACATTATGTTCTTAGCTTTAATACACCTAGTGAAAATTATTGTTATTAATTGATTGATTAGTTAGTATACAGCAGGCATAGGCAAACTCAGCCCTCCAGATGTTTTGGGACTACAACACCCATCATCCCTGACCACTGGTCCTGTTAGCTAGGGATAATGGGAGTTGTAGTCCCAAAACTTCTGGAGGGCCGAGTTTGCCTATGTCTGGTATACTGCCTTCCATCTGTAGATCTCAGGGCAATTCACAACATAAAAATGCAAGATAAAAAAGCACAAAATACAGAATAAAAACAAACCAATAATCCCCTCCAAATTCCTTTTGTTGAATAGATAAACATTCCCAGATACAATCTAGACACCTTTGTTTATGTTACCACACTGTTTGTGCTGCAGTTAATGAAATCTGAAAGTACAAACTGGCCCACATATTATCGGTATCTTTATTATCCATCACTGATTGAAATGCAGATTGTAATATGCTTTGGGAATGAAAAAAAGACAACTGCTATCTTTTCAGTTTGGGGTGGTAAAAAAACCAAGAATGCCCATGGGCCAACATTCTAGTCTGTATTTTATTGTGGTTTGAAAGGTTTGGTTTAGGAAGAAGTAACTTGATCAGTATTCAATTGTATGCTAGCTTGCATAGCATAGCATGTTAGAATATGGCATCTTTCTTGCATGTTCATGGATGATAGGCTGCATTTCGTCTCTTGTATTCAAGGCAATATACCTCTGAACACCATTTGCTGAAAATCACAAGTAGGGAGAGTGCAATTGCCATCAGGTGTTGCTTGCAGGCTTACCATAGGCATATATGGTTGACCACTATGAAAACAAGATACTAGATTAGACTGGCCCTTTGTCTGATCTATCAAAGCTTTGTTCAGTTCTTTTAATCTAAAGTATCTAACACATTGATCCTCACAATTCCTACCATAGAGGTTGCCCAGCTAAACAGGTGTCAAAGGGCATCAAAAGATTGGATGTGATGTGACATTTATTCTGTGATTGAAGGGATATAGCTAAAAACAGTGAGATGGAGGGAAAAGGGAAGGATGATGGAGTTTTCTGTTAAGTTTTTTTACTGTGTTCTGAACTTTTGATATAAGTCATTTTTAATTATGAAGGTGCTAGAGCAAACAATAATAACTCTTCGGGGCTCACCATTTTGGGGTTTTGAACAGAGTGCGCCATGAATCCTCTCGATATGGCATGCTTTATTTCCTCTATTCAGGAAATAATACTGAGAGCCAGTGTGGTGTAGTGGTTAAGAGCAGTAGACTCGTAATCTGGGGAACGGGGTTCGTGTCTCCGCTCCTCCACATGCAGCTGCTGGGTGACCTTGGGCTAGTCACACTTCTTTGAAGTCTCTCAGCCCCACTCACCTCACAGAGTGTTTGTTGTGGGGGAGGAAGGGAAAGGAGAATGTTAGCAGCTATGGGTAGTGATAAAGCGGGATATCAAATCCAAACTCTTCTTCTTTATCTAGTACACAATAGCTTCATGTAGGCTGGTCTCTCCGAAGCCACTCAAAGGTGCAGATTCTGTTAATCTTAGTTCTGTTCTTCATGCTCACTTCCATTGTGTTGTGGAAATGTCTCATACTGAGTGAGTTTTAAAATACCTTCCCTCAATGGTTTCAGTGCTTTACCTCAGTCCTCAGACAGTTCTTTTTTAATTAGAGCAACTAAAGCTGCTGTGTCAAATGAAGTTTGTGGCCTCTCTGTTGTTTTTCACTGCATTGAGCCCTGGCAGCCATTTTGGAAATGGCTCTGGCCTGCTTGGGATTCCCTGGTGATCTGAGCCAGAAGTGAAAATCAGTCATCCAGAGTGCTGCTTTGTGATTCTCTAATTCTGCAGCTCACAGCCCACTTGGAACTGTTAAAAGTTTGAACAAGACTTCATTTTGGAGAAAGCTTAGCTATTTTTGATTTTGGGAAGGAAGGAGCAGCAGATGAGAACACCATATTGCCTCGGTGATGTTGCCACCCCCTTGACTGTTTGAATTTTAGTTGCAGAGATTGCATTGGCAGTGTAGATCATTTTAATCGGGTCGGTGAGACCCACTTCACCAATTGCAGTTTTCTATTTTCAAGTGACATGGCCGAAATGATTAGCAAACAGTAGCGATCTCTTCGTTCTTAGTAATGCCTTAACCTCCCTTGAAAACTAACTGCAGTTTCTCCTTCTCAGCTGTTCATCAGACACTGCCTTGCGTGTTATTTTTCATTTTCAGTAGTAGTTCTGGCTTGTGAGAAAGTGTGATAATTCAGCATCATGTGTTGCTGCCCCCCAATGTTCAAAATCATTAGCTAGACATTCAAGTTTGAGACACTTTAGTTTTCATAACTTCCAGTTTAAGAACTTTTGTCTTTGATTCAGAACCAAAAATCTTTTTTAAAGGCATCTGCTTATGTATGTATTTTTTTTTTTCTTTTAAGGAAATAGAGCTTTTCAGGGCTCCAGATCGTATTTGGCTTCATAAGTCTTAAATTTTCCATCTGCTACTGGTGCTATATGACGTCCTCCTGATGCCTCTCTTGTTCACAGACATGTCGTAAAATTTGTGTGTGTTGATGATGTGTGTGGACTTTGTTTATCACAAAAGTTGCAAATCATAATCTTCAAACAGTTAATTTATGGAATTTGGTGCCCACCTTTTGTAGGGTGCCTTTTTTTGATGTGTAATATTTAATTATGTTGTTTTTATGTATTTTTATAAATCAGAAATGCAACCTTTTTATATGTAAATACTAGCCAGCAAGACTCAAATGTAACAGTATTAAGCAGCTGCACAGGTGGGTTTCAAATATTGACATTTGTTTTTAACCTTACATTTACAGATAAATTTATTAAATGTTTCAAGTTGCCTAAAGAATACATTGACTTGAACAAATTCCACAGAGATTAGAGTTACACAATTGTTAGTAAAAGGGGCATAGAAAGCTGAAGTTGGGCCAGCAGCTCTTCCAGTTTCTTTGTTTTATAATTTTATCTCTCCCTCTTATGTAGGATAACAAGGAAAACAGCAATCTTTTGCCAAACAATGGGGACCATGGCCTGGTTCCTGGAAATGACAAATTCAAGCCTGTGTTACCCTGGCCTCACGTCGAAGGTGTGGAAGTAGACTTGGAATCAATTCGGCGGAGGAATAAGGCCAAAAATGAAGGGAATCCTCTTGGTGGCAATAATGATCAGCAGAACATCATGCAGCGACAGTATCTCACATTTAAGCCACAGACACTGATCTACCGTGATCCCGTATTACGACCTGGAATTCTTGGTAATTTTGAACCCAAAGAACCTGAGCCTCATGGAGTTGTCGGTGGTCCTGGTGAGGAAGCCAAGCCATATGTTTTAGGACCAGAGTATAAAGAATCTGTTCAAAGCAGCATTAAGGAGTTTGGGTTTAACATGGTAGCAAGTGATATGATCTCACTAGATCGAAGCATTAATGACTTGCGTCAAGAAGAGTAAGTACCTGATCTGCCTCTTCTTTCCCCTCTTTTAATTGTGTTTTTGTTATGCGATCTGTACACTGTGACAATCATCTTATATGAATATATATTAGCGATAGTAAAGGAAAACAATTCAGCACTTCTTTTTAAAATGAGCTTTCCTTTTTCTTTTTAGCAGAGATGTAATCATGTGCATAACACTCCTACTGAAATTAGCAGAACTTAAAAAATGCATAACTATAGCTTGGTTAGTTCCCAGAAGTATTCTAGCAGGCATTCAGATAATGAGTAATAAATTACAGTTGCTTAAACCTTGATCACATTTGATAAGAAATCATTTTTCTGTGGTGGGTAGATAGGATTTAGCCTGATATTCAAAAGGCTTATGCAATTTTCCTACCCCCTTTGATCTGCTGGGTCTTTGATATATGACCCTTAACTCTCCAATAAGGCATGATGCCAGGTTCAGATGACCATATTGCCTTCATCTGAACCAGTGTGTTAGCTGTTGCAAGTGAGCTGTTTGTCTGAGGCAGGCTTTCCACTATGTGATCTGTGAACAGAACTCACCAGCTTGTACTTCTGCTTGTTTTTGTTCTTTGCATTTACTGTCTGTTACAGAATGTGTTCTTTCTGAGTGAATTCAGGGGAGAACAGTACAATGGCTCCTTTTAACAGTTATGAAAAACATTCTTCCCTCCATGTTTCTGTGGTAACTACTAAAATGTAATTGTGTTGTGCAAAGATTTTGTACAGAGTTCTCATTTTGTGTTCTCTGTGTGCGAGTGTTTGATGTAAACCATCAGGTTTCCCCCACTTTCTCTTACCATCAGTAACTTAAGAGCCTTAGAACTGGAGTTTTTTGCTTCTCTACCCTTAAAATGCATAAAACCTAAGAGAGACAGGGGTTTGTTGACAAGGGGAGAAAACCCTATCCTCAGAAGATGTGATTTCCATATCACTTTTACTGTGCATAATTCTCTATGAGAATTCTATGCCCTCTATATCTTATTTCCGTCATTACTTTAGAACTTTTTGGAAGTAATAAGATTGAAGGATCAGTACATTTTCATGATCAGTTTCTTTGACTACATAAAAGGTGCTTATGATGTTGGCATTAATGTGATTTGATTGTGGTATCAATAAGGTTTTCTTTTCCTGTAGATAGCAAGATCTTGGCTTTACATCTAGATGGGTTGATTAAAGCAACCTTTGTTGCCTCTGCCGAAATATCTTACAATACCCTTGTACTCTATTCTCAGTCAATTTGATTTCCAGGTACAATCCTTTTCAGCAGTGTGTTTTGTATATCTATGAAGCACAGGTGGTGAATATTATTTATTCCATATCAGAACTGTCCCACTGCTTCTAATTCTAACAATGCTGCAGACCCTGAAGCACATTTGATGATTAAATAAGCAAGCAAGACCATGGCAGCTGTTCCTGAAATATTTGGCTGATTTCCCAAGCATATGGACTTTTCCCCCTTTGAAATAACATGGCAAACATTTTATGGAGCTCAGGTAACATGAGAAACATGGTTTGCTGAGGAAAGCAGTCCTTTAATGCTAGAAGAAGTTGAGAACCCTTTCATTTCTTGCAAAGTCCATTTTGAGAAACCTGTTAGAAACAGCCGACTTGATCCAGTTAGCACATGGTTCCAACTAGCCTAGTGTAAAAGGGAAAGGGAAAGGTACCCCTGACCATTAGGTCCAGTCGTGGATGACTCTGGGGTTGCAGCGCTCATCTCGCTCTATAGGCCGAGGGAGCCAGCATTTGTCTGCAGATAGCTTCCGGGTCATGTGGCCAGCAGGACTAAGCCACTTCTGGCGAACCAGAGCAGCACACGGAAATGCCGTTTACCTTCCCGCCAGAGCGGTACCCATTTATCTACTTGCACTTGACGTGCTTTCAAACTGCTAGGTGGGCAGGAGCTGGGGCCAAACAACAGGAGCTCACCCCGTTACAGGGATTTGAACCGCTGACCTTCTGATCGGCAAGCCCTAGGCTTTGTGGTTTAGACCACAGCGCCACCTGCGTCACCCTAGCCTAGTGTAGCTTTCTATACTTAGGAGCAGCTCTCAGGTAGAGAGAGACGTATTGTAGCTCTGCTACCTAAGGTACTAATAAACTTGAGATGACTGAATTAAAGCTGACACCTTATATACACACACTTCATGTGTTCTGACACATATCATTGACACTTCCCCATCAAAATATTAGAATAATAGTGAATGCTGTATAGAGGACCACATGCTCAGATGTGTGTGACTTGATCTACTTCAGGATTATATGCAAACGTGGTGTCCTCTCACTTTTGGGGGCAGGTTAAACTGGTTAATTGAGGGTAATGCTTTCGATGGGCTCAGTGATAAAGTACATACTTTGCAAATGAAGTTCCTGTTTCAATCCCAGTTATCTCCGTCTAGGACTGGAAAAGACTCTCTAGCTAAGGCTGAAAGCCTAGATGGTCATTGTCAAGTGTATAGACCAGGTGTGGGGGAATCTCAGGCTCAAGCACACTTCATATGTTCTGCATATGAACATATGCAGAACAGCCCACCAGAACTTTCTTTCTTGCCCTCAGGACTCTTCCCAGGCCACATGCCCCCTCTTCAGTCCTAATCTACACCCTTCTGAAGTACTTTTACATTATTGGAATGTGTCCTTGTACTGTGATGTCTCTTGGTTGCCTTTAGGGAAAATGAAGAGATGTGTGCTTTGCACATGTGTACGTAGAAACCTCTGAATTTTGTGTGGCTGGATACTGCCTGCAGAAGTAGTCACATCCATTGTCCCACTTTTGCCTCTGACCATGTCCCCCCTGACCCCATCATATGGCCCCCAGTAGTTGCTTATGAGGGAAAGTGATTGTCAGGCTGAAAAACGTTTCCCATTTCTAATGCTAGATAGCCTAATTGTCTGAATCCGCACAAGACAACTTCCTATACTTACAAACTTAATTTTGACATATCAAAAATGTTTTGTTGGGTGCACTATTTTGTATTGGTGGGGCAGCGAAGGGTTCCAGGCTACAGGTCTTATTCAACTAAGCTTTAGGACTATTTAAATCATGATTAAGTTAATTTCAGTGGCTCTACTGTGAGTAAAACTAGTTGAAAACCATCCAATGCTAGCTGCAGTTTTAGAGGGTTGCTAGGCTAGGATCAGCTATGATTCGTACCATTATATGTGTGGTGAGAGACTGTGATTGAAGCTTTCTTTACTATGGTATCTTAACATGACCTGTATAACAAAATGAAAGAGGTATCTGGTGTGCAGATGTTCTCATCTTCCCAGAGTTGCAAAACAGCAACAACAACAACACAGATGCTGTATGGAGACAGGAATATCTGATAATGTCTTTGCTCTGGCAGCTATAAAGATAAGAGCTAAAGTGCTGCTAGATCGGCAGCTTTGCGATATCAAGTAGAAGTACAAAAAAAATCAAGTAGAAGCACTAGGTGGCAGGATGCATTTAGCTTTAAATCAAAACCCAGTTTTAAAATGTATCTTATATATATATGAAGGCTTCCTTGTTTGCAGTTAGAATCACTGTCCTCTTCATACAACTTAAATAATTATTAATACTGTACAAGATATATTGGAAGTGCTTTGAGAATTTTCACTACTGACCAATAACGTTTAATATCTTTTCTGAAGCATGAACCCAATCCAAAACACAAAATGGGGTCCATCTTCAGAAAAGCTTTTCTGAGTCCTTTAGTACCTGGCAGTAAATAATAGTAAATAGCATCCACATCTTAAAATTCTGCTGTAACACTGCTCACAAGGGCAGAGATTGTCTGCACTTGGTAGCTCAGTGTTGTTCCCAATTTCAGACAAGGTGCTCTATAAAGTGTACTACCCTTGTTCCCACTGCCCAGTGTGGATTTTTTTAAAAGCAAGGGAGAGAGTGGCAGCCCTGGAAAACATAATTTATCATCATTTTTAATACTGAAATTGTTCAGTCTGAAACATAATTGAGCTTCCAGCATCTTATTTTGCAGTCTTAAACTCTACCTTATTTAGAATAAGGTATATTAAATGATGGCTAACAATTACCTTATTTCTATATCTTTAGTGGACTAGTTGCTGATGTAACTTTATAGTACAGTGCTTAGTTTATAGTTGATGTTTAATATTTGCTTGCTGGTGTTAGTTAGCAAACCACTGGATGTCACTATTGTTCTTTGCAATAGCACTTGGTGTTTTATCTGGTAGTTCTGTATCTGCTTGGGAACCTATTTTGGAACAACAGTAGGTCATAGCAATTACTGTTGGCTAACTACTGTTAAAGGTATATTTATACTCCATGTTGAAGGAGAATCAAACTTGAATAACATGTCTCGTAGAAGACTTGTATTATTATTTTTTAAGATGAACAAATAGAGCATTGAAATTATGGATTTTCTGAAAATTCTGAAAAGCTTGAACTTTGCATTTGAGTTTAAAGTGCAAGCTCTTAAGGTGGTGAACAAAAGGTTGTTGAGCTTTGTTAAAACAGATAATAGATGGCACCCTTGATAAAAGTGGGTTGTGGTGGTGATAAAAAAATGCACACTGAATTTAGGCATGTTGATATTACAACTGCAGGTCTCTTGTTAAGACTGAGAGCCTGGGAGCTGAAGGTTCATTCCTTATTGCACCAAGATTCAGTGCCGCTTTTTACTAACTCGGTGGCTTTCATACAGGATATAAAAGTTTTAAAATTTGTTCAGTGGAATGATTTCCTATTTAGGAAGTTAGTGGGTTTGCTTGTTCATTGTGATTTCTACCTTGGAAGAAACGGGTAAAATATGCTGGCTCAGAGGCTAAATTAACAGACATTGGTAGCTATTAGCCAATAACAATTCAAACTGAATCTTGAGTCTGCTGATTAGGATTAAAGGGAGTTGTAGTGCTAAATATCTAGAGCAGTGTTTCCCAACCTTTTTTGGGCAAAGGCACACTTGTTTGATGAAAAAAATCTCGAGGCACACCACCATTACAGCCCCGTGACGTCAGCGCACAGCGTCACGCCGGGAGGGACGCACGAAAGTGTATGTTTCAATTTTTTTCCCTCCCCCTTGCCGGGGAACCTCCAAGCTTTGGGGGTGGGGGGGGAGGAGGCAGCAAAGCGAGGCAGGAAGGAGAGCGCGGCTTGGCTGGGTGAGCTTTGGCAGGGGCAGGGAATGAGAGCCGCGAGGCGGGCGCTGCGGACGGAGGCGCTGCCCGCCGAGCTCGCAGGCAGCCAGGCAGGCAGACGGCGAGAGCCCCGCGCTGGGTGGCCTCTCCTCGCTGCCACCGCCCCGCCTCTCGTCGCCCGACTCGCCCGCCTCCCTCCAGGCAACATCTCGCGGCACACCAGGCAACATCTCGCGGCACACTAGTGTGCCGCGGAACAGTGGTTGGGAAACACTGATCTAGAGGACACTCATTATGTGTAGGCAAAGGGAATTCAACCTTTCCTCCCCAAAAAGAAAAAGGGCTGGTGTAACTGTGTTTCAGCTGAATTTTTCTTTGCTAATGGAACACTTGTGTATTCCCTAATATACTTCTCTTCATTATTTATCCTTGCCCCAAAAGAGATGCATTAGATTTATGGAGATTCATCAGATAAATGCACAGTTGTTACTAATTTATTGCATGAGATTCAGACTCCTTTTTGGGTAGTACTTTTATTGCAGGTAACTCAGGGGAGAAAGCCACGTATATATCTTTAGCATCCCAGAGGGTTTACAACAACCTTGTTTATATTTTAAGTGTAAGTGTGTGTACTACACCTACACACACAAACTAACCAAACATGGTTTCTCCTTTAATGTATGTGTGTGCACAGCTTGTAAGTGATGGGATCTTGAAGCTTGAAGCATCGAGTTGGAAGGGACCCACAAGGATCATCTACTTTAATGCCCTGCAATGCAGGAATCTTTCACCCAATTATGTGGGGCTCAAACCCATAACCCTGAGGTTAAGAGTCTCATGCTCCAGCTACTGAGCTGTCTCTTAGGGCAAGTGTACTGAATGATAATGTACTGAAAAGCAATAAAACAGGAAATGCCACCAAAACTTTTCTTAGTGGGTGGTGTACAGAAAGCTAAGACTAGCTGATGCGACAGAAGCACCTGGTACTGCAGGTTGGCAGAAAATCGTATCGGCCATGGGCTGAAAGAGTCATGCAAATTGGCCCCAATTCTACAAGCAAACTCAGAAAGCAGTTAGGAGCAGAATGGGTATCATAATGTGATTGCAGGTTATTGAGAGGGTGTTGCAACAGAGGGGAGGCTTATGACAATTCAGAAGAGTGAACATTCTGACAAATCATAGTTTTCTCTGTTGTGATTATAACAACCACGTGATAACCTTTCCTTCTGAAAAACTACATGAAGGAGAAGGTTGCAGAGATTGCTGGCTAGATGATGTGAAAACATTGGGATTGGTTTTTTCCTTAGAAGGTACAATGTAACATCAAAATGTTTAAATTACATACAACTTTCATGTTTGTCCTTGTGGACTTAGGTTTTGTTTTTTCATGGAACAAAAGAAGGTCTTAAACATGGTTTTCATTCTGAAAACTGCTTCAAGATCCTACAAAAAGTAAGAAGCAGCAATCATTACTGTCCAATCATTACTGTAGGCTTAGCTTCTAAACTAGATTCATAATCATGCTCTATCCTGAGTACTGTGTATATTTTAAGTCCTCTCTTGGTTGTGGGGAGCACTTTGATTAACTAGGTGGTACGAAAGGGGTATTATAAGAGAATTTTCTCCAAATGGTCTTATTTATTGAGCCGTAACTAGTGCTCTAGTTAATTCTGTTTTTTCACTGATAGTGGTTCTGATAACAACCATGTTCTGATTGTAAATATTTCAAAAATGTTAAAATATAACACACATATCTGTTGCAGGTGCAAGTACTGGCATTATGATGAAAACCTGCTCACCTCCAGCGTTATCATTGTCTTCCATAATGAGGGGTGGTCCACACTCATGAGGACAGTTCACAGTGTAATTAAAAGAACTCCAAGGAAATACCTGGCTGAAATTGTATTAATTGATGACTTTAGTAATAAAGGTAAATGCATTTAATATCAATATTAAACCCAGTAAGAGCTGAATCTGTCATTCTACAGGGAAGTTGAACCAACATAAAGAAATACTGTGCTGATAATTCAGTGGTTTCTGCTCTTAATAAGAAACCAGCCTGCAGATTTAAGAATATTGATCTGTGGATAGAGTCGGTAGCATGGTTTTCATTATAGATCAGTTTTAAAAAAGAAAAAAAAAATAGCTTTAGTGAATTAATGTAGTTTGTTCTAGCCTATTGAATGAAGAAGCGTAAGTGCTATCACATTCAGCAAATATCTGTCTTTCTGTTTCTTTCAATGGAGACTTTGCAGAAAAATTCAATCCTTCTCAAAGAGTAATCATGACTCAAATCTTCATTCAAGGCTACATCAGTTCAGAGATAATGCAAGGGTTCCCTTGAACAGGAATCAACTCTCTCCTTTCCAACATATGGATTTATTTGACTGAAAGGTTTGTCAAAATGGATAGTGTAGGAAGCTTCACCTTTGCCTCTGTAGGTACTTCAACTGTCAACCTTGGATTTTCATTGCATTAAATGCTTATTACAGTAGCAGAAACTTTTAGATATGGTGTGAAATCTGTCCCCCTGCACACGCAAATTGTTCCACACACTTACTGAAAGTTTGAGATGATGAAGTGCTTAAGCTGAAATATGGGTAGGGGGTTGGATTCCTAACAGATAAAGTTAATGTAGATACAAATGAAGGAGCAGATAATCAGGGTAATATGTAATGCAAATGAACCAATGTTCCTTCTATTCTGTGCTATCTTCCCCTTTATTTCTGATGTATAGAGAGAGAATGCTACTGTCCCTTATTTTCCTTTACAGCACCTATGGCAGAATGTAATAGAATTGCAGATGAGCATCTTAAACATGTGTGTGTGTGTGTTGCATAGTCCTAAAATAGCATAATGCTGAGAAAATGCTATAATCCACAGCAGTGTTTTCCTGCCACATTTGACTGTGGTAGCCTTAAATGTTAATAAAAGTCATGAGTGTTTTCTTGAAGGTATTTCATAATCTTTTTTTGCATCCACATCTGTCTTCAAATTCAGACATTACTAATATTTATTGTGGAGAGTGAATGCTACATCTCCTGCACCACCTCCTGGATTTTGTTGCCTATAAATGTTGACATTTTATTATGTGAGTTTAAAGACTTGATTATATTCATTTTTGGCATGTCAGAGAAGAGCTGTGAATGTGCCACTCACCCACAGTTAGTAAAGCAATAAGGAATACACAGGGAAAAACTGGAACACTTACGACACCAGGACAGCTTCCATTGTTACATTGCCTTACTCATGTTATAAAACTATGGGGGGAAGTGAGTGGAAAAATTGCTGGAGGTTTGTGCCTTTCTGTTGTCAAGAGTCTATAGTATGAGTTCTGAACTTTTCCAGAGTTCAGACATCACTTTCTTAGGTCTGACCTTTCCAACATTAGAAGGGCACACATCTTTTCTACTTCCCTACATGTATTTTAAAAATCCAAGTCTTGTTGGTAGTAGTTTTTAAGTGAGGTTACAGTTGTTATCAGCAAATATGCCAGGCAGTGATTTATGTAATAGCCTTAACTTCTGAGTATTTAGATATTAAGTCAATTATATTCAGTTTGTTTTTAATATAGATTTAGTTTGTGTTGTAAGCTCTAAGCTAAATATTTTATAACAAATATGGAAACTTCTTTTTTATTATTTGATAGCACACTTAAAAGAAAGACTAGAGGATTATATTAAGCAGTGGAATGGCCTTGTAAAGATTTTTCGAAATGAAAGGAGAGAAGGTTTAATTCAAGCTAGAAGCATTGGAGCCCAGAAGGCTAAACTTGGACAGGTAGAAAACCATTTGCTAAATAAAACCCTTCTTTCCCTACAGTCTGAATTTTGCTTTTAACAGATCTTAAACCACTTGATTATTTCAAGTATAGTTCTTAATTGCAAAATGGCATATGTAGTCTTTTAAAAGATAGCTATAAACTGATGTCAACGTACAATGCAAAAAGCTCAATTAAATCAATGTGTGTTTCGTGTAAGGAAATCTCAAAATGAGTTGAAATCTCCTTTCCTCTTTGTTTTAAAGGTTTTAATTTACCTTGATGCCCACTGTGAGGTGGCAGTAAACTGGTATGCAGCACTAATTGCTCCTATAGCTAAAGACAGGTAATAATAATCTGCTTATTTTTATACCTCAGAAAGCCTTTAACAGTAGCCTTAACAATTAGTAATTCACCCAGGGCAAGCAGCAGCTCTTTCTGGGTGAGTAACTTTATAGCTCAGGGTGGTCCAACATTCAGTCTGAGGGTCACACATGGCCCTTGAGGTCTTTTTTGGTGACCCCCAGCCCACATGCTGCCTTCCCAAAGCCGGGTAAGTGAGACACTAGTTAGCCTAGTTAGTACTTTCTCAGCTTTGGGAAGGAGGTGGGAGGGCTCTAGGATCCTGCCAGAGCTTTGCTCTTCCTTCCCAAAGCTTTGCTTAGCTGGCTTTGGACAGGCAGTGCAAGGGCTAGAGGGGTCAAATTTTGGCATTGCTCTCCCCCCTCTTCCACAACAAGTCAATTGCGGCCTACAGGGTCCATGTCAAAGTACTCTTGTGGCCCACTTGGTATGAAAAGTTGGGCCACATCGTTCTAGCTCATTCTCCAGGCTGCCTGAATAGGCATGATAAAAACTTGCCTGCAGTGCTGTTCCTAGTGAGTAAAAGAACTGCATTAAGAAACTTGATTTGTTTTTTAAGCAGTAAAACCAGTGTAAACATCTGCCAAGGTTTGAAAACACTAAATGCACAGCAGATTACACTTACTATGCAAAGTTTTTAATCAGAAAAGTTTTAGGGGATTTGGTCAACTTGGTAAATTGAAAAGGAACAAAGGCTGGAACAGTATACTTTGGGGTTCCCCCCTCCCTTATGGCTTTAAGGTGTTGTGGATTGTTAATGTGACCAAAAATACTTAAAACAAGGTATAAAATAATAAACGTCTGTTATGATAAATGTCTGCATATGAGGATTTCCTCTCAAACGTACAAACCAGAACAGTATTTAAAAAGTAAAATTCTAGCATATGATGTTCTAACATACTCTTGGTTCTATTCCCCCCCCCCTTCCCTTTTTTAAATAATAGAGAACTGTAGTTCAGGTCCTACAGTAGGAGAGCTGATTCTAGCTTTGCCACCTTGCAAGCAAGAAAAGCAGACATCTTCATTTGTGAAATGTTGAAACACATGCAAAATTCAAATGGTTTATTGCCTGGTTTTAAATCATACCTGACCTTTCAAAAACTCTTTCCAGTGGGTTTAAACCAGTGATGGCCAAACTAGGCCCTCCAGATGTTTTGGGACTATAACCCCCAACATCCCTAGCTATAACAGGACCAGTAGTCAGGGATGATGGGAATTGTAGTCCCAAAACAGCTGGAGGGCCAAGTTTGGCCATCACTGGTTTAAAACAAGCCTTCTGTAAACAAGACGACAGCCCTCCTTACTCTCAAAGCTTAAGAGAGACAAATATATTCATATTTGCAAAAAGTGAAACACATAGCTTCCATCATTCACCTTGATATTTTGTTATCAGAAATCTGTGAAGGAAGAGGTAGATTGGTGTGTTGATGTTTCTGCTTTCAGCATTAATGTATTCTTAAATAAATTTGACCTCATCCTACTCATTCATAATCCCCACACCCCTACTTTCCTTCTGCAAGAAGAGCACTGTATGTATATGCTATATTTATTGAAGTTATATTGGAATAAAGTGTAAGAGATAGCAGATGACTTATTGGATTAGACAGCTTAATCTTCTCTCTTCCCCTTCCATAAATGTTTCAGAACTACATGCACTGTGCCTCTAATAGATTACATAGATGGGAATGACTATTCCATTGAACCACAGCAAGGTGGGGATGAAGATGGCTTTGCCAGAGGGGCCTGGGACTGGAGCTTGCTATGGAAGCGTATTCCATTAAGCCACAAGGAAAAGGCAAAAAGAAAATATAAAACTGAGCCATATCGGTAAAAAATGCTGTTTCATTCTATTGATCTTTATAACTCATGCTTATCTAAATCCTTTCATTTTTCCCCTTTCTTTTCCATGAACCATGTGATTCGTTTAAATGTGCCATGTACCTGCTTTCATCCTCACCGCCACCATCCATAATCCTGCAGAACCACATGCACTGTGCCGCTTATAGATGTCATAGATGGCAACACTTATAACATTGTACCCCAAGGGGGTGGTGACGAAGATGGGTTTGCTAGAGGAGCATGGGATTGGAGTATGCTCTGGAAGAGGGTGCCCTTGACCAAACGTGAGAAGGAAATGAGAAAGACAAAAACTGAGCCGTATCGGTAATCACTAAACCACTTACACATTTCTCCTTTTCCTAAGGATGTACTGAACTATTAAATATTTGCATGAACTCTCCAGACCTTTAAAGCAAAGCTAACAAAAGCAGATGCTCTGTGGAGATACATCGTTCTTTTCACTAATCTGTGGTCAAGCTCTTCTAACATAGCCTTACTAACTCCTTTTGCTCTTCTGTGTCTTGTACTTATATACTCAGTTCTTTCAGCAAAATGTAGGGCAGCTGCTAATTGGATTGTTCAAACGAAATCTGTGGTCTGCCATTATACCTTGATTGTGTTAGAAATTGCTTAGTATCCTTATCAGGTGCTGTTTTGCCCTGCCCGGACAGGTGAACTGACATATGGAACTAATTGATAGATATTTACAGAAAGAAAATGCATCGTCCATGTGTCTTTTGTCTAAATAACCTGTTATTTTAATGGCAAAGGGAAATGTTATGTTTCTCTGAATTTTTGCCTTTACCTATAAAATGATTTGTTCAAAAACAAAATTTGGCCAGAAAGGACTGAAAATGTTCTAATATACCTACTTCTTCCCCTAAACTAACTAGGCTGCGATTCTGCTTTGGTTCACTTACACTTCACTAATCCTGCAACTAGAATCCTTTTCATTTCAAAATTTCTTTTTTCCTGTAACCAAAGTAAATGTATTTTTGTATTATTTGAATATGCAATAATGCCATTTTAAGAATTCTGCTACTTTCATTTTACTCTCACTTTATTGTATTTTTGGAACTAATATTCCAAATCATTTTCAAGAAATTATGAAGCTTTGGACGACACGCACACATTTTTGCTCCCAAACATAAAAAGTTGTAGGCCCTCTCACAGAAATGAGCATATTTTTTTGCATTTATACACCGTTAATAAAACAGTTCTAGGAAGGAGGAATCAAATAATTTAAAGTTAAGAGCACAACAGAAATTCATCACTGTACATTTATACTTCCATTATATTTACATTTTCATATTTTTATTAGAATATTGACACTGGCTAATGCATGTTAGGGACGCGGGTGGCGCTGTGGGCTAAAGCCTCAACGCCTAGGGCTTGCCGATCGAAAGGTCGGCGGTTCGAATCCCCGCGGCGGGGTGCGCTCCCGCTGTTCGGTCCCAGCGCCTGCCCACCTAGCAGTTCGAAAGCACCCCCGGGTGCAAGTAGATAAATAGGTACCGCTTACCAGCGGGAAGGTAAACGGCGTTCCGTGTGCGGCTCTGGCTCGCCAGAGCAGCGATGTCACGCTGGCCACGTGACCCGGAAGTGTCCCCGGACAGCGCTGGCCCCCGGCCAATAAATGTGAGATGGGCACACAAACCCCACAGTCTGTCAAGACTGGCCCGTTCGGGCAGGGGTACCTTTACCTTTACCTAATGCATGTTATGCAGGTTTTCACATTGGCATCTGGAGAGAAACCTAGAAACCTCCAATACCACTTTTTAAGAACATAATCTCTAGTCCTTATGATTGTAGAGAGAAAAAATTGGTTTGGTTGATAATGGCCAACTGAACCAGAACATGCTGAATGTTTTAAAGACCTAAAATGGTACATAAAGAAAAATTGTCATTTGTATCCCATCTTTCCTCTGTCTTATAGTATACATGGGTATGGGTTAATCTAAATATTTTTAATAATGAATTGAATTTTGTTTATACTGAAAGAAAATATAGCCCACCATCTTAACACTTTGTTCTGAGACATTGGTTAACTGCTTACAGTTCTGATAATGTCCATTTGGTTTGGTTTTGACCTTTCAGCTGTTCTGAACTTGACACAAATTCTTGGCATATTATGAACCATTTCTCTACAACTGCAAAAAGACTAGGAGTGTTTTTATGACTGTTTTATGACATTTAAAGGCAAGCAGGTCATGGAGAAAGCAAGCCTCCAGCCCAGTCCCCCCCCCCATTCTGGATCACAGCCTCTGTGACTGCTTATACATTAAAAACAACAAGTGTTGGGACTAAATCATACCAACATTTAGTCTGTACCTTACCTGGTACCTTGGATTCCAAAATGATTTAGCCTGTTATCTGAACTTTGGAGTTCAAACAATTGCTATAAACTTTTTATTGAACACCATTAAAGCTTTATAATTTCTACCTATCAAAAAAAATTGTCAGTTGATTCCTACATATAAAAGGGATTCCTTCTGGTCCATGGCATACAAACTGTTAGTTCCTCTTCTTGTTCCTAGGTCACCTGCAATGGCTGGTGGATTATTTGCCATCGAACGTGATTTCTTTTTTGAGCTGGGTCTCTATGATCCAGGTCTACAAATCTGGGGTGGTGAAAACTTTGAAATATCTTACAAGGTAAGCAACCATACCAAGAGTTGATAACTATCATATTTCAAGTAAATATGTGACCATCAGTCAGCTCAGTTCTTACAAGTTTTTTTGTTTTTTTGTTTGGCCCAGGGACAGCAATACTTTCCTTGTTTTCCATCAGCCAACTCCTGATTAGTGCCATACAGACAACTGTCTTACTGCATTTATTATGTTTATTGCTTTTGAAACTGTTGGGCCTACACCTTGTTTTCTGTGGGGCTCTTCATTCTCAGATGTACCTTTATCAGCAAGGCCATAATGATGCCAAATTCTTGCCTCCTCTGAACCAGAGACTCAAAATTACTAGAGGACACATCTGCCTCACATTTTGGCACATTATCTGTTGACTTAGTGGTTGCTAAAGTAAAGTCTGAGTCCTGATTTTATAGATCAATAAGGGTGTAGGTTTTAGTCACTGGCACCTTTTTCATGTAGCCCAGTTTTGCTTGTAATTCTGAGTCTAGAGCAAAATTGGGTTGAATTATTTTGTAGCATGGATAGCCTCTGAAGATTACCCGTATTTTTCGCTCTATAAGACGCACAAGACCATAAGATGCACCTAGTTTTTGGAGGAGGAAAACAAGAAAAAAAAATATTCTGAATCCCAGAAGCCAGAACAGCAAGAGGGATCGCTGCACAGTGAAAGCAGCAATCCCTCTTGCTGTTCTGGCTTCTGGGATAGCTGCGCAGCCTGAATTCGCTCCATAAGACGCACACACATTTCCCCTTACTTTTTAGGAGGGAAAAAGTGAGTCTTATAGAGCAAAAAATACGGTAGATAAGAGAGCTTCAGGTTTAGACATGCTACATTTCAGCTTTGTTGAAATGACATTGATACTATAACACAATTCCTAGGGACTAAGCACCACTGTACATAGTTGGACCTGCTTCTGAGCAAACATGCATAGAAGGAAGATCTTAAGAAATATATTGGAAATCTTAGACCTGTGCCCCAGATGTGGCTTACTGGGTGGGGTAGAGCAGCTACTACTAGCTTCTTGGTAGATGGGTCATTGTTGTTTACTGGAAGGGAGAGGGGCCAGGTGGCAGGGAGATTGGCCAACCTCCCTGCCGTCTCATTTCTCCCTCCCAGAAAGCAGTTCACCTGCTGGGAAGCCAGCATAGGAGCTCTGCCCCATCGGCCAAACTGCTTGTGTTCTGCTTTGTTAAATGATCCAGAATAATATGAAGTTCTATGCAGCAAAGCAAAATGTTTTGTTTAATGCCTCCTAAGAGAGAAAGAAGGTTTGAAATCATACAAACGATAGCTGAGCTTACTGCAGTTTAAGGGATTTACAAATACCACCAGCAAATTCTGAAAAAGTGGTTAAAATTGCTCACAGTGTTGAAGTGAGTTATTTAATATTTCGATTTAAAACTTAATGGGCACCCTAAAATGACATGTAATATTAAATGAAATTAGTTCCTAATATTATCTGCGGATATAACTTCTAAACTGAATGCAATCCAGTTAAGAAATTAGGCAATTTTCAGTGGTGTGCACTAATTATTTGACATTTTTTTCTTTCAAATGATATGTAAGGGCTCCTAATACTAAAGGACGGTGGTGGTGGTTATTGACATCTTGCAATGATGCTGAAAGCTTTGAAAAATAATAATAGCTAGTACTATAATTTAATGTTTACAAGTGTTTTATGAGATTTTGAAATTTGTGAATGTGTAATTCTCCCGTTCTCATCTCTTTCAATATATAAAAACCTGCAGATTTGGCAATGTGGAGGGAGGCTTCTGTTTGTGCCTTGTTCTCGTGTTGGACACATTTATCGTCTCCAGGGATGGCAAGGGAATCCACCTCCAGCATATGTTGGATCATCTCCTACTTTAAAGGTGAAGTTTTATGTCTTTAGCATTTGATTGCTAAATTAAAAATCTTAGACACATTCAAATCTATCTCTTTTTCTCTTCCCTAGATGATGAGTTTTATTCTAACTGAATGAAAACATGTAATTTGATTAAAAAACACACACACCTAAGTTAGTTGTGTGTGCGTGCGCGCATTTGTGTATCTGTAGAGCCACTCACTAATCCTATGGTTTCATAACTGGATAACCATGTTGAGGGCTGCTTAGTGTTCTTCACCTCCTAACCAAAAAGAGCAACATTTTATTTTATTACTAAATTTGGGAGCTTTTAAATTATACCTGTATTCCTGAAGGTGTCTTTATTTTTTAAATATAGAAAAGCACACATGTAATACCAGCATTTTGTTCAATTAAAGTTGATACAAATATGAAAGCTGTATAAGAATTTTCCTTTAACGTTCTGGGAAATGAAACTACAGTGTGTTATCAAAAGATTTACCCACAAATGAAGTGTGTGCGCACATAAAGTGATAAAGAGAAAGCCTAGCCACAATTACCCATGCTCTGGTAAACTCTTGTTTGGGTTATTGTAAAATGAATTCGGTATATTTTTTCCCACAGAACTACGTCCGAGTTGTGGAGGTCTGGTGGGATGAATACAAAGATTACTTCTATGCTAGTCGTCCTGAGACAAAAGCACTAGCATACGGTGATATATCTGACCTGAAGAAATTTCGTGAAGATCACAAGTGCAAAAGTTTTAAGTGGTTTATGGAAGAAATAGCTTATGATATAACTTCTCACTATCCTTTACCACCTAAAAATCTGGAGTGGGGAGAGGTAACTACAGTGTTTTTGCAGATCCATTCCTTGATACAAGTCATTATTTCAGGTGTCCTGAGCTACAGCAGCCACAAAGAGTCCTATTCCCCTTGTTCTTCCAGTCCAGAATTAATTATAGGAAGGACTAGTATGTGCTGGAAAAACAAGGGGGATAGGAATCTCTTTGTGGCAATATTCAGGGAAGGAACCAGCACATTCAAATTCTAAAACTGTTTAGTTTAGATCTGCATGAATTACTTAAGAGTCCCAGGGCTTATGAACAAAACAATAAGTTGATGTGAAATCAGTCCAGATTTCAATATAGGAATTGGCAAAAAAAAAATATTAGTACATATGTACATTTAACTCGAAGTTGACTGGGTTAAATGTGAACAGTGGGCACAGAGAAGATAAAAAGTTGCAAGAGTGCAAAAAAAAAGTGACACTGTTTAAGTTGCTAGCATGAAGATGGAAAAAGAAAGAAGAATCCAGCTCCTACTTGATTATTTTTCTCAGTGTCGTAACTTCCTGTGTGCTAATCTGCTACTGACTCACTTGAAAGATTCGTTATCTCCTCATTCAGCAGAGCAGGCAGAACTCATCTTCCTTGCTCTGGCATGTGTGCAAGCTTCTAGCGCTGCTGATTTTTTTCCCTTCTCTGCCCCCCGCCTGGTGCGCACACTGCACCATACCCAAATCTGCTCCAAAGATTGGGTGAAACTCCCGTAACAATGTTAGGGAATATGCAGTGGGGGGAGAGGTACCGCCATACAAGGAAAACACCTTGAAGAGACAACTGAAAGATTTAGCTTTGTGTGGAATACAATCCACTGAACTCTCCTTGCTAACTATATTTACTTATAGGGAGGCTATGTACCCCAAGCTCCAGTTCTGCTGTACCTTTTTGTATAGTATACCAAAAGGGTGCCCATGACATCCATTGGTATAGTGGATTTTTTCCCCTTCTAATAGTTATCAGTATTCTGACTCCAGCACATTATGTTGAGGTCTTCGGTGAGCTGTGTGTGTCATTTCAGAAATCTCTGTACAACTACATAATACTTTTTTCATAAGCAAGTTATTAGCTTCCTAATTTTATTTTGAAATGTTTAGCTACAATATTAATTATACATGTGTTTCAGATCAGAGGCTTTGAATCTGCTTACTGCATAGACAGCATGGGGCATTCCAATGGGGGCTTTGTGGAACTTGGACCATGTCACAGAATGGGAGGAAATCAAGTAAGTAGTCTCAAAACAAGATCTTTGGAATTACGAGGAATGCCAAAAGATTAAACTTTTTGCCTGTGGATTTTCCTGTGAGCCAGTGTGGTGTAGTGGTTAAGAGCAGTAGACTCATAACCTGGTGAACCGGGTTCATGTCTCCACTCCTCCACATGCAGCTGCTGGGTGACCTTGGGCTAGTCACACTTCTCTGAAGTCTCTCAGCCCCACTCACCTCACAGAGTGTTTGTTGTGGGGGAGGAAGGGAAAGGAGATTGTGAGCCGTTTTGAGACTCCTTAGGGTAGTGGTAAAGCGGAATATCAAATCCAAACTCCAACTCCTCCTCCTCTTCTTCTTCTCCTTCTTCTTCTTCCATCGCTGTAAACAGTACTAAATTAGTTGAAGCACAACTTTACACACACACACAGAGAGAGAGAGAGAGAGAGAGAGAGAGAGAGATAGAGAGCGCACTGGGAGCTGTCGTGTGTGAAGGCCACTACTGCATTATCACAATAAAATTATAAATCATATTACTGAACCACCCTAGGTTCCTTAGAGAGGAAGGACAGGATATAAATTAAATAATAACCATTATTTTTAATTGTTTTACATAGGGAACTCTTGTGGATCACAAATGCATTGTTGATGGCTCAAATTTAGATACTATTTGTGCTTATTTCTACGTTTCCTCTGCAGCCCCTTGTACCTTCTGAAAATCTGCTTGGGGGATTAGGGGTTCCTATGGAGCAATTTGGGGCAGCTTTAGGGAGAAAGGAGAATCACCAAAAAATTCTGCCTCCTCCCCTCCACCAAATGGATCAAAAGCTTTCTGTAGATGGAAGGAAAAGGAACCTTTCTGTTCATGGATCTAATCCAAGTTGTTATATTTTGGGTATATATCGTGTGTTGTTCTAAACTACTCTGAGTGCAATGTTTACCCAAAAAAAGTGGTATACAAATAAAGTGACTATGACTACTATAAATTTTAGGATAAAACAATATATAAAAACCTAAAAACACATATATGCTAGGGGAAGTCCAAATCTATATTCATAACATTTATTCATTTTATTTAAAAGCATTTCTAGACAGCTTAATGTTAAAATCCCCAAGGGGTATACAAATATGAGAGTCTAGCGTAACTGTATTTCCAATCAGTGTCACCCAGCTAGCAGTGAAAAGTTTCCATTGGCAGAATGAGAATGGAAGCATTTTTTCAGCATTTCCCCCTGCAGCCTCCTTGTGACTTCTCTAAATCTGCTCCAGAGAGACCTCCAACTCTCTGGAGCCAATTTAGCAGGGTGCTGCTTTGGGAAGAGAGAATTGCTGAAAATTGCTTCCTCCCCTTTCCAGCTCATGGAAGCCTCCTATCAGCTAAGCATGAATACATCCCCATAGTCAGCCTTTCATGATGGGAGTTTCAGCAACATACAACTCCTTTCTTCTCCTTCTACCATCACTTCATACCATAGCTGATGAGTGCTGTTGGGATTCAGACCAGTAGCCCTGACTTCTGTGATTCATTCAACTCATTACTGGTATTGAAGGCCAGTGTTTGGAATGCTGATGTTTAAATCAGAAGACATGTGAGCTGGCTTCTGATGAACAATGCCATTTTCCCCTTTTGACCCTAACATTTGCTCACAGTTCATGTTGTCTGACCAATCCAAAACGCATTGTAAACCGCTAAGAGGCTTTATTGTAAACCACTAAGAGGTTTTATTACAAGGGAAATGTTGTTGTTTAGTCGTGTCCGACTCTTCGTGACCCCATGGACCAGAGCATGCCATATATTAGTTTTGTTAAATACAGATAAAATGTTACGATTATTGGTGCTCAGCAAATTTTAGCTCCTTCCAGTTGCAGAGCTTACTGTTTCCAAATCAAGAAAGCAATATTGGACCCACTTACCTGCAGATGTAAGCAATACCTCAATCACTGTTAAGCATGACCACATGACAGAGCATTGTGATGGACCTTGTGTATCCTTAGGTCACTTCTTAGGGCTCACTTCTGAGCAGACAATGTACTGTGCTTGTCTGTAAAAGTCTCTTGCCTTCAGTATACTTCTAAAAAGCAAAACACAAGTATATTGAATAATTGTAATATTGCTTCTGAGCAGTATCATTTTTAACATGTCAGTTATTACTTTAGCATTTCAGCAGTTACTGGTATAAAATATATAGTGGTTTTTAATGTTATATTTTTTCCTATTAGTTGTTCAGAATTAATGAAGCCAACCAGCTCATGCAGTATGACCAGTGCTTGAGTAAAGGACCCGATGGCACCAAAGTTATGATTACACACTGCAATCTAAATGAATACAAGGAGTGGCAGTACTTCAAGGTATCTAATCAGTGATATGAATTTTCATCTTCTCTTGTGAGCGATCTGTGTACTGGAGAATCTTATAATTACTTTTGTTGCTTTCAATGATGGAGAAATAAGATTTGGGGATATCTGGAAAAGTTTTTCTTTCAAAAGTATCCAGCTCAAGCAACAGTGCAAAATTTATTTTATTGTAAACATAGGAGCCATATTGGAGGACACAAAAGATGGAAACTTAAGTGCACAGATGAGATAATATATCTTACCTCTTTGTTGGCACTTTCTCATCTTCTCTTCTACCAGAAAACAAATACATTGGGATAGACTAGCCAGGGAGTATATACAGAACTTAATTGACCTCTAGCAATTAATGAACAGAATCTCTCTGAGCACGATCAGGTGGATTTCCTTCCCAGCTGAATGAAAACAGCTCTTCCACCCTCACCTCAGGTTGGGAGTCAAGATTCACACTATCTCAGCTATGAATATAATTTCCAGAGAGACTTGAGCCTTAACATATAGAAGGATGGGGATAAGGGAAAGCATGTCAATAGGGTCTGGGCAGGGGGAGAACGAAGGGGCACAAGAAGAAGAAAAATTGCTAAACTGGAATACAGAGGGGGTGTTAAAATGATATTAGGTAAGAGTGGTTGATATATTGTCTGAGACATGACTGGGGCAGGGGAGCAAAGAAGGGTACAGGAAAGAATATTGGAGTAACTGATGGCCTACAGCACATAGGGGAAAGGTGACCAGGAAAAGAGAATGTTCATGTTCTCTCCCCACCACCACCACCTTCCCTTTGTAAATACATTTCGTAACATCTAATAAGAGGTAAAGGGACCCCTGACCATTAGGTCCAGTCGCGGACGACTCTGGGGTTGCGGCACTCATCTCACTTTACTGGCCGAGGGAGCCAGCGTACAGCTTCCGGGTCATGTGGCCAGCATGACTAAGCCACTTCTGGCAAACCAGAGCAGTGCACGGAAACGGCGTTTACCTTCCCGCCGGAATGGTACCTATTTATCTACTTGCACTTCGTGCTTTCAAACTGCTAGGTGGGCAGAAGCAGGGACCGAACAACGGGAGCTCACCCCATCTCGGGGATTCAAACTGCCAACCTTCTAATTGGCAAGCCCTAGGCTCTGTGGTCGAATTATGTGGAATCTGAGGGGATGGGAGAGATCACCAGCCCATGCCTTTTGAGCAGTTGATTGTGGTGACCTATCCCAGACACTGTGGCTTCAGAAACTGTTGTGTCCCTCCCTCTCTCCCCCTCACACCCCCTGCTCAGAAATTTAAACCCTTAGTTATATATGAGCAAGGTTACCACAGATACCCTAATCATCTAATGAGTTGATATCTGAAATATCTGAAACCCTTTATATAAAGGGTTTCAGATAATACAGATATCAACACATTAGATGATTAGGGTATCTGGTAAGTAACTTTGTTCATATATAAATAAATAAAATGTATTAATCATTTTCAAGGCAAACCATATAGCAACTGATAAGAACGGTAGTTTCAGTAGGACTTGGCAGATTGTTCTTGGGAAGTAACAGCTTTTTGCTTGCTTCTTGTTTTGCAGAATCTACATAGATTTACCCATATCCCTTCAGGAAAATGTTTGGACCGTTCAGAGGTTCTACACCAAGTGTTTATTTCAGAGTGCGACTCAAATAAAGCAACACAAAAATGGGAAATGAACAATATCCTTAATGTGTAGACAAAATAAGCCCAGACCTACCTATGACAAGTTGAATTCATATAGGACTGAAGATAGCCTGAAAACTGCTGCAACTATTAACTTCATACAGCTGCGAGCCTGGAACCTCTTGATCTAGATGAAGGACGTAGATGGACAGTGATAGATTTATCAACTTGCAGTTGATGTTTACAAAAACTGCTCTTACCTTAAACTTTAATAGATGTTTACATCTCTCTCTTTTTTGTTTCGTTTTTAGGATGTTTTTGTTTTATGGTGCGTTAGTTAATAACTGAATGTGCTTTTGACTTTGTTTCTCTTTTACTAGGAGCAAAGCTAAAAGCACCAACTTGGATCTGTAGTGGGAAGTTGTTTGCAGTCATACAAAGGGTGCTTTTCTGCACCATCTTCTGGTGACAGCCTCCACCCCAAAAGCCCCTCCTGATGGCTGGAGGAACTTCTGGAATGGCTTTTTGAGTGGCATAAAGGGCTGTGAATTGGCAGCTTCCCATGTGTGCATAAGTGCCATCCACTTGCGCACAGGCAGGGGAATTGGATCCAAGCATGTTGTTGTCTTCTTTGGGATTACACTCAGGGGTCTGCAGGCAGTTTTTATTTTTTTAAACACTCACACTTGAAAAAGGTTGGAGTAACCAGACTTTGCTATAACGTGGTGATTATCAACCTGTTGTACGTTGTTTTGATTTTACATCTTACCAAGCACTGCCACAGGTTTTTTAGCCAGGGTGGCCTTCTTTCACAGTCATGCTGCTTTTTTGAAAGGTGGATTTTCAATGTATTTAGTGCCTCTTTAATTTTTCCTCTGTAGTTCACAAGAAGAAGAAAAATCATCATAGAACAAGTTAGTCAAAGTGTCTCCTTTTTTAAAATAGGGATGAGTTGGTAAAGCTCTTGTGGTTTAAGATATTGCCAAATTTACAATAACACTCCTTATTTCATATGGTTAAGGGCAACAAATTGAGACACAAGTCATAACAGGGATACTGTGAGAGGAACCTGAAATAGTGATGCTAAAGCTTCACTGGAACCTTTGGAAAGAAGGTTGTAGTTAGTATATACTTAGTAGCACTTAAATCCATGAGCCACTTGTGTAAAATAGCATTGAAGTAGCTTACATCTTCTGTGTTACAGTATATAGCTGAAACTGAAATTTAGCACTAAGTGATGCATTCAGTGGAAGTGAGCACTCCAAATTGCAACTAAAAAAATTTCAAGCACTAACTTCCCTGCTGTATCATGCCTTACGAAACTTCTGTATATGTCAAAATTGAAATATGTGTACATCTGCACAATGTAGAACAGTAAAATTGATCCAATTCACTTTCCTTGTGATAAATGGGAATCTCAGAAGAACTGGATTAAAAAAAAGAAATCAAAATTATTTTACAAGCACTCTGCATGTAAAGGGATATTGTCAACTAGCTAAAGATCCATACGTATATAGATTAGAAATGAGCAAATGGGAATTGAAGGTGAATTCAAAGGCTCTCTTCCTTCCTCCAAAGAATTAGAGTGTTTAAACTTCAGGATTGTGTTATGACTACAAATTATATAATGACACCATGGCATGAACAGAAAATGGAAAATAAAGATACTGAAAAGATAAAAACTAAGGGAAAGTTTCTTAAAACATTTGTGCTGAATATTACCCTAAACATGGCGGGGGAGGGGGGAGATAATAAATGATACCTGCTTCAATATTTAATCCAATTCAAAGGCAGAGATACTAAGAGGTTTGGTATTAGTTTCTGGCCCCTGCTGTACAGTTAGGCACACCTGAATTCTACTGAAATCAGCTAGGTTCATATGCATGTGACTCTGCAGGATTTTTAGCTCAAAATTAAACTTGATGATTTGATTAAATTCCCATAGTATTAACTCCTTGATCTTCACTCAAGCAACTCCTAAAAGTGAGCAATGGAGATGCTTCAGTTATAAGGCCAAATTTTAGTTTAGGTATAGCTTAGTGTTCTGTTACAACATTTAGTAAACCCAAAATTCTGGCCTTAATAAAGGCCTGCTACATATAGTTTGGAATCTTTAATTATTTCTTTGGTGTTGATCTTTTGGGCCTCCTCTGAAAGGTGTGAATAATTAAATTAGAAAATGGAGGAAGAAATAAAAAGGATAATAAGGGTGTGGGTACATTTTATTGTTTGTATGTATGTATGAAAACAGATTTTCATTTTCTTTGTTGGACAGAGGTTAATTTAATCACATTACTATGCATAAATGAAAGATTGCACATCGATTGTGCAGGCGCGTGTGTGTATCAAATGGGTATTGTGTGCAATTACATTAAAATCCAATACTGTATGTGAATATGGATCTGTATTTTTAAACTCCAAATCTTACAAAACAACATAAACTGTTACTCCTAATGACTTTTCCTACTGTAACCTGCTTTTTGAAAAGTAGATTCCATATCCTTGCTTTGTAAGTTGATCACTATGCATTTCTACACATTTTATAAATTTGATTTATGCAGATTTTGATACACTGTATGTTTCTGTAAAGACTGTATAAATCTTCAAAAGTTTTAATAGGGATGAAACTTGGGTATCTTGTGTATATCTTAATTCTGGGTTGCTTGTTTTTTAGGTGAAGAAAATAAATTTTAACTTGTGGGTTTATTATATATTTGCACCAAAAACTTCTTTTTCTAATCACGTTCCTATTGAATCAAAACGCCTTTAGAGAGTGTACGTATGTAGTGCATACGTAATTGTTAAATAGAATCCTTTCATTGTTCTTGCTTGTTCCCTAACATAAGTAAGCAATCCTTACTCTCAGCTAGAATAGCAGTGAGACTAAACAGAGCCAGAACCACAGCAGCACCTGCAGGTCTGCTTCTTGTGCTTAGTGTGGCAGGTTGGGAAGTAATAAAAAGGTGGGTTCCTGTGTGCCAGCTTCAGCAGAGCAATCCTGATAGGCCCTACCTGAATCAGATTATCATCCAGTGGTTCCTTGAATGGTCCAATTCCATACACAAAATGCCCCATTCCAGGGCTTTCCACTGGTGGGAATACCATTGTTAGTAGCTTCTACCCACCCGTCTTTGATAGGTGCAGTGGTGGCCTCAAAGCCCAGATGAGCTCAACAGAATTAGGCAGTGAGATACTACTGCCACTTTCTAACCCCTTATGCTACTACAGATCAGGGGTTAGGATTGCTTATCTTGTAGGCAATAGATAATAAATACCGCATATTGGTCCACCTTATAGGCTCAAGTAGTTAGCTGCATGAGGAAATTCCTGGAAAAAAGGATGCTGCAATGATGTTCACCTACAAAAGCATATAGCATTTCTCTTAAGTGATATGGCAAGGTTTACGATGCCATTCTTCTGCCAACCTAGCAGTTCAAAAGCATACCAGTTCAAGTAGATAAATAGGTACTGCTACTGCGGGAAGGTTGACAGTGTTTCCATGTGCTCTGGCACTCGTCAGTCCTCCGCGTGCCAGCAGTGATTTAGTCATGTTGGCCACATGACCCAGAAAGCTGTCTGTGGATAAATGCCGGCTCCTTCAACCTGAAAAGCAAGATGAGCGCTGCACCCCAGTCACCTTTGACTGGACTTAACCATCCAGGGGTCCTTTACCTTTACCTATTCCGCCTTTATGGCAGTTTTAGGAAAGTGTTAAAGCCTTGAGGATTCTACTTCCAGATTCATCTTTTCTGAAGCTCAGGATAAAAGGAAAATTTGTTCCTAGCAGAGTTCAAGGAAGATACGCCATGCAAATGCTGCTTTCCTTCTTTTAAAAACTGATTTTTCTTAGTTTCCATATTTTGAGTGTGTAAACAAGTCTAGAAGCAGAGTATTTTAGGCCAACCGATGCTTATATTGCTGTAGCAACCAATACTTATTCCAGTGTCATGAGGCAACTTGCCAACTTTTAGGATGCACTCTTCCTCTTCCAAAATTTAAGGTATGAAGACACAGTAACACTGCCAAGTCCAGCAGGTCAGATCAGATACCCTTGAGCAGCTATGCTGTGCACAAGATTTGATGCAAGTTGTAAAATCCTGCAGTAGAATGACTGATTTAAATTGTATGTGGGGATCACATTTTTTAGTGCTCTAGTTGACACATCACTCTCAACAAGTAGTAGCTAGCAGAGCAGGAAACTAGTTCTTTTGTTCTGAACTTTCAATAAAGCATCGAAGTATGGCACACCTTCACCTATAATCTCAAATTCAATCTTACCACCTCATACAGCTTTGTGCACAGAGCAATCTTATGTTAAGAGTGTATGCTGAAGATCACTTAAATGCTATGGCATAGCTATTCTGAAACCATTGAAGTGGCATGTAGAACAGCCATACCAGTAGCATGACCCAAGGCCTAGAGATAATATTGCCAGCACTATTCACTGCCAGAACCTTTAATTGATGCTTTGTATCTACTGTGTCAATGCAGTAAAGAGGGTTAAAAGTAGGATTTTCTGTGTCAGCCCAGGCTCTGTATTGAGGACCTACAGAATAAAAGATCTAGCTACTACAAAGCACCTAGAAAGGAATGCTGTGATCACCAATAGTCAGCATGGATTTCTGAAAAATAAGTCATGTCAGACTAACCTGATCTCGTTTTTTGACAGAATTACAAGCCTGGTAGATGAAGGGAACGCAGTGGATGTAGCCTACCTTGATTTCAGCAAGGCATTTGACAAGGTGCCCCATGATATTCTTGTAAAGAAGCTGGTAAAATGCGGTCTTGACTATGCTACCACTCAGTGGATTTGTAACTGGCTGACTGACCGAACCCAAAGGGTGCTCATCAATGGTTCCTCTTCATCCTGGAGAAGAGTGACTAGTGGGGTGCCACAGGGTTCTGTCTTGGGCCCGGTCTTATTCAACATCTTTATCAACGACTTGGATGATGGACTCAAGGGCATCCTGATCAAATTTGCAATGACACCAAACTGGGAGGGGTGGCTAACACCCCAGAGGACAGGATCACACTTCAAAACGACCTTGACAGATTAGAGAACTGGGCAAAAACAAACAAGATGAATTTTAACAGGGAGAAATGTAAAGTATTGCACTTGGGCAAAAAAAATGAGAGGCACAAATACAAGATGGGTGACACCTGGCTTGAGAGCAGTACATGTGAAAAGGATCTAGGAGTCTTGGTTGACCACAAACTTGACATGAGCCAACAGTGTGACGCGGCAGCTAAAAAAGCCAATGCAATTCTGGGCTGCATCAATAGGAGTATAGCATCTAGATCAAGGGAAGTAATAGTGCCACTGTATTCTGCTCTGGTCAGACCTCACCTGGAGTACTGTGTCCAGTTCTGGGCACCACAATTCAAGAAGGACACTGACAAACTGGAACGTGTCCAGAGGAGGGCAACCAAAATGGTCAAAGGCCTGGATACGATGCCTTATGAGGAACGGCTAAGGGAGCTGGGCATGTTTAGCCTGGAGAAGAGGAGGTTAAGGGGTGATATGATAGCCATGTTCAAATATATAAAAGGATGTCACATAGAGGAGGGAGAAAGGTTGTTTTCTGCTGCTCTGGAGAAGCAGACACGGAGCAATGGATCCAAACTACAAGAAAGAAGATTCCACCTAAACATTAGGAAGAACTTCCTGACAGTAAGAGCTGTTCGACAGTGCCAAGGAGTGTGGTGGAGTCTCCTACTTTGGAGGTCTTTAAGCAGAGGCTTGACAACCATATGTCAGGAGTGCTCTGATGGTGTTTCCTGCTTGGCAGGGGGTTGGACTCGATGGCCCTTGTGGTCTCTTCCAATTCTATGATTCTATATTCTTAAGTTAAAACTAGGAAGTTTCCAAGACATGAACCAGCAGCTTTGCATCATTAGCAAGCTATGGAAATGTATTAATGTAGCAGTCTTGAAGGCAATAAATCAGCCAAATAGTTACATTTTCCATTTAAAAGATCTGATGTAAACATCAGTGCCAACTAGTCTTGCACAGGGACAGGAAACCTTTTCAACTGTGTTCCATCCCTTTTGTAGGCAACCTGCATGTTTGGCTGGAGGAAAGTGAGTTTTGTACAGAAACTACCATACTTCCCAGCCACAAGAGTGTCTCCAAGCAAACTAAGTATTACTGCAGTTCAGTATCTCTGTTCACTGACTCGATTCCAGTCATGCAGAAGCACTCAAGGAGGGCATGGAGCAGATAACGAAGCAGCATGACTTGGAATCTGGAGGCCATTTAAATCCCAGGCCTGAAGTTCCCCAATCCTAGTCTAGAATCATCTTTACACCACTACCTATGAAAGCTTGTCTACAAGCAAGAATGCAGTAATGGCTCCTGTACTGCACTATATTGAGGAGTCCCCTAGCTACAATGAGCCAGTTTTAATCTCCCAACATCCCCCAAAAGCTTCTGGTAAAAAAATAATTTTTGGAAGACTAATCATGCAATACAGTATTTCTGGACAACTTTGTCAAAAGAAAGGCCATGTATCTGATTTATAGAAATTAAGTGTTTCCTTATACAGTGGTGCCCCGCAAGACGAATGCCTCGCAAGACGAAAAACTCGCTAGATGAAAGCGTTTTCCGTTGCTTCGCTAGACAAATTTCCCTATGGGCTTGCTTTGCAAGACGAAAACGTCTTGCGCTTTTTTCATAAAGCCGCTTGAAGAGGCGCAGTTGCAACGGACCATGTTTCGCAAGACGAAAAACATCGCAAGACGAAAAGACTCGCGGAACGAATTATTTTCGTCTTGCGAGGCACCACTGTACAACTATGGACCTGACACACAAGCAATATTTGTAACTTAAAATGGGAAGCCGCCAACACAGAACTCAGTGCAGCATATTTAAAGCACATTTTCAAAAAGGTGCACTTCATACTACAGCTTTAATGGGGGCTAGCATTAAGGGAGAACCTTAGGGAGTTAAGTGGCTATTCCTTACCTTCTACATGTGCCACACTAATCTCAAATCAAGCAACATCCAAAACCAACCCATGGCTGTATCATGCCATTGTTGCACAATAAATCAACTCATCGCTAATGTGGCCAAATTTGACATTTTAATTTTCTCCTACAGACTTTTTAGTTCTGATCTTACACAAGATTTTTCATACTACAAGCCCCACTTCAGAGTACCACTTTAAGAGGCATGTGATACACAGTCCTAGTTATGCAGAGGAACATTTGTAATGCTGTACAACTGGGAGCGGGGAACCTCTGGCCCTCCACATGTTCCTGAATAACTACCATCAGCAGAGTCAGGGAAGGGAATTGCTGTTCAACATATGAAGGGCCACAGGTTGCCCACTTCTGCTTTATGTGAAAGTTGCTTGTAATTACTCGTCTCAAAAGTTGCAACATGAAATAAGTCTAACATGGCTTCTCTAAGTCAGCCTTCTCCAACCTCATGCCTTATTAATATTCTGCACAAATGTCCTTAAATCCAGAAAGAGTAAACTGTCAAGGAAAAGGAGTTGCAGCTCAAATATTTTTGAGCGTACCAATTGAGAGAAGGCTGCTTTAAGGTTACCTTACCCTTCATGACGTTACCACAGGCATATACTATAATTTCCAACTGTTTAAGCAAATTAACACTACAGTATAGTAACAAGAATAATGTACATCATTTTATTACAAAATTGTTAAAAAAGTAATACAATGCAATAGTATGCAAGACAAGGTTGACTACCAATTTTACTACCATTTTTTTTAACTCTGCTCAAAATCAAGCTGTCACTGAATCCAAAGAACCATTAAATATGCCTGAACATTTGACAATATCAGCTTTTAAAAATCTAACAGTAGTGGCATTCAGCTACTACTTACATTAGAATACAGGTCTCCCTACAATCACATTACCTATACACAATTCTGTACAGTTTTTATACTGAAGCTAACAATGAGCTGCACTCGACTTCACATTCTTAGCAAAATCATTGACTTTTGAGCACAAAATCTTTACAGCAGCTTTATAACTTCACTCTTCGTCTTCATCTTCCTCCTCCTCCTCATCTTCCTCCTCTTCTTCGTCTTCTTCCTCGTCATCATCTTCTTCAGGTTCTACTTTCTTCTTGGAGCCTGCTGGCCTACCTGGACCTTTCTTTCCTGCATCACCCTTCCCCTTGGCACGATATGCTGCAACATCCTGCAACAGCAATGCAAAATTTAGTTTGAAAAAGCACATCTTCAGAAAGATAAATTGGGATTTCTTCCCATTTGTTCTTTGGGTTGCTTCCCGACACTTTCAAAACATGCTCACAGCATCTATCACTCTCCCCATGGCAATCATCCTTGCTGCCATGTCCCTTAACAACAACATATAATGTAAGACTATGAACCTTAAAAACAGCAAGCGATGCTACTGGAAGACTTTTGCTTTTTTACTGAAACCAGTTACTTTTGCATAGTTTTCCGCCAAGAGAGCTGTTCTTTAGGTGGTCTTCTAGTAGTGTTCTCAGGGCCGGTACCATTTAGACTCAACAGTAGAAACTGTACCCTCAGGCTATTTTCTAGGTCATTACTGTACCAACATTAACTTTTGCCAAATAATCAACACTAATTTTCAGTTGGCAATTCATGGTCCCAAATAGTAAAACCATAATGCACATGATTAACAGAAAACTAAAAGGAACACATTACCTTCTCATACTTCTCCTTTAGTTTTGCTGCCTTCTGCTCAAAGGGCTGTTTGTCTTTTGCTGTTTGCTCAGACCACATTTCGCCTAGTTTCTTTGCTGTATCACCAATAGACAAACCTGGGTGGTCGCTTTTTATCTTTGGGCGATGCTCAGAACAAAACAGGAAGAAAGCAGATCTACAGGATGAACAAAGACACCGTGTCAGACAACTTGGCATGATTTCAGATTAAGGGGATGATAGAAATGTTCCACTCATTTTGAAATTAACTTACATGCAGACCAAAAAATCATATCTTTGATAAACTTACGGTGGTCTTTTGGGGGCGTTGGGGTCCTTCTTCTTCTTCTTCTCCCCTTTAGGAGGAATATAACTTTTCATCTCCCTATCATAGCGAACTTTATCACCCTTTGCCATGTCTTCAAACTTGCCCTTTTCTTTTGCTGACATTGTCTGTAGGGAGGGGGAAAATGGGTGTTAAAACCACATATATTTAAGGTTTGGGGGCCTTGGCAACAACCAACCACTAAATACAGAGAGCAACATCTCCACATATTATATACGTTAAGAAAAACTGCAACAATATACTGGAAGTGAACGATAAGGCAGGCACCATATCCAAACAAGCCAATTTGTTTTTTCCACTATGCTACTTCCTATTTTTCCAGATTTGCTTTAAAGCCTTTTGTTTAGCTACAGACACTAGAAAGGGAAAAAATGAATTCCTGCCAAACAATGGTTGTAAGAATGAGTTGGGACTTACAGAATTCTCTTACAACCGATGAGTACAAGCATTTATTACAAGTCCAAGAATGGGCAAAATAATATTCTGTTCCTCCCACAGACCATACAGAAGACATTCCTTTTCCAATATCCCAGAAACTGCCTGGAACAAATATATACATATCTAACATTTATTAATATTTCTTGCTGATTTAAAGTGGGGAAGGCTTAAGTAATACTACACTGCCAAACCTACAGTTGGTATGTGAACCTCCTCATAACATATTCCAGTTCCTTTTAATTGTAGTTTAATGAGAATGTGAAGGAGGCACGGGCAAGAAGGTGCAAACGTTAAGACATCCAGTAGGTGGCCATTTTCAATCTGCTTAACTTTAGCAAATTTGCTTTTGTAAGGGATCCTGGCAATCTGCAAGTTTGCCCCGAAGAGCTGAGGAGTTCAAAGAGTATTATGGAAATACTCAGAACATCCAATAGTTTTCTGTAATGTACTGTAATGAAAAGTGAAGCATTTTAACGTGGGGAGTAGGAGACACAATTTGGCAAACGCGGTTTGGAAGTAGCCTAAAAATGCACAGCAGCCTTTATTGTTGCAACATTTCAAAGAACTCTCCTTACAAATTTACGGGCGGGGTTTCACCATGCCTTTTTAAAAACATGCTAACAGCCTAGTAAACTTTGAACTTGCTCTATTACTTCCATCCCCGCTTACAAAACCCAGCCGCTCCTGCAACTTCGCACTGTTAGAAACTGCGGCCGCCGAAAAAAGCTCGGCAAGGGGGTGGAGGAGGAAGGGAAGCTGTTTATCAGGCGGGCCCGCTGGCAGGCCCGACTCCAGCTCCGTTCCCGCCTTTTAAGTCCTTGGGCGGGCGCGAGCAACTGCAACGCGCGCCAACGCCGCTGGGAGGGGGAGGGGGGAGCTTGCTGGGAGGCGGCGCCTAGCCGAGCAACGCCAGGCGAGGCAGGCGGGCGGGCGGGCCCTAGCTGGGCCTGGCCGAGCCGCTTCTTGCTTACCCGCCATTTCTCGGAGCATTTCTTGGAGAAGTCGGAAAAGTTGACCGAAGTGTCCGGGTGCTTCTTCTTATGCTCCTCGCGGCACGTTTGCACGAAATAAGCGTACGAGGACATCTTGCCCCGGGGCTTGTTCGGGTCGCCTTTGCCCATGGCTGCGGCAACGGTCCCTGATCGGTGGGGAAAGCTGGGTGGGTTGGGGGGGGGGAGGAAAAAAAAGAGGGAGGGAAAATTAACGAGTAAGCAACGCGGAAAAGAGGCAGCGGTCGCTTACAATGAGGTTCGCATTCCGGGCCTTTATCCCCTGGCGGCCCCCCCCCCACGGCCTGTGGCGACACTTTCCCGCCCAAACTACTTCGCCCCCCCCCTCCTCCGCGCCTCACCACCAACCGCTCTTTCGAGGCTTCTTCACGGGCCTCGGAGAGGCTAGAAATTCATTCCTCCCCTCGCGCAAACTCTTTCCTGCCCGAAAAACCCCCGACGCCTTCGCCCCCTCAGCCTGCTCCCGGGTCGCGTCAGCCCCACACAGCCCAGTCACCGTTTCTCAGCCGCGCCCCAGAGCTCAAGCCGCCCCAGCCCCGCTTTTCTAAGAAAGGGTGGGGGTAAAAATTACACGTTTGTGGTACTTAGCCCCTCGCCTGGTGGAGCTGAGGAAGAGAAGCAGCGGCTGTTGGCGACGTCGAGAGAGGGGGGTCAAGGAAAACGCACAGATCACCTTCCTTCGCCGCAGTCGAATGGGTCGTTTCCAACGCACTTGATAGCCTCTTGTTTTCCACAGCCCTACCCGCCACAGCAACTTTACCCGCAAAGCTCGCGGCGGGGCCCACCCCATAAGCTCTCCGATTGGCTGCCCGGCTGGTTTGAACCTCGTCAAGCCTCGCCCCCGCGCCTTTTGGAGCAGGCGATTGGCTGAGGGCTCATTCGACGCCGCCAGCAGAAGTTGCTGTGTTCGGTCGAGAAAGGGGGCGGGAAGAAAAGAGGGCGGGGGGGTGATTGCTTGCGCTTCATACCCGTTGAAACCGGTTAGGGAGTGTGGAGAGAGTGGGATTAAGAGCGCGCCTCCGATTGGAGGGCTGGTAGGGCTGGAGGGAAAAACCCGCAGAAACCCCTGTCATTGGCCAATGCATAAACCAGGAGTTGCTATTGGTCCGAGGAAGGTGAAATCGCGTGGTTTAAAAATACAAAGGAGGAGGGGGAAGGGAAAAGAAGTGAGAAAAACAAGAAGAGCTCCAGAGAAATAGGGGGGAGGGGGGAAACATCTGCGGGTGGCAACAGTTTTATTGTGTTTGAGAGGGAAGGAAAGCAGCTCGGGCGGGAGCGTATATGAGTTTGTGCTTTGCTCCTTGTTGTAAAGCTGTTGGAAGCTGCACTAGCCTCTGGCTTTAAAGAGAGGGCTGCACAACATTTGCCCTTTAAAAGCGGGCGGGTTGGGGGCGGGGAGAGAGGTCTTGTCCTCAGTTGTCCATTCAGTCCGACTTCGAGGGACCTTGGACGCCCAAGTAACCGTGCCCAGGCTCGCCGGCCGCCTTTATCTATCGCATGTTTACTCAGAAATCACTTTTGTCTTCTGCAAACCTCGCTCTGGCTGGAGTGAGGAAGCGGCTGCAAATCATCCGTGTAGATGATTTGCTGCCTTTTGAGGAAGTACCTCACACCCCTCTTCGCCATTCTTGCTATAGCAGATGTAACACGGGTGCACGCCTTGCTTCTTTCCCGTGTTCCTGCCGAGCCTTCCCTCCTTTACTTGCTTGAGGCAACTCCTTGAAAGTTCTCGCATTGCCGTCGCCACCTGTTGCTGCTTCTCTTCGCTGCTTCCACGCCGTCTGCCTCATGGTCGCTTAGCCAGCTGTCCTTTACTGTAAAAGGCTGTTGTCCCATAGTCTGGCCAGCGGTGGCTGTCCCTCATCGATCCTCGTTAGCCCGCAAGCGGGGGGGGGGGAGGAATATGTTTTTTGAACAACTCAAAAGCAGAACAGCCCCTCGTCGTAACTTTCAGGGCTGTTCTTGTGTATGGGGTGAGGAGGCAAGTACCTTCCCCACTGAACCATAATTGCCAGAATTCATTACTATTATTATTTAAAAGGATTAAGTTTCTACTGATTGTAGAGCCTGAGATAATAGGCAAAATCTACAGGCACCTTTCCCCGCCCCCCCGCCCCAGAATACCCTAATCCCACCTTTCAGTGTTTTACTTTGCTCCTCCTCCTTGAAAATTTTCTACAGGTGCCCATGATTGACAGACTCCCTTAAACATAAAGAAGAGGCCTTTGGTACGCACACTTACCTACTTGTTAGTTTTCATTTATTTAATGGACATGGAAAAGATCAAATATTGCCAGTCCTCTGTTACGTTTCAGAATGGATAAAATGTAGGTTTATGTTCTGGGTGTATGTGCAGTATTTTTTTCCATCGTGTTTAAGAATCACATTTAGTTATATTGATCTGCTGTTTGATTTGATGGGCCTAAGGGGCAGCATCCAAAAACACTGGGAATACTCCAAAGGCACCTGTAATAACAACACAACTACACGTTCCCCATCCTCTGATGAGATGCCTGATAAAGCATTTAAAAAAAAAGTCTAGTGTATGTGTTTGATTACAGGTTCCAATATAATTCCCCATATTTACTGTGTGGTGATCTTAAGGGAATAACTCCTCCGAACTGTGTAGAATGTGAATGTGCCGCTTTCATTTGGTACAGTATTGGGTCCCTCCAGAAACAAAATGGTTAGATTGTGCTCAAGTGAGTCACAAACAAAGGAATGAGTATAGCATACATAGCATATATTCCTCAAGAAACCCATGATCATGGATATAATGTGCTACGCCCCTAAGACAACCTCACTGCTTGTGTTAATCTTGTGTTATAAGACTATAAATTCTAGCAGTAAGGAAGAGCAACTAATGTTGCAACAAGTTCTGATTTTGCTGAAACACAGAAATCAAGCCTGCTTAATTTTTTATTTATGGTAGCACTTAAAGGCACAGCACCTGGGTTGGAAGGGGGTGGAGGAGAGGAAGCAGAATTTTTAAAACTGTTAGTTGGTAGTTTAAAATTTTAATGGCTGATCTATTAGAGTACAGTACATATCTAAGTGGCTTTTAAAAGGGGGTAGCAACCAGACAATTTCTCTCATCCATTACATACAAAAACAAACTATGCTACTGTGGTAGGACTGGGGCTTGTACTGATGCTGGTTGCACAGAAAGGCCTTACTAAGGTGCATAAGGTGAGAAAGGGTTTTACTACTATGTCTTACCCTCACACAGGTGCTAGCATGGCTCAGTTGGTAGAGCATGAGACTCTTAATCTCAGGGTTGTGGGTTTGAGCCCCATGTTGCATTGCAGGGGGTTGGACTAGATGACCCTGGGGGTCCCTTCCAACTCTACAATTCAATGATCACATGGCTACTATCCTCTTTCCGTACACAATATACAGTGGCACCTCAGGTTACATACGCTTCAGGTTACAGACTCCGCTAACCCAGAAATATTACCTCGGGTTAAGAACTTTGCTTCAGCATGAGAACAGAAATCGTGCTCCGGTGGCGCAGTGGCAGCAGGAGGCCCCATTAGCTAAAGTGGTACTTCAGGTTAAGAATGGGCCTCCAGAACGAATTAAGTACTTAACCCGAGGTACCACTGTACCTTCAAAGCACATCCTTTCCCTCAAGGAATTTGGGGCAAGGTAGTTTGTTAAGGGTTGCTGGGAACTGTAGCTTTGTAAGCTACAGTGTCCAGAATTCCCTGAGGAGGGAAATAATGTACTTTTAAAGTATGGTGTGTACACATTAAGTCTCAAGGGGATTCCCCACCGTGACATATTTTTAAATCACTTAATGTTCTTTTATAGAATATGAGACAGCGGAGCAAGGGAAACTACCATATTTTTCGCCCCATAGGATGCACCGCCCCATAGGACACACCTAGATTTTTTTGGAGGGAAATAAAGGGGAAAAAATTATTCCCCCCCCCCAGGCGCGGGGCTGGCGCGGTGGTAGCCGCCGGGCGCGCGAGGCTTGCGGATAGCTTCCTGAAGCCTGGAGAGTGAGAGGGGTCGGTGTGCACCGACCCCTCTCGCTCTCCAGGCTTCAGCGAAAGTCTGCATTCGCCCCATAAGACGCACACACATTTCCCCTTCATTTTTGGAGGGGGGAAAGTGCGTCCTATGGGGCGAAAAATACGGTAATTCAACAAGTAACCATGATTTGTGTTCCCCGAGTGGGAAATGATCCACGAATGCAACACTTCCTAGCAACAACTTTTTAGACCACAACCCTTTAAGGTTTCTAGGTTAGGCCCATGCATTTTCATTTGCTGCCTCTTCCTCAACTCACTGAAAACTGCTAAAACAACGATGCATTGTTGTTCATTCCCAAATGGGAAATTGTTGTTTAATATCAGTTCACTAACTAAGATCTTAAACCATGTATGTTATTTAAGACTCTGGTTAGAAAACTGACCTTAAAGGAGCATTCCGTATTTTGGAGTATTGTCATTTAAGTTAACCAGGATTGGTGGGCTGCTTGAAAGAGGCAAGGGGGAGCACATGTTTCTGACTATTGTTTTCAGCTTCTGTGATCACACTCCCATTAACTGTGCACTCACTGCATTTCCAGTGCCAGGTGTTTAATCTGTGTTCACAGATGTTATCCAAAATGTGTATGTATCCTGCACTTTATTATAAAGTACAGCCTCCCCCGCCCTCAATCAAGTCCAGCTGAGCAATTAGCCTCTCCTAGAAGCAGCTGGGAAGGGAGAAGAGGCGTTCAGGGATTATTTTAAAAAAATAATTATAAAAGTTGTGTGTGTTTCATATTAATTAAACTCCCCCCAGTATACTAGTGTACTTGCTTTTAAAAAAAAAAAATCAAAGGTCATTTTTTTTGGTAGCATATGCATTTTCATATAAATTGATATAATTATGCACTGCACGGGTATTTTGCAAAGAAACTAACATACTCTACATCAAATTAACCAAATAGGTTTTGTCAAGGTATTTGCCACTGGCGTAAAGAAAAACATGCTAAGGTTGCAATGCTTTATATATATAATTGGCATATCTCCAATTAAACACAAGTGGGTCTTAACATGCCTAGGATACATAATGAAATGAGTTTGATTTTTTAAATATACCGTAATATCTATTAGTATAAGCATTTAAATTTCCTATAGTCCTCAAGTCCTTCACTAGTAAATTTTAAAAGTAATATTTAATAGACCTTTCCACTAGGCATTTAAAGGCTATGTGTGAAGAAAACTTTTTGAAGTCCCATCAGATCTTCTTTTTTAGAAGTATTCTACTTTGCTGTACTTCAAAACAGCAGCCCTGGAGCTGTGATTAAAGAAACAGGCTTGCCCTTTATATCCTGGCACTGGGATTAAGCCAGATAGTTTCTTAAGGGAAATAGTTTCATTCTGCCTTTATATTGTGGTTTCCTTCCCTGCAGAGTTGAAGCCATCACTGAAAGATTAGAGTAACAATAAGACAGTAAACTATTCAGAAAGAATCTGTCTTTTGCAGCAGAAAGTGCTAGCCAACATTTGGCACAGTAGCTTTTGGAAGAAGAGTTATATGGGAAGTGAATATAGAAGAATTAATCTTCATGTAACAGAATGATCTGCTTCAGGGCACAAGTTGCTAAAGAATGTTCCTCTTTCAGATGGTTGGGGTAGAAAACAGGGAAAGCAAAATAAACAAGGGATGAACATAAGCAAATGCTGTTACACATACTTAGGCTTCATCTCAGCCAGGAATGGGGGTTTTAGCACTTACAAAGTATAGCCATGAAATGAGGTAAGAAATGAGATTCTGAATTTAACTTCCAGTTTGGAACTCTGATCCTAAATGTGACTTTCTAAACTTATTTGCTTCAGTGGAATCTACTTTCAATTTTATTTGTATTTCCAACCTTATTGCTACAACTTTTAGAGTTAACCACCCCACCCCAAACACTCAATGAGTTTAATTCTTACATGGGTAAATGCATGATTTAAAAGTCTAGTCTGTAAAATTAGTATTCCTAATGCAAAGTAACATTTGAGTGACATCCAGCAAGTTTTTATTTTCCTACCAGCACATTGCATTACTAACAACCCTTTAAAATTGTTCAGATATAGCAGCTGGTTAAGAAAATATTTGCATTCCTCCTGACAACAGTAAACTCTTGGAAGCATGTGTTCCAAGATGTATACTGACTCTTGTTGACTTTCAGATCCAATGCAGACATTGGTTTGGAGTTTCCAGGGAAACATTTGTGCCAATTCTAAAAGGCCCTACTGTATACCTCCAACATGGGTTGCTTGTGTTGCAACCAGATGCTATGGATGTAACTTGGGCAGTCTACACCCATCCTTCAAATTCTTACTGAGTTGCCATTGCTCCCCTGCTGGGCACATGCCTCTCTCCCTTTGCTTGGCTTGAAGGAGAGGTAGGTTGACACTGCTGCCAGACTGCTTCCAACCTACAGCCAGGCCACAAAACTAACTTGGCATAGCTGTAGTCATTACATTGCCTGGCCATCTGTGCTTCAGATGCAGAGAAAGAAGGAGGAGCTCAGGTGCTGAGAAGGCCAGTATTAAGCATATCCAGTGCCTTCGGCACCCCCCCCCCTTTCCCAGAGTTGACCTTTTTGTTTAGGGCTGGAGGAGGCAAGCAGTGGCTGGAGGGTGGCTCCTCCGGCAGGGAAGAGGCGGAGGCTGGATGCAGCGCCACCTGGCTCAGCTGGCCGCTTCGTGCCATGGTGGCCACGGCAGGCAGCACACCGAGCGAGCGAAGGCGTGTGCGCTGCTCCCACCAAGCATCTGCTCGGTTTTCCCCCTTTTAGCCTTCTGGTGCCCTACAGAATTTGGCGCCTGCAGGCTAAAAGGGAAAAAAACCGAGCCGATGCTCTGCAGGAGCGGCGCATGCACCTTTGCTCACTCAGCGTGCTTGTTCGGTGTTCCCCGAACTCTCGTCTGGTGCCCTCCAGAACTTGGCGCCCCGCGCCACTAGCCTCAGTGGGTAAGATGGGCCTGAGGCCAGTGCACAGAAGAAAAAGGAGTTAAACTACAATCCTGACTCCTCACAGTGAATAAGCCCCATTGAATTCAGCAGAGCTTTCTTCTGAGTAGACATGGTTAGGATTGTTCTGTTAGTTCATTAATGAACTATATGGCACCGTCAAATGAGTATGGGGAGGTAGGTATTGATATATTCTTAGTGATTGTTCCTTGAGTTTGGCATTTATTCCACATACCCTGGGGAGCCCTGATGAAGTATAGGAATTTCCTGGAAGTGAATTTGTAGGTTTTACAAGTAGGCTTTCAATGGCATATAAATATATGGTATCTATGTCTTTAATCCAATGTGCACATAGCAGGACTTCTGAGTAAACATACGTAAGATTGTGCTTAAGTCTGAAGTGTGTGACGTCTCCAGGTTTGAGGGTAAGGAAGTTCATTATGTTTTCTCTCTCTTTCATAAATATGAGTAATTAGAATTTATAGAAACTGTTTGAAGTCAAGCTCAGGTAGTTTTGTGTCCACAGGATTCCAGGAGCAGGATTGCTTTGGTAGAGTCAGTCAATATATTTTTATGGTGTGGATTGGGCCAAGTGAGCAAACTGAAACTTAGTCCAGACAAGACAGAGGTGCTCTTGGTCATTTGGAAGATGGAACAGGGAATAGGGGTTCAGCCTGTGCTGGATGAGGTCACACTCCCCCCTGAAGACACAAGTTTACAGTTTGGGCATACTCCTGGACTCAGCCCTGAGTATGGATGCCCAAGTCTCTGCAGTGTCCAGGAGTGCATTTGCACAGTTAAAGCTCATGCGTCAGCTACGCCCATTTCTTCAGATGTTTGATTTGGTCACAGTGATGCTTGCCTTAGTTACATCCTGCTTGGATTACTGTATTGCACTCTACGTGGGGCTGCCTTTGAAAAGTGCTCAGAAACGTCAACTGGCTCAAAAGCTGCAGCCAGATCATTGAGCGGAGCTGGTTATAGGAAGTACCGGTATACAACTCGCTCCACTGGCTACTGGTCTCTTTCCTGGAACAACTCAAAGTGCTGGTTATCAGCTATAAAGCCCTATACAGCTTAGGTCCAAGCTATCCAAAAGACCATATTCCCTTATATAAACCTGCCCAGGTTTTGAGATCTTTAGGTGAGGCCCTTCTTTTGGTCCTGCGTCCTCACAGTCATGCTTGGGAGGGATGCAAGAGAGGGCCTTCTTGGTGGCTGCTTTGGAACTCCCTCCCTAAAGAAGCAGGATTGGCTCCCTCCTTGTTGTGCTTCTGCTGGCAGATGAAGAGTTTCTTGTTCCAATAGACTTTTGGGAACCAACTGGTTTTAAATAAGGGCTGGTGCTGTGCTCTTTTTATTGTAATTATTTGTTTGGTTTTAATAGATGTTATATATGTATATAGCTCTACTTATTTCAAGGTTAAATTACTTTTTAAAAAATTATTTTTATTAAATTTTTCCAACAAAATATACCATAATCAATACTAAATAAAAAACACACCCACACACACAAATTGCATTTTACATTACAAGTGTCTTAATCAAATCCTGCAAGTGAGTTCATTTCAGTACATTGTTTCTGTATATACCGTACATCATAACAGGTTTAATTACTTTTTAATGATAGCTCTTTCTATTCTTATTATTTTTAGCAGTTCTAATTTTTATATATAAGCTGCCTTGAGTCCCTGTCAGGGGAAAAAAGCAAAGTATAAATAAATATATTATAGTAATGCTTTTTTCTTATTGAATGGGATAGGCAGAGCATGAAAATTCAAGGCTCTGCATGTTATCACCAGAGTATCCTTGAAGAGAGGTGTTATCTGGACAGAAAGTGAACTAGCCAGTTTTCAGCTGTTCTGTCTTTTATACAGAGAAAATCAACAAAGCACATTATGCAATGCCAACAGATAAAAGCAGAGACATATAATAAGTATGTAATGCTTGCAGAATATTGGGATGCAGCTGCTCTGTCCTTAGATATTGCTTTGCCTACATTTTAACTGAACTTTCTGCTTTTGACATGGAAATTATATACATTAGGTATGTGGGGTGTTGTTGTCATTTATGCATGTTACCCCTCATTTCTCTTTCATGTCCTTCTGAAGGTCTCCAGGCAACTGCCAGTGTAAACATTGCTGCTGCTGCTGCTGCTGCTGCTGCTGCTGCTGTTGTATTGGACAGTGTACATAATTCTTCCTTCAGTCAAATAAAACCTTATTCCAAGTACTAAGAACTGCATCCTTTGAAAGTACTTTCAGTTGCTTTTTGCGCAGCGAAAAGATTGAGCAGGGATGACCATCTTCAACACCTTATTATTTATTCATTGCAGTTATTAATTACTGTACTTTTCAGGGCTCACCTCCAGCAAAGCAACCTACCAAGAGAAATAAAAATATTAGAAACTCAGAGAATAAGGCATTGAGTTGAATCAGATGCAGACTCATAAGAATGGGTAACACCATCAAGTTTCTCTTAAAGAAAAGAAATGGTAAATGATAAGTTTTCAAGGCCTTTTTTGCAATTGCCAACCCTAAGGGATAGCTCAGTTGCTAGAGCATGAAACTCTTATAATCTCAGGGCTGTGGGTTCAAGTCGCATGTTGGGTGAAAGGTTCCTGCATTTAAAAAAGCAATTGTACATTATATTTTCTTTTTTCAGGACATAGTATAAAGCACTATGAATCCCAGTGCTCTGCGTGTGTTGCTGCTGCTGTTGGTGGTGGTTGTTTTTTGAAGAGCGAGTGAGTGAGAGAAACCGTGGTGCCTGAACATCTGAGTGAGTCCACTGATCGAAGTAGCAAATGCAGTATGTACAGAAGCGGGGCTTTGCTTCTCATTTTAAATTGAAACATTGTTGGGGGTACCATTGTATCATGAGTCACCCTCTTTTGGTCCTGATACGTATAAGGGTTTTCTACTTCTTTTTGTGAAGCCTCTTCAGTCATTCCACTTGAGTACACACAAATATTTTTTACAAAGAGGATTTTGTAGAATCGCGGCCGCTTAAAATCTCCCTGGTTTCAAGTGTAACTCTCCTCAGTGCTTTTACCCAAGGCCTACTTCTCTCCCCCTCGAAATGACGACGATCTCGGAGGCAGCGTCATTTTAACTGCCGGGAGATTATCTGCCCGAGTTTTGTATTTAACTCCGGACACGTGACAACACAAAAGGAGTTTCTCTCCGAGGCGAGAGCGTTGTGACCAAGGCGTCTGCCCTAATGGATGTCTATGAGGTGGGGAGGGAAATTCCTAAAATTGAGCCCCAGCCCCAAGTCTAAAGGCTCGCTCCCCCAACACGGTTCTGAATGTGCTTTTGCAAACATGCAGCAGGCCCCAAGGAGCTGTTGGTAACGATCACAAAAGGTGTCCGTGGAGAGGAGGGGGCGGGCGCGCGGCGTTGCTCGGCTTTGCACTGTCACCGGAAGGCAGCAGCTGTAAATTCGGCTGCGCCGGGGCTTCCATGGACACAAATGAGAGAGGTTGCTGCGGCTTGAGCTGCAGCAGCACGAGGCAAGCTGCTCCATTTTCAACTTTTCCGAAGCATATCCGTTTCAAATGCGCTAACGGCCGCGAGGGGCTTACTGAAAGCGCCGCCTCTTGTGTAACTAATGCGCCCCTCACGTCCGCGGCTGTGGAAGGAGGAACGCGGTGCTTGCTGCATATACGTACTTGGACTGCGTCTTTCTTCCTTTATTTTTGCAGCCAAGCTAACAAACGCATTAACTCTTCCCCGTTGCACACATCCTCTAAGAGAAGGCGGAGCTGGGGGAAGGCGAGCGGAAAGACCTTTCTGGTGCGTGGTTTGCAAGCATCTACCTCGCTACGAGCCAGTAAAATGGCCTGTTGTGTTGGTGCGCGCGCGCCCAGGCGAGGCGGCGCTTGCAAATTCGTCTGCTCGCTCCCTCGCTCGCTTTGGTAAATATACTTAACCCCGGCGGAGGGGGCTTTGCGCAGCGGTGCATTTCGGGATCTGTAGTCTCTGGCCCCGTCCGCGACCTGAGCCAAAGCGGTGCCGAAAAACTACAACCCCCATGAGCGCCTGTGGAAGGCGGGGGTAAAAAGAGAAGGAGCAGGAATGGGGAGGGGGCGGAGAACACCCCAAGCGCACACAGTAGGGCAGGTTGCTGCTGCTGCAGTAGCAACAGGGAAACCGCTGAAAAGTCCGCCGCACATGACATGAGAGGGAAGGAAGCGGAGTTGCTCTGCCCGTAGCCTGGAGGAGAAGGGAGGCCACCAATTTGATTGCTCGGAGAGGGCGGGCGGCTGCGCGCAGTGCAGGACCCGCTGCTCGAAGGGAAGCGATCCCTCGTCCTGTCCAGTCTCTCCACACACAGGGAGGAGAGGGTGTTTGTGCCTTTCCTCCCTCCCTCCCTCCCGGTGTCCAACAGAGGACGGCAGCGGAGCGGACGTTTTCTGCTTGCCGCCCCCTCTCCAAAGAGTTGCAGCTGCGGGGTTCAAGCCCCCTACTCTTCCCTCCCCGCTACCCCGAGGGGCTCGGCGCAGGCGGCTGCAACGAGAGGATCTGGTGCTGCTGCTTTCCCTCCCCTCCGCTCCTTGACAAAAGGAGCGACGGAGGCGGCGTCTGAGCGTCCGCGGTGGGGCGGGGGGCAGCAGCAACACCGCCTCGTTGAGTTTTACTTTACTTTCGAGGCATCGGCTGACGGCGGAGAAAGCCCGCAGCCCGGGCGGAGGTAGGCGATGAACGGCTTCGGCCCCGACGAAGTGACCCGCGGCGGGGGAGAAGCTGCCGCCGTCCCGGCCGTGGTGGCCAACGCCGCCGCCGCCGTGGAAGTCCTGCCGCCGCCGCCGCCCCTCCCGCAGCCGCCGGCCGGGCTAGGAGCTGCTTCGTCCGCCGCTGCGGCTACGGCGGCGGGCTCGGCCGGACCTCCGGGCGCAGCGGGCCCCGGCGCGGGACAGCTGTGCTGCCTGCGGGAGGAAGGCGAGCGGTGTAGCCGAGCCGCGGGCAACGCCAGCTTCAGCAAGCGCATCCAGAAGAGTATCTCGCAGAAGAAGGTGAAGATCGAGCTGGACAAGAGCGTAAGTGCCGGCTCAGGTCACTCGCTTTCCATTGCCGGGATGGCTTTGTCGCCTCCTGCCTGAACCCACCCGAAGGCGTCGCAGTTCGACGACGCCTGCTCTCCCTCATTTCATTTCGCTCTCCCCCAGCCCCACTGCAAGCACAGTAAACATCAGTAGCCCCCAGATCTCCCTGCTTAACATTGCACGCTGCGATGGAGGAGGAGGAAACAAAAGCGAGCCGAGGAGGGGGGAAATGAATGGGCGAGATGGTCTTCCTTGGGAAGCCCAGTGTTAGGCGGCATTCCTTGCCTTGTTGCCTCTTTGTAACTGGGCGACCTGGCTGGCGTTCAGCCCCCGGGAAATGCCCTGGAAGGGGGAGCCCAGCTAATAGCCATCGATCTCCTTGCCCATTCCCCTTGCAGCTCATCCATTCCCTGCCCTGGGTGAGTTAACAAGAAAGAAGGAAATCAATGAAAGGTGTTTGCGTGGATAGGCTGTTATACCACCCCCGCTCTCTTTACGCGGAGTACGGAGGCAGTAAAAGGCAGTTGGATTTGTTTTTTGCTCTGCTTTCTTCCCCCCGCCTCCCGTCATTGTGGGTTTCTCCCTGTTTCTGTTGTGTGTGCCCTTGCTGTATAGTTGGCTGCGTGGCTGACGTTGCAAAAGCTGGGCTACTGGTCTTTGTAAGTGCGGGTGGAAGTGGCTGCTCTCTCCTCTCCCCACCCCCCTTCGGTTTTGCTTTTGCTTCTTCCCCAACCCCCTTTTACAAATCGTAGTGATCGTGTGTGCACGTCTCTTCGTAAGAAATCCCGGTTCTCTTTCGCTTTCTCTCAGGACCAGCCGTGTGTGTGTGTACGTGTGTGCTTCATGGAGTGTTTCTGTTTCTCTAGAGAGGGCAGTACTTGGCTGCTCCGCCTCGTGCTGCAGTGTTGCACGTCCTACTTTTGCCACTGTGTCGTCTTCCCCTTGGCAGCCATCAGGCTCTCTCGTTATAATCCTTTCTCTTTCGGCGAAACACCCGCAATCGTAGGAAACCCTGAAGGCTGGTCGTCCGACTTGTCTTCCTCATTCTTCCCCCACCCTCACTCCCTCCATCATGTTTAAAGGAAAGGCGGAGAGAGAGAAAACCATTTAGTACAACAGACATTCCTCAAGTCGGAGCACGTTAACCTGCGGAGTAAATGTCTGCCGGCTCATGGCTCCCTAATGCATGGCTAACACTGTGCTTGCGCTTTTTAACTGGAACGAACAAGTACTGTATTTTGAATCTCTTTATTTTACTGACTCAGTTAACAGTGCATTGTTGATGCCTGGCAGCAAATAAAGGCTGCTAATAACATACTGCAAATATAATACCAGGAGGTAACTTGAAGGGTTGGTGGGGGAGGTGTTCCTCAATTTGCATTATGAAAGCGATATTTCCAAGTAGTTCCTAGCAGATTTTCAGTCAATCCTGCAGGGTTTTTACTGTAAATCTATTGATAGTTCTGTGAGGATTTACTCCCCACTGAGTATATTTAAGATTGCAGCTTTAGGATGCTGTTTCAACACACTTTCTAGGTAGTGAACCCAAGTGGAAGCAATGGCCTTAAGTAAATATGTTTGAGATGTATGCTGTTAAGTGTCTTCAGGTTGGCATTTACACTCTCGAGTTTGTTTGTTTTTTTTAAAGACAGTTTTTGTGTACAGATGTATTAAATTAAAAAGACCCCTTTGGCCCTGAATCTTGGCAGCTGCTAACTCAGTTACAGCATCCTAAATTTTGGATTTCCAATCCAAAGAAACATAAGTTTGTATAGCGAATCTACTCTTGAAAGGTGGAAATAGTGTTTACATCCATTAACATACTAAATCTTATTAGAAGTAACAAAAAAGATGTGACTTTTGTCACTTTCCTATCCTTGCATTCTGCCCACTTTTGTGAAAAGGCTTTACTGAGTTTCTGATAACTGTATTTTTACTTAGCCAATGGAAATAAAATAGTGGTAAAAGGCATTTCCTGAGCCAAGCTGGTAACACTGCAGTAGCTTGTTAACGTAACAAGATTCCTCTGGCAGCTTTTGGTACCCTTGAATGTGTTTGTGGCAACCTGACCCTTTTACTGAAAATCACTGGTGTGCTTTAGTTTGTGAGTTGTGAAGTTTGAGAATGTTGTTGCTGCCCAATGTTAACCTGTTGTTTTTTATTTTAAAAACTTTCAGGCAAGGCATCTTTATATTTGTGATTTCCACAAAAATTTAATTCAAAGTGTCCGAAACAGAAGAAAGAGAAAAGGCAGCGATGATGATGGTGACTCACCAGTGCAAGATGTTGACGCTCCAGAGGTAGATTAATATTCCTGGTATTATCTCCATGTAGGCAAATGTTTTGTGGAGGCCATACAAAATAATATTGTTGGGGTTGTTTTTTTAAGTGCTAGGTGATGGACATTATTTTTTATTACTGAATCCTACATGCTTTTGTATGTTTACTTTATTGTGTCTTGATTGTATTGACATTTAAGCTCATCCTTTCTAAAAAAAAATGAGAAGCTGGGAGCATGAAGGTACAGACCAGTCTTCTCCAGTCTGCTGTTCTCCAGAAATGTTAGACTGCAGCTTCCATCTTCCCTGACCGTTGGTTGTACTGTGTGGGGTTGATGGGACTTAGTCCAAAACAACTAAAGTGGGCATCAGGTTGAGGAAGCTAGTGCACTAGATGGCCCCAGTGTACGATCTGTACAAAATACTTGTCGTAGAGTTGTCTATTTGAAGTTCCGTTTCATTTGCTGTGAAGCTCCTTACTAGGCCTGCTTCACAATGTCTCTCTGCATTTTCCCACCGCCTCAACGTGCAGTGTGGATCATTGCATAGGCAGCTGCTGAATACTGCATAATGGCTATTAGTCCATCTAGTTCATAATTTTGACAACATCCATCCAATGTTCGAAGCAGGCTTTTCCCAGCACCTACTACTTTAGCTGAGGTACTTTAGCTGGAGTTTCTGGGGATTGAAACATGGGCTTTATACTACTACTACTCCTACTACTACTAAAGGGACACGGGTGGTGCTGTGGGTTAAACCACAGAGCCTAGGACTTGCCGATCAGAAGGTCGGCGGTTCGAATCACCATGACGGGGTGAGCTCCCGTTGCTGTGTCCCTGCTCCTGCCAACCTAGCAGTTCGAAAGCACATCAAGGTGCAAGTAGATAAATAGGTACTGCTCTGGCGGGAAGGTAAACGGCGTTTCCGTGCACTGCTCTGGTTCGCCAGAAGCGGCTTAGTCATACTGGCCACATGACCCTGAAAAACTGTCTGCAGACAAACGCTGGCTCCCTCGGCCTGTAAAGTGAGATGAGCGCCACAATCCCAGTCGGTCCTGATTAGACCTCATGGTCAGGGGTCTCTTTACCTTTCTCTTACTACAATTAATAATAATAATTTATTTCTACCCCGCCCATCTGGCTGGGTTCCCCAGCCACTCTGGGTGGCTTTCAACAGAACATTAAAAACAGAATAAAACTTCAAACATTAAAAGCTTTCCTAAACAGGGCAGCCTTCAGGTGTCTTCTAAAATTAGGATAGTTGTTTATTTCTTTGACATATGATGGGAGAGCATTCCTCAGGGTGGGCACCACTACTGAGAAGGCCCTCTGCCTGGATCACTGTAACTTCACTTCTTGCAGTGATGGGACCACCAGAAGGCCCTTGATGCTGGACCTCAGTGTCCAGGTTGAACGATGGGGGTGGAGATGCTCCTTCAGATATACATGCAAAACATGTAATCTACCATGTTTAGAATTTAGGACTTCTGACACTGCCTGTTCCAGGTGGTGGCTGTTGCTGGCATAGATGCTTCATGTAATGCAATATACGTAAGAGGGCAAGGGAAAGCACATTGCCCAGAAATTTCTGTGCAGCATGCACACTATAAAATAACTTGTTGACATAGCCCTTGAGTTAACAGAATCTTGTAATTCCCTTGCAGGTTGATCTGTTTCAGTTGCAAGTAAACACACTAAGAAGATACAAAAGGCACTTCAAATTACAGACCAGACCGGGACTTAACAAAGCACAGCTTGTTGAAGTACGTGCAATTTCACTTATTTATACTTTAGTAAAAAGAAAGAAACAATGTGCTAGATTATGTGGCTCTTTTGAACTAGAGTTCTCAAATCCTTGCATTCTGACGACTTTCTTCTTTCTTTTTTTGCTGACTATTGCTTCCTTGGTACACTTTCATACTGATGATTATGCAGCTTTCTGACAGAGTTAGGCTGTAATCCTATGAACATTTTAAACGGGAATAAATCTTGTGGGTTTTGCTTCTAAGTAGGCATGCATAGGACTGTGCACATGAGATGTAACCAAGATTGCACATGAAACAAAATCATGTGGGATGCTAAAGCCCTAAGCAGGTAGTGTAGGACCCTCAAGGATACCTGCAAGTTGGATGGCTGGGCAACATAATGATGATATTTGGTATCACTGCAAAGAGCCTGAGATAAGAGAGCACCAATTCACATAAATGCTGGTGGAGGTCTGAATTGACTTTAACCAGCTAAGAAAGAGATCCTGGAGACACAGTGGAAAACTAATCAAAAATGTCAGCTGAGTATGCTGCAACAGTGGAACAGTGTATGATAATGATTCTTTCAAGCTTGTTGCATTGTGTGGGTCATCTTAGATTCTACAAAGCTAGAGGAAGCCTTCATCTTAAGGCAGACAGGTAGTTCTTTATGCAACAACTTCTGGAATTCACTGCTTACCAGATGATTACTGGATTTTGTAATGTAGACAAAGCAATGGAAGGTGGCTATTAAGGCAAACACTGTTTTTGAGATTCTTAGGCGTGTTTCAGAAGTTTGGAGATCCTTTTGGAATGTTTCATTTGGTTTAGCATTCTCAGTATTTTGGTATCATCTACAGACCTGGCTACTTCACTGTCTGTTTTTATTCTAGGTTGTTTTTGAATAATTAAATACCCAGTCCCAGTACTACTTTTTTTGTAGCCCATTGTTCTTCCACACTTCAAAATGTTGAACTCTTGAACAAGTTTTCAATAACAACCGTTACCTTTTTGTATGGACTATTTTGTCTGGCTTGGTAGAACTATATCTCTCTCCCTGTTTAGGGACCAGACAATGTTGGATCCAGTGAGTTGGAGCTATGCTCCTTCCAATTGCTTTGTGCTGAAATGGACAAATGGAAATAGTTCCCAGTGGCTCCAGAGTTTACAGTTACCACCACTGCCTTGGCCTCTGTATTTGGACAGTTGAGGACAGACTTCACCACTCTGGTGCCCTCCATATATTTTGGTCTACAACTTACACCAGTAACTGTTCTGGTCAGGGCCAATGGAAGTTGTAGTCCAAAACATATGGAGGGCAGCAGGTTGTTAACTGATTTAGAACATCTCATGGGTTGACTAGTTAAGTGCTTATGTGATATGTTTTTGCATTTGATGAGTGTAAGAAGAACATTCTGTATTCCTTGGAAAATAGGGTAGAATGCTTTATCACTGATATTCCTAAACTTTTCTGGGAGTTTTTTCCACAGGGAAAGTGAGACAACAATTCTTTAAATCAGTATAAAATAAATGTAAATGTGCTAATACAATACTGGTGTCTTGTTCCTTGTGTGCCAATTGGCACCACCTATTAAGTTCTGATGTTCAAGTTCTAAGAACTTGTGTTCGAAGGCCAGGCTAGATTCTGCTGTTTTCTTCATAAATAATACCTACTTATGTTCAAGGATATATACTTTTTCTTGCAGATAATTGGGTGTCATTTTCGGACGATTCCGGTGAATGAAAAAGACACTGTGGCCTATTTCATCTACTCTGTGAAGAACGATAAGAACAAATCTGATCTAAAAATGGACAGTGGTGTTCACTAAATAAGCAAACTTGAAACTCTGCAGGTGTAAAGACTGTTTTGGATTTGCTGAAGATTTCTTTGTAACTGGTATTCAGATGGAGAATTCTGATATTTTTCTTGGGAAAAATACTGCTCATAAATGATATTTCCATGGTAAAAATATTTTAAATAAATACTATTGGTGTTGCTGCACCTTCATGTGTATGGTGTCTGGCAAGTGTATAAGGCTATTACTGTATATTGCTTTTCAGTTTGTAAAAATAAGCTGAAATGTGGAATGCCCTCCAAAAATATCTCCTATAAATCTCTCCTGGGCTGGGAGGGAGACAGCTAATGGTGTCAAGGTCGTGCTTCATGATGAATTAATTTGTGCTTCAGTTGCAAAGATGAGTGGTTATATTTGAATAATACGTTAAGAGACCTTTGTGTAACACAGCTCTTAACATACTTTCTGAAGCTTTTTCCTTCTCAAGTATCATCTTTTGTTTGGTTAAAAAATCATGCCAAGCCATGGTTCAGAAATATTTCTTAGGGGCTGATATGATGTCTGAATTGGCAGACCATGACATATGCTTAGGGTGGCAAACCAGACACAGAAACCATGGTTTGAAATGAGTTTTAAAGCAATAATTTGTGCTTTTTGATGGTTTTAACACAGTGCCTGAACATACTATGGGTATGGTTGTTGCTCTACTGCCCAAGGTTGCTTTGCCATAAAAGAGGGGAATAAACTTGTAAGTGCTGAGAACAGAAAAATTGAAAGCAGACAACTGACTATAAGGCAAGGTTTGTCTATGTGTATGTTTAGAAGCTCCAACTATGGTTTGGGTTCTAAACTGTGGTAACATAATCCACAGTTTAGCAGGATGTTCAAAATGAATCTTAATATTTGCTGTTGAGTCTTGCATACTTCCGAAAGAAGGTTTGGTTGCAGTTCCATATTAACTACCACAGTTATAAACAACAAAATTGTTTATTGTCTAGCGCAGAGCTTTCCAAACTCTGTGTCATGTTAGCGTATCATGCGAATGCTCCCAGGGCTGGAAAGGGGTTAGTTTAACCTCCAGTTTGCTAGCAAAACTGAATTACTATGTCGCGAAATGATACATCTCTAAAAAGTGTGTCACCAACATGAAAAGTTTTGAAAGCTCTGGTATAGTGCTTCTCCTATTGGGGGGGGGGTTATAGTTGACAAACCATTGATGGTGTATTACTCCCACAAATTCTAGTAGCTTTAAAAAAAGAGGACTCAGTGGCTTGTAGCCAGTATAGTATTCCCTCTGGGGAATAGTGTTTTGTATTGCTTTCTTAAGTAATGTATTTTGCACTGTTTGACTTCTGCACTTCAGTAGTAGAAAAGAAAAACCACTCCTTTTGCCTTACTAAATATAACAGCTGTGATGTGAAAAGTGACTGTTATCTGCTGTTTGTAATATTGTGCACTATCAGAAGGTGGTCCAGCAGTTTTTAGCACTATAGGTGGACTGTCACATGGGTCCAACGAGCAATTTCCAAGTTGATCTGCTTTTCTGTTTAGGATGAGGGGGTGAATATACAGCATCTGGGTTGCAGATGCTCCAGTTGCCAGTTAAAATAGCTGGGATCAAGCTTCTTCTAGATAGAGCCATGACAGGTGATTGGTGTCCTAGAAACTAACTGTGATAATTGGATACACAGTAGAAGTGGGTCTTTGTAAACGCAGCTTCAAGTGTGCAGCCCAATGTACTCTCTTGTTTCCTGGTCTTGGGCCCTGCTGTGTAGCATATTCTTTTCCTATCTTCTGTGCCAGTGCACAATATGAGTAAGCCCAACCCTACATGCTATCTTCAAACCACCTGCTGTTCTCAAGGCCATCACCTGTACTGAAAGTCACATTTGATGTTTTGTCACTCCCAGTTCAGACAAGATGCAGCCTGCAAAAGGTAAGTGATACCTAAAGATCCTGTTTTATTTGAAACCCCAACCAGTGTTTGACAATTTGAGAACTTGGGTTTGAAATTGTGACTAGAAAAGCAACCGAAATCTATATTTTAAATGCAGCACAAATCTACGCGTGTTTACTCCGTAATATGTTCCACTGTGTTAAGTAGGGCTTGTTTCCAGGAAAGTACAGTTGTACCTTGGAAGTCGGATGGAATCCATTCCGGAAGTCCGTTCGACTTCCAAAACGTTTGGAAACCAAAGTGTGGCTTCTGTTTGGCCACAGGAAGCTCCTGCAGCCAATCGGAAGCCTCGTTGGACATTCAACTTCCAAAAATAGTTCGTCAACCAGAACAGTCACTTCCAGGTTTGTGGTGTTCGGAAGCCAAAACGTTCAAGAACTAAGCTGTTCGAAAACCAAGGTACGACTGTATGCATAGGATTGCTGTGAGGCTGAAGTTCTAACACTGTCATCTTCTACCGTCTGATTGTGAGTATAAAGCTTGTTTTTTGAAATTAAAGCCAGCAGTTAATGGCCAAGAGTTTCTCCAACATTGTGCTGTTACGTAACATTTTCTTAGAATTTAGGAATGGATCCCACTGACAGAAAAGGCAAAGCTGTAGAAAGTTAGAAACCCTGGTTGAATTGCATGTAGTTATAAAAAAAGTTGTACTGTAGTGTTCGCCGTCATGTGAAATCTTTGCCTTACGGCTGAATACCAATTGCAGCAACCCACATAGAGGCACCTGGAAGATAAAAACCTATAAGCCTTTTCCTGCCCTTTTGCATGCTTTTGGATCAGAAGCAGAATAGTGCGGAAACATTGCCAAAAGGAATAGATTACCAAAGTTAGGCTGCAATCCTATACACACGCTTGGAGCAAGTCCCCTTGAATTTACAGGGACTGGCTTATGAGTGAACATGTAGCGTAACCATAACTTTTTGGTGGGGTGACTTCCTATAATAGCCTTCCAGCCCCCCATGTGAGAAACCTAAATATAGCTGATTACTATACAGGTGTGTTTGTTCCTATGGCCTCTGACTCTATGCATACCTAAATAATCTCTTCAATAAGAACTGCTCGATTCAGCTGCAAAAAAGCAATACAGTTAATAAGATCCTTTGGACAAGTATGTGATGGTGGTATTAAACTTTCTCAAGGAGAGATACTAGTGTCCTTACACTGTACTGTTCAATGTCATGATTAGACAGAAGACTGTAGATAATACAAAATTCAGAGCAATCACAGACATAATAGGCACAGCATTCAATATGACCTCAGACTGCAGAGATGGACTGGTGCCAAAAGTCTCGTTCGAGAAGGACAAATGAGCATTTAGGGGGAAAAGGACTATATGAGTGCTCAAAGTGATATTTAAATCAGTCTTGGTATGTAGGCAAGCATTACCTTCTTTTTGAACTGACCATACACAAATCATTATTACAAATGGGGGAAAAGGAGCTGCCTATAAATAAATTTTAAGGTATTTACTGCATAGGCAGTATTTGTTTTGTGAAATACTTCAATATGTAGTGGTGGTACCAGAGGATAATACTCTTGTGTTGCTAGAAACAGAGTTGGCTTAACACTTACGAAGTTAATCCTTCCTTGTTTAACAGTAGCGTTAGCCTTTGTTGAGAGTACTTTGATTGGCTCTTGAGATTGAAAAATGTAAGATGAATGCAAAACACAATTATCATATTGAGCTAGGTGTGCACACTGTTGAATGAATGGCTTAAATCCCCGCCCCTCGCTGCTCTAAGAAAGCTGCCTATCTAGCTTCTAATTAAATACTGCAAAAGATAAGCCACAACAGCCACAGGCAGCTTATTTATTTGCTTCCCTTAAACGTTTGGACAGTTTCGCAGTGTTTTATCATTAATTTTCTGGTAGCTGAAACATTTTTCTTGCTCCTATCTCAGGAGTAGGATTGAGCAATTTTTCTTCTACCCAAGAGCCTTTTAAATATTTGGAAATTGCATTTCTGTGCTTTTCCACCCCAAGCTTTTATTTCTCCATAGTAAACATACCCATTTTTTTTCAACCTTTCTTCCCAATTAGACCAGTGTTTTTCAACCACTGTTCCGCGGCACACTAGTGTGCCACGAGATGTTGCCTGTTGTGCCATGGGAAAAATTGAAAAATTCGAAAGATTAAAAAAAAAAGTCAAATTTTCGCCCACTAGGCGGACGCCGGACTGTGTACACCCTATTTTCCATCCATCCTGGGTGGGGATCAGATCGGATGGGATCGGACGAGAGCGGACCGCCTGTCCGCTCTCATCCAATTCCCCATAGAGAGCAGCGGGGCTCTGACATCTCCCTCTCTGCACACAGTAGTGGTGTGCCTCGTGATTTTTTTCATGAAACAAGTGTGCCTTTGCCCAAAAAAGGTTGAAAAACACTGAATTAGACAACAAATCATGGCTGGCGCTAAGGAGATAACAATCAGCTCAGACTGTCACAAGTTGTGCAGGCATGCCCCACTAACAGTGAAATGTAAAATGCAATTCTATGTATACTCTGAAGTATGGCCCTCTCTGTTCAGTGCGGCTTACTGACTCATTCTTAAGCAGTGTCAAAATTGTTGGATTGTCCCCTGGTACATACGGTAAGTATCAAATAATTTTACTAATGGGCTACCTAGAACAATGAAAACTAAAAATTTAAGAGCTGAAGATGGTAAGATTAGTCTCCTCTCATTGTACTTACTATGCAAAAATAAAACACATGCCAGCAGCATTTAAATACCTTAATGGGCAGAATCCATAACAGATTATGAGTTATTCAATGTGCCTTTAGTGCAGGCTAGCCCTGTTAATAGTTTATATTGTATTTCCTGGCAGTTTTTAGGTGAAACAGATTTGGAAGCTTCAGGAGTTTTCATAGATCAATGAAAAATATTTTATGCTTCCTGTTGTCAAATGTATCTGTTGCTTTTCCTTTTCCTTTTTTTTCCTCTCCAGGCACTTTTTATCGACCCTTTTATCATTTCCACAAAGAAGGCTTTGTGTTTGTTAGTGCTTCCACAGTAGCACAGAATTTCTTCTCTTTTATCCTGTACTTGGAATGCGAATTGCTGATAAAGCAGAAGAGGTCTGCCCATGCCCTGTTCTACATATCCAAATACTTCTGTCGCTGGCTGGGTGTTGATGGCCAATGTCATGCAAAATGCACACTGCAAAGAGTTGCGAGCAGTAAATCTAATTGGCTTTACATGCAAATAAATGCATGTAATGGAACACTGGTGCCATTTTTCTGAAAAGAAAAGCAGTTTCGGGCGGGGGGGGGATGGAGTGTTGGGAAGGAAAGAAATGCTTAACCCCTGTCGCAGTCATACACACACCCCGCCCCCCCCATCCTGTAATAAACACTGAACACTTACCCAAAATCCCCCTGCAGGAAGGAACATTAAATGGGACTTAAACTGAAAAAGAAAAACACGTTGCCCTATTTTATTTTGCTTAAAAATGAATTTGCATATCTGCACTCATTTCTCTGTATGCTCCTTTAAAGATGAGAAGCATTTAAAGTTATTAATGTCATGTATTTTTCCCAGACGTGGCCTGGTCTAAACCAGCTGAAGTTGTCTTGCGTTCATGGAGCTTTGATTCAAGACCATGCGTGATCAGCTGCTGTTCGATTGTAAGTCTGTTTTTATAGCAGCTGTGTCTCCTTAACCACATAAAAGCGTAAAGGTGTCTTTAGAATTTTATAACTGAAATGTATGGAGAAGCTTGTAAAGTCCCACTAGTCGCAACAGCCCCATCTTCAGAGAGATGGCAAGAGACAGGGAGAGAGGGCATGGGGAAACCAAAATGTAAAGAATTGCCATCAAAGGGCTACAGGGCAGATAACATAATCATAATTGTAGAGCTGGAAGAGACCCCCTGAGGGTCACCCAGTCATTCCCCTGCAATGCAGGCATCTCAACACGCGGTCCCCCATCCAATTTGAAACCATGTAAGACCCTGCTTAGCTTAGCAAATGTGCCTACAGTTTCTGTGAAGTGTGCAGTAGCTGTTTCAATGGAAACTACATCACTTTAAATGACCATTAAACGCCTTAAAAAGTAGTATGATGGGATTAAATATGCTTGTAGTTCAGTGGCTTAGTCTATTAAATGAGAGAATTGAGAATTAAATCTTGCTTTAATTGTGTAACAACTGATGCTTCAAGTTGCATACAAATAGTTAAAACACCAAGAATTAAAGAAAACGGTCATATGAAACACTTTAGATAAGTCTTAGTTAATTTAGTCTTTGTAATTAAGACAATCCCACTCAAGCAGCCCTGAGAAGAAGTGTATCTTCTATGGTATGTTACTAAGGTGAGGTGAACGAACACCAACATCACCACCAAATTAGATTTGAGAGCTCTGCTACATATGGGGTTTTATTAACTTTAATTTTACAATCCCTACTTCCTTCCTTCCAAGTCTACTTCCTTGGAGGTAATACTCATTCAATGAATGGTAAACATGGTGGGGCTGTTAGTCTTGTTTAAACAAAACATTGAATGCCTAAAACATGGTGGCTATAGTAGCTTCCGTATTGCATTCAAAGTCCATCTTCTTTAGACCTGATGACCACATAAGCTTTATTCCAGTCTTCATGAACAAAGTCCTGCATTTGCCGTCCTTTCTCAAACACAATATTTCTTCATGGCTTGTTGCAGGGAATCACAAATGATATTTTTGGCCCAAAAAAGATACCCCTGAAAGAAATTGGCAGAAATTCAAAACGGGAAGTATATTATAGGTATTATACTTTAATTCTTCTTGTGTTTCTTAAATATGCAAAGTGGCTTGCAAGAATTATGAAAACACAATAAATGAAAGACAGACCAAACAACCATAAAAGCAGGCACTTTATAAAGCCAGCAATCAAATTAGAAACAGGCAACTAAATGTAAAAACGAAGCTGGAAATAATAATAATAAAAATTCTCAGCAACTGTCTGAAGACTAAAAGGGAAGGGGCTTGGTAGGTCTCCATAGGGAGTGTATTTCCACAATTCAGTGATGATTCCGTTTAGAAAGCTCTGTCTTGAGTTCCTCCTACTAGTCTAATTCCATGTAAAGAAGGAATGAGCTTCTGATTCTGGCCTTAACTTCTGGCCAGACTCATGTGGGAGTAGGTAACCCGACTTTAAGCCATTTAGGGATTTAAAGGTTAGAATCCATACTTGAGTCAGGAAATGAGTAAGAAAGCAATGCAGATCTTAGAAGAGAGAGGTGACATAATAATCAGGCAGCCACATTTTGGACCAATTGAAGTTTCCAGGTGGTCTTTCAATTTCCCTACTGAAACGAGGCAAATCATTTCATTAAATGCAAATCTACCCAGGCTTCTACCTGAACTTTAGGTTAAAAGGCTCAGGACCACATGTGAGGTTTTAATAATATATGGCTCCTAAAATATACTTACTTAAAACTGCCCCGTTAAAAGCAGTGGTGCTTCAGAATAAGCTCCATTAGTATTCAAACAATTGTTTCATTAAAAGAACAATGCTAAGTTCTTTTTTCCTTTTTTATTGCAAACCATTTTTTGTTCTTTGTTTGTATACCAATTATGCTTAGTTATATTGGCCACTCTCTCTCTATGGCCTATGAATTACACCGAGATGTAAAAATTGTGGCCCCCCAGATTTTGCAGGATAGCAATTCCCATCATACTTATTAATTGACCATGCTGGCAGGTGGCTGATGAGGGTTGTAGTCCAACAACAGCTGGACAGCCACAGGCTCCACATCCCTGAATTGGATAGAGCTTAAAGAGCTCAGTTTATCTGAATTCCTAATGTCTCTGGAAATGAGGGTTATTGACCAATTTCTAAATATCAAGCCCATTTACTTTCCTCCCCAACAGCACAGTGTTCTGCATGGTTATGTTGGGCTTTCTGCCAGATAAACAGAATAGGGTTGAAAGGAACTACTGGAGAAGGGAAAATGTGAAGCATCTAGCTCCTGAACCTAAGGTAAAGGTAAAGGGACCCCCGACCATTAGGCCCAGTCGTGACTGACTCTGGGGTTGCGGCGCTCATCTCGCTTTACTGGCCGAGGGAGCCTGCGTACAGTTTCCGGGTCATGTGGCCAGAATGACTAAGCCGCTTCTGGCGAACCAGAGCAGCGCACAGAAACGCCGTTTACCTTCCCGCCAGAGCGGTACCTATTTATCTACTTGCACTTGACCTACCTGTTGCTTATTCCAAATAACCTGATTTCATGGTTGTGTGTTCCAGTTACCATACTGCCACCACATCAGTACACACACTGCTACCTCCAAAATACCACCCCTCCCTTTGTCCCTCTTGTCTATGCTGCTCATCTTTGAAATTAGCAGCAACAGAGGTGCTCTTGTAATAACCAGTGCTGTCCTCAGAATGACCGTTTCTACCTCAGATTCCGCAATGAACAAGTGGACACACCTATTGGATCAGTGGCCCTATGTCCTATAGTTTGTGTTACACCAAAGACTTAAGTGGGCTTACATATTGTTAGCTAGCCTTAGGTCCAAAATATCTGAATGTTTATTAGGTAAGGAAAAAGAGTGGTGGTGTCTTAAACAGAAGTCAGAATCCACCCTGGGATCTTACGACGAAGTGCGGTATATAAATCTAATAAATAAAAATAAAATTAAGAATGACCCACCATGAAACTTGACATACCAAGTCAGACCATTGGTCCATCTACTTCCATATTGTCTACACAGACTGGCAATGTCTCTGGTTTCAGGCAGGGAATATTCCCAGCCCTACCTGAAGTCACTGAGCATTGACCTGGGGACCTTTTGCATGCAAAGCAGATGCTTGACCACTGAGCTACAGTGCCTCCCTCAGACAGTGTGCATCCAGGTTCTGACCAATGTTGCTTAGTATCGGCAAGATCCCTGTGCATTGCCTTCGGACCATTGCACTCCTATGTCATATTTTGGTACTGAAGCTTTGAAACGGGCTCATTTGTCTTGTTATCATTTGGGATGTTAGGTAATAATAGATGGAGGGTTTTTCTGCTTTTGATTTCAGTGAAGCTGCAGCAGCGTTTGGATTTGATATCCCGCTTTATCACTACCTGAAGGAGTCTCAAAGCGGCTAACATCATCCTTTTCCTTCCTCCCCCACAACAAACACTCTGTGAGGTGAGTGGGGCTGAGAGACTTCAGAGAAGTGTGACTAGCCCAAGGTCACCCAGCAGCTGCATGTGGAGGAGCGGGGAATCAAACCTGGTTCACCAGATTACGAGTCTACTGCTCTTAACCACTACACCACGCTGGCTCTCTATGCAATCCTATGCATATCAAGTCACAAGTAAGACCCATTGAGTTCAGTGGGACTTGGTGCACATCATTAAACGTGTATAACTATACACTTTAGTTTTGTTTGACTGCCTCACCAGAGTGGTGCATGCTTTAGTTATCTCTCGCTTGGAGTACTACAGTGTGCTCTATGTGGGGCTACCTTTGAAGGTGACCCGGAAACTACAACTAATCCAGAATGTGGCAGCTAGAATGGTGACTTGGGAGCAGCCGCTGAGACCACATAACACCGGTCTTGAAAGACCTACATTTGCTCCCAGTACGTTTCTAAGCACAATTCAAAATGTGGGTGCTGACCTTTAAAGCCCTAAACGGCCTCAGTCCTGTATACCTGAAGGAGCGTCTCAACCCCCATCGTTCAGCCCGGACACTGAGGTCCAGCGCTGAGGGCCTAATGGCGGTTCCCTCCCTGCAAGAAGCCAAGTTACAGGGAAGAAGAGGAAGAAGAGTTTGGATTTTATATCCTGCTTTATCACTACCCAAAGGAGTCTGAAAGCGGCTAACATTCTCCTTTCCCTTCCTCCCCCACAACAAACATTCTGTGAGGTGAGTGGGGCTGAGAGACTTCAAAGAAGTGTGACTAGCCCAAGGTCACCCAGCAGAGGGCCTTCTTGGTAGTGGCACCGGCCCTGTGGAATGCCCTCCCACCAGATGTCAAAGAGAACAACAACTACTAGACTTTAAGAAGACATTTGAAGGCAGCCCTGTTTAGGGAGGCTTTTAATGTTTGACGGACAACTGTATTTTTATATTTTGTTGAAAGCCGCCCAGAGTGGCTGGGGATACCCAGCCAGATGGGTGGGGTATAAATAATAAATTATTATTATTAGTATCTCTCCTTGCAAAGAAAAGAAAGCAAGAGTCAAAGTTACTTACTTTGGGCAGCAGAGCAATTCATTAAAATTACAATAGCAGACCATCTCACAGCCCTTTCCCTCCCAGAAGTGATCTTGAAGAAGACCATCAATTGGTCGAAGACTGGCCACTCCCTCTGGGACTCTGTGACAGTTGTGGTCTTTTAATATTTTCCTGTAACAGGAGAGGCGGCCAGATGGTGCTGGGTTGGTCCCAAGCAGAAAGCTCAGAAACAGAAGAATGGAGAGCATCGTCATTTTTGTACTATCTTGGCAAGAGTTTGCGAATAGTGCTAGCGAGAGAAAAGAAAAGGCGCTTAGCTGGGTGCCGACATAAAATCAGTCTATTTATCAAATTCATCCCTTTAGCCCTGTTTTTCCACTATCCATGGATAGGAGAAGTTTGATTCCATTTGCATTTAAAGCCAAATCTTACCAAATTGTCGCTTTCTAAAAGAATATGAGAACTGAAGCACAGTCATCCTACGAAATTCACACTTTCCCAAAGTTCGCAACGCAGTTCCCTAAGCAATGTTCGCAAATAGGCATATGCTAGGGGAATGTGTGCATACGAATGCATATATTAGTGAAAATAACATACAGAAATGCATACTAGGGAAAATTGCTCGCAGAAATGGGCGCATTTGTGAAAATGGCATACAAAAACTAGGAGAAATTCACATTTAAATGCTGGTTAATTTTCTGCAAAAATGTAAAGAACTGAATTTAAGATTGGAAACACAAAGAGAACTGAAGTGGGTGGACCTTTCTTCCTAGAAGTATCTCATCCAGAGTCCTGGAATTAGCAATTCCACAATGTTGTTATGGTCTTTGCAAGGTGTTTGGTAGAACCACACACACGCCCTCCTGTAGATTAAGTCTAGCAGGAAAAAAAAGTGAAATTATGTGAACATGTTAAATTGAAGTGACATTTTCAGCAGGTTGTTTCAGGAAATGTTCTGAGACTTGCACAAACAGATGATGAAATTGGAAAATGTGTTGCTAAGGCACAAATCATTGCTAGAGCATTCCAGGTTCTCATTCTGACCCAGATTGTCACATCTGCCAGAAGCAAAGGGTGTTTTAAAAAATAACTTTAACCATAGCAATGGGATTTAACAGAGCTATGCAGGCCACTGTGTTGTGCAGAGGCCAATATTCCTGAGCTGCTAGTCAGCCCTCCTGTTTCCAGGTTGATCCCCAGCACAGGATTTGAACCAGATAGAAACTTTTAAAGCCATTGTAGCTATCCCCAATGGTATAGATGTACCTCAGGGTCTCTCCAGCACTTTGATCCCTCAGTCAACACGATAAGTAAATCTTGTCTATGTTCCAAGTGTATTTATTTTTGTATCGTTTACAGTATTTAAGATGGTGATGGCATGGTGTTGCCAGTTTTAAAAAACAGTAAATCCTAAAATGTGTCCTCAGCTATTGTGTGGATTAGAACTAAGGAGGCTTTTTGATGTACTTAGAGTAAAGTCCAAATAATGTACCAAATAAGGTCCCAAATAAGATATTGAAGTGTTTACTGCTGACCTTACCTTTTGGTATCCCAGCATATTTTCTGAGGCCTGAGGTGAAAGTGTTTGTGCAGAGGACCTATTGTTTTTATGCTCTAAACCAGGCATCCCCAAACTTGGCCCTTCAGATATTTTTGGGACTACAACTCCCATCATCTCTAGCTAACAGGACCAGTGGTCAGGGATGATGGGAATTGTAGTCCCAAAACTTCTGGAGGGCCGAGTTTGGCGATGCCTGCTGTAAACAATATGATATGGTTTGTACTATAAATTTATTAAGGGAGCATTAATTGACACCACATTGGTACCTCAGAAGTCGAACAGAATCCGTTCCGGAAGTCTGTTCAACTTCCACAATGTTCGGAAACCAAGGCACTGCTTCCAGTTGGCTGCAGGATGCTCCTTCAGCCAAGCGGAAGCTGCTTTGGATGTTTGGGTTCCAAAGAACATTCGCAAACTGGAACACTCACTCCCGGGTTTGTGGCATTCAGAAGCCAAAACGTTTGACTTGCAAGGCTTTCATCAACCAAGGTACAACACTACTGCTTTAAATTGCTGAGTGTGATGGATGATACACTACCCAAATGATGTCTTCAAAAACATACTCCCTGTGCAGTGTTTTCAAGGCTCCTTTCTGTTCAAGGTTAGACTCTATCTGTTAGAAGAATTTGATCCTGTACAAAAGCAACCTAATTTCTCATATCAGATGTGCACATAATCTAAGATAGGCAGTCTTAACAGATTTTGCCCTTTGTTACACATTCTCAGCATTTTAAATGTTTCAAAAGAGAGATCTGAATATATGCTTTGAGTTAACACATTTATTAATGTATTTAAATATGTAGTTTTAGGAAATATTTTTTTAAATCTCAAGATTAATGTGCAAATGGATTGTGGTGATAGATAAAAGCATGAGAAACAGACATGGAGAATGACCCTGATAAGAAATGGCTGCAAAGTAACAGAAGAACAAGAAAAAGTTTTAGGAGAAGAATCCAACTTACCTGTAAATTCCTTAATTGTGTGAATTTGGACAATGGAAAACTGCCCTCTATTTTTCCAGTGTATTTTGCCTCCCATCTTACTGCCCAAGCTCCCTTGTCTCCCTCTGCTGGAGTACTGGTCTGTGTTCAGAGGTGTATTTTATATCCTGAGTTTTAACTGTTTCATGTCAAAAAGGTTCTATTTCCCAGTAATAAAGGCGCCTTGGACTGTGTGGACCAAATAACCATGTTCTAGCTACTATGGAAGTCCATTGACAATGCTGAAGTGCACATCTTGTCACTTGTGTCTTATTTTCAGGCTTCTCTAGTAAGTGAGGTGTTGTGAATTACACCCATCTGTTTTCTTGGAATCAGAAAGGTGTGCTAATCATTTTTGGTACTGCTGTGGTTCAAGCAGGCAAGCTGTCTCTCTCTCTCCCCCTCTCCCTCCCCCCCTCCCGTCTAATACAGGGTATGCAATACTACAGAGCAGTGCTGGAAATTATTATTCTGGAGCGAAGAATGGGTATGAAGATGACAAATATGAATATCCATGTACATTCTGGTTTCTTTGGAGAAATTAAATGGGGGTTTAATGTAAAACAACAACAACAACCCTAGTGCCTCTAAAGAATCATGGAATTGATGGTCTGTCTTCACAAAGAGTCAATTCATGGAATCCCTTCTTGGTGGATTCTCTGCTCTGCTCACCATCACACAGTGGTACTGTCTGTCTTGGCAAACTGGAAGGAAGGGCGATACATATAATTTTCAGATATTCTAGTTCAATGAATGCATTTGTTGCTGACATTCACTATATTAAACACATCAAAATTTAATTTTTCCAGCACTGCTCTGTAGTATTGGATACCCTGTATTTTTAAGATCTCTCTCTTGGATTCATAACAAAGAAAAGAGATTGCCTTTCCTCAGCTACTTAGTCAAGGCTGTTAAGCAAATTAATACCTCTTCATATCCACCACCTTCTGAGGTGCAGGTCACCTCCACCTTCTCGGGCTGTTTTCCGCTTGCCTGGGTTCAACGCACGTGGCTTTAGTTTTAGCTCTTAGAACCAACCCAGAGAAAACTAATTAATTAGGATCATTTGCATGGGGCAGGGAAGAGACATACCTTATTTGTTTGCTTCTTTTTCTTGCCTCCTTGCCTGTTGTGTCTTTTCAAATGTTGAAGCAAGCTAAAGGGAGATGCTGCGGGGAAGGAGGGCTGGAAGAAAATCCCGGATAAATGCTCCTTTGTTTGTCTTGACTCTGATTTCCCAGTGGTAGACTGTCGCTAAGGAGAGAACGGCAAGGAAGCTGGCAAAAGAGAAACGAAGAGCTCTCCCTTTCCAACAGAAAGCAATTGGTCTACAGATAATAATAAAAAAAAGATTACCAAAGACAGGAAGGGAAAATATATTGCAATGTGAAAGCAAATAAATGGCAAAGTGTGTGCATCAGAGTTGGGCAGCATGAGCTGAGGTATGTTTACTCACAAGTAAGTCCACTGAGAGCCAATGTGCCCTTTAAGCAATCTTAGGCTACTTCGTGCAATCATCTGTCAATGTGAGCAGACCACAGTGCCCTTGTGGGGCATATTGGGTGATATTCAGCTAAGTTTTACTCAAGAGTAGACTTACAAAGGGGACACGGGTGGCGCTGTGGGTTAAACCACAGAGCCTAGGGCTTGCCAATCAGAAGGTTGGCGGTTTGAATCCCTGCGACGGGGTGAGCTCCCGTTGCTCGGTCCCTGCTTCTGCCAACCTAGCAGTTCGAAAGCACGTCAAAGTGCAAGTAGATAAATAGGTACCACTCCGGTGGGAAGGTAAACGGTGTTTCCGTGCACTGCTCTGGTTCGCCAGAAGCGGCTTAGTCATGCTGGCCACATGACCCGGAAGCTGTATGCCGGCTCCCTCGGTCAATAAAGCGAGATGAGTGCCGCAACTCCAGAGTCGGCCAAGACTAGACCTAATGGTCAGGGGCCCCTTTACCTAGACTTACTAAGATTAGCCATGCCCATTAATTAGCCATGAGTACAGCTTAATTGAATCCCACCCATTACTTATGTTACTTGGCAAGATTTATATACAGTAAGGAAGCCTCGTGATGCAATAGGTCATTGCAACTGGTGGTTTTCCAGAAGGTTGGTGGTTTGAGCCCACCCAGGAATGGCTGTGGGCAGGATTCCCTTCCAGGTGCCTTCCAACTCTGATTCTAACTTAAGTGCATTTAACTTGGTGCACATTCAGCTTTGTGGGTGTGGCAAAAATGTATTTACGGTATTTAAAATGTAAAGGGGGTGGGGCTCCAGGAAAAATGGCTTTGGCCATCCCACCCACCACTGAACCAAATACACAAATTTTACTTTTGGTGCAAGCTCCAGAATGTAACCTCCTGTAAATTACAGGCTTACCGTACTACTACTTCAGTAAAAAATATAGTAAGTCACTGATTTTCAACTTGTGGGTCAGTAGCCACTCTGCTGGGTCATTTGCCTGATCTGAAGCTGTTCACAACAGCAACACTGCTACCATACAAATACGGGGGAGGGTGTGTTAAGAAATGGGTCTCCAGATGTGCATCTAGGTCTCAAAAGGTTGAAGACTACTGCTCTACCAAGTGGTTAACATAAAGCAATCTAAAATACTCATTCAAAAAAACTGGTAGTACCAATCATTAAAAATAAAGTAATGTAATAAATATGAATATAACACAAATAATCCTAATAAAATTATATGTTAAAATTACAGATTATATGTGCTCACATGCTCATAGGTAATCATGTGAACTCGGCATTTATAGATCCAGTCAGGAAGAAATGACACTGTTGTGGTCTCTGGAGAAAGCTGTCATGTTTGTCGTCGTCCCCCCCCCCCCCACCTGTCCATTTATTTTTATTTATTGCTTTTCAACTTTGATTCCAGCTGGTTACAAGGTTCCCATCTCCCCAAAATGTACAAATCCATAAAATTGCAAACAGACTATGAGTTGGCGGATGAAAGAGCAGTCAAGAATACTTAAAGGTACATCAAAAGCTGCCTGAGCTATTTATGAAGTATTGAAAGTAAAACAAATGAGAATATTTTCATCTAGCACCAAAATGAAAGTGCCATCAGGCAAGCGGCTTGGAGCAAGTCCCTTGGTAGCTGAGTTCAAAATGGCTCTTCTCTACGGAGGCACTTGAAGAAGGCCATCAACAATAATAATAATAATAATTTATTATTTATACCCCGCCCATCTGGCTGGGCCTCCCCAGCCACTGGGGAGATGAACTATGAGCACAGAGAGGTGGTCATGGAAGGTGGAGCTCCTTCAGGTGCTGTTGCTATTTATTTGATTTCTTACCTGTCCTTCACCAGGAGGTCCCTGAGCAGAATACACCAGCATAAAAGTAATTGGTTAAAACAATTTACAAACCAAAGAAGAAGGTGGTCCTAAAATATATACTATCTCGGGAGTCAAAGGCCGTAGTAAAAAGGTACTTGTTTCCAGTGGGGTTTAGAGCTTTAAAAGTGTGCATCAGTCCTTTGAATTGGTTCTTTTAAAACTGCCAAGAAGGAATCCAAACTAACATGACCAACTGTGTATGCCTGTTTCAAGTATGTTTATCTCACCCTTCACCAAATTGTCCTGGGACAGGACTGCATACGCATTAAAACCATAATTTGTGATGTTTTAAAAGCTTAAAGAAATAATGAATTACCATAACAAATCTCAGTGGAAATCTACATGGCAGCAGGAAGGGAATAAAACAAAGAAGGCGAGTCTTCACTCATCAATGCCACACACATCAATGAAATGACACGCCTCAGTGGAGAGGTTATTCCATAAGTGAGGGGCTCCCACTGAGAAGACCCTTCAGGGCACCTAGGTACCACAGATCTCACTTGAGGCAGGCCCGTAAGCAGGGTTCCTCTGCTGATCTAAATGTATGGGCAGGTTGGTAAAGGAAGAGGCTTTCTTTCAGATATTTGAGGCCCAACTCATTTCTAATTTGGTCCAGAAGGTACTTGAATCGGGTCCAGAACAAAACTGGCAACCAGTTAACAAAGCATGGATAATTGTGACCAGGCTATCCCCGTCTAGGAAAAGTCATAGTTGTGAATAGATATTTTAGTCACTGAAGCAACATGGGCCTGAGGTTTCCTCCCCCTTGCTAGCAACCCTGTCCTGTGTCTGTTGCACTTTCAAACAAAAGGGCAGAATAGCTACAGGATTTGATTCCAAATCTCTAATCAGGATGCCATGCTTGGACTAGAGTGCACAACCCCATCAGAAAGAAAACAGAGAGTGGAAAATATGCAGGAAGTGAGACTATAAGCATGTTGCAATGAGTTTCTCCAGCTCCAATCTTGTGCTATTCGCCTTTCATAAGGCCTGTAAAGTAAAGAAGGGAGATGTTTGACCTGCTGTCTTAGAGTATTTCTTTATTAGAAGGATTTCTAGCCCGCCCTTCATCGAGTGAGCAATGCCAAGGTTAGCCTACATTAAAACAGAAGACAATGCATTTGTAGGTAAAACAACATCAGCAGGGCAGGTTAAACAATGAGTCAGAGCAGCAGACTGATGGGTATTAGTAAGAAGATATATGAATTATATTTGATCTTCTACAGACCCACATGTGTGGGTTAACACAAAAGAAAAACGGCTTGTGCCTGTTTTTAAAGCACAGGGTTTGCACATAGAGGGCCCCAGCAGAAGAGTTTAAATCCCATTGTTAGGCAGATTTAATAAATGCATAGGAACAGGTTTTTAAACCACCTTTATAATATCCCTGTCCAGGAAACACTGAAGCTGAATAACCAGTTGAAGATGGTGAAAGGAACACTTAGCTACGCAAGCCCCCTGGGCCTCCAGTGACAATGAAGGAATCAGTAGCATTCCCATATTATGGGCCTCCTCCTTCAAGAGGAATGCAACCCCATCCAGAACAGGCCGCCTACCTAAGTTCCACACCAAGGCACGGTCTCTCCTTTGCCAGGTGTCAGTTTATTGGCCCTCATCCAGCTTCACCCAACATGGTTCACATTCTGCACAGCCTCATTTGATTCAGATGTCAAAGAGAAACAGAGCTAGGTATCGCCAACATATTAATGGCACCCAACTCCAAACTACAGTGGTACCTAGGGTTACAGACGCTTCAGGTTGCAGACTCCGCTAACCCATAAATAGTACCTTGAGTTAAGAACTTTGCTTCAGGATGAGAATAGAAATTGTGCAGTGGCAGCGCAGTGGCAGGAGGCCCCATTAGCTAAAGTGGTACCTCCGGTTAAGAACAGTTTCAGGTTAAGAACAGACCTCCAGAACGAATTAAGTTCTTAACCCAAGGTACCACTGTACTGACAGTCTCACCTGTGACTTCATATAGATGTTCAGTAGCACAGGGCACAAGATTAAACCCTCCAGTACCTTATAGCACAAGCACCACAAACCTGAACAACACTATTCTACCATCTGATCATGAAGTTAGGAGTGGAACCATCATATCAGAGTCATAGCTGTCAACTTTTCCCTTTTCTTGCGAGGAATCCTATTTGGAATAAGGGAATTTCCCTTTAAAAAAGGGAAACGTTGACAGCTATGATCAGAGTGCCGCCAGTTCCCAAACTACAGAGCTGGTCCAGTAGGTGCTTCATACCTTGCCCCCAAAATATGGAAAACAGCAAAAAAAACCAAAAACTTTAGAACCATCTTTATATGTGCAACTACGGCGGCTAGAATTTTAGTAGCAAAAAACTGGAAATGTGACTCAATTCCCACAAAGCTTAGAATCATAGAGTTGGAAGAGACCACAAGGGCCATCGAGTCCAACCCCCTGCCAAGCAGGAAACACCATCAGAGCACTCCTGACATATGGCTGTCAAGCCTCTGCTTAAAGACCTCCAAAGTAGGAGACTCCACCACACTCCTTGGCAGCAAATTCCACTGTTGAACAGCTCTTACTGTCAGGAAGTTCTTCCTAATGTTTAGGTGGAATCTTCTTTCTTGTAGTTTGGATCCATTGCTCCGTGTCCGCTTCTCTGGAGCAGCAGAAAATAACCTTTCTCCCTCCTCTATATGACATCCTTTTATATATTTGAACATGACTATCATATCACCCCTTAACCTCCTCTTCTCCAGGCTAAACATGCCCAGCTCCCTTAGCCGTTCCTCATAAGGCATCGTTTCCAGGCCTTTGACCATTTTGGTTGCCCTCCTCTGGACACGTTCCAGTTTGTCAGTGTCCTTCTTGAACTGTGGTGCCCAGAACTGGACACAATACTCCAGGTGAGGTCTGACCAGAGCAGAATACAGTGGCACTATTACTTCCCTTGATCTAGATGCTATACTCCTATTGATGCAGCCCAGAATTGCATTGGCTTTTTTAGCGGCCGCGTCACACTGTTGGTTCATGTCAAGTTTGTGGTCAACCAAGACTCCTAGATCCTTTTCACATGTACTGCTCTCAAGCCAGGTGTCACCCATCTTGTATTTGTGCCTCCAATTTTTTTTGCCCAAGTGCAATACGTTACATTTCTCCCTGTTAAAAATCATCTTGTTTGTTTTTGCCCAGTTCTCTAATCTGTCAAGGTCGTTTTGAAGTGTGATCCTGTCCTCTGGGGTGTTATCCACCCCTCCCAGTTTGGTGTCATCTGCAAATTTGATCAGGATGCCCTTGAGTCCATCATCCAAGTCGTTGATAAAGATGTTGAATAAGACCGGGCCCAAGACAGAACTCTGTGGCACCCCACTAGTCACTCTTCTTCAGGATGAAGAGGAACCATTGATGAGCACCCTTTGGGTTCGGTCAGTCAGCCAGTTACAAATCCACTGAGTGGTAGCATAGTCAAGACCGCATTTTACCAGCTTCTTTACAAGAATATCATGGGGCACCTTGTCAAATGCCTTGCTGAAATCAAGGTAGGCTACATCCACTGCGTTGCCTTCATCTACCAGGCTTGTAATTCTGTCAAAAAACGAGATCAGGTTAGTCTGACATGACTTATTTTTCAGAAATCCATGCTGACTATTGGTGATCACAGCATTCCTTTCTAGGTGCTCACAGACTGTTTGCTTAATGATCTGCTCCAGAATCTTCCCTGGTATTGATGTCAGACTGACTGGGCGATAATTATTTGGGTCCTCGCTTTCCCCCTTTTTGAAAATAGGGACAACATTTGCCCTCCTCCAGTCTGCCGGGACTTCGCCTGTTCTCCAGGAATTCTCAAAGATGATTGCCAGTGGTTCTGAGATCACATCTGCCAGTTCTTTTAATACTCTTGGATGCAGTTCATCTGGCCCTGGAGACTTGAATACATCTAAACTAGCCAAGTATTCATGTACTATCTCCTTAGTTATTCTCTGCTGTGTTTCCTCTGCTGAATCATTTGCTCCAAATTCTTCAGGTCGGGCATTGTTTTCTTTATCGGAGAAGACTGAGGCAAAGAAGGCATTGAGGAGTTCAGCCCTCTCTGTGTCCCCTGTTTGCATTTCACCATCTTCTCCTCTGAGTGACCCCACTATTTCTTTGTTCTTCCTTTTGCTACGGACATACCCATAAAAGCCTTTTTTTGTTGCTTTTAACCTCTCTAGCAAGCCTGAGTTCATTTTGTGCTTTAGCTTTTCTGACTTTGTGTCTACATGTGCTGGCTATTTGTGTGAATTCCTCTTTGGTAGTTTCCCCCCTTTTCCATTTTTTGTACACATCCTTTTAAAATCTTAACTCAGTTAAAAGTTCTTTAGATAGCCACTCTGGCTTCTTTAGGCACCTTCCATGTTTCTGTCTCATTGGTATTGCCTGACGTTGTGCTTTTACTATCTCCCTCTTAACAAACTCCCAGCCATCATGAACTCCCTTTCCTTTTAGTATTACTGTCCATGGGATCTCACTCAGCACTCGCCTAAGTTTTATGAAGTCGGCTTTCTTAAAGTCAAGAAACTGAGTCCTAGTATGCTTGGCTGCTCCTTTCCGCTGTATAGTAAACTTCAGAAGAGCATGATCACTCGCGCCTAATGATCCTTCCACTTCTACCCCACTAACCAGGTCATCAACATTGGTTAGGACCAGATCTAAAATGGCTGTTCCTCTTGTTGCTTCTCCCACTTTCTGGACAATGAAGTTGTCTGCAAGGCCAGTGAGGAATCTGTTTGAACTTATGCTCTTGGCTGAGTTTGACATCCAACAAATATCCGGGTAATTGAAGTCCCCCATTACTACTATCTCCCTTCCTTTTGCATGCTTGGCCATCTGTTCCAGGAAGGCATCATCTATGTCCTCCGTTTGGCTTGGGGATCTATAGTAAACTCCCACAATGAGGTCTCTGTTATTCTTCTCTCCCTTAATTTTGACCCAAATGCTCTCACTTTGGCTTTGAGGTTCTAAATCTTGGATCTCTTCACAGGTATACACATCCCTGACATATAACGCCACTCCTCCTCCTTTCTTGTCTGGTCTGTTTCTCTGAAATAGATTGTATCCCTCCATTATTACATTCCAATCATGGGACTTATCCCACCAGGTTTCAATGATGCCTATTATGTCATATTTAGTTTGCTGTACCAAGAGCTCAAGCTCATCTTGTTTATTTCCCATGCTTTGCGCATTAGTGTACAGACATTGAAGTCCATTAATCATTCCCCCGTGTATCTTATTTAAGGATTTTTTCCTCCCACCACTAGGTCTGCGTGCTGTATGCTCCATTTGGTCTATGACATTTGGATGATCATCTTCATCAATTGATAGACTCCTACCTTCAGGAGCACTGTCTCCCTCCCCCACATTAGTTAGTTAAAAGCCCTCCTGATGAGGTTTCTGAGATTTTTGGCAAAAACATTCCTCCCAACCGTTGTGAGGTGCAGCCCATTGCTTGCCAGAAGTCCATCTTCAAGAAACTGCAGTCCGTGATCTAAGAATCCAAACTGTTCCTGTTTACACATTTGCGAAGCCAGCTGTTCACTTCCACTATTTTTCCCTCTCTCCCTGGGCCACGTCGTTCAACTGGGAGGACAGATAAGATGACAATTTGTGCATTTAATTGCTTCAATTTCCTGCCCAGAGCCTCGTAGTCTCTTTTGATCTTCTGGAGGCTATTGCTTGCAGTGTCATTGGTTCCCACATAAACCAAGAGGAAGGGGTATTTGTCAGTGGGTTTCATGATTCCTTGCAGTCGTTCAGTTACATCTTGGATCTTAGCCCCGGGGAGACAGCACACCTTCCGAGACATCTTGTCAGGCCCACAGATCACTGCTTGACTGGCAGGTGAAGATGGTAGAATATTTGGAACTTGTGAAAATGACTGGGAGAATAAGAGGAAACTCAAACCAGAAAGTGTGTAAAGAATGTATAACATTTAAAGAATATCTAAAACAATACTTTAAAAATGCAAATCTGACAGGTCTAGATTGAATCTTGAATATTAAGGAAAACTATAAATGTAGAAAATTTTCTGGATATGTAATAGATATAACAGGAAATGCGTAAAGGTTAAGAATATGTAGAAAGCACAATGAGGTGAATTGGAAGTCAAAGGTGTGTGTGGTGTTAGACGATGTGTTGTTAGTTAATGTTTAGTTGTCACTGAGGTATTGTCTTGGTTTGTCTGTGTTGTTATATGTAAATTGTTTTGCAATAAAGTTTTTTTAAGAAAAAATATATGGAAAACAGCATTTTTGTAGGGAAAATTAATTTTGTTAGCTGCAATGAGCAAATGTAAAGGTAGGATATAGGTTGGATGGATGAAGACATGCACTTAAGAATTATTTTACAACGTTGCCTGTAGCATTGTAAAAGGTCCTTGGGTGACTTTTAAGTCACCAGGAGCTGCAAAAAGTTTTAGATCACCACTAGCACAGGCAGAAGAGAAGAGGAATTGCCTGATTTACTCTTAGTACGTATTGCCGCTTGAAGCTCACAATTTCAGGTTACCTGGCGCCACCTGGTGCTATAATGGAGCATAGATTGTGTGTTTTTAAATCGTTTGCACATCTTTTGACTCCGTCAGGAATTAACGCTTGTGTGAATTTGCTTGTAGCAGCTAAAGCAGGTGGGACACTTCTGCCAGCAGAATCACAAGCATGCCATTTGCTACAGGGCTCTGTTGCCACATATTTTAATTTGATTTATGTGTGTTTCAGCTTCAGGGTAGCATGTAACAAGGGACACAACAAACTTACAAAATGTATCAGCAAGGATCTTAGCTTCAGTATTTCCAAATAAACTTTTTAGGCTTGTGTCATCAAAGATCTCCATTAAAGCATCATATATGCTACCAAGATAATATCTCAGTGGTTTCAAAGCATTCCTCTGAATCTTTCAGTCAGTGGCTTAATGTTTATGCCTAAGTCTGATACATGGATAGTTAGAATTTGCCAATGCAATAATTCTTTGCCTGTTGATGCAGGTAAATAATTATAGGTCTGTTGAATCGAAATGAAGAGACTAGTTGCTTCCAGACAACACTTTTAATGTATGAATGACTTTAAAAAATGATAAAATTATTCAAAATAGAAAATAAAATTTAAATATTATGAGAGTTGTGTAATATATAAGAAATACTACTCTGTATGAAACTGTGACCCTCAAATGTCAGTCCTGCACCCCTCTGAAGTCTGCACACTTGCTGGCCTTGTGATAGTCCTGGTTCTGCCTGGGAGTCCTGATGACTTCATAGATATCGCAGAAGGGGACAATTATTTACTAATTCTAGTCCCATATGATCTGATATTGGCATCTTCCTTTGATGCTGTCATGCTACATTTTTGTTCCTTGGTCTTGTCAGTTCAGTTCTGCCACACCAGGTCTCTTCTGCCGCACTGAAGGTGGAGGAAGCCGGCGTCTGCTATCATCTAGCTGTGCGGTATCTGATGCTCCTTTTGCGGATGAGTGGGGTGTGTGTGCAGTGGTTGCAATGTTCAACTGGGAAAATCTGGGTTCAAATTCTAACTTAGCCACTGAAGCTCACTGGGTGAACTAGGGCCAGTCATGGGCTCTTAGCCTAACCTACTTCATAGGGTTGTTGTGAGAATATATCAGGGAAGAATGGGAGAACCATGCAGGAAAGGTGGGTTATATGCTGGAGATGCCTTGATTCAAGTTCATTGGGTGACCTTGGTCCCAGGCACTTTTGGTCTAATCTTGTTCACAGAGCCTGTTGTCAGGATAAACACTGTCTTGGGCAACTTGAGAGAAAGGTGAAATATATCACTGTACGTATCATTCTGTGCCGAGGCCATAAGAGTTGGCTTGGACAGGTCTGTAGCCATTAGAATTAGTAGAAACTATTTTTGTTTCCTAATCATTGAGGAAGAGACAAGTGGGATCACACAATATAAGATACAACCACTGTCACTCCGGCTTAATCTGTTGTTCTCGGAGATCAAGGTATTAACGTCCACAAGAATCACGCCAGACAATTTGGGCTTCTTCTTTTTAAAGAAACATCCCTTGCCATTCACTCACATAGCCAGAAGAGGTCACTAATGAACTCTCTAAATACCACTGTAATTGTCCCCCCCCCCCCACCACAATAAATATATGCACTTGGAATCACTTTGAAAATGACCTGAAAATCGCTGCTGTACAAACCAATGGAACCTCTTACAACAGAACCAGCACCACACACACACACACACACACAAATTCCACACACAGAGACTCACAAATGCAACACAAACTGTCACCTTTCTCGGTTTTGTCTTACTTGATGCAGCTATTTTTTGATTTACAGAATGCCCACTGAATAACAATACCACAATGATGGAGATTATTCCGACCCTTTTTCAAGGAGTTCAGGGGATGTGCTTGTATATGGGAGAATACCTACAAACTTCAGAATGTGGGTTTAGGAGAAGCCACATTAGTACATGCTGGTTAGTCACCCAGGATGCAAAATATCAAATACCAGTTGGCACCCGTGGCAGCTTTATTCAATAGTGAAGGAAGTGTTGAACCCCCTTTCCCCATGCACTGTGGTTCTGGTGAAAATGGGAAACCCCGCCTCTATTATTAATTACAAAAATTGCAATGGTGCAATTTTTAGTTGAATCTGGGTTTTCCAAATACAAAAATGTTATCCCTACGATTTGGACTTTGTCTATGACTTCTGAGCACTGAAACAATTCTACAAACTGGTTCTCAGTTTAATGTTGGCAGGAAGGAGAAGGGGGGCATGAATCACAGTAAGCAGTTACAGTATGAGCTCCAAATGATTTCCAGAAGTGTGTACCTGGGGGTTTCAATGCTTTGAAATTTCATTCTTAAATTAGTGCCCTCCACCATACCTTAATGTATGACACAACTTATGTGCCCCCCCTTGCATACTGTTTCTGCACTCTTAAAGTAGAACAGACTTATGTATAACTCCTTGAAGGTGTAGCAGTAAATGTGTTAGGAGGCCATTAAGCAAATCTTTGTTCCTTAAGATACTCAAGGTGTGTATTAACAGCCCTGTAAAACATGCCATTTTGTGCACAAATACAACAGCCTCATGTCCCTTGGGTCTCAGGTTTTATCGTTTGGCCAAATAAAATGGGTAACTTTAAGACAAAAAGGCAAGGCTCTGAAAAAAACATTCAAAGGGGACGTTTTCCCATGTTTTTGTCAGTATAATTAAAATAACAATAATAATAAGAGACGAGATTATGGAAGAAAGTCCAACAACTCTCCCAGCTCCCAGAGATCTCCTTCCTCTGTTCTTTATGGAACCACACAGTTGGAAGGGGCCTCAGAAACCATCAAGTCCAAGCTGCTACTTCATGCAGGAAACTGAAATCTGGGTGACATTTGCACCATACGTTTAAAGCATGATGAGACCACTTTAAATAGTTGTGGCTTCCCCCAAAGAATTCTGGTAGCTGTAGTTTCTTAAGAGGTGCTGAGAGTTGTTAGGAGGCCCTCTGCCCCCTCATAGATCTAGAATTCTCAGAGTTCCCTGTGAAGAGGAATTGATTGTTAAGCCGCTCTGGGAATTATAGTGGTGTGGAGGTTGGGACAGTGCAAACACAGTGGTGGAGCCAATCCAGTGCCCCTGCTGGCATGTTTGCACCACGACAACTTCACAGTCATCACCCAGCTGCCTGTTTCTGTACCAGTATGCTTCAGCAACTCAGCTGGATGGAGGTTAGGTGAGTAGCATTCACTGCTGGATGGGAAGCTGTTATGTACTCAATACTTTACACGTGGATTCATCTGACCTTTAAAAAAAGCACCCAAGGTGGGGCATCGAGTGAAGACAAGTGACTACAGTTCTCACTTGTGTGATAACCTCCCTCCCCATCTCTCTCTCTCTCTCTCTCTCTCTCTCTCTCTCTCACACACACACACACACACACACACACACCATCCAACCTCTTTTCAAGCCCAGGTTCTCATATCCCCTCATGGCAAGTGCTGGATTTAAGAGAAGAACAGGCTAACCTGGCTCCCACAGTACCATTGGCACAAATTGACAGAGGCCTTGGCTACTACTTCATGAAGTTTATTTCATGGGGGATACTAAAGTAGATGACATCATTCTAAAGACAGCAGCAGTAAAAAAGAACTAATGGAACTGGATTGTAACACTGAGCATTCGGTGTGTCTCCCTGAGGGGGAAGGCTCAAAAACAGGGAAATGCTGGCTTGCCATTGAAGTCAATGGCAAAAACACTCATGGACTTAGATTAATGCAGGGCCTTTTGCAAACTCGGCTTGTAGGCCCCAATCCAGAAAAGCACTTAGGTGTTTGCTTAATTTTTGGCAGCTGACTAATATTATGAATCAATGGAATAATCAGAATGCATCTCCTGCTAAGAAATATATATTCTGATTTAACATGCTTTTGCATCATGCAGCACCCCACCTGGTATCATTGCTCAGAGGAAGGTAAGACAGAAATATCCAAACCACCGCCCTTGTCCTCCACATTGCCCTAGAGCACCACCATATCAGGCACTGAAAGGACTCACTCCTGCTAACAGAGCATGTGTCTGGTCAGATGGAGGAAAGAGAGTCACATGTCTGCCCTCCATCAAACTTATTCCTCACAGTTTTGTACTGTGGCTGCAGCCAGACCCAAAGGGCTCCATGCTGAGGTCAGCAGCTTTGTGCATCATTGTTTTTTTATATACACGGGCAGTTATAAAAAAAAGTGGCAAGAGAGAATGGTACGATGTCCACTCCCGTAAGCTCAGCACCTGTGAATGTAAGCAAGCAAGCAAGAAAACTTAAGATAAGCTTGTTAGAGCTGCTTAGTAGGCAGTGTATAAATTTAATAAAGGTAAAGGTAAAGGTACCCCTGCCCAAACGGGCCAGTCTTGCCAGACTCTGGGGTTTGTGCGCCCATCTCACATTTATTGGCCGGGGGCCAGCGCTGTCCGGAGACACTTCCGGGTCACGTGGCCAGCGTGACAACGCTGCTCTGGCGAGCCAGAGCCGCACACGGAACGCCGTTTACCTTCCCGCTGGTAAGCGGTACCTATTTATCTACTTGCCCCCGGGGGTGCTTTCGAACTGCTAGGTTGGCAGGCGCTGGGACCGAGCAGCGGGAGCGCACCCCGCCGCGGGGATTCGAACCGCCGACCTTTCGGTCGGCAAGCCCTAGGCGCTGAGGCTTTAGCCCACAGCGCCACCCGCGTCCCCTATAAATTTAATAGTTAATAGTAAATTAGTAGTAGTAGTTCTAAATTTGTTGGGCTGTATTCAGTGGTGGCTTTGCATTAGTAGAAACCACTTCTGCTCACCCAAGTTGGGGCAACTGGTTTTTGGTGATTTCCACCCTAAAAAGCTGCTCCGGATTATTAGGGAGCCTTCCAGAAGAGATGGAGATATGGCACAGAAGTAAAGGGGATCAGTGAAAACTGGATGTCGTGACTTGCATGGGGGCAAGGGCTTTCCACAAAGGCAAGGCTAGCATTTGGATGCTTGCAATTATTATTATTTTCTTAAATTAAAAACATAAGCAAAATAGAATTACCTTATAAGTATCTCTAAATTAGCTTGCATATAAAGTTCACTGAGAGTTGGAGAACAAAACAGCAGCTCTTTACCACTGGACCTATGAAACACTGGAAACCTTATTATCTGCCTTAATAACACACACATTTTCTCCATATCAAAGGAGTTGCAACGTTTTTGGAACCCAATCTAAGACTGAATCGTGGCTTCTGGAAGGAAACAAGAAAAGTGAAAGTAGTATGGAAAATGTGAGAAGAATCTGAAACAGAATAGCAGGGGATTATATGGACAAGAACATACAATTCCCCCAACCCACAAAAGCTCATCAGCCGCAAAGCAGCCAAACCAAATTTAAATCAAGCATGGTAAGAATTATGTCCATAGTTTCAGCCAAATGGAAAAGAGAGGGATGTTTTTATTAAGAGAGATATTTGCAAAGCTTCATCTGTATGTCCTAGTGGATAATAATGAGATGCAGACAGACATGTGTATATTGGAGAGATAGCTATAGCTATGTATATGATAAGGTGCAAGATATGCAATACTTACTGTCCATTATTTCAGGCATCAGCATCGTAATATTTCTGAATAAATAGTCTGACCATATTTCTTATTCCGATAATAGACAGACTTACTGCTAGAATTGCTCATTTCTCCTTGTCTATCTCATATTGTATTTCATTTTGCTGTATCATTCCTGTTATTTACTGAAGTTCTCACCCTGGGCCAGCATGGAGATACTGTAGATAGTTATGCAAATGAAGGATCGAAAGTGACGTTCAGTGATTGGATAGTTTTAGAAAGTTGCTACAGTAACGTTGTACTGGAGCTCTCTATAAACAGGCTGACTGAGCCCTTCAGTTCAGTTCTGTTCTGGCCTCTGAATAAAGAAGAGCTGTTTGAAGAATCGCTGTGTTGTCTGATATGTTCACCCACAACTTAACAATTCCTTCTAGTTCCAAGGTTTAGAGATGAGTGCCAGTGGATATGTAGCCAAAATACATGAAAGGGAGGTCTCAGAAGGCCCCGGAAAACCCAAAGGTCTCCTTTGTACAAGTACAAGCAAATAAAAAAACTTGTTGACCAACTGGATAGCTCAGTTGGTTAGAGTGTTGATAATGCCAAGGTTGCAGGTGTGTTCCCCAAATGGGACAGCTGCATATCCCTGCATTGCAGGGGGTTCCACTAGATGATCCTTGGGGTCCCTGCCAACACTACCATTCTATTATTGTAGTGAAAGGCAACGGGGAGAGGATCCCAAAACAGCCCATCCTCCCTAGACCTTTTACATTCATTTCTTTCCCAGTTCTTGTGCGATTATTTTTTAATTATAAAATATGAACCTTTTATCTCACTTTCTAATTTTCTCCAACACCTTCTCTTGTCCCCAGTGTCCTAGCACTAGGCTGTTTTTAAAAAATGCATAGAGATTTAGCCACGGTGAAACGGGGTCTATATTCCCAATGTCATTGTTACGTAAATTTCTTGTGTATAGAAAAAACAACCACCCAGGTATGTGTTCCAGCATAAATGGCCAGACACCAAGTTTGTTATATTTGATTCTGCATTTTTAAAAGCAGTCTAGTGCTTGGACAATGGGGTCCTAATTATTTTTAAATTATTTTTGCCAAATACATTTCTCAGGGACTCCTCATTTGGAGACAAGCCTTTTATACTTCTCTTCCTCCTCCTCCTAGTCAAAATAGACTTCTAAACAGCTTACAAAACATTTTATTTCTTTGTTGGGTGTTATTCTCTCCCTTGTTTAGTGTCAAGCTGTTAAACTAGGTTAACTGTTATTGTTTTATAGAATGTTTTGTGGATTTAGTATGTTGCTGTGAGCCACTTTGGGAGCAACTGTGGAGAAGTGGCATGGAAATAAATCAAAGAGAATGATGAAGAAAACCAGTTGCACTACAATGTTCAAATAATTACAGCATAATTAAAAAATGTGCCACAATTAAAGCACACAATAAATTAATCCCAAATTGATACATTAAAATATAAAGGTCTGTAATTATAATATGCAAAAAACCCGACAACAACAACCCAATCCCATGGGGGTCATGTTTGTGTGGGGCCTACCCATCCTTGTGAGAACCATCCTAGGCTTTCCCACAACAGGTTCAACATGGCTGCCATCAGACTGGCAGAGGTTGGGCTACCTCCTTTGGTTCTAAAACGCAGAAGTTGTTGATGCCCTCAAAGCTGCTTCATGATGTGCCCTCCTTGCCCTGCCTGTGTCACTGTCCTCCTCTCCTGTTTTGCCCAGGACCTGTGTCTTAAAGCAGAACAAGTGAGCGTGACAGCTTGTAACTTTTCAAACAGCTAATCGTTGGTTGCATAAAAGAGATAATTTCACTCGCTTGACATCTCCCCGAAGACAGATTAAGAGGTTGCTGCGAGCACGAGCTTTCGTTTCATGAGGCACCAGCCCTCTGCATTCTCCCCGAGTTGGATTCTATTGCAGGGCATTTCTGCCAAGCTTTAATTAGCAGCTGATTTCCAAAGCATCTTAAACTTTAATCAGATTATATAGTTCCCATTGAATTTAGGGGATATAGATGTCTGCTTCCCTGACAGTTCAGCTGGATCCCTGCCTGTTTCTATTTATAGGGCATTTTTATGTGGAGCTGCTTTATTTCTATGACTGTGCCCTTGTCGTGTTTCGACAAGAGGGAGCGCTTTCGACAGCAGGATTTTGTGCTGTATTTCCTCTCCTGGTATTGCATAGTACAGCAATAGGAAGAGAGTAAGTTGCCTTATGGGATGCGGGTGGCGCTGTGGGTTAAACCACAGAGCCTAGGACTTGCCAATCAGAAGGTTGGTGGTTCGAATCCCTGCGATGGGGTGAGATCCCATTGCTTGGTCCCAGCTCCTGCCCACCTAGCAGTTCAAAAGCACATCAAGGTGCAAGTAGATAAATAGGTACCGCTCTGGCGGGAAGGTAAACGGCATTTCCATGCACTGCTCTGGTTCGCCAGAAGTGGCGAAGTCATGCTGGCCACATGACCCGGAAGCTGTACGCCGGCTCCCTCGGCCAGTAAAGCGAGATGAGCGTCGCAACCCCAGAGTCGGGGTACATTGGTGGTGGATTTATACTGAACCGTCCACATATCATTCTGTTTGGATTTTTTGCTCTGCAATGCTTACTCAGTCTTACGACATTATCGCCATCTGGAGGGGCGCTCTTGCACTATAGCACAACAAAAGCAGGACAACTGCCCGCCCTGCAACATTTGTGCTATAAAAAGCGACAGGATTTCAGTTGCAAGTGACAGGTTATGCAGCAATTGGGAATGAAACAGTTTAGCTGCCCCCCCAATATATTTGCAGGTACAAACACTATTGAAAACAGGATCACGTATCACCATCCCAATACCATCATGAGCACAAACCATCATGTGCAATACAACTGGTCATCTGAAGGGGTTGCCATTTCTTTCTCTATAGAGAAATTGGCAACTGTGCTTCCAATCTCTGGACTAATGATGAGTACAAAAGCTGGATAGGAAGGACAATTTATTTCAGAAGATGACATTTTGTTTTGTTCATAGTGTCCAAAATGATGAAACTTCTTAAGGACCTTGATTTCAGGTTTTGCTACGTCTTTCTCTTGTAACTATATCTATGCCCTTTGCAAAAATGCAAAATGCTTGGCCAGCAACTTACAAAGTGCATGGCCAGTAACACACCAAGTGCCCCTTCCCCTTGTTGAATTCTATTTCCCTTTCTCCCTTCCTACGTGCCCTCGTTTTTGTTGATTGAAAGGCCTAATGAAATTGAGCTTGGTGGCAGGGAACCTAATTGTGTTGTGATAGGTGCACTAATGGGGGGGATGTGTTTGATCAAGAACACCTCTCCTTTATGAATGAGTATATTTCCCTGGCCGCCCCCTTCATGGGTTGACAATCTATTAAAAAGGAAGTTGAGAAGACTCTGGGCCAGGGAGACCTTTCATTGCATGTTAGTCCTACCACGATTGCCGTTGTTGATTCCGGTTTGCAGTAAATCATCTTTCAGTTCATTATTCACTTTTCCCATACCACCCACTCTGTTTCAGGTCAGGCTCCATTTTCTTTTACCTATTGTTCTGTATCTTTCCTAAGCCTGCTCTGTTAACTGCAGAACTCTACCGCCGGCAGGGAGGGTGAGGAAATGGCTCCCTCAAGAGCAATTTATCATGGTCATAAATGTTGTACATTTTACTAGGAGGCCATCAAAGGTCACCAACAAGTGGAAACAAACCAAACATTCCCTGTATTTGGTATTGCTACATCATATATTGTGTGTACACACACACACACACACACACACTGACAAACACAGCAGAGAGTGAGATTCCTGCAGGAAGAACCAGAAATACTTTTGATTCTTCTGTGCAAATCAAAATGTGTAACTACTTGTACTATTGGTTTCTCCTTCTTTTAATGCAGTGGCTCTGTTTTCTACTTTTCTTCCTGTGATGTATTAGTTTTAGTCACTTGGTTAGGGCAGATGTCCACAAAACTGGTGCCAGCCAAATACCAAAAGCTGCTCAGCCTCACATGCTGCCTTTTCTCAGCTGCCTGTCACGTTCCTGTTTATACCTAGCAGGAACAACTGCAGCTCCTCTAATTCATCCCAGAGACTTTGGGTTTCAGGAATGGTCCGTGCCTAGCAGTGCTTTGGTCCAGTGAAGTTCACAAAGCATGTGCTGGATGGTACAACGCCCTGTAGTTCTTTCCAGTTCTTGCTCCATCCCAGGACATTTCCCTGGTGTCATAAATTCTAGAGGAACTTCTGGCTGTTTGAAACACCCCAGATGACCAAAGAGAGCCAGACACAACTTTTTACATTATCTACTATCCATGCAACTTTCATTTCATATAGCATTCAGTAAGACATGGATCTCATTCATTCCCAATATTTATATTCACCACACTCACACACTCACACTACTGGTGAGTACAAATATTTGGAGAGTCTTAGATTAAAAGATCTAGAGAACCTTTCAGACAACCCTTTTTGGAGAAAGACTGGGAGACCACTGTATACACACCTCTGGGGGCGAGCGATGGTTCTGAAATAATGCAATGGCATCCTTTTCTGATATACATTCCTTGCTTATCACCTCTTCTTCCTTATTTGGAATTCTAATTCATTCTCACACTTCACCTTATGACCAACGCCATGCTGACCTTTAGGACTAGCCAAATTAGTGTGCTGTTTTGAAGTTGGAATCAGAATCCTCCAACATTTGGAGGCGGGGGAAAGTTCCTAGTCTTGTTTCTACAGCTGTGCTCTAGATACACAGGAGAATTCAGATCCCTCTCCCTTTTAGAAACATTGCTTGCTCCAGCTTTTGAGGGCTGCGTGCCCAGTGCTTTTTCCTAGAGGACACTCAAGGGTATGCAATACCGGCACCTCTTTTTTGTTGTTAAAAAGTGTGATGCTTACTGTAACAACTTCATCATGAGTACCGGCACCCGTTTTTCTGGGGGGGGGAGACACTGTGCATGCCTTATTATATTCCATTCACATCATACCAGTTGCTGGAAACTGCAGGAGGGGAGAATGGTCTTGTGTTCAAATCCTGCCTGCTTTCCCACAGGCAACTGGTTGGCCACTGTGGGAAGAGGATGCTGGCTGAGATGGGTCATTGGGCTGACCCAGCAAGCTCTTATGTTCTTATTGTAACACCAACTGAGGCTTTTCAAGGCAACTTGATCTGCTCAATAAATTCTGGCATTGCGTTTTGTTTTGTTTTTCAGCTGGAACCTCCATTGATACCAAAACGGAGGGAGCTCAGACCAGAACTGAATCCCAAGAATTTCCAAACAGGAGCTCAGGATATATGGCAAATTAGCACCAGGTTTCTTGGGTTTTTGGAAGGGGGCTGGCGGGAATGTGCTTTAAGCATACGGTGTGTATGCAGCATTGGTTCCTTTGAAAGTGCTGTAGCTAGACTTGGACCTTGGTGCTGAGGTCCAGGTCACCATTGCCTAGGGACTCTCACATGGCTACCCAAAGAGATGCAGATTATGAAGGCAGTGGCAAACAGGACCCCCCCCCATCAGCACCTAGACTGGCATGGGCATGATGTGTGACACAGGGCCTGGCTCTTGCTGCTACGGGATCCTTTCTTTCTTCGTATTTTCAAGAATACTTTATAGTCAGGCAGAATACACACACACACACACACACACACACACACACACACACAGCTTCTCCACAACAAAGTGATACTTGCCAAGTAAAATGTGTTTAGTGTCAGGATAGCAGCAGTGCTATGGTTTAAGTGAGTGTAAAATGCAAAACTGCACATGCTCAGAGTATTTCTTTCTTTTTCTTATTGGGGTGGTTAACTGTTTTTTGTTTGTTGCTCTAATATAGCAAGAATGTAGAAGCAGTTGTAAAGCACGGAAGTGTAGTGGGGGAGAGGGAAAAGGTTAACTGTGTGCTTTGGAACTGAATTAATACATAATACACATGGTCATCTAAAACCCACCCACCCCACGGCAAGGCCAGTAAGTCCAGGGTCTAAAATTAACTAGCTGCACCATTGCCAGTTAAACTAATGGGACAAGCTAGCCATGACTAATTTAGCCTGGATTCAATCCACTGAAGATTCCCTCCCCCCAGATAATTAACTGTCTGGTTTCTAACCTATTTAGCTAATTAACTCACTTATTACCTTTTTGAAAAAATGTGCATATTGCAAAACCACTCTGAAGGTCTGTCTTTGAGGCTCCTGAAGGAATACGCAAGATAATTTCATAACCAGAAACTGCCATTCACTGCTAGAAGGAAAAGTCATCTTTAATCATTCATTTTTCATAATACTTGGAAAGATGGACTGTTGCCAATAATAGCAACATACCAAAATGGCTATAATAGCAACATACCAAACCAAATGATTCTGAACGTTCAAATTAAAGGGTTACCAAAACTCTGCATCTACTGTATTTTCACAGATTGGGGGGGGGGATTCTTACTGGTGCTCTTTGGGACTGGTAAAGCAGAAGAGAACCAGTGTGGTTTAGTGGTTAGAGTGTTGGACTTGGACCCGGGAGCCCAGGGTTCAAATCTTCACTTGGCCATGAAAATGTCCTCAAGAAGTCCTCAAGAAGGAAAGCACATTGCCTGCACTTGGGGTGTGTGTGACTTTCTAAGCTTTGCTGTTAGCTTTTGTTTGAACAGGCCAGGGGACCACGTAGTCCAGCATCCTGTTCCCACACTGGCCACGTGTGCAGAAAGACGGGTCGGGAGGACGCGGCAGCTAAAAAAGCCAATGCAATTCTGGGCTGCATCAATAGGAGTATAGCATCTAGATCAAGGGAAGTAATAGTGCCACTGTATTCTGCTCTGGTCAGACCTCACCTGGAGTACTGTGTCCAGTTCTGGGCACCACAGTTCAAGAAGGACACTGACAAACTGGAACGTGTCCAGAGGAGGGCAACCAAAATGGTCAAAGGCCTGGAAACGATGCCTTATGAGGAACGGCTAAGGGAGCTGGGCATGTTTAGCCTGGAGAAGAAGAGGTTAAGGGGTGATATGATAGCCATGTTCAAATATATAAAAGGATGTCATATAGAGGAGGGAGAAAGGTTGTTTTCTGCTGCTCCAGAGAAGCGGACACGGAGCAATGGATCCAAACTACAAGAAAGAAGATTCCACCTAAACATTAGGAAGAACTTCCTGACAGTAAGAGCTGTTCGACAGTGGAATTTGCTGCCAAGGAGTGTGGTGGAGTCTCCTACTTTGGAGGTCTTTAAGCAGAGGCTTGACAACCATATGTCAGGAGTGCTCTGATGGTGTTTCCTGCTTGGCAGGGGGTTGGACTCGATGGCCCTTGTGGTCTCTTCCAACTCTATGATTCTATGATTCTATAATTCTATGAAGCACCATGAGAATAGAAACAAAGAGGAGGAAAAGGTCCAGTGCTTACAGGTTCAAGACAAGACTCCTCCTGCAGGAGCTTCAAGATTGAAAGGCCTCTACATTAGGGTTACCAGATGTCCCCGGTTCCTGGGGACAGTCCTCAGATTTGCATATCTGTCCCTGGACAAATTCTGTCCCCGGAATGTCCCCATATTTGCAAATCTGTCCCCAGGAAACGTGGCAACGGTACCTTTGGCCCTGGCTGGCTTCAGGAGCTGCTCGCTGCCATGGCACCCACCATTTTTTCCTCTCCGGAAGTCCCCATATGATGTGTCTTGTGTGCGGTTTTTCTGCCAGGCAAGGTGCAAAGCAGTTATTTTACACCCTGTGAAACATAAATGTGCAGTTTTTTAAAAACTAGGCTACGGCGCGCTGCTCGCCTGCGACTCCCAAGCCTCCCCCAATCTCCTGCCCCCTTCCCCCTTTGTTTGGACAAATCAGGGGAGGCTCGAGAGTCATGGGCGGCCGGCCATTGCCTAGTTTTTAAAAAACTCACAGGGTGCGAAAAAAGGGCTTTGCACCTTGCCTAGCAGAGAAACCGTGTGCCTTGGGCCCCTTCTGGGCAATGGCCACCCGCCCACGACTCCCGAGCCTCCCCCAATCTGTCAAAACAAGGGGGGAGGCTCGGGAGTCACGGGTGGGCGGCAAGCTGTTGCCCAGTTTTTAAAAAACTCTGAGCATTTATGTTTCACAGGGTGCGAAAGAAGGGCTTTGCACCTTTATACAGTATGCATGTGTGCTTGGGCCCAGGGTCTTTTGCCTCACCATCTCCACTACTGACTCCCTGTTGCTACTCAGCTTTAAAATAATAATAATAAAAAATAGTGTCCCCGGATTCATTCAAAAAAAAATCTGGTAACCATACTCTACATTCAGAAACAACAGATCTGGGGGGATGGGACCCACCTTTAAACAAGTTTATAAGGCACATTTTTATTCTCCCCACATCTCTGCTGGATCTCCATTTGTGGCCAACCAGGTCCTCCTGGCATTGGCTGATCCTCCTGAGATTGAACAAGAGCAAGGACCGCATCTCCCTCCCACCTAATTTCACTGAAGGTGGAAGGAGTTGTTCTGTGCGTACCAGTGAAGTAGCAAGTTTCTGTTTCATTCATTGCCACTTACTTGGGGGTGTGCATGCAGGTATATCTAGGAGGGCAGATTCCTTGGGCTTAGGGATTGGCACATTCACCCACCCGTTAAGGATTCTCTTTTTTCCCCAATCTTAAATCAGTTCTCCACATTTCTACATCGCTTTGTGGTGGTGGTCATGTTTTTTGTGTTTTTTTAAAAAATGAAAATTCATATACACATTGTATGCAATGCTTAATATACACATTTCAAAGCAAATTTTCCTAATATAACACATTTGACATGCTGTTTTAATGAATATATTCATTTTTATGCTCACTGTACCCTGGTATATGCATGGTTGGACTTGTACACATTATTTGGCTGGAGGAAATTCGGAAAAGCATGAATTTCCAAGGAAGGCTGCATTGTTTCAGAAGGTGCAAATTAGGTAGGTTGCCTTTAAATGCAAGCTATGGTATTTTGAATTTATTCCCCATCTTCACTGGTGAGAGGAGAATCTCTGCATTCCTTGCTGCACAGTAATTGGCTGGGTGTGGGTGTGTTGTTTTGCTTAACTCGCTGTCCTTCTTACTTGGGCAGTTTATTTTCTGCGTGTGAACAGAGGCGAGTGGCAGATTGGGGAGAATCTGGATTCCAATTCTCCCTGATTTATGTAGAAGAGCAAACTGTTGAGGCAGGGGCAATTATGTAATTTATTTACTTTTTAAATAGATACACAAAATATCTTTTTCTGTTTGTTAATACAAGTTGGTTTCAAAGTGGTGGGAGAGAAATCCTTTTTCAGCCCTAATGTTTTGGTTCCACTTCCCTGGAGATCTGAAGTTGTCAGTAATGTTATAGAAAGCCATTGGAATTTGACTATTAAAATGTGCAGGGTCTGTAACAAACTTGGCTGGCTGGAGGTTTAGAACAGTGTTTCCCAAACGTTTTTGGGCAACGGCACACCTGTTTACTGAAAAAAAATCTCGCGGCACACCACCATTAAAGCCCCGCCCCGTGAAAGTTTTTTCCCTCCCCCTTGCCGGGGAACCTCCAAGCTTTGGGCAGGCAGGCAGGCAGAGCTGGGAAGGGGGTTTCCAGGGGACACGGCAGCTCCTCGAAAGGCTTCTCTCAGCTGCGCTCAATCCTCCTCGGAGAGGATTTCCCCTCCGGTCCCATGCCTTCGTTTGGGGCATCGCTCCGGCTGCTCCCTCTCCCGCCGCGCAGGAGCGATGCCTCTCTCTGGCTCTCCCTCCGCGCAGGCTGAGGGAGGGAGGGAGGTGCGCGTGTGACCCGTCTCTGCTGGGAGACCAAACCCAGCGAGGCAGAGTCGCGCGGAGGCGCCCAGGCAGCGCTGCCGGCTGCGAGGAGGAACGCCAGGCAGCAGCAGGAGGCGCGGCCTCTCCTCGCCGCCGCCGCCCCGCCTCTCGCCGCCCGACTCGCCCGCCTCCCTCCAGGCATCTCGCGGCACACGAGGCAACGTCTCACGGCACACTCGTGTGCCGCGGAACACCGGTTGGGAAACACTGGTTTAGAAGAAGCCTCCGGAAAAGTGTGCCTCCTGGTGGACTTGCATGGTAACAGACGCTAGAAAAAGTCTATACAGAGTCATTGCTTGTTGCTGGATTGCAGGGAAGATAGATGTTAATCTCTGGTGAAAGCTTCAATTCAGGAATAGGGAACCTCTGACCCTCCAGATATCCCCACTATCTCTCACCATTGCACATGTGCACCACCTTGCCCCCGTGATTGAGGGGACCCGAGGCCATGTGATTTCAGTGCACCATACATGACGTGTGTGCATGATGTCAGTGCGCCCCGCCTCATTAGGAATTTGGGGGGAGCCTTGGCCCCCACAGCCCCCCCATACTTATTGTCCATGCCATTAAGTGGCTGGGGCTGAGGGGTTTGATTCTAACAACAGCTGGAGAGCTACAAGTTCATCACCCCATCTTAGTTCCATCCTCATTGTTAACTTTATTCCTCAGCCTTATGGGTTGAATCCAATGTTAGTCCGACTCAGAGAAGACTGATTGAAATTAATAGGTATGGCCAACTTAAGTTTATTAATATCCGTGGGTCGACTGTGAACAGGACGTAGCTGAATACAATCCTGTATGTTTCAGTTTGGAAGTAAGTTTTGTGGAGTTCAACAGAGCTTGCTCGCAGTAAGTGGGTATAGGATTGTTGCCTAATTCTCTCTCTCTCTCTCTCTCTCTCTCTCTCTCTCTCTCTCTCTCTCTCACACACACACACACACACACATCATAATTGCATACAAGTAAAGGACTGTATTTCTATTATAGGGGCAACTTGCAAATGTGAGGCCAAGAACTTGTAAAAGGGGAGAAAATGACAAACATTCAGCTGTTTTTGGTTTGCTTTAGAGGTGATGGAAAGTGGCTTAGGGAGTGAAAATGTGTAATGTGCTTTTTGAAACAAAACAAAGCTGATATCGTAGTTACACTGAAGCCATTTAAACACACCCCTATTTGGCACTCTACTCTACAAGACTGATTAACTCATATTATCCAGAGAAGAATTAGATACGAATGAATTGAGACGAAATAGTGGAAGACATTGAGTGGCTGTGAATCTATAGCAGAGCTGGTAAGCCAGTTTCATGTTCACTATCAGCACCAGAAAGGAAATGTTTTAAAAACAAGGCTACTCCCTGCAAAGATTTTGAAAACACTAAAAACACGAGATGAAAACTTTTTATTATGATTAAAGAAACACTAATCCCCTCGCCATTTCAATATTACAGCTAGCTTTACATACAATTTATTTTATTTGCATTTATATATGCACAGAAATGTCATTCATGTCTTAGACACATTAATTTTCTCTCTCTCTCTGTAACGCTCTTAATTGGAAGAAAGTATGTTGCTCCTGATTTATGAACTTCAGTAGTGCCAGGGATCATTTTAAATGTACACAGCTGCTCAGCAGTAGTTTAACTTGGCAAGATAGTATTAAACCATGGAATTGTGTCATTTATTTGTATATGCATACAATGCATTCCTTGTGCAGGTTCTTCAGCAAGAGTTGCACTGCAGATTCGGAAATGTGGCCTAGAAACAAGCTCAGAGCATGATTCATGGTTTGGCTGATTGTTTCCAACGAGAACATCAAATATGAAGAATGAGACACTTCTAGACCTTGCTGACAACTGTCCCAAAGCAAAATCATCAGAAAAGGACAGGAGAATTGGCCAGGAAGGGGATAGGGGAAAGAAGATACAAAATAGGAACGGTCCTCACTTTCAGAAGTCTGATCCCTTCATTCACTGGACAAACTGAAGAGCATTGCACATGTTATCTTTGGCCTGGCTCAAATGTGCACAGCTCAGTTTATTAAGTCAAGATTTGCTTGCGCCTATGTGCTCCATCCTTGTGCCACACCTTCCTGCCTTCCTTCTTCCAGTGCTGTGAGAGTCAAAACTATGAGTTAATTCACCATAGTTTCCTATTACATCTGAACCAGGAAACTGTGGTTTCCAGGATTAGAACAAGTCAGATTTTTAAACCAACATCCAATGTTTCATTTAGATCCTGGCCTGTTCCAGTCCTGGTACCCACAGTTGACCAGATTGGACACCTCTAATGTAGAAAGTGTTTAGTTGTGGCATACTGAGAAAGGACAGGAGAAAAAGAGTGGATGGAGATGGACCATGCTTAGGGTTCATGCATATTTTGGTTTTGAAAGTTGGAGTGTGTATGTCTGAATTCTGTAAATTCAGTTCTCTTGCACTGGAGCCAGGGATTTTGCTAGCAGCCTTGTAGCATTTCCAGCAAGCAGAATTTGTATGACACTTTCCTAACAATCTAAACTGTTAGCCAGATGGAAGCTGGAGGTTGCCAGAGTTGTAATAATTCATCTCCTGGGTACAGATGGTGGAATGGTATAGAATATGTATGATGAAAATATTAGTGCAACACTACCCTGGGGAGCCTTACAGCGATGGCCAATGTCTGAGTCATGCTGGAAAACTGTCCAGTCTGAACAGATACTCCATCCAGTTTTGAAATTCATTTTCTTGCCTGTTGGCTTTGTTTAGTTCAAAATCAGGCTTGCAAAACTTGAGCTGCTAGATGGAACTTTCTTAGGGCCCTCTTTAAGCTATACTTTGCTCAACCTGAGCCACTAATCACCTCAGATCTAAGGTCAGATCTTGCAAAGAATCCTTCCAACAGTAAGCCAAACAGTGTTGCATAAGAAAGATTGAAATCTACTGTTCAGTCTTAAAAGTTTGATTATTAGAACCATCTTAATATCCTCCCCAAGCACCATCTTTCTTTCTTTCTTTTAACATTTCACAAATTGAGATACATGTTGAGGTAATTTGCACTGTCATAGACTGAACTGTGGATCAGCAGATAAAACATTTGCCGTCGCAAATGCTGTGTGAATTATCTTGGGAACAAATAAGTCCTCCGTTATATGAGAGAGGGAGAGAATCTCAGCAATGAAATATTTGATTAATGATTGGGTCAACATACTTAACAATATGACCAATAACCTGCACAAGTGCAATCTTTTTAATTATGACTGTAAAGTAGCCATGAAGGCCATCGTAGGCACCCTATTGTTCCATGTAGTTTTAGAATTTGCTGGAAGCCGGCCCGAGTGGCTGGGGCAGCCGAGTTGTTGTTGTTGTTGTTATTATTATTATTATTATTATTATTATTATTATTATTGCTAATGGATTTGGAAACTAGAAAGCCCCTTCCTTTCTCTCCATCCCTTGGTGCTAACAATATAATAAAAGTATCCCAAAGGGGTTTCAATTAATTCTCACTCAGGGAAAACTGTGACTTACAGTTGTGAATAATGTATATTTTACTCCTTGGAACACAGCAACTCAGAAGGGGGCATTTTGAGCAGAAAAAAATAGCAGAAGGGAAGAGGTTAAGCAGCCCCTCTTATGCCCCCGCTGGAGCCTCTATTGAAACTTCCCTCATCCAAAGGCCACTTATAATTTTTTAAAAAGAAAACATCCCCTATAAAAGATGCACACGGCTGAGTGTAATGTGTTGCTTAGCCCTTGGAGATCTTTACTGGCTGATTTAAGGACTGATTGATAGACATCGCCTCCTGATTATCATAGCAGAATGTCTGAGGCTGATGATTGCAAGTACAGGCCTTCTCTAAGGCTGAATTTATACCTTGGATGTTGGCAGCAGTAGTCTACTTTTGCTGTTATTTCTCTCTCTCCAAATAGATCTCTGCTGCTTGACAGAGAACTCAGGTTCTGAGCCAAGAGGGAAACTAGAGGTCTGAAGACTGAGGAGACAGTGCTCAAATACAGGGGAATCCGCATTAAGGAAAATGAGGACATAAACAAATAAACCAAGCCCAAAAGTATAATTCTCATACAGTTAAATATATATCCTGCAGTAGGTATAGTCAAAATATAAAAGCACTGCAGAAACTAAAGATCAAGTACACATGTTCCACTTTGAGTGTTTTCACCTACTGTTGGGTGAAACAATGAAATACAGATTTTAATGTTCCTGTAATAGGTTTTTAAATAGACTGGTGACCATGTAGGAAGGCGGGTTGCTAATTTCTTGTCTTATTTCAACCCTGCTCTGCTTTTGCATCTCATATGAACAGACGTGTTCTGTATGAAGCACAGTGTTGTCGTCTGCATGTTCCTCAAGTTGGGCCTTTTTCATATTGTTTTGTGTTTGGGGGTCAATCTGGATGATACCCTAGGCAAGTTCCCTTCTGATCATTGGAATTCCATATCTATGAGGGTAGAATGTATGAGAGGAAGCTTGCCAAACCAGTTTATTTGTCAAGGGTAATGGCTTTGTCTGGCAAGTTAAGTACCACAATTTAGCATATCCAAAAAAGTTGTTCAAAGGGCACCTCACCTGGCTGGTACTTGGTAGAACAATACAGAGTTGTTGTGCGTGAGAGAGCTGGAAGCTGGAGGACATAGAGACATGTATTGTACTGTGCTGGACTTTGGGACTCCCTTGGAAACCTCTAGAACTGCTAATGCTGTGAAGGCCTCCATCCTATGCTTGGGTTATATATATGTGTGTGTAAATAAAACCATAAATACTAACAACACCACAGTCTCCATTGACCTTCATTCTAAGGAAATTGCACCCTGGGAAAGAGCTTGGAACCCCTGTCATGTCTCACTACTTGGAGATTAGGGTGTACCATAACAATACTTTCACTCCTTTTCCTTTGTAGATTTGTGAGTTTTGCTGGCAGGGAAACTTACCCTTCTCTCTCTTCTCTCACACATCTTCCTTCCCTGCACTCCAAATCATTTTTATATATAATCTATATTTATGCATTTTCAGTTGTAAATACAGATAATCTGTCTAATTCAAAAGAACCCCTTACCTTCTCCCAGTTCATTCCATGTGCCTATATCATTCACGTGGAGGTAAAGTTATTTAACAAACCATGTGTAAATAATGAGATCAATTATTGGCATTAAATAATGTCACGTTCATTGTCTCAGCAGAATACTTCAGAGATTGCCTGGGGTCGACAGTGGAGTCTTTGTCCTGTTGCTGTTTCTGATGTGTTAAATAAAAATGTACAATGTTTCTGCAAAATCCTCTTCGTTTGGTGTATTTTTTAGAGCCTTAAGTTGCAGAAATAGTTTTTCTGTGAGCACAATGTTCCAGATCTTCTTGTACCATGCCTCCGGAGTCATATTAGCAGCTGTCTGGCAGCCACCATAAAAGGATTAATAATTCTTTAAACAGTAAGTCCTTTAAATCTTCCTGCTCTCCAAAACTGACAAAATACTGGACAAGCTTCACCTGGCCATCTCTCTTCCAAGCTTATCTTGCTGCTGTTGCTCTGCAGAGCAGAGGAATAATTTTTGTTTTTGATTTTTCTTTAAAAGAAAAGGGACTACAATTGGTGTACTCAGTACTGCTTAAATAAGAGTGGAAGTCAACCAGTGAAACTGATGATATGTTCCCATAGCCGTATCAGCTTCACTGGAGATATGGATATGGTGGCAAAGGAACTGGGGGTTGGGTGGGGGCTAGGAGGATACCTGAGGGATGCACCTGAGACTAATAATCATGTAAGTCAGGTAAAGGGGAGTCTTTCTCCCACATTAACTGGAAGGCTTGTGGCAACATTTAAAATGACAAAGATGTAAGATAAGACACATATGATAAAACCAGGGTCATTATATTATGCAGGTGGTGAAAATATATCCTTGCCTATTACTAATACTATTCATGTAGACATGGAGGATAGGAAATAGTATGGTAGGAGAGGTCTGGGCCAGAGAGGACATGGTCATCATTCAAAGTGCTTCGTGGAAGCAGGTTCTACAAACTCTTTAAGGAGTTAAAGACACAGCATGCATGTGTCTTGCACCTGCAGGAAGGCTCCAGGTTCAGTCTCTGGCATCTCCAGGGATAGCTGGAAATGGCCAGTCCCTGAAGCCCTGGAAAGCCACTGATCATCAGTGTAGACAGTATTGAACGAGATGGACTAATGATCTGATTTGGTCTACTGATACTATCTGTGTTCTTAAAGTCCATGTGCAGACTAGGAGATTAACCGACATAGGAAGGGGAAAGAGAGGGCAAACCATCCACTCTTTGCCCTATATCTCCCCACCAATTGCAAGTTCCTTGTAGGCCCCCATGACTTGAACGTTTTCATTTATATGGCCCTGTTGCCATGGCAATTTTTCTTTTCTTTTTTTGCTGGAGGCAGATAGCAAAAGTGTTCGTGATTAGAATCTGCTTTTACTTAACTTGACAAGGAGCAAAAGGAGCAGCCTTTAATGTCTACAGCAGATGTTCCTGAGCCCATCATGTTAGTAGACATATTCATTTATTATTCAGGATTTCTGTAACTGGATTTTGACAATCCTTAACCTTAAGATTTTATTCAACACCTCCTGAAAGTACTCCCTTTCCATGACTGCATCTTCTTGATTGACTATGTTTATTTATTAAAATACAGGGGTTTAGTGGAAATTTTGAAAATGACAAATTCCAGCTGTGTTAGTCTGTTGTAGCAAACACAAAAGAAGAATCTTGTGACACCTTAAAGATTAACAGATTTATTATGACATAAGCTTTCACAGACTAGAGCTATCTCCATCTGATGCAGTGGGCTCTAGTCCAGAAAAACTTATGCCATAATACATCTGTTAGGCTGCAGTCCTAAGGTGGAAGGAACAAAAACCAAAGGCACTTCAGCCCCTATATCCAATGCCCTGTTCGGCTCTAGCCGGCAGGGGAGATGTGAGCACATTTCTTTATTGGCTTTCTGGTTTAAATTTCTAAGAACTTTTTTCTACCACTGGAAATAATGAGAAGGAAATGGGAGAGAGAAATCTAGATACCCTCAGGTTGGGTGTTTGTGTGTGTCAGGGGTCCATGGCTGTGAACACACTCCCATTTTATTCTGCATCCAGTCCACCCCCACCATTGGTTTGTGAAGCCATGTGCAAACAACATTAGCCCCAAGTCACACCTATCCTGTAGTTTCTTACGAAATACTGCATTTTGATGCATTCGCCTCCCACCCATCTTCAAAACAAATTGAATACGTAAGTTATATGAAAAACCTCCATGTTCCCTCTCTTCCCACAGGTGTGAACAGAGAACAGGCAACTTAAGAGACACATTCAGCTGTACTGTACTGGTGGGTACAGCAACACACAAAATGCAAATTGAAATGCAGCATTAAAAAATCAGTCTTGCTGCATTTTAAGCTGGTAATGTGTTACAAAGCCTAAGATAGCTCTGAATCCTTTGAATCCAAGCTATTCCCTGCTCCTGCCCCAGCACACTCACCTTTTGACCTTACTGATGTTGAAGCTCTGGTGTCAGTTGGGACAGGGTGTTGACGGATTCAGTAGCAGTGGGAAGGGGGAATCTAACATCAGATCTCCCTCTCTGGCATGAGAGCTATTTCTCTAAAATTGGAGAGGAATAGCCAGCAATGACTGGCATTCCCTGCAAAGACCGTGCCACAATATTCTGTTTTACATTTTCAGAAATGAATGAGAGTTGTGTGCTAGAGCATCAGACTAAGCCCGGGAAGATATAAGTTCAAATCACCACTCAGCCATGAGGTTCACTAAGTGACCTTGGGAGAGACTGTCTTGACTCTTTGCTGTGCTGTGAAGATAAAAATGTGGAGAAAACTTGCCTGCAATCCTGGATTTCCTTAAAGGGAGGGATAAATGATAATAAATAGATGGCACCATACGTCTTTCCCCCTTTTCCTTTTATACAATGTGTGATAGTATAATGTAATTTTTTAAATTACTGGTGAGAGTTTTGAATCTAATTAGAAAAGCAATACTTTGTATATAAATGTCTCATTGCATAGCTGGTGATCTCCTCTGCTGACATCCTCTTTTTCATGAATAAAAATGTTACACAAGAGAATGAAATCATTCAGCTGTGGCCTGCCATCGCCTCTAAAGTAGAACAGATCTGAGGCTCTGTCTTTTGGATGCCAACTTTACAGTGTGGTAATAATCTTCTTGCAGTCAGCTAGTTGGAAATGACACTTCCCTGCTGCAGGCGTTCAGTATCCCAAAATGTGCAATGAAAAAGGCAGGTGTGAGTAATTGATTTAACTGTTATGCTGTTCGTTCCCAAAATAGGTCTTCAGCCCCAATGGGGAAATGCTATGGCTTCATTGTTTGGAATTTTGCAGTGTAAGAAGTGTGCCCATCGTGCTTCCTCCATTTTGAAGCCCTAAGGGACAGATCAGTTGGTGGAGCATGTGACTCTTCTTTTAATATTAATTTTTATTTGTTTTATTCGAGCATGTGACTCTTAATCTCAGCGTCATGAATTCAAGCCCCAGGCCGGGTGAAATATTCCGGCACTGCAGGGGGATGGACTGGATGATCCTTGTGGTCCCTCCCAACCCTACAATTCCATGATTCTGTGATTCAGCAAGGGAGATCTGCAGGTAAATACAGGCTTTTTCAATCAAATTCCTTTTCTGGGCCTGGAAACATCCATGGAGATGGGATGTGAACATATATTTACAGTGCAGTACCATTCTGGATGCAGAACATCAAATGTGATCTCTATCTGCATTGTAAGCATGAGTGGAGATGTGATTCCAATTGGCTTGCACTGCAGAAGTGCAGGGGCCTTCAGACTGAGAACCCTCTAGTCCTGTCCTGAGCTCCTAGACCTGCACAACAGAATGGCCATGCATGGTTAACTCTGAGCTGGGGCTGCTTTGTTTCAAAGTTCCCTGGAGCTCTGTAGCACAGCACCTACATCAGAAGCACTTCCATGGTATGTACCCCTCACTCACACTGTGAAATACAGATTAGCCATGTGTGTGCATGAGAGTGTACTTGTATGTGCATATGATTAGGGGAGTTTTTTAATGACTGATGTTTTAATGTATTTTTAAACTCCTGTTGGAAGAGTGGCTGGGGAATAATAATAATAATAATAATAATAATAATAATAATAATAATAATTGAAATGTAACACATAAAATGATCTTCAGAATGTCCTGGTCATTCCAATATTTGCATTAACCAGAGAGGCAAAGGAAAACACTGTGCCTGTGCTTGCATATCTCTCTGCTCACCTTTTGTCAGGGAACTGCCATCGGAGGAACAGGTGGGGAAAGGGCTCACAGAGGCTGGGAGGGACTCAGCAGCTGAAGCAGGGACCAGCAGGGGGAGAGGTGGGTCTCTGGTGGAAAGTCTCAGGGAGGCTGAGAGAGACTCAGCAGCTAAAGCAGGAACCAGCAGGGAAAGAGGTGGATCTCTGAGGGAAAGCGAGCAAGAGGGAGGGCTCAGGGACACGTCCAGCAAGAACAGTGGGGAGGTGTCTGAAGCTCCCATAGGGAGACCCATTCTTCGCCAGAAGCTGTCACGCCGCGAGTCCAGAAGACGTGTTTCCGTTAAGGAGCTTTTATGCTGGAAACGATTCCGAAAGCAACCACTGTCGGAATCTGCAAGTGACTAGAGCAGACATGTCTGAGGAGCTCCGTCACAGACAGAGGGTTGTGGATTTGCACAAACTCTGAGGGACTACGATTTTATGCACAAGCAGCTCATCATCCCATCACACCTTTACATATGGATTTCAGCAGATGAGGAGCTGCAGTTAATGTCTTTGATACAAAGACTCACCCTTTGGCACAGAGTCAACAAGTTCTTTAATCTGACCACATCCAAACTGGATCAGACCGATACATTAGTCTCCATAGGAGCATAGGATCTGTGTAGTCATGTGTTCCAAGGAATTTGTTGCAAGCTCCACACTTCAAGCAGAGTAAACAGAAAAAGTGGAGTAAAATTTTGCATCCCCAATGTGACTTGAATGACCAGGAGTGCCATCTTTCTTAACCTGGAGCCCCAGGCAAGCCATTTCCAACCTTGGGTGCTCAGATGTTAGACTACAATCCCCATCATCCCCAGCCAACATGGCTAAGGTTCATGGATGGGTTAGGGTTGTGGTTCAAGAACACACTGGGAATGTCAACACAGATCGTTTTAGGACAGAGCAGGCAGGCAGGCAGGCAGGCTCAGAACAATATTCGACAGCTGGTGAGCCCTTTTTGAACTTTGGCTGCTACTTGGCATCTGGCCCTGCCACTAGAGTATGCCTTGACAGGGAGTTATGGCATATTCTATGTTTGTACCCATATGATTCATGTACTTGCAACTGTGCATTCATATGTCACCTTTGGGGGGGCACATAAAATATTTTACATGTCACGTACTTGTGCAGTGCACTTCTACACATGTGTGCTTGGAAGTAACTCCCATCTAGTCCAGTGGAGTTTACACCCAAGTCAGAGTGTACAGGGCTGCAGCCCAAATGTGCAAAGCAGCCCTTACAGATGGAAGGAAAGCGAAAAGTGGTTTAAGCTTATGAAAACAGTCTTTATAGTCAAGGCCTGGTAGCCTCAAGACTTCGATGGAATCCATCCAGCTGAGGTATTTGACATTGTTCTGTTGAGGGAAAGAGTCATAAACGTGGTTTACTGTGGATGGCGAAGGCAGTTTATGGTGACTTAGTGTTCCCAGAATAAAGCAGAGAAACAAGAACACTGGGCCATTTAATGAGGCCTTTTCTTGGAGCAGAGAGAAGGATTTTCATTTATCCAAAGCCAAAAAAATGAAAGTATTGCTCTATAGGTTGGGATGGGGGGTGGAATCAAATTATTGGCAGTAATAGGTACAGTAGAATATTCAGCTGCTTCACATGCTTAAGCTTTGAGTACTGTTAGTTTAATATTAATGTGGAATTTTGATTGCCAACAGCCTGTTTCCCACCTGCTCTGAATCCTAAAGAGGTGCCTGTGTTCCGATGGTTGGATCCCAACTAGCGAAACCATCTAATTTGAGCTGGAAGTTGTTGGGGAGGGATAATTGGAAGCCACTTTGAAGAGAAAACTGCTTTTTAATTGGAAAAGTGTGATTCCCTCCCCACCTTGCCCTGAGTAGAATGATGGGGGCATAAGCCCAAGCTTTACAGGGACTGTGTCATGCGCAAATGTTTGCAGAATGATGTCAGGGTATTAGCAAGCGGCTCAGGCTTTCATAAGCAGAAAGTGAACATTTTGGATCTCCCAAAAATGTATTTGCACCCCACTTAAAAAGAAATCTTCCCAGGGTTTCTTATACCACATCATTATTTACTTCTTTATTTGCTTAACAGAGTACTCTCCTGCCCTTCTAATGTCTATGTGCTACTTAGGGTGGCTTAAAACAATTTAAAATAGAAAAAGACAAGAAAAAAACATAAAAAGCAATTAAAATTAAAATACATTAAATATTAATTTATTGTTTTTAACAAATTGGTTTTTGTAGCAGATGAACTGGCAAAGAGACTATAGAGAAAGGATGACCATTATGGCTGATAGCAAACAAGCCTGGTGGAATAATCATGTTTTCACCAATTAGTGACAGACAGCCAAAGAGGAGCATCCATTCTCCACAGAGCAAGGTGTTCTGCAATAATGACAGGTGCAGCCATTGAAAAGTCCCTGTCTCTTGTTACTCTCCACCCTTTGTGGGACACAGAGAATGGTCTCTCCTTCTGAGCTTGGAATCAGACAGCATGGGATGGTAGGAGGGGATCCTTCAAGTATTTTGGAACCAAGACACATCACCAAGATTTTACAATCATATTCTTTGTTAATTAATCCAGAACAAAGAGCATGTCTCCTTTTGTTCACATGGATATTAACTAGTGCAGATTAGAACCACTGCTTGCTGCATAAGCATATTTATTTATGAAATCCTCGAAAGATTCCATCAATGATGTCTCTGAATTTTTTTACATATCACTTGGGAAGACAGGCAAACTAATGTCACCAGTGTCAAAGTAATGATTCTTCAACATCAACTTCATTGGACTGGTCATGTTGTTCGGATGCCTGATTGCCATCTTTCAAAGCAGCTCCTCTATTCCAAACTTAAGAATGGAGAGTGAAATGCTGGTGGACAACAAAAGAGGTTTAAAGACATTCTCAAGGCAAATCTAACAAGATGCAGTATAAGCATGGATAATTTGGAAACACTGGCCTATGAGTGCTCCAACAGGAGAATGGCCTCTACCAAAGGCACAATGGACTTTGAAGAAGCACGAACTCAGGGCGAAAAGGAGAAACAAGCTAAGAGGAAGGCACATTTGGCAAATCCTCACTGTGATCAAACTCTACCCGGAAGCCTATGTCCCCACTATGGAAGGACGTGTGGATCCAGAATTGGTCCCCACAATCACTTAGAGACACACTGTTAAGACCATATTCATGGAAGACAATCTTACTCAACTACAAGTGATCGCCAAAGAAGAATATTTATTTATTTTATCCTTTTCCTCCATTACATCCTGTCTTTCCAGTAATAACAAATTCTCCAAATGGCTTACAATTAATAGAAATAAAAAAATGAAACCACTCTTGAGAATTTCAGCTCTGTGAGGGGAAGCCATGGCTGCTTAAAGTGGTATGAGACAGCTTTAAATGTCTAGTGCAGATGGGGCCAGTGTTTGTCTTTGTCACTAGACTTACCGGTATTTGTCCTTCTGGACTGCAATCCTGCACCCACTCACTTGGAACTTAGACCCATTGTACTTAGTAAAAACAGCACTGGCTAACATGTGGTCTTCCAGATGATATTCCACCAGCTCCAGCTAGCATAGCCAATGATCAGTGATGATGGGAGTTGGAGTCCAGCTATATCTGGAAGGTCATGTGTTCCCCACCCCTGAAGTAAACAATTCTGACTGGTCTGTGAATGTCTGCACTGAAACTATGTGGAGGGCACTTTCCCACTGCAGGATTGCTTGATCCCTGAGTTTTGATGCCATGGAAACTAGAAAAAATTCCTGCAGATACCTACTACTCTGGCTATACACCAAGGTTAAGGCCCTGATCTACGATTTTCACTACAGTATTCCAAAAATCTACAGAGGCAGAGCGTTTTGCTTTCCAACTCACTTCATAACCTATTAGGTCTACTTGAATGGTTCCCAGATGTGTTGCAGTGTCGAAAAAGGTAAATTGAGTTTTATGAGATTATCTGCTATACTTGGATTCTCTTCATGTGAGGGGCTGGGGCAGGGGATAAAGGAAAGTTGGGGCCAAGTCATTTTATGCATTTATCTTTTATTTATTACATATATAATAAATTACAAACCTCAAAACAAACATATTAAAAGCCATATGAAATATCAAATCATAGCATTTTTTTAACCAAAAAAATCTGACAAAAGCTAAAGGCAAAACTTAGTATGAGAGATGTGTGGCTAGAAACTGTGGGTATTGCTTTGAAAAAAGGAAAAAAGTCACATGGAGGAGGGTTAAACCTGGATTGGTACCTTTTCATGTGGGAATTGGAATTTAATCCTTCCATCTGTGCCTCAAGCATTTAAGAACATAAGAGCAGCCCTGCTGGATCAGACCAAAGTCCCATTTAGTCTAGCATCCTCTTTTCACAGTGGCCAGCCAGATACCTATAGAAAGCCCCTAACCAGGAGATAACTGCAACAATACTCTCCCCACCTGTGAATCTCAGAAACTATCTCTGACACTGTAAGGAAGCACATAGTAAGAGTGGGCACCAGCCCTGATATTCAGCTTCTATCTATACCAATGCTTTTCTTTTAAAAATCCAATCTGCTTGTAAGTCACTCTGTGCTCTGGCAACTTCATTTTGTGAATCAGGTTTTAAGCTGCTCTGCATAAAACAAAGCTCTGTATTCCCCATTTACTCTTATGGGGAATCTAAGGGTGGCTATACATTGCCCCAGTGGCGTAGCGTGGGGGGTGCCAGGGGTGCCAGCCGCACCGGGCACAACATCTGGGGGGGGGGCGCGAGTCCAGAGGGAAGGGACAAGTTCCTTCCTCCGCCGGGCTCCCCACCGCCACCGCCAGCCTTGCGCCCTAGCGCGCGCGCCCCCCGCCGTCGCTGTGGCTGCGCTGCGCTCACTGCTCACAGGAGGAGCAGCCGCTGCAGCAGCGCCGACGCCGCCACCGACGCCTGGCCGGGCACGGGCAGCCTCTGCACCCTGCCGCCGCCGCCATCCCCTCGGCCCAGCCACAGGCGGCGGCTGCTTCTGCCTCCATCCTCCTCCGGGCAAGCAGCGTTGTTTGCGCGGCAGCGCCAGCGGCAACTCGCAGGTTAGGGGTTGGGGGAACGCAAATTACTTGCCTTGCCCCGGGTTAGGGGGCGCAAATTACTTGCGTTGCCCCGGGTGCTGACAACTCACGCTACGCCGCTGCATTGCCCCCCCTTTTTTGGCAAAAGCGGATGAAATTTCCAGGCACAGGAACCCCTCCAGAGTGAATTGAGCCTACTAAATGGCAGACAAATTGGTTCAGGGGCTTTTGTGGGGGAAGCAAACGGATTTCACTTTCATCCATATTAGGGCAATACTTTTATTACACCAAATAAAAGTCCAAATTTTATTACACCAACTAAAAGTCCAAACTTCATATTGGTTTCATATTTTTGAAGTGGGAAGTGTTTGTTTCTTGCTCTTTCTTACCTTAAAATTAGGTGGCTGAGTGTGGTGTCTTCTTGATTGTACATTTTCAAACACATTTGCAGCTTCACAATGGCCAGCCTAACTTTCTGGTACTTGTTTGTGTTTGGAGAGAAGGCACATCTTCCAAAAGGCATTGCAAACTGAAGCTGTGCAGAATGCTACCCATGGAGTGCTGAAGAGCTCCAGAGGATTTTATTTTCTACCATAGAAATGCATGGTTTTTTAAAAAGTGAAACCATCCACACCTCTTCAGAGCTCTGAAGGCAGCATTCTGGACAACCTCACTTTATGCAAAGTCCATGGATCTATAGAAACATAGGAAAACATAGAGATATAGTATCAGGAGAGGAGAGAGTACAGAAAAACAGCGACTGACCAACACAAGCCTTTCTGGGGGCCCTGATCTGACTTGGAGTGCTTTGTTCACATTGCAGAAGTAGCATTCACACCTTAAGGCAGAGCCTTCCAAACTTTTCATGTTGGTGACACGCTTTTTAGACATGCATCATTTCATGACACAGTAATTCAATTTTACTAGCAAACTGGAGGTTAAACCAACCCCTTTTCAGCCCTGGGAGAAGCGTGGGAAGCGTTCACAAAACACATGTACACACTGCAGCCGACAAACTAATGTGTTGCAACACAAAGTTTTTCATCTGATCTGCATGCTAATCTTGACATTTATTTGCTCACTTGGCAACCCAAGAGCACATATCAACACAGGATCCTTGATGTTTCTGTGGCTGTACTAGCTCAGCAGACCCTTTCAGAAGTGACACAAAGGGCACTGCTATAGGGATCCATCTCTTGTGAAGATCGTAAATATGATAGAGCAGCCTTGCCAACCTGGTGGCTTGCAAATGTTTTGGAGTTGCAGTCCAAAAACATCTGGATGGCATCAGGTAGGAGGAGACAGTGATACAGAGAGGGGTAAAAACTAAAACCATTTAAAAATAAAATGTGCATTCTGTCCAAGGAAGGTTTTTTCTTTCACCACAAAAGCAGCCATAGTGTGTCCCCCAGTCTTACTGTTTGCAGTTTCCCCTCTTCATTCCTAGGTCTAAATTGAACTGGGGCAGGGGGGTGGGCAAACAGCTAAACAATGCTGAAATGTGGGCAACCCCCTAGAATGTGTTCCTAATTTCATTTGCATATCCATCAGTAACCACATGAATGCTTGTGCTGTTCTTCATCAAATATCCCACATGTTGTGCCGAGGCATGGGAAGTCTCTGCTTTCAAATGTCGAGAAATGTTGGTTTCTCCTCAATCTCTCTGAATCTGCTTTATCCCTTTCTGATTGAACTGTGGAGGTTGCATCATTGCATTCTTTCTTGAAACAACTAGCGTTCTTCACATGGCTTAAAAAGCCCTTTCCCTGTAGAGTCCAAATTACGTGTTACATTGTGGGCATCTGTCTGTCTCAAGAGACAATGGAGCACGCCTCTGGGGGTGAAGTCAAACCACTGTGTTAGCAGCATTGAAGTGACTTCACTGGGGTGCAAGCCTGGGCAGTTGTGTATGGCGGTCCTGGGTTCACTAGCGATTAGAACATATTACGTTAGTAACATTTTTATTTTAAATGTGTTCTTCACATTGCAATTTTTTCCTTTTAAAAAAATAAAAAAACATTACACACACACACACACACACAGGTTCAGGATGCAAAAACAAATTATAAACAATAAAATAAAATTAACAACTGCTTTACAATATAATCAATATTTCAGAAAATGGCACTTTATCCTGGATATTATTGTTGCTACACAAAACAAAAATGTTTTGAGAAAGCTTCTATCTCCTTGTCTCCCATCTCTGACCCTAATAAAGTCAGTGAGTTTTAATATAAACACAAGATCCAAAACTCTCAGCAATTATACAAACCTTCTTAATCTTTTGGGATGCCTCTAGACATCCATTTGATTTAGCGGTTATATACAATCACAGTTTCAATACCATTGCACAAGTCCTGGCTTACGCTGCTTCATTTGCAAAAAGTCCATGACCTGTACTTTCCTGGAAAAAAAGACTGTAACTTTTCATACCATAAATGTTCCAGGAAGCTTTCTTTTTTGTCCTGCTTTTACTGCACTGTATAAACAACCGTGTAGTGGCAAATTCAGAAGTGCAAGGGTCCCTTCTTGAGAGTGACAGCTACTGTATATCCTCTCATAGCCATGCCCCCTTCTATGTTCTAAGATTATTATTATTATATAGTTATAGCTCCCACAATTCTTTGGGGCAGTCATGGCTGTTTAAAGTTGTATAACAGTGCATTAAATGTATGGTGTCCATGTGGCCTCAGACTTCTCAAATGACTGTGAGCTCTTATTGTATAATATGACTTGCCTCGCAGATCGTGAAATCCTCCTTCCATCATGCTATTTAGTGCACATGTTCCAAATAATCTTTTTCTTTTTTCTTTTAGTTGCTACAAAGCATCTACTTGGGGTTTCCTTCAATTCATAGTGTATTTTTGAAATGTTTCCTCATTGGTTTCTTACACACACACACACACACACACACACACTTTTCTGAAATTTAATTATTGTATCTTTGCTCTGCTGTCAGAGGTGATGGTGACACTCCCATATGGTGCATGGACTTAACAAAAAACAAAGCCTCCAAACCCATATGTTTACTTCAACAGCTATTAATACAAGTGACTTTAAAGGCTTCTCAACATATGTTATCCATCTTTACCATCTAGCATAATATAGGAAGAGTGTGTATGTTGTGAGCCTCAGATGTCATTGGGAACCACTGTTGAGCATTCATGTCACGTTGACAAATGTCTCTCCTTTTGCTCCTCTTCCCTCCGTTGCCTCCTCTGCTCTCGAAATGGAGAGTGTAAGCTCCTTGAGGAAGAAGCCCTTTCTTCCACGCTGCTGCATGCCAACCCAATCTCCAAGAGGTGTGAGATTCCAGGGGTTTCAGATGCTTACCTAGGGACCATGTTTCCTTTGGAATTAGATATAGCAGAGACTGTGGTGTCTTTATGATATATGGTTTATGTACACACATATACAGCCTAAGCCCACGATGGAGGGGTTCACCGCATTAATACCCCATGAGGGTCTTGCTTCACTCATAGCACAGCCTTGGATCCAAATAGAGATTAGGCATCGATCTTCTCCACAGGTTTCAGCCTGCTTATTCTCCAGCTTCTAGCTTACACACTCCTACTCTCTGCTCTCAACTCTGCCTTTCCCCTTCCATCTACCCACAAGTTGAGGGAGGGGGTGCCACACAGAGCCCCTTCCTTTGTTCCCATTAATGGCCCATCACCCAGACTAGCACCTCCCTAAAAAACTAGCCTGGTTATTCCAAGAATTAGGGTCCAGGCATTCAGCCTAACCATCACTCCACATCCACACCATCAAACTCATGCTACTTTGTAAAGTGCTAAGTTCTTTCTTTCTTTCTTTCTTTCTTTCTTTCTTTCTTTCTTTCTTTCCTGCATTTTTGTAAAAATATAAGGTGGTGTGTACCATATACAAGAATTATAATATTAAAACATCAATAAGGCATCAGGAAAAATATCAGGCCAACTCACTATAAATAAAAGAAAATTCACATTTCCAAGGCTTGTATAATTTTTAGGCAATGTCTAAAAGAAGGCAGGAATAGCTTCTTCCAAACCTCTACTGGCCGGGAGTTCCACAGGGCAGGGTCTGCCACACTAAAAGCTTGGTCCCTAGTAAAGGCTGATTAAACCTCAGGGGTGTGAGGAACCATAGGAGTGTCCCATCAGAGGATTTCAGTGACTGAGGTAGAGCATTGATGGCACTAGTGTGTATGTCTGGCTACTGATCACATTGTTGTGTATGTATGTATAAATGCATCATCATCATTTTATTATTAATATGACTTTGCTTCCACCCTGCCTTCTGAAGAGTCTTGGGCAACCATGCAACATCCTAATTAAAACATTCTAATTAAAACAATTTCAAAAGTTTAAAACAACCAAAAGACCATTTCAAAACATGTACAGCAATTTCCATCTGCTTAAAACCTACCCACTGTTCACATACTAAATGCCTTAGTGGACAAAAATGTTTTCAGTTTGTGTTTAACTGATGGTAATATAGAGGGACAAGCAGACTTCCATAGGGAGGGTGCTTCATAATCAGGGCACATGCTCATTGATGACACTGTGAGCAAGGCCCCCCCTGCTGCTCTTAAGGCTCAGGTTGGTTGAAATGGGAGAGGGATGTTTTAGGTATTTGTGCCCCAAGCTGCCTTCTACCACCAGATTGACTTTGACCCACCACCTCAGAGGCTGCCAATGCATTGCTTCTAGGACCAGCAACACATGGCATTACCTCACTGCTCAGCTCAGCAGTCTGGCTGTCGCATTTTGCACCAGCTGCTGTTTCTAGATTGTCGTCAAGGGTAGCCTCATGTAGAGCACACAGCAGTAGTCCAAATGGGAGGAGAAGTAATTAATTCATTGGCTGAAAATATCCCTGGTTTGGGCCCAGAAGCTGACATCCTGGAATTTGATGATCTTGTCTCAAATGCCTTTATTTGTTGAAGATATTTATATCCCACCTCTTTTGCATCATGGAAATCAAGGCAGTGCAATGTACACAAAATCCCCAGGCAATCTTCTGTCCAGATCCAAATGCACTTAGCTGCAAGTGCAAAGTGGCTACCAAATGTCAGATAACTAGTTGCAGGCGAGATCTGGAGCGAACTCAGGTTTCCTCAGCATGTCATACCCCAACCTGGAATCAACTTCTCCAACTTCTGCATGACAGCAGGGCAGCTGTCACTTTTTAAAGTGTGCAAGTATGTGAATGAGGTCTATCATGCGAGTCTTTCCTCTAGAATAGTACTCATGTTCTTGGTGGTGATAGTGGTGGGTAGTGCCTATTCTGAAGGAAAGATCCTGACCCTAGGCCCCGCCCATGTGGTTGCAGGCTTTTAAGTATGGCAGCAACACTGTTGGGCGAATTCATAGAAAAGCAGCTCCCATGATAGGCTGGAATATGTAGACAGCACCTAAGGGATCATCTCTGGCTAAGTGATTCTAGTGTGCCTGCAGAAAGGGAGATCCATCTGATCAAGACATTTCTCTCTGTGTGTATGTGGATTTCCTTTAGGAGCAAGGGTTTTTCACTTAGTGGAAGCAAAGACTTTGCTAAATGGAAGAGACAGCAAAAGGGTGCCTGTCTATGAACCCATCCTTTCTACTGAACCCCAGAAGAGGAGACGCCCATTCATGTAGGAACCTCATAGATGCATGGAGCACTGTGCCAGCATCTGAATGTTGTTTTCCTTGGCTTTTTTTTTATTAAATCCATATATCAGCTGCATCATGTATACTACAGCTGGTTCTGCGATAAATAAATAAATGCATATGGAATGATATGTTGAATAAAACATAAATCTGAGTGATATGAATAGAATTTTAATAAAATTAAAAATATTGGCTTATAATTTTAATCATTTCAAAAGTTTTGGGCACTGACATCAAAACATTCTGGATCTGGATCTCACTGCTTCCCCACCAAGATGTAGTCAAGATAATTTTTTATTATTGACATATTCCCTTTGCCAGTTTATAAATTGGGTGTAGAGGCATTCAGAACATGACATTTGTATTGGAAAAATACTATAATGTGGTTTATTCTCTCTCTCCCCCCCCCCGCCGCATGCTGAATATTCAAACAAATAAACAAAACATGACATTTTTATTAAAATTCACCAGGTCCCTTGGAATGTCCTTTTGCTCTCCACAAGCCCTGATTTAAAAGAGAAATGTGTGTTGTTTGAAAAATATTTCATTCTGATTACAACATGTTCATATTAGTGAAATGCTTGAAAAGTTGCTTTTCAGCATCTATTTAGTCTCCAGGCCCTGAGGAATATCTCCATCCTCTAAGAGTTTAGAAGTCCTTAGGACCCAGCAGGAGAGATCAGTTATAACTATGGAGGAACAAGCTCATCTCTAAGTTGACTTAGTTGGTGTATTTAAAATGTTTTCATGTATAGCAGGTCATTTATATAGTAGGCATGAAATTAAAATGTCAAAGAAAGAAAGAAAGAATTGACACTGACCTTGGTTGTCTTGTACTTCTTATCCATGCATGAACGAAGACTGGTGCCTCTCTCGCCCCACTGAGTGGCATCCTAGAGGCACTCCAGGTCTCTCAATCTTGACAGATATTTTTTTTTTGGGGGGGGGGTGGACCCACCTCTTCTGTTTTGTTTAACCTACATTGGAATTGTTTTACTTATCTTTCCAATTGAATGAGCTTTTTCAAATTTCATAATAAGTTTGTTGTAACCCACCCTGTGGCAAAGGACAGGTAAGAAATCTTACAAATGAATGCAATCAGTACAGTGGTACCTCAGGTTACGAACTTAATTCGTTCCGGAGGTCTGTTCTTAACCTGAAACTGTTCTTAACTAGAGGTACCACTTTAGCTAATGGGGCCTCCCATTGCTGCCAAGCCACCGCTGCTCTATTTCTGTTCTCATCCTGGGGCAAAGTTCTTAACCCGAGGTACTACTTCCAGGTTAGCAGAGTTTCTAACCTGAAGTGTATGTAACCCGAGGTGTTTGTAACCCGAGGTACTACAATATCTGTTATTTGGAGTCTTTTCTCAGCCATGCGCCTCTACTTGTGCCACACCATTCATCATCCCTGCTTTACATTGTCCTTGAATAATATTTGCCTAGCTGGAATGTGCCCTTGAACTCTTATCATGCTTCTTGCTTGCCTGGATGGACAACAGTGAGAGGGGTGTGTAGAAAACAGCCTGGCAAACAAAGGTACAAGTGTGACCTTCGAAAAGCTGGCAAGAATCGAATGCAACCATCTGGCTGGGAAAGTTCATCCCCCTCCAGCTACCAGCTGCTGAACCAGCTGCTGTGGGCCCTCCAGATGTTGTTGCTACGCAACCCTCATCAGCCTCAGTCAGCATAGACAAAGGTCAGGGAAGAAGGGAGTTGGAGCTCAGTATCTTTCAGTGAACCACAGATTCCCCAATCCTACCACAGACTGAAGGGACAGAGGCAAAAAGGTAAAGGTAAAGGGACCCCTGACCGTTAGGTCCAGTCGTGATTGACTCTGGGGTTGCGGTGCTCATCTTGCTTTATTGGCCGAGGGAGCCGGCGTACAGCTGGTCATGTGGCCAGCAAGACTAAGTCACTTCTGGCGAACCAGAGCAGCACACGGAAATGCCGTTTACCTTCCAGCTGGCGCAGTACCTATTTACCTACTTGCACTTTGACTTGCTTTCAAACTGCTAGGTTGGCAGGAGCAGGGACCGAGCAACGGGAGCTCACCCTGCCGCGGGGATTCAAACCGCTGACCTTCTGATCTGCAAGTTCTATGCTCTGTGGTTTAACCCACAGCGCCATCTGCGTCCCAGGGACAGAGGTAAAGGCTGGCAATTTGGACAGCTAATTCTACATCTCTCTCCAGGAATAGAACTGTGTTTGGCAAGATGTGTTGCTACTTGTGTATTAAGCCAATCCCTAGGATCAGGTTCGCCAGAAGATATTAGGACAGTCCACTCCAACCTGCTGGCCTCCAGGTGTTTTGAACTACAACATCCATCAGCACCAGCCATCACAGCCCTTCTGTCCGAGATTGGTAGGAGTTGCAATCCAAAACATCTGCAGGCCACCAAGTTGGCAAAAGCTGCACTCAAAGTTTTCAAACAACAGATTACTATTTACCTGCAATATCTCCTCTATTGTAGAGTGATCTTCCCTTTTGCTTTTGCTGCTTCTGGCCCCTGATCTGAATGGAGATAGACCGCCTTGGTTATATACTCAAGTTCTTTGGGTTTGTTGGGCTGCAGCTGAAGACTGATCCCAAAACTCACCACAGGATGGGACCGGCTGGTACAGCAATCTTGTTGTACAAACATTGCTATGTGTCATTGCAAAGGTCCAGGAGCAGGGTGTGTAGCCTTCCCCCTGCCCACCCCCAGCCTGTTCTGATTGAATTCCTTTTCACCTCCACCCTTGTTGAAGCGCCAACATTAGTATAGAAGCCAAGGTCCCTTCACCCCCTATAAAATATTTGAGGAGGCTGCCCACCCAAGCTGATGGGCATTGCCATTCAAATGGTGTGTGTTTGTGCTGTGTCTTGTGATCAATTATGTGAGGTGAGGCTTGCCTGGCACTCCCCTCCCCCTCATATTTTACTCAAGTTGGCATCCCTGAACATTACTGGGGTTAGAACTGCAGAGGCTTCCATGGTATTGGGATGGGAACCAATGAGGTCAGGTCTCCAGTACTGTACTGCTGTGGGGAACAAGCCTTACTTGAGATGGCCACGCTGTAAGATCTGGACTCCTTCCATCTAAATTCAGGTGTCAATTTATGAATAAATCATATTTCTTAAAGCTATGACAGCCTCCACCACATATTGATTCTCAAAGGAACACAGAGCCTTGGTGAGCACCTGGAACCGACTGAAATCTTGACACAGCTCAGCAGAGATTGGGGGTGACAATCCAAGCCTTGTAACCATGTTTTCCCCTTATATTGCCACAAATTAAAGGTGGGGGGCGGGGCGCGGAGGTTGAACATGAAGGGAGAGACATAGACTATCCCCGTGGCGACTCTGCCTTTGACTACAGCCCTTTCAAATTGCTGCCTGTCCTGTAGAAATAAAGTTAAATGGCTACAGTAGTTTCCGTACGTGTTTTTAAACAGAACTGAGCAGAACTATATCTGTAAGATATCTGTCACTATCGGGCTCTGTTACATAGACTGTGAATTTAATCAAAACATCTCTCCCTCTCTTTTCAAAACATCACACCCTAAAAATAAGTGGTACATGTACATATTTTGATGTTTATTCCTACCGGATCGTGAACAAAATGGATCTGACAACTTTTCCCGAGTGCCTCTTCAATAGTCACTTAATGGAAACGTTGGAACGGAGAAGTCTGTTTAGAGTTCTTTCCTTCACTTGCCTCTGAACAAAACCTTAATGGTGTGTTTACGGCCTTGAGCTATGCTGCCTGTGAAGAAATGAAATTGTGGGTGGGTGGGTGGGTGGGGTGAAGGGAGAAGCTGGAAAACTCTAGGAAACACGTTTCTGCCGGTGAGGCCTCTGGAGTTGCCCATGTGCATCCCACATTGTGCCTTGCCCACGCTTTGATGTTTCTCTCCCCCCCATCCCCACACGTAAAACATACCTCATGGCCATCTTCCTCCCAAATAGGTGATCTGAAAACTCCCACTGATTTCGGGGGATGGGGGCAGCAGGATTGCCTCTGAATACGCTATACAGCAGAGATGTGTGTATGTACTTTTAAATCCGGCATGCTTATTCAGAAACAAGTTCCGCTGCCTTCCGTGGGGCTTCTGTTTAGGATTATTGCTGCTTCAGTGTACACAGTGGTACCTCAGGTTAAATACTTAATTCGTTCTGGAGGTCCCTTCTCAACCTGAAACTAATCTTAACCTGAAGCACCATTTTAGCTAATGGGGCCTCCTGCTGCCGCCGCACCGTCAGAGCACGATTTCTGTTCTCATCCTGAAGCAAAGTTCTTAACCTGAAGCACTATTTCTGGGTTAGCGGAGTCTGTAACCTGAAGCGTATGTAACCTGAGGTACCACTGTATTCAGACTCTTTTCTTCATTGCCAAATATCTCTTAAGATGCTGCCACCATGTGAGCTAAGAAGAGTCGGTTTTGATTGTCCATTAATGAATTAATCGCATTTCTATCTCACCTTTTTCTCCAAGGATCTCAAGGTAGTGTGCATGGTTCTTCCCACTCCTTATGTAATCTCCACAACAACCCTGTGAGATAAGTCAGATTGAAGGTTACCCAGTGAGTTTCATGGCCAAGCGGGGATTTGAACCCTCGTCTTCTAGGTCCTAGTCTGTCATCACACCACACCACTTCCTGAAGGAGTGTCTCCACCCCCGTTGTTCAGCCCGGACACTGCTCCGAGGGCCTTCTGGTGGTTCCCTCGCTGCAAGAAGTGAGGTTACAGGAAACCAGGCAGAGGGCCTTCTCAGTAGTGGTGCCCACCCTGTGGAATGCCCTCCCATCAGATGTCAAGGAAATAAACAACTATCTGACTTTTAGAAGACATCTGAAGACAACCATGTTTAGGAAAATTTTTAGTGTTTGATGTTTTATCGTGTTTTTTTTATATTCTGTTGGGGGCTGATGGGCGGGGTATAAATATACTATTATTATTAGTCATCATCCTAATTTCTATAGGTAAGGATTGCAGCCTTAATCCTTACTTTTCCCATTCCCCTTGGAAGGAAATATGGAGAACAGGAAGGGAACAACCAAAATGCATAAGAGAGAACTGTAGAAAATAGGAACATCGAAAGCTGCCTTCTACCGAGTGAGACCTCCAGGCTATCTAGCTCACTACTGTCTACACTAACCAGCAGCAGCTCTTCAGAGTTTCAGGCAAGTGCATTCCCAACCCTATTTGGAGATGCTGGGGATTGAACCTGGGACTTTTTGCATGCAAAGCAAAAATCCTACTGACCCATATCCATCCGGCAGCTTCTTGAGAAATATTGCTGCTTGATGTGTTTCCCTTCCAACAAGCTTCCCTTTGAAAACTTAAACCACTGAGGTCTGTACATGAGTGATGTGCACAGATGTCATCATATGTGCAGATGGCAGTTTCATGAATAGGAGTTCGGGGAGGGATTGCAGGTGTGGGGAAACCAGACAGGTGATATGCATTGGGTGAGGACATCTCCATCATCTCCATCATCTCTCTAGTGTGTACAGAAGTGTGCAATGCAACTTGAAATGTGAGGGGGCGGTGGAAATCAACCTCATTGCATTTTAAGCTGTTAATGTCTACATTAGTAGACAGCGCAGTGGTCTAAACCACTGAGCCTCTTCGGCTTGCTGATCAGAAGGTCGGCGGTTCAAATCCCCACAATGGGGTGAGCTCCCATTGCTCTGTCCCAGCTCCTGCCAACCTAGCAGTTCGAAAGCATGCCAAAAGTGCAAGTACATAAATAGGTACCGCTCTGGTGGGAAGGTACCGTATTTTTCACTCTATAAGACGCACCAGACCATAAGACACACCTAGTTTTTGGAGGAGGAAAAAAATAATAAAAAATCTGAATCTCAGAAGCCAGAGCAGCAAGAGGGATTGCTGCGCAGCGAAAGCAGCGATCCCTCTTCCTGTTTTGGCTTCTGGGATAGCTGCGCAGCCTGCATTCGCTACATAAGACGCACACACATTTCCCCTTACTTTTTAGGAGGGAAAAAGTGAGTCTTATAGAGCAAAAAATACGGTAAATGGCATTTCCGTGCACTGCTCTGGTTTCACCAGAAGTGGCTTAGTCATGCTGGCCACATGACCCAGAAAAACTGTCTGCAGACAAACACCGGCTCCCTCTGCCTGTAAAGTGAGATGAGCGCCACAACCCCAGAGTCATATGTGATTAGACTTAAGTGTCAGGGATCTTTCACCTTTCAATGTCTACATAGCCTAGCCGAGTAGTCTTCTGCCCTTCCTTTTATCCTGCCATCTCAAACACGGCAAGGCGCAAGGCTAAGAGCTTTCTTCCTATTCTCTACTTCCCTTGGATTTGCAGCCTTAATTGTCTGCATTTTCCCCAAAATCAATGTGTTCTTTTGAAAGAATATAAATTAATCAAAAGAATCGCACACATATTGTATGCACATTAAAATAAATATGCAACCCTGTACAAAAAGGAAGATGCACACTCAGACACATGTACACCTATGTGTGTGTGTGTGTGTGTGTGTGTGTGTGTGTGTGTGTGTGTAAAATACAGAGTCTGCTTTTGCCCATTTATAGTCATTCTCAGTCATATTGGGATTTCTGGCTCAGGCCTGCAGTTAAATAAGACACAACATTCGAAATGTGATCCTCTGTGGGACTACTGTGGAATTATGAACAGGCTGTTCTCATTGCTATCTTTCCCTAATGAAGGGCAAGGGACCCCAGTGGTATCTGGCTATCCGGTATAGATTTCTCTTTGGGATACAACACTTGATGGCTTCCTGGAAAGCTTGTGCATAGCAAACACATTCCTCATTAGTTCACAGAGTTCTACAAATTCCAAAAATACAGTTTGTGTACTGATGACACTGCCACCCTTTCTCTAATAAGTGTAGAAACTCATCAGGCTTCTGGGAGGTGAGTGTTTGAGACAATTACGTTACATAATAAGAATGAATTGGTAGATAACAAAAGTTGATTGACAGCAAGTACTGAGTTAGGAGCCTTCTGTCAGTCTTCAGGGAACCTGTTAGAAAATATTTATTATTCTACCAATTCTCCTACTACTAAATACTTCTTGAATTCCAATGAGATGCTACGTCAGGGCAGATGGTGTTGTTTGTATGGTAGTTGTGCTACCCTGCAATATTTAGCATTTATATAACACTTTCAAATGTCCACAGCATTTCACATGATTTCTCTTGTTGTGATACTTACAACACCCCTGCAAAGTAGATCAATGTTCTTATCCCCATATTGCAGATGGTAGACTGGGGTAGATAGAGAACGGGCCATCTCTTTTTCAGTGCCTATCCTACCTTACTGCTGTCATGGAATGCAAGGGTTCTGAAGTGGCTTTCCATTCATGCACACTGACTAGGCCCATGCCATATCTTACTAGGTTCTACAAGGACAACACAGAGACTAAGTAGAGTTTGGATTTGATATCCTGCTTTATCACTACCCAAAGGAGTCTCAAAGTGGCTAACATTCTCCTTTCCCTTCCTCTCCCACAACAAACACTCTGTGAGGTGAGTGGGGCTGAGAGACTTCAAAGAAGTGTGACTGGCCCAAGGTCACCCAGCAGCTGCATGTGGAGGAGCGGAGACACGAACCCGGTTCCCCAGATTACAAGTCCACTGCTCTTAACCACTACACCACACTGGCTCTGGAAAGAGCGAGCTGACAGGCAGTGCCACCCACTGGATGAGGTGTAAGAAGGGAGACTGCTGGGGGTGGTGGAAGGAAAACTGAGATTGGTGGGGCAGTGCTCCCTCTGTCCTAATGGACCAGATTCCACAGCCACCAACCCTGACTGCAGCCCTTTGCACCTCCTGAAAGCCTCTCTCAAAGTCTCCAAGCATCTGGAGGGGGTTTTCAGGGCAGGAGGGAGCTGCTTCCAGGACATGGTAGCACAAATGCCCCATTCCATAAGCAAAATTAACTCCATGCTGCTTTAAATCCAAGTCCATCCTTCTATCCAGCTGTTCTCAACGGTGATCATAGCATTTTGCCCATTATATTCTCCCACCAACCCTATGAGGTGGAGAAACCATGCTGTTTGCAAATGAGCAAATGTAGGCAAAGCTGTAAGAGATACCAATCCAATATTCTATGGTAAGAAAAAGGTATCCCCAAACTATTTGAGCAGTGTGCATTTATGAAAGGTGTGTGATTTCTAGAAGGATATGATGTAATAGCTCAGCTGGTTAGAGCATAGTGCTGACAATGCCAAGGTTGCAAGTTTGATTCCTGTATGGGACAGCAGCTTATTCTTCCATTGCAGGAGGTGGACTAGAAGGTCCTCAGAGTCCCTTGCAATTCTACAATTCTATGATTCTACAAAATATTGTTCTTTCCTTTCAAAATAATAATAATAAAATTACCCTGTCTTTAGAGTGCACTCATAGTTTACACAGAAGTAAGTCTCACTGGTTTGGATTCAAGAGACTGGGGAGCGGGGCGGGGCAGAGAGGAACCAAAGGAAGGAAAAACTTGCCATGCACTCCACTCCCATCTGATTTTTGGGAGTATTAAGTGATAGAAAGCTGTGATCTCATGCCCAAGCTGGCCAGATGATAAACAGAGAGAGAGGATGGAAGACCATGCAGGCTGAAGCAGCCAACTGTCTTTATGGACTTCCTACAGAATATCCCTGCCTAATTTATGACATGCCTTTTCAAGCTGACACTGCCACCAAGTGCTCATCTGCAGGATGAAAGGGGAAAAAATAGAAATAAAAGAAACCACTTACAGTCAGAGTCTACTTTGCCACGTGCTTCATAGCTGGGCAGAGGGTTGGCAAAGACTTCAAGGTCACATACAAGTCCTTCTTACATTGAGAAAAGTGCTTTTTCGGATCCTACCTGATAGCCAAGTCCCGTGTGTCACGGTCTTACTGCGTTAAACGTGCCATGTTGTTGTAGGTATTGGATGGGGCTCAAATCATTTAAGTGTGGTTTTTCCAGAGGATGCTAATCCATTGAAGTGAATGGGTAGTTTCCCCACCCCCATCTCCCTCCCTTCTTACTTACAAGCCCAAGGGTGGCACTACCTCCCAGCTTCCTCCTCCTTAGTCATAGCATTGTCCTTGTAGAACTTGGTGGGAAGTGGGGAGCAAGAGAGAGAAAACTTGAGTGAGTATGTATATATGTATGTCTGTAACATTGGCTCTGACTCCACCTACTGTTGGCCTCCCAACCTTCCACCCTACCAGCATGAAGTGCACCAGCCACCACTGAGGTTTTCTGGCGCCTACACAGGAGGTAGGAATGATAAAAACAAATTCACAGTAAAATGCATGCAGTTTTAGAATTGGCAATCTCCTAAACTAGAGGCTCCCAGACGGTGGTCCCCGAGCTTCATTCAGGCAGTCTGCAATGTGTCTGTGGATTTGTGGCTGGACATGGGAGGTGTCATATGCATCACCTTAAATATTGCTTGACTCTTGGAGCTTAAGGGATTGAATCGAGACCGTCTACATGCAAGGAAGATGCTCTACCACTAAGCAATAGAGGAAGAAAGTCACAACAACGGTTGACTTCGCTTTGAACTCTCCAATGTAGCCTTTTCATGGAGTTTTACTTTCAGGGTTTGAACCTTGAACATTGCACCAATTCAGCTTAGGGTGGTCATGTGATAGCATCTGAGTCAGCCGGAAGAGGGAGTTCTCTGAAACCGAACAGCTGGCACACTCCTATGGCAACTTTAATTAGGGTAACCAGATGTCCCTGGTTGCCAGGGACAATCCCCGGATTTGCAAATCTGTCCCTGGACAAATTCCATCCCCAGAATGTCCCCAGATTTGCAAATCTGTCCCCGGGAAATGTGGCAGTGGCAGTCTGAGCAGCCAACCTGGTAGCACTATTGGCTCTGGCTGGCTTCAGGAGTTGCTCGCAGCAGGGACGTCCAGCGGTACAGATCTCCTGCCCCCTTCCCCCTTTGTTTTGACAGATTGGGGGAGGCTCGGGAGTCATGGGTGGGTGGCTGTTGCCCAGGAGGGGCACAAGGTGCACGGTTTCTCTGCTAGGCAAAGTGCAAAGCCCTTCTGTTGCACCCTGTGAAACATAAATGTGCAGTGTTTTTTTTTTTAAACTGGGCAACAGCCACCTGCCCGTGACTCCCATGACCCCCAATCAGTCAAAACAAAGGAGGAAGGGGGCAGGAGATCGGGGGAGGCTCAGCAGTCACGGGCGGGCAGAGGCGCCGTTGCCCAGTTTTTTAAAAACTCTGCGCATTTATGTTTCACAGGGTGCGGAAGAAGGGCTTTGCACCTTTATACAATATGCATGTGTGCTTGGACCCAGGGTCTTTTGCCTCACCATCCCCACTACTGACTCCCTGTTGCCACTCAGCTTCCAAAAAAAAAAAAAAAAAAGGAGTGTCCCCGGATTCATTGAAAAAAAATCTGGTAACCATAACTTAAATGAGTTCAAGATCTGCTTTAGGGATGCCCAACTGGCTATGATTCTATGTTGCCCTTTAAAGCCATATGCAAACAGTGAAACATTGGGTGGAAGGCACTTGGATGCTATGGGTTCCAAATTACCGGTAAATCTGTCAGGGAAGAGGAATCCCATCCCACAGCAACCCAATGAGGGTTGAATATGGACATAGAATGCAGACTGGCTGTTGAGGGAGGTCAGGAGCAGAAAATCAGAGAGAAGGAGGGAGGGAGGAGTGGATGGATGGATGGAATTGTTGAAACTCTGAACAGAAGCACTCCACACTGAATTACAATATTACAGAGGTCCACTTGTTCCTTCAAGTTCCAAAGTTCAGGGTATCAGTGATGCTGCTTATGAAGCCAACACAACACCACCAAGACAGGAGGGGGGTACTGTCTGGATTTGGGGAACCCCAAGATTTGGAGAAGAATAAAAAATCAGGGGAAACTCCCAATTGGGAGGGGTGGATAGGGAGGATCTTTCAGTTCTGTGGGTCTGCAGCCCAAACACAACTTTGTCAGCTCATCAAGAGCAGGGCCTTATTTACAGCCAATCCTGCACCGAGTTTGGCCTCCCTTTATAAGCCTCTGCTGATTGGGAGGGGTTTATACAGGAGCCGAACTTTTGACAGGATTGGGCTCAGAGTCAGACCTATCTCGTTCCTCCTGCCTTTCCCAGCAGCGACGCTCTTTCGCTTGGCTTCCGCATAAGAAGATCCACCCCCATCTCTCCCCCCCCCCGCCCCAATTCCCAACCGAACCGTGTCTTCTGGTATTTGGAGCAATTATGCGGTGTGTGTTTCCCCCCTTCCTATTGGGACGATCTGTCAACAGCTTCTGGAAGCAGCTTATTCATCTTCATTAGGGCTCCAGCGATATGTCATTCCGGAGAGGAGGGGAAGACGACGAAGCCAATTTGGCTGGGACGATCAGGGAGCGAGGTCACGCTGCGCACCGAGGACTCGGTGGGTGCGAGCAAGGCTGGAGCGTGGGCCCGGCCGGGGGAGTCACTGGGGTGTCAAAGGACCCGCCGCTCCCCCGGGGAATCGACGACCCCTCACCCCGGGCCCTTCACATCCTCGTTAGCCATCGCGATCAGAGGCCGGCTGTGTGAAGGGCTGGCCCAGGACTCTTTGCAGAGGGAGTTTTAGGCTGCATTCCGAAGCAGGAAGAAATCCCGCTGGAATGAATGGGACGCATTCCAAGGAAATGCGCGCAAGACGGAGAGGAAGGGAGAAGCAGGATTCAGAGGGAAGGCAGAGCCAGGGCCGAAGGAGAGCCTCGACGGGACTGTGGAGGGGGGCGTGCAAGGGTATCGACGTCGGATTTCATGGGAAGCTCTTCGCCCCCCGCCCCAAACACCCCCCGGAACCCATACCAGTAGACTGGCTTCTGTTAAGATGGGTTCAGCACCTGGCAGAGAGCGAGACACCACAATTCTCTGCGTACATATTGTCAGCAAACAATTTTTTTTAAAGAAAGCCATGGTAGGAGCCCCAGTGGCACAATGCGTCTGGCTGTTAACCAGAAGGTTGGTGGTTCGAGCTCAGCCAGGGACGGCTTGTGGGCAGGATTCTTGGGGTTGGACTAGATGACCCTCGGAGTCTCTTCTACAATTCTGTGATTCTAAGTACACACAGAGAGTTCTTTGGCACTTTGCAAGATTAACATGTTTACTGTGGCACCAGCTTATCTTGCCCGAAAAAGACAGAGAAACACACACACCCCGAGTGAAAACCGGGATATGAAAAGAGATTGCTACAAGCATAAACCAGTGATGAGGAATTTTTGGCCCTCCAGATGTTCCTGAACTATGCCTCCCATCGTCCCTGACCATTGGCCATGCTTGCTGGGGTTCATGGGAGTTGTAGTTCAGCAGCATCTGGATGCCAAAGGTTCCCCAACCCTGCGGTCAAGAGAAGAACTCCCAACTGCAACTTTTTACTGCAGTGTCCCAGTTGCTCCATAAGTTCCCGATCCATTCCTGATGAGGGTCCTCTAGGCCAAGACACCGCTTGCCACAATCACCTGCCCTTTTGGCAGTCCTAAACTCATTTTCCCGGGTAAACGCCCTTCCATTTGAGGGCGTGTAAAGGGTGCCACGATACATCGGCTACCCTTTAAGGGGCCGCATAGCACATCTTGAAATAGTATATCACGCTGTTAATTGAGGGCAAAGCCACAAGCATGGATTTGGGATTCTTAAATCATTTCTCGTGTTATATGTTATATACCGCATAGATCACGGCGAAGACACACGTTCCTAACTCAGTAAGGTTGTGAGTCCAAGGACATTTTCTGAGTTCACTCAATGTGCCTTCCTTCTAGGAAAGGTCTTCCAAAAACACAGGATTTATTTAAGTGTCCATTATGTCCTGTTCACCTTATAGACCATTATCCTCTTCTTAAATCTCTCCCTCGCTCCGTTTTGGAAATTTCCATTCACTTTTGTCGGTTATTTATACCTCCATCTTAAGTCATAGTACTGATGCCAGAATTTGGCAAACCGCAGCTTCGCCATTAACACCTTTTTGCCGAGTCTTTCCCACTGATATTTGCCGACAGGGCGTTTCGAAGTGATTATTGCAGTCCATCCGATGTATTTCCCATTCAAATCGCTCTCTGGAGAGCCCCTAAGAACTCTGGAGTTGGCAAACTCGGCCCGGTTGGAGCCCAGCCCTGAACGGTGCCAAAAGTATGTTCTGCGCGCTCTTCTTGCTTTTCCAAAAGAAAGCGGTGGGTGGCGCTCGAGTTCCCTCGTATTATTTACCCGAAGGATGCTGTGCGCCGCGGGCTGACTCAGGGCTGGCTGGCACACGTCTCGAGGAGAGACCGAGGCAGAGAAATGGGCAGCTGAAATGTTTTTAGAATAACTTTTTTATTTTTTAAAAAATGACTGCTATTTAAAATGGTTAAAATGTCTCCCTAGACAGAATTAGGGATTCTAGGAAAGGCTATTTTTGGTCAACCAAAAAATGCTTATATTCCCAAACCGTTTGAAGAATCCCCGCATAAAGGATTGGATTAGATCACATAAAACATTCAAAGAATGGAGATTTCCCCTGATTTAGCAAGAGAAAGAAAGATCAAATCTGTTATGCTTCTCAAACCAATTGCTTTTTTGTTTGTTTTTTAATCACATTCATAAACAGTCATTTTAGCAGAATAAGATTGTGGGCGGACACATAAACCAGGGGATCATATCTTTTATTGTTTCTTAAAAATATCGACCTATAGTAGAAAAGGCTGAGCTGAACTCTCTCACCCTGTATGGCAGATTGCAAGACTCAAGCCTAAGGCATCTGCTACCCCAGCAACAGAAAGAATGGGAAATGAGGTGGTTGCATAACAATGTCACTTCTGACAACAGATGAGGGACATTTAAAAACAAAACAAAACACTGCTGTGTAAATATATCCCTGCAGGTAGAATAGTAGTGCATCAGGGAGTGCTTTGGATCAGAGAATGTTGCACTAGCCAGTGCAACAAGACAAGCCAGCCAGACAAGGCTCCTGACCAAATATTCATTTACCAAGGAATCATATCCATACACTTATATACTCAGGCTCCCGTTCCTTATATTGCGCTTGTGCACGTCTGTAAAGGTGAAGAAGAAGAAGAAGAAGAAGAAGAAGAAGAAGAAGAGTTTGGATTTGATATCCCGCCTTTCCCTCCCCTTCAGGAGTCTCAAAGCGGCTAACATTCTCCTTTCCCTCCCTCCCCCACAACAAACACTCTGTGAGGTGAGTGGGGCTGAGAGACTTCAGAGAAGTGTGACTGGCCCAAGGTCACCCAGCAGCTGCATGTGGAGGAGAGGAGACACGAACCCGGTTCCCCAGATTACGAGATTACCGCTCTTAACCACTACACCACACTGGCTCTCGTGCCCCCCTCTTTCAAAGTCAAGGACGACCAAATTGATTTTCGGAGACAGTCAAATACAATTATCCCCGTGCTATGGGACACAAGGCAACGCTGCGCTGGAATTAACCTCCTTTCAAGATTCTCTAACGATCACACGATTCATTTGCTCCCTTAATCCTAATAACCTTCCCAGCATCAGTTTCAATAACAGATTCCATTGAATAAGCCAACATCTGAATACATTTATGAGCTTGCCGAGATAACATTGCTCGGCCCCTTGTACTGTCCATTACAGACAGCCTGCGAAAGTGTTCAGACGGAGTAGGAGACAGAAACGGAAAGCGCCATTCCACACGGGCTGATAGAACACCGGGAGAGTGACAAAAAAGCGACACCCTGGTCCATTTCTCCCGTCTTTGCTAGTAGAATTGGGTATCCGTCCTTTGCGCTGGTCCAGTTCGCTTCTCCACGTCGGATCTGAGCAAAGGCCCAGGCCGTGCAAGAAATGGGATGGATTCCAAACCCTTTCTTGGGCAACGTTCACGGCCAGGTTTCTCTTTGCTAAGTTACCACCAACCAATCAGAGACTCAAAACCGAAAGGCACCGAGGATAGAAGGGGAGGAAGGAAACTTGTTTCACGCCAACGTGAACTTCGGAGACTCTTTTTCTTCGACTATTCGGGACTAGTCTAAAAGAGGACGGGAAACTGTGGAGCCAAGCCCCGCGATCAGACTAAACTGGGGCAGGATAGAGTCCAGAGGCCAATGGCATCTTTCCCCATTTTATCACGGATAATGCACGTCCCGAGGCTGAGTCCTAGATCAAATCGAGCTCTGAGGATATTAAGGCACGCCTTGGGTGGAGGACAATCCTTAAGCCGAAGAACAAACAGCACTAGACACCCCCCCTTTTTTTGAAAATATTAGTCAGGGACAATACTGTCCCCCCAACTCAAGTAAATAAATAGAAATAAAGTACTTAACTAACTGACCAATTGCTTCACAGATAACGAGGTTCTGCCACCTCCCAACATAAAGCCTGCCCCCCCAATAAATCCTGGCTTCGCCCATTGTATTAGTCCTCTTGGACAAAAGGGTCCACGTTTAGAGCGGTGGTGGCCTGTCCCCACTCTGACCACAGCTCCATTAATAAGCCCAGCTCTTTCCTTTCATCCATGATGTTTTGGGAGTACACTGATTTCAAACAAGCGGTGTATAAGATCGAAATGTCAAACTGTCCAGAGTTAGCCACCGTGGTGGCTTTCAGATATGGCTAGACTGCAGTTTCCATTAGCCCCAACCAACGTAGCCATTGATCATCAGGGATGAAAGGAGCTGTAGTCCACATTGACTGCGGGTGCGGCTAATGTGAATTATGGGTTCAGCCCCATCTGGAGGCCACCGTTGGCTACCCTGATCTAGCACAACATTGCTTTTTCAGTCTTCTCCAAACTGGTGCCGGGCAGATGTTTTGGGCTACAACTCTTTATCAAGCCCCAGCTTGATGGGTCTATATTCTGACTAGTCTCCCGAGTCTGCTACTTGATCTTTTTTAACCCTAAATATGCCACTAAGGGAACTTGGACATGTTTGCCCATTGAGCTAAAGGCCCGCTTCTTCCACCTGAATATTCCCGTGGTGATTGACTGGGCAATAGTCGGTGCTGCAAGCGAATAACCTCATGGTAGGAACTGACCAAGGCCACCCATGGAAACCTGTGGCAGAGAGGCAGGAGGCCTGCGCTCCAGATGTCCTGCGATATCAGACACATTCCAGAAACCGACACCACCCATAGCCTCCCTCAGCTTGGAGCACACAACAAACAGCTGCTGTTTGCACGTTGTAAGCCACCGTTTCCTTACAGGCAATGTATACAGTTTTCTGTAATACACCCTCCCCTTTTTATCAGTGAGATATTGCAGGGATGGCTCGCAGCTCCTCCAGACGTCTCTCTCTTTCTGCACTTACAGTCAATTAAAATAAAGAGAGCAACCCAGGCCAGGATGGATTAGATCCAAGGCTGAACAAAATCTCTGGTCTTAACCAACTGTCTCTCATATATTTGCAAAGAATATATTTGCAATGAAACAACAACAACAACGCTGCTCAATAATTAAAATACAGGCACGTTTACTCAGAAGTTTCATTGAGTCCCATTAGCTGCTCCAAGGACCACTTTAAAAATCACAAAACGGTAAACTCACTTTCCAGTATTACAGGAATCTTCTCCAAGTTCTATGTTAAACAACACGAAGTTGAGGGGAAAGAAGAAAAGAGTCGAAAAAAATATGCGTTAGTTAAGGCGACGTAGCGGAAGCTCCATCTCTTGCTTGTTAAGCTGGCGTCATAACGGCGATTTCTGTCCATCGCAAATCAATGTTTGTCCCAAAGCAAAGCATCCTGGCCGTGAAGCATTCTGGGAGCAGGGAAGGCAGTGGCCTCTCTCTCCCTCTGAAAACATCAACGCCAGCAGTTATTGGAATCGGTCTTTGGTAGTAATCGGAAGTCTCAAGTAGCTTGAAAGTCAGAATATGGGAGGGTGGGTGGAACCAGAATGAGAAAGAAATATCAGAATGCAGTGTGTGTGTCAGAATGAAACACACAAACACACATACACGAGGAAACGGTGGCAGTTTTAGATGAAGCAGAACGCATCAAAGCCAAATTCGGTAGTATTGCCTAGTGCTCGGGAAAGGCCTTCAGACGCCTTCAGACGCCCTACGCCTTCAGACACAGCGCAAGCCCTAGCTTGGTAGATAGTATAGTACTGGCCTTTAGGATTCGGCTCCTGCACAGCTAAACTCTGGGTATCCTCAAAAACGCAGACCGGTTGTTAATGTCAGAAAGAAGAAAAATAATTTCCATTTGCTTTGGTGCAGTGATCTTCTGCACTGGGAAGAAACAAAACTAATCGGCCTGCTAAGAATGTCGTTGAATCACCCAGACTATCGTGCGCTGCAGAAGCGGCTTCTATCATGACCCCCTAGGAGTAACCATTAGAAAAAATTTACTTAAGCCACCCCCTGCCCCAGTTTTGTGTAACAGACAAAGTGAGAGTCTTCCGCAGGATAGCTTTATTTTACTGTTGCAAGAGGATCTCGTGGCACCTTAAAGACAGAGAATGAGGCAAAGTTTTGCGAAAGGTAGCTACAGTATTCTCACACTTATCCTGTTCGGTACTGTTGTTGTTTTTAACCGACTAAGGTCCACCCAGCCCTTTTGCATTTTTATTTTGCATCTCTCTTTTTTTGCTTTCCCCAGATCAGAGGACGCTCCGTCCTGCGCATAGCCGATCCAATTCATCTCAACTGCATTCCTCGGATTGAATAGGATTCTCGGTCCTGCTGCAAATCCACACACAACCCCCCTGAGTTGCAATTGCACAGCCAGAACTTTAAACCCATCGACCGAAGCCAATGACTGGAGTAGCAGGCAAGCCTAAGGCGCCTTCTTTGGAGCTACGTCCAACTGAAATGAAGGAAAATGTGTTGAGAATTCCAGCGATGCCCACATGATGCCAATCCCATGTGTGGGCAGTAGTTTAACAGGGTTACCGAATGGGCCTCGGTTGGTCCTGATTCTGAGTTGTTGCATTATATTTTAAGTGCAATCCTATGCATGCCTGCTCGGAAGTAAGTCTCAGAGTGTCGAATGGAACACATACACATAAAGTGAACATGTGGAGGACTGGTGCCTTAATAGTGGTCACTTTTTAAATATATATATATATATATATATATATATATATATATATATATATATGCATGCTTCTATGTCGTATTGAGAAGGCAAAAACAAAGAAACAAGAAGCTCAGAAAATGCAGTTTAGGCTGCAATTGTATACCCATTTACTTGGCTGGAAGTAAGCCCCATTGAACTCAATGGGAGTTACATCTGAGCACAGAGGAATGTGTTGCTGACGTGTAAGGCCACAGTCCGAAACAGGCTTCCTGGGAACGTACTCCCTTGACTTTTCTGGTGGTTTCTTCAGAGTAATCCTATTCGGAAATGGACTGTGTTGCCATTGATAACAAGAAAGCTATTTCCCAGACTTGAATGAAATCTTTAAAGTCTTGAAGGAGTCCCATTTATTTCTGAGCAAACGCCTTGAGGATCACTGCATCCCTGTCTTCGGATATATAATGGCATACTTCTTGAATATGGCAATCTGGTTTAGCTGATGGACCAGTCAATCATTTATCTTACTAACAATTGTGTGGGGGTGTCTACGCGCCAGCGATATAACTAAAATCCGTGGACTATTACGGAGGCACTCTTTGGAAACTGTCAGTGTCTCCATTATAAAATGCTTCCTTTGAAGAGTTTTATAACACATAAAAATTTGCTCTGGGCAGAACATTAACATATCAAGCCTCACGCCAAGAGTGAATTTTATGGATATGATTATTTATTTACATTTAGGGGAGGAGGGAGTTTGCCCTCACTCTTTCAATCCTTTCTCAATGTTATTCATACTTTTATCTACTTTTTAAAATTTTCTTTTAAAATAAATAATTCTTATCATTCTTCTGCATTCATTTCAACCCACAACAAACCCTGGCCTTTAACACCTGAGAGATTTATTTTAGGATACACACAATTCTCTTATAGCCTGTTTTAACTGTTTATAATAATGCATTTTAAAATTATTGGAATTCCTCCTCGCTTCTTACCTGGGGGAGGTAAGAAATCTAATTATTAATTTTATTAAGAATAACTATCCTTCATCTTTCAGCGTGCTGCATAAAACGCATCTCTAATTTTGTTATTATCAAAGGGTGGTGTAAATTTTATTTTAAAAATCATTTTGTAATAATTTGTTATGAATGAAAATAAAACGGTAGTATGTCTGCCGCTGAATAGTTCTTCCCTTCTACATACCTGACGATTCCTTTGTATTAAGTCTTCCCACTAAAAACAGGATGTGACGGGACTTCCAAAACCCCAGACTAACAGGGCTCCAGCGCCTATGCAGAAGATCTATGTTGTATATTCAGACATTTCAGAATCTTAACTGGACACAGGGGCAAAAAAACCACGAAGAATTAGAAGAAAAGAGAAAAGGGGTGATGTTATAGTCAATGAGGACTGCACTGGATATTTAAAATGTGTCATTAGGCCTTTTTAATGTATTTTAAATGGTTACGAAAGTAATTAGGTTACATAGGCTGTGCATTAGCGGTCGCTGATAGTGGTGAACTTGAGAAACAGCTTAGACCACACCACAAAACAGGGATGAATACCTGAGCCATACATAGGTCATCATTCATCATAAATCCCGAGTGCCCGAAATGCATGGCAAGTGGTTTTTACATTGAATCTTAAACAGGATTTAGCGAAAGAGTATAACTCATAGACATAAGCACAAAAACAGAAAGATTGAATCGGGATCCCAACCACCTCTTAAAAAAAGAAAAAATCACGAGAAACAATCGTCTCCATGGCAGCTCAGTCTAGAATATAATATTAGTATTATTGCGTCCTATTTCCCAGGATTTGTGTTTTCGAATTGCCATTATCGTTTCCTCCAACAAGCTTGAACGAACAGTTGATTAAAGAATTAACTTTTTTTTTCAACCAGCTGCCAGCTATTTTATTAAAAACAAGCCAACAAACAAAAACTCCCATCGATTCACTGAACTAGAGGGCAAAAGGGGGCTGGCATTGAATTGAAAATGCTTTGTCCTAAATGAACGGTTTCAAATACTGTACGTGGGAAATTTTTTTTTTATGTTGTCCGGAGTCTTTCCTGCATCCCTCACATCCGGTAAGAATAAAGCCCCCGCCCAGAGAATCGGAGCTAGAGGATTCATCTGTCTGCTGCTGGCTGCAACTCCCAAGTTACTGGGAAGCAAAAATCTCATTGGATCCACATCGGTGCTTCGGGTGCTCTGCACGCAGTAAAGATCATCCGGAGCGGCCCAGTTAAGTTTTACAACACTTTAACCACGAAAAGGTGGATTTCTTCTCCATTATTACATTTCAGGTTTATGGGAGGCAGGAGCAGGTATGCTACACGCCTTTTAAAACCAAGATGGCAAAACATAAAAGTCTCCAGCCTCCGGGACTGGGCAAAGCCTTCGAAGGAAGAGCCGGAGAATCCTCGAAACGAGGGAGTTATGAGCCAGCCGCGAGTAGGAAGCCATGCTGTGATACCTTAAAAGAAGACGTCATCTGCTCCAATGCAGTCCACGGAAGATCAGGTTATAATACAGCAATAGGTCTGCAGTAATGCAGTAGGGATGGACATGGATGGACTGCAGGACTATTTTAAAGTGGTGTCAGCTTGCCTACTTGGGAGTCTCAGTTCTGTTAACCTAACACAGGCATGTGTTAGGTTAATAGGAAACAATGGGGATGTTGGGGGGGGGACAATAAGCTGGATATTTTAAAATGTTTTTTGCTTTAAGCAATAAACTTCCACACACCGTTAAACAGGCTGCAGCACAACTCCTCAGATATATACCGGAAGAATACGTATAGCTCACCTCATGGCCTGGGTGCTTAACACAGATTAAGTGCCCAGGAGGAGCCACAATGTGACCGCGGTTTCTACCTTCTTCTTGAGTTAGATTGCCGCGGTGGTGGGACAGAGTTGTAAGAATCCTGTTGTTGGCTTTTGTCTGCTGACTTTACCATTAGGCAGTTAAATAATTAACTCTTATTTAAGTCAATATTATAGTCTTAGCGCGGGGTAGCATTCTGATTTCCTGCCTCGGGCAGAAAAGACATCTTGATCCTTTTCTGGTTGTTGATTACTGAAATGTTTGGCGTTGGCAGCATCCGGTGAAGTTTAATTCCATTCCTCGGGTTTGTCTGTTGACTGAGGCGGCCTCCATTTCCTGAACTTGAAAGCAGTGCTTTGAAAAGCAGCGATCTTATGCATGCTTCTTTGAAAGCAAACGCCGCTGAACAAAGTGAAACTTGCTTTCAAGCAAACGTATTTGGAATTGGCCTGAATCATTACCCTTGTGTTGGGTCCTATGCTATGATTGTGCCAGGGAGGGAGAGGGAAAATGAAGAAGCATCTGAATGACATTGCTAATGAGTTTTTCCTTGAAGGGTTCGATAATCTGCCATAAACGAGGCGGGGAAAGGGAAGTGGGTATAGTACAATGGGGGTGGGGAGAGAACCCACCCACCCATCAACAAAACTGAATTATTACAATGATAGCAATGCGCCAGTGAAAGAAAACAATTAAGGAGTTTTTGCAGATTTTCGATCGTGCTCTTCTGGAAAACAGGGTGCGTGTGGATCGCCCGATCCGAATCAAGTGGCAGTCGATTCCACAGGAACTAGCAACCCCCTCTGCATCCTCTTCGCTTCAAAGCTTGGCCCATGAGTTGAGTGATTGCGGATCGCAGTTATGAAACGGACGAGAGGCCATTCTGAAGGAGAATAACTCCGGTAGCCCGAGCAGACCTCTTCAGACCTCGCCTCTGCGTCGCGAGCGTTTCCCATAGAAGTTCTTCATATTTCACAAGTTTCTGACATTCCTAACTCCAGTGGAAATGCTTTCAAGAGTACTTCCAGGAGGGGCGGAAGGAGAGCGGGGGTAGTTGGGGAGAGATGTCTGTAAATGCGCAGCCCCTTGAACTACATAGCATTTTATGGGCACTGAAAACCATCGAAATTGCCCATAAGGCTCCTCGATTTGTCTGTATACAGTCATGATATAGAATAACGACGCATTTAATGTTTCAAATCGCCGGCGGAGTAAACCAATTCTCAGGTGTAAACGATTACAAAACGCCTTAATAGCCGTCGCCGTTACATGCAATTTACCGCACTCCCCTCACTCCACCCTCTTTGTTCCTTGTTCGCATAGTTGTGATTTACAGACCCGCTCGAGCGCTAGGGTGGTGGCGCTTTGATTCCAGCATTAAGACTGAGCCAGTAATTCCCTAACTAGCCTAGACAAGGAGAGGGAGAGGATCTGGCTGGGAAACGATTGCAACAACGAGTCCCCAAACCTAGAGGTTCGTCTCAAGGAACTGCTGCAATTTCTGGTTTCGAAAGAAAGAAGATTCAGTCCTTGACTCGGTAGTTGCTCTTTTTATTTTCTGGGGCATTGCTACAGACGAAGTACAGCAACCAAAAATAGAAACCCGGCGCGCTTAAACAGAAGTGCCTGCGTTCTAGCAGACTTCCAAATAACAGCTGAATTCTGCACACGTCTCTTGAAAAATGACAATGCAATCCTAACCAACAATAGCGGTTTTCTGGACGGATTATTCGGAGCAAGATGTTTCCAAGGAAGTTTCCTTAGGATCCACTTGCAAAACCTTTCTAATCAATGGGATTTATTCCCAAATTTGTGAGGTGCAATGCTAGTTCAGCTTACTTCAACATTGGGGGACGGGGGGACGGGCATGAATCCTTGTCCTTCGGCTTCACAGGACTGTGGATCGGTTGTTTACTAAGAGCAAATTAGCGGTCAGATGTTTGTACTGCTATTCAGATCTCCATACTTAGCTCTCCTTAATTCTACAAAGCCCATTGTAGAATTTATTCCAGACTCTGTATTTCAAATGGAATAGAATTCCTATAGTGCATTTACTTGGAGGTGCCGCCGGGATCTACTTTCAAGTCAGTCTGTTTGTCTCAGCCTTAGTGACTTTAAAAATTGCACTTGCGTTTCTAGTGGAAATTTCGTTTCAACTCAAATGAGGAACTTTGTATGGTCGCATGACAGTCCCAAAGACCCCCAGCCTTGATTTGGGCTCTGGTTAGGCCTATTATAATCAATGAAAAGTTTTTAGTGATTCATTTCCTCTCTCTCTATTTTTTTTTAAAAGCAAGCTAAAGGAACATCCATTTCAAACAAAACTAGGGATGAATTTGAGGGCCACTTTAAGAGGCCATGTTAATAAATTTGTATCAACTGAACTGTTAGAGGGTTTTGCTCCACTAGCTGCCATGTCTTTAACTGATCAATAGACTAATCAACCACTTCACATTAAATTTTTCTCAGTCTTTAAGTGCCGTTCTGAGGATAGGGCAATCTGAACAGTAGATGATTGGAACTGAAGCTGACTTTGTAGTTGCTACAAATAGTAACCTGCTTGCTTATAAGTAATTTAAATTTAAATAAATTAACCTTCACTTGGAAGAAAAGAGTGTTTCTTTACGGAAAAAATCGGCATGTGAGCACCATTAAATGATGGGTCACCTTTTTTCAACTGAAATCCATTCGATTTGGCTACAATGGGGGTACTTGGGAGAAAATCTCATTGAACTTGGCAGGACCGTTTTTTTTAAATGAAAATCTTTCTCTGGCACACAATTTGGGAGTCAGTCCATCTGAAATCATCCCGAATAGCAAAGAGTAGCTTGTGCCCACTTAAAGGCCAACGGATTTATTGTGGGATGAACTTTCGTAGACTAGAACCCACCTCACTTGGTAATATGCAAGGTGCGTTGTACATACACACACTTGTATGGGGGGTTGGGATGGTGAAGAGTGGGGCCAACGAAATCTAAGACGTATAGCAGATCTGTGTACAGGACAAGAACAAAACTTCTCATTCATAAAATCCACTCTATTCTGTTGGGTACCCATCAAAACCTGAGGCAGCAAACCTTACCCTGTCCCAGCCTCGGTTGATTGGAAAGACCCAAGGCGGCTCCAGAGTAACTAAACAGCGTAAGCACAGCTAAAGGATGATTTCTGCAATCTTTCCATTGGAAGGATATTGGTACTAACCTTAATAACCATCGCCGGCTCCTGGGCTAAATGCCTTTCGTTTTGACTGAGCTGGGAGTCCTAGGTGATTTCACATGGCCTTACTTGCAAGTAAACGAGTTTTGGATCTCAACCTGCCGAATCTGTACTCTCAGATTCTATTTATTATTACTACTACAGTACTTCAATTTACACAACACTTTCAAGCAAGCCAATCCACGTGAAGTCTCTATATCTATATCTATATCTATATCTATAATCTCCATCTCCATCTCCATCTCCATCTCCATCTCCATCTCCATCTCCATCTCCATCTCCATCTCCATCTCCATCTCCATCTATATCTATATCTATATCTATATCTATATCTATATCTATATCTATATCATCTATATCTATATCTATATCTATATCTATATCTATCTGCATTCATTTTAAAGGCAATTTGGTCTCAGTGCCAGCAATGCTTACTCAGAAATAAGTCCAAGTGCTTTCCAAAGCGCTTTCCCTCAAGTACAGAAATGGGAGAAAACTGTGCACGCAGGATTGTAGCCTCACAGCATATAGATGTTTCCTCAGAACAAAGTATGGTAATCCTACGCACATTAATTTTGGAGTAGGTCCCATTGAACAGAATGGAAAGTTTCGTCTGAGCAACCCTAATCAATTCTGGGCAACGATGGGCACTTAAGATTCCCCACCGCCAATTTGGTAATCACCACTATCAGGGATGCAATTTGAATGAAATATTGGGGGGGGGCAGGTAAGCCCCGCTTCGCGTAACGGATCATGCATGCACACTATTTGAATGGCAATGCCAACCAACATTTTGGGGGCGGGGCGGTAGCCTCCTCAAATATTTTGTGGGGGGAGGGGACCTCGGTCCCTAGGATACTGTTGGCTCTTACACCCACTATAATCCCCTTCCTATATGAAAAAGAAGCGTATCGGCTAACAACAACGAGGACGACAGCAACAACTTTTTCCTTCGCGCGCACGATAAATTATAGTCACCTTGTCAAACCAGTGGGAACTCTAAATCACTCCATATTCTCAAAAAGTTACAGAGTGGTGGGAGAAACGATTTAAGATATTAGATCTCTCTGGAAATGGGAGATCGCTCAGGCGAGCTGGTTTCTGTGTATGTGTGTGTATTCGCGCTCGTTGTGGTGTGGATTGGGGAGGGAGTGGCGGGAGCGGGCCTGGCGATTGTTTACTGTTCTCCTCGCCGCCTCCTCCGAGCGCGCCCTGCAGGCTCCTCGGTCCCGGAGACTTTGATGGGAGCGCGACTGGACGATGAGCAGAGTCTCCCTTTCTCTGGCACGCCGGCCGGAGCCACTTGGGAGGTCCTGCCCAACTAAGGCAGCCACCGCTAACAACTCCCAACAGGGGACATCGTGGACCAGCCCAGGGTCACAATTAAAAACAAGCGCTTAAAAGAAAAGAAAAGAGACCTATCAAAGGCTGTGGGGGCAAGGGGAGCGAGCAGTCTGGAAAGAAAAAGCCACTTCCATTCATCAGAGGCCAGGAAGGCCGGAGCCCTCTCCCCCCCCCCTGTCCCACCCCGGTTTAGCTGGAGCCTTTGCCAAGGCTGTTTGTTTGTTTGTTTGTACCAAGGGCGTCTTCAAGCTGGGGCCATTTAAGCCGAAGACTAGCTTGAGAGCAAGTCCTCCTGAATCCCGCGAGGCTGCAGGCGAAGAGGGTGGGTCAGTTGCGATGGGAAGAAACTCTCCAGAATTCGGGAGTGTGGCGAGGACTGTCAAAACACATTCGCAGGAGGAAGAGAGAGGCATTGCAGAGGCAGCCTCAGCCTCACCCCAGGGACCCGCTAATGGGAGTGGGCGAAGGGTTGTCTGAAGCACCCACCGGCTTCTCTGCCTGAGTACAAAACCCTTTTTGTTATTTTCCAAAATTCCCTCTGGAACTTGCTTGCAAATAAGGCGCCAGTCCTCTTGCTTCGTAGAAAGTCCTGTTGAACTTAATGGGGCTGACTTTTGACGAGCCATCTATGACCGATAGATTTGCGCTGCAAGTGTTGTGTCACCACAAAACCATACAAAACTAAGCCATGATCAATCACCGGTTCTTACTCTCTTACTGCCTTATACTAAAAGTCAAGGATTCCCCTTTAATTGGTGGGATTGCCTTGCACATAACAGGAGCTTCTAAGGAAACTTACTGATAATAATAAAAATAATGATAATTTTACTGTTTATATCCTGCCCATCTGGCTGGGGGTTGCCCCAGCCACTCTGGGCGGCTTCCAACAAATATAACAACACAATAAAAAATCAAACATAGAAAAACAAAGAATATATATCTTGTGCCTTGCAGCTGTGCAAACCCGATACGAAACACCGGGAAGGCTAAGAATCCTATATAGACTTATTTTTTATTAAGTCCCATTCAGCTCAATACGACTTAACTTCCGTGTTAACATGCACAGGCGGATAAGGATGATAATAATAATTAATTTTTAATTCCTCGCCCATCTGGCAGGATTCCAGCCTAATCCTTTGTACTTTTACTCAGAAGTAAGCCTCGTTTCCAGGTTACTGTGCACGTGATTACTAGATGCTTCAAGACCCACCAGCTTTCGGGTCTAGCCAGATAAACTGCGTTGTGGATCTCCTGCACAGTCCACAATCTAGGGGAATCAATGGGATCCTGCTTGGAGCTGAGCTGAATTCAGTCCCCATTAAAGCCACGAACCTGATCGAAGAACACCTCACTGGGCTGTTATTATATGTAATGATTGTAGATTTCAGGTAGTTAGCCGTGTTGGTCTGACGCATTCGGAAAAAAATAAAAAAAATAAAAAATAAAAAAATTGTCCAGTAGCACCTTATACACCAACTAAGTGGTATCTGAAGAAGTGTGCATGCACACGAAAGCTTATACCAAGAACTAACTTAGTTGGTCTTTAAGGTGCTACAGGAAGAAATTTTTTTATTTTGACTATGGCAGACCAACACGGCTACCCATCTGTAACCAACTAAGTTTGTTCTGGTATAAGCTTTCCTGTGCATGTATCTGAAGAAGTGTGCATGCACATGAAAGATACCAGAACAAACTTAGTTGGTCTATGAGGTGCTACTGGACAATTTTCTATTTTTTATTTTTATATGTAATAATATTACACACGGTTTTATGAACTAAAGGAGGCGTTTGTTGTGGCGTCCTTGGTGGTATTTTACCTACAGGAACAATGACAAGTGATAAAACAAGCCACATCTTTTTGAAGATTGGATCCCTTCCGTCGCTAAAATCAAGCCATGACACCGGCCGGTGATTTGCACTGGACTATTCCGATTTATTTTGTTTCACGATCATAGAGAAGAAACAAAGCGGCGCATCTGTCCATCGGGACCTCGCCGTGCTTGGCTCAGTCCTCGTGTGAAGGAGCAAAGACGCTTTGTTTCCAGATCACTCCCGTTTAAGAGCCGAGGGACCAAGTGGTGGCGACCGCTCCCTCGAAAGAGAGCACGAACGAAAACGCCTGGGCGACCCTGCAGTGTAAACCCCAAGAAGCTTCCTCACCGCCTCTTTCCATTTTCCCCACATTAAAAAGATATAGGAACCAGGAATTAGAAAGCTCCCGTACTGGAACGGTAAGAGACTGGTAACAACTCCCCACCAAAGATGCGATTACTAGGGTGATCCTGAAATTACCCACAAGTAAGTCGCACTGGCTAGACCTTTCTGCTTAGAGTGGTGGGGACGGGACAAATCCAGGCTCAAATAAGCCTCATTGAACATAGTGGGAACTAACGCGATACAAAAGGGTGACGTTGCAGGGAACCAGGAACCAAGGAATGCCCATTCATTGGATTTTCCCTCCAGACAAAATGTTCCGAGGATCAGGGTGCAAGCATATATATATAAAATCGCCACTTACTTGGAAAGAGTGGCAAAACCTACATTCATTTTAGTGGAGCTGGATTGCAACCCATACTGCTAAGGGCATTTCTTAAATAAATAAATGGAACTTTTTCTTTTTCTTTTACTTATTCCAAGCAACAATAAAGTGCCAGCTTTAAAACTGAAGATATCCTGGGAGACTGGCACCTCTATTTAAAAGGAAGAAAAGTTCAATAGCGTTTCATTAGTAAAATCTGTTTCCCAGTAAAATCAACAGCAAAACCTTTGTCACTCTGAATGAATCTGATTGCTCACCAGAATTATAACCCTAGCCCTTTACTTTCTCAAGGCAAGGATGGACTCTTCCAAAACACTGTCTTCGAAGTAGACATGTATGATCTGGGTATCAATATATGGCGTGTATATGACACACAGGGTTGTGTGAACACACGAACACTGCAGTTTTCTGATCCCAAACCCGGTTTAAGCGCCTCTCATTGGCGTTGATTGCTCAGAAAACCTAAGCATGCCAATTTAGAAGACAATCCCGTTTAAATCAGTGGGATTTACTTGAGAGTAATCAACCATAGCCAGGATCCTCCCACTTTAAAAGCCTGACTCTCCACACTCACCGTCTGCATCTTCAAGTGGTCCTTGAACCACGCGAGTAAACCCTAACATCCTGAGGACTACATCCTTGGGCCAGTTTAGCAATCCAAGCAGAAAACAATTTACAACCCGGTCACTAACTTTTGCTAACTTGGAAGTGAAGCTGCGTGGCCCTGGAACGCACTAAGGGCTGCAACCCTATGAATACTTTACTTGGGAGCAAGCCTCAGTGCAGGCAGCAGGACTTCTGAATAAACATAGGATTGTGCTAGACAGCGATTTAAGACGCTTTTTAAATTGGAAGGCGGATCCTGTCGCAAAACAAAACCGAGTCATAACTAAATATTCGGCTTAATTATTTTTGGAGCTCGTTGAGGGCGCAACAGCAGGGGCGGAGAAACCGACTTATCCGGACTGCTGGTGCCGACTCCTCAGTTTTTCAGGGTGTGGAATGAGGGATCGGGCCCCGCATTCAATCCAGATTACCAGCTCTACTGCCTGCCTATCTCAAGAACCTGCAGGTTAAAGAGTAGTGTATGTGTTTGTTTGTTTGTTTGTTTGTTTGTTTGTTTGTGTGTGTGTGTGTGTGTGTGTCCGGGTCCGCGCGCGCGCCTTCCCTGAGATAACTGTGTCTCCTAACCACCCGCCCCCTCTCCTAGCCTTGTGCGGGAAGAGGCCCTAGCTCCGGAGCAGGAGATCACAGAGAAACGCCGAGCCCCAGGGACTACTCCCTTTCTTGGCTGCCAAATATGCTCAAGGCCAGGCCCTTTCGGCCTCTCCAGGGCTCGGTGGCGCTGCGGGAGGGGGCTGCGCAGAGCTCCAGAGGGGCCGAGGGAGGGAGTCAAGTGCCTGGTCTGGTCCTAGTGGTCTGCCGACACCGCTTTCGTGTAAACGCGTGCCAACAGGACGAGGGCTCCCCCCCCTTCCCCGCGTCTCCCCAAGGGCCCAGTTGCTAGTTACCTGAATTCCCTTCCCGGTGCGTTTCAGCGGCGTCGATCTCTCGGCGTCGTTTGGGGAAGTAGGCTGAGACGAGGAAGGAGAACTGAGACAGCGGGTTGTTCTGGGGGAGCGGAGAGGTTAGGAGGGCGGGGAGAAAGTCCCTAAACTGGAGCCCTGAAAGACGGCCTGGACTTTCCCCGCCGGAGCTGACGAAGTGGGGCTGCAGCAGCAGGATCTGGGGAAGGTTTCTCCCTGGTTGGGGAGAACGTCGGTGGAAGAAGGGAGGGCGGAGGGCGGAAGGACGGGAGGTTTCGCCTGAGAAACTTAATCTGCCCTACAGTAGCGCCGGAGTCTGGGATGTGTCACCGCTGACAGCAGCCTCGACGGGGCGGGGGGGCGCGCTCGCTCCCGTGCGCGCGCGCGCACACGGAGGCAAGTTGGTCAGTCAGGCGAGCAGCAGCACCGCCACCCCACCTCCCGGTTCCTCCAAAAGAGGGGAAGGGGCTGTGTGTGGGAGGGGGCGATCTATGACTTTTTTTTTGCGGGGGGGAAGATTAAGAAGAGAGGGCGGCAGAGAGCCCTCCGACGCTAGCTGTTGAAGGGCAATGTCATGTTTCAAGGCCACCAAAGGCCATAAACTTCAAGCGGGGCTTTGCTGGGGCTCCTCGGAATGACTTTAATGAATAATTTCGGAGACAGTTACGGCTTTGAGGTAATTGCTGCCGCGGCTCTATGAAAGCCAGACGTGGCGGCTGGCTCGGGAGAGGGGAGCTCTTCCAGCCGGGCCACTCGCCTGGCTCCCGGCAGAAGCCGCTGGTTCAGCTTGAAGAGAAGAGCTGCCTGGCAACCCGCCCCGTCGGACCTGGAAATCCTTGAAGCACCGGCGGGGAGGAAGGGAAAGGCCTTTCTGCGCACGCGCGATCTGGGAAGCTGTCCTCGACCCGCTCTTCCAACTCTTAACAGTGCAACTCAGAAGTAAGCTCTGTGTGGAGTTCAATGGGCCTACCCCCAGGAAAGTACAGTACTTGCAGGATTGCAGCCCAACAGTCAGTGGAGGTCGATCCATTAGGGCGCTGTCCCACCCATCTCAATTTTTCTTCAGCCAGTCAACAGCGTAATCCCATCCATGTATATTTAAATGGCAATGCCCCGGGGCGGGATTTAGGTTTGATGAGCCCCTAAGCTACTGAAGGTATTGGGGCCCTTTATATGTCCAGATGTCCTTTGTCAACAACAAATTGTTGCTGTTTTTTGTGTTGAATATATGCTATATGGTAATTTATGGACCTAATAGGTATCTAAAGCCATTTGCACATGTTGCCATGCAACCAGTCCAGGCAAAATGTAGGCACCCTATATATAGAAATGAGCAAACCAGTCATATTTTAGGGAGCAGGCTAGCAGGGGGGGCCCATTACTAACATCACAGTAGCCAGCACAAGAAAAAACACTGTTGCTGTATGTAGGTTTTATTTTATTTGTTTTTTATCTTATATTTTAGAAATGTACATCCAGTTTTTCCCCCTTTAAATTTTTTTTGGGTCCCCAAGAGAGTGGGGCCCTAAGTTATAGCTTGTTTAGCTTATACGTAAATCTGGCACCGGCAATGCCCATCAACTTTGGGAGGGTTGGCCCCCTCAAATATTTTATTTATCAGCCCCTAGAAGTTGGCTCCTTTGGTGGGATCTGTCTGCAAGGCAATGAAATTAAGTTCCTGGTCTTCAGTTGTGTTCATGGTAGGTTGCACCATGTCCATGAGATGGATGGTGAATGCTCCACCAGCCTTGGGTCAAAGACCCTTTATAGACATGAGAAGGGAGAGCCAGCATGGTGTAGTGGTTAAGAGCAGTGGACTCGTAATCTGGTGAACCGGTTCGTGTCCTGGCTCCTCCACATGCAGCTGCTGGGTGACCCTGGGCTAGTCACACTTCTCTGAAGTCTCTCAGCCTCACTCACCTCACAGAGTGTTTGTTGTGGGGGAGGAAGAGAAGGAGATTGTTAGCAGCTTTGATAACACAGACCCTAGGGCTTGCTGATAAAAAGGTCGGCAGTTCAAATCCCCATGACAGGGTCAGTTCCCATTGCTCGGTCCCAGCTTCTGCCAACCTAGCAGTTTGAAAGCATGAAATGCAAGTAGATAAATAGGTACTGCTCCGGCGGGAAGGTAAATGGCGTTTCCGTGCGCTGCTCTGGTTCACCAGAAATGGCTTAGTCATGCTGGCCACATGAGCTGGAAGCTGTACGCCGGCTCCCTCAGCCAATAAAGTGAGATGAGCGCAGCAACCCCAGAGTCGTTCGCGACTGGACCTAATGGTCAGGGGTCCCGTTACCTTAAGGGATATCAAATCCAAACTCCTCCTCCTCTTCTTCTTCAACTCTTGTTCTAAGGCAAGGTTTGCAGGGACCCTTGTGGTATGTTGGAGTCCACTATCTGCCCCAGCCAGCATAGCCAATGGCCAAGGGTTATGTGACTTCTACTCCAGCAACATCTGAAAGGCCCCATATTCCCAAACCTTCCTCTGAAGGCAATGTGTACAAGCTGCAATCCACTGCCCCGCTAATGTCCGTAGGCTCAGCCAACACTGATTTGGGAAGCAAGCTAAATCCAGCACAGAAGACAAAGGCGCATTGGCTTTACAGAAGATCTTCTATCTATGCTGCCTAAAGCTGGGGGGTGGGGAAATAACATTCTTCCCTCTGCATATTACATCTGATGCTGTATGCTTTGTTCTAAGGGTGGGCCGGGCAGAAATGCGTTTCATCTTACAACAGAATGTTGCTTTCATTTCCCATGGACACCCTCGGCAAAGCTAGCCTGGGTTAGAAGCTTCCGGCTCCAGCTGTTTTAAGGTACAGACAACAGAAAGACAGAGAGATCTGGGAGCAACAGCGCCCTCTTGTCTGACAACCACGTGTTTCTTCAGTGAGCGGATCCTGTGACGTGAATGGGTCTTTGGTCTCCACTTTCAAAGTGTGGCCTAGGCGTGAGCCGGATCCCGTGGCCACACAACCGGATCTGGTTCTACCCGTCAAGGGTACGCCCTATTATAACAATTTCGCGTGGAGGAGAGGTGGGGCGCTGTTTGTGGCTTCTTCTTATCTTTATTGCCACTGTTATTACCACAAATAACTAGTTTATTCAGGACTTCCATCATTTTCTGGGACGCAGCAGCATCCCCTCTTTGCTCCCTTCTATATAGTTCTCTCACATTTTTCTTTCACATTCTGTCTTTTTCACACGTTCCGATATAAAACTGCCGTGCTTTGGGAAAGTAAGTTCGCGATCCTCTACACCGTTACTTTTTAAAAATGTCCCACTTAAAGTAGGATCGGCTCACCAAGGAGTTTCGTCTCAGTTTAAGAATAGTTACTCGGGGGCGGGGGGGGGGGACGGGACACGACAACTTTTGTGGGGGTTCAGTGAGGTAATTGCAAAGGAAGTAGGCTCAGCAAGCTTAATGACTAGGGATTGATTCCTCATTGAACGGGCAGCGTCCGAATCACCTTTACTCAGAAGTCCCACAGTGCGCAATGGACTTGCTCCCGGGAGAGTATGCGACTAGTACTGCAGCCTGATTTAGAACTTACTTCTGAGTAAAATACTTAGAATGAAATCCAACTGAGTCATAGTACCATAGAAATCGATGGATTTGCGTGAAGCTACTCTTGAGTATGACTTGCACACTCTTGCACGCCGGCTTAACTGGACATAATTCAGAGGGACTTACATCCGGTGAACAGGATATTCTTTTTCTGATTGCAGTCCTGAAAGGAAGTGTATTCTTCATTGCTAAATGCAGTTCTCCAATGCTCTTTCTGTAGTTTTTGTGGGATATCTAAAATAAGGAAGTCAAAACCAACAACTTCTGATTGCTGAAAAGGCACACACACACACAGAGGAAGTTGGATCTCACAAGGTCTACTCTACAGGAAATCCTCCAGGTCAGAGCCTCTGCCAATTGTGTCCAGACAGGTAAAGGGGCACAACATATATAAGCTGCTCACAGCCCAGCGGCCTGCTCTCTCTGATCCCTGCTATCTGATCTCTTCTCTTTGATGCTTCATCAATGACTAGGGACGCAGGACATGTGCTGAGTCGCAGCTCAGGCTCCAATTCTAATCTAAACTATAGTATATGTCTGTTACTACATTTTAAGCCTGCCTCAAGACAGCTACTGTGAAACTGAGTGAGTCTAATTTTACTTATAAGAAGACCGTTTTAAGGGATTATTATTTTAGGGGGGAGGGGGAAATACCAGGAAATTCAGTCTGTAGCAAAGCACCCTGGATAAAAATGAAAAGGCTAAAGCTATTTTATCAACGGTTTCCTTATTTTTGCTGACAAAGGGATGCTCTCTGCTGAACTCACAAACGTAAGGAAAGATAATATCTAAGAAATATATCCTCTCCTACTTTCTATGCACATTCCCGAAGTTTTCGCTTCAGACACCGGATTCCTCCAAGTGCAAATTATTTGTGTCGTGTTTTGAGGAAACCTGCGCTCCTCATCTAGTCTCCTCAAAGCATAAACGCAGAGGTGCCTGACGTCTTCATTTTGATCAGGGTATCAATTGCACCAGCCATTTAAGTATAAGACTCGGAGCACAATCATGTCTGCTCAGAAGCAAGTCCTATTGAATTCAATGGGGCTTCCTCCCAGGGAGCCTTCCACCCATTCCTAAATCCATGTAGTTGCTTGCAGCGCTTCTCTCTGGCGTTTAGGGTGCGATGCCAACTTTGAAAGACAAAATATTTTTAGTTCCTGAGAAACGATTGCCGTTTTAATACTGCCTATTTAGAAGTACACTCGTTGACACCAATTAAGATTTATTTACGAATTAATTTGTTTTAGGGTCTGGGTATAGTTACCACGTCTGCTTTCTCGCTTTATTTCAGTACTTGGAAATAAGTGTTGCTATTTCGTCGTCGTCGTCCCCCGCCCCGTCAAAGCGCAAACGCCCCATGTTTTCCTTTCGGATGTGGTTGGACCAGAATCCGAAGCCTCAGCTCCGCATCCCCCTTGGCTTAACGAGGAATTGTGGCTTTCCTTTTGCAGACAGTGAAACTTGGCCGTGTCATTGGCTGCAGCAACGAAAGCCTCTCGTCTCTCAGGCCAATCAAAGCTCGGCCCCTGGCCAGCCTTCGGCGTCTTCCCTTAATCCGGCGCACAAATAAACCCAAGGTTCTCTCTCTGTCTCCTCTGCTGAATATATTATCAGTCGCCCCGCCTCGCTTTCCCGGTCCCACCATTTTAGGGCGACTCGAAAGATTCGCTTGCTGCACAATCTGGTTGAGGGATATTCTTACTCGAGAAGGATCCCCACAGTTCTCATAGAGCAAGTTTCACAGGCTGCTTTCCTGGGGGAGGGGAAATAGATTTTGGATCAGGAGCCTGAGGAGCGAAAGAGGGCTTGATATGAGACAGAGTTCCCCCCAGGACCGGCTCTTAGATGTGTAAAGCAGGATTGTTGCACTTTAAACATCTATGGCATCCCCGCAATAATCCCGGGTCGGAACTGTAGTTTGTGAAGGGCCCTGAGAACTGTTAGGAGACTCCTCTTCCCCTCACAATTCTCAGAGTCAATTGCTCTTCCTAGGGAGTTCTGGAAATTGTAGTTCTGTATCAGGAACAGGGGCTCTCCTAGCAGATCTCAGCACCCTTAACAAACTACAGTTCCCAGGATTCTTTGGGAGGCAGTATGCCATGACTACTTGAAGTGGCATGATACTGCTTTAAATGTATAGTGTGGATGGGGCAGAGCTGAGAACTGGAACCCTGGATGGAAAGAAATAATGTACAGTATATAATAGAATGCATTTAGATTTAGTGCAGGAGGGGTGAGAGGTGCAGAGCTACATTTAGCCACAGGGGCCTGAGGTTACCAATCCCTGGACTAGAGTTTCCAGGGAATGGTGCAGCTTCTAGGCAAACCTTTCTTCAGATACTTCTGGTGCAGAGTGGAAGAGTGGTACACAGCAAAACAAGAAAGTGGCTCATCTGTGTTCAGCAGTGTTGTGCTATATAATCTATCAATAGGTCTGTCTACTCTGTTATCCTCTCAACAGTTTGTCCTCTCTAGCAGTTAGTATTTGTGCAAGACCATTTAAATTTAAGGGGGAAAGCATCCCATTCACTCTGGATTCATAGAACTGCACAGTTAGAAGGTATCCTGAGGATCATCTATTTCAGCTCCCTACAATGCAGGAATATTCAGCTGTGCCATACGGGGACTGACTCTGCAACCTTGGCATTATCAGCAACATGCTCCACCAACTGAGCTACCCGGGGTGGGTAGATTACATCTATTGAAATGGGGAAAAATTGAAATGAAGGGGGTTTCAGATCACTGTAGGCTTCAGTTATGTTCCTCCTCTTACCTGGGCAGCAGATCAGCTTTCTTCAACAGAGGAGAAAGGAAAAAAGATGGGTGTAAAAGAGGCACTCTGCCCATGCTTTGACCAAGTTGATTGCGGCGTATGTATGTCTCTAGATTTGTATTGTGCAAATCTATTGAAATATTTCTATCTCACTCTCTAATGCAACATATTTGAAAATGAAGATATTTCACTGTGTAAACTGGAAGCCTTTATAACACACAAAAGATCTCAGGATGTTTTTATTTCTAAGGGATTGTTTGTTTCAAAAGAATACCAGCAAACCCATCTCCCAATAGCAGGTTCTGGGGAGAAAATATGAACTCCTCTGTACCCTCCCCAGCCTATACCTTTGTAAATTTTGTGTTCAGGATCAGTAAGTGCAGGAAATGCCCAGCAGACTATGAGATATGGCAAAGTACTGTGCTGTAAATATCGAAGTTTGTGCTACATTGTGAAACCTGGGCCAGCCCTACCATTATGCGATTTGAGGAAGCTGCTTTGGGCAAGCAGATTTTGGGTATCATGAAAGGGCAGCAAGTTGCTTGCTGCTTAATTTATTGCATTTTCCCCAATGTCAGCAATGGGGAAGAGAGGGGGGTGCGCTTCTGCCTTAGACACCAAAATAATTCGATGGGACTTCAGTAGTATGCACCATATGCCAGCCCTGTTTTGAAACCTGGTGGACCCCTGAGGTGGCAGGCCAGCCAACCCAAGTCTTCCTCTGGTTCTGTCCATTGCAGATCCCTGGCATCTATGTCGATTCTGGAGCAGAGTTCCAAGCTGAAGATGACCCAAATTTTGAGAAGAGCATTGCCACCATTGTATCCAACCAACTTCTCCTCGGAGTAGAACCACTGGATGGAATGGACATAAATTAATCACGTCTATCAATTTCAATGTGTCTACTTCGAGTCGAAGTAACTTTCGATACAGCCCATTGTTGAGGGTTAAGAAGACAGACATTCCCAGGGCCTTGGAAATATTTTCCAGTGCTTCCATTATCTGGTCATCAGGTCCCCCCCCCCCTTCCAAGATATTTGCAGCAAAGCGAAATGAATCCAGCATGCAAAACCTCAATAAGACAAAAAGGATTCAGAAAACGAGAGGTTTTCTTGGATGAAAAGACAGAATTAGGAGAGAAGAAAGAAAAGAGAGCAAAGAAAGGCTTCCTCTATATCCCCTCGCATTCCAGCTGGTGGCCTGGAACTTCAGCTGGTGTTTGGAAAGCGGCTTGGTGATTACACCCAAGTCTTGAGCAGGATGGCTCCTCGCCGTCTGATCTGACGTCAGGGTGTCCATAGAGGCTCTCATTGCAAGGCAGGAGGGAGGGAGGGAGGGAGAGAGGAGAGTTCTAATCACTGCCAGATGTCCTTAATAGCAAATATCAAGACTTATATGGTGCCTAAGAATAAATTTGTAATCAGGGCTCCGCGCGAGCCCATCATCAAAGCAGTGGCATTGCTGAAGGAATAGGAGGGGGGGGGGGAGAGACGCTCAGCTTGAATGGCTACCTTTGGGGGTGAAGGAGAGAGAAGAGAGGACAGGCCCTCAAGAGAGTTCCCTGAAAGGAACAGGTCTCTAACCTCGCCCCGCCCCGTTCTCGAGGCTCTCCAGAATTTATGTGAATATATAATTCAGATAAGCATTGCGCTTTAATCTCCATTAAAGGCGGGGGGGGGGAGGTTTAAACAGCTGAACCGTAATCGGCCAATTAGAAATGGAAAAGATTTGAAGGTGCTGGGGTGGGGAGTGTACATATTTCATAGACTGGAAAGTAAAAAGAAGAGCGTGAGAGAATGATAAGTCTGAGTTATAACTGCAGAAGGGGTTACAACAGCGGCAGGAACGTGGCCATCCGTTTATTTTCCACTGTCAAGGGCAGCTCCATTCCCAGGAAAGAGACACAGTCCAGTTAAAAAAGGTCCCAGTTTTCAAGTCCAAAAGCACTTCCACCGCCCATGGTAGGGCTGGACTGCAACCTTACTTGGAAGTCATTCGCTTTATTTCAACGGAATCTCCTTCCACGCATCTGGGATAGCAGTTTAATGTTGCAAATCTTCTCGACTTAATGGCAAGCGTCAAAGACAGGCGTAAAAATCAATGATACGCGCGTTTTAAACGGCTGCCTGGCTGGAGGGTGTAAGGAAATCCGAATAGTTTGACAGTGTAGTAGGGTCTTGCAAACGCGACCCCCCTGTCTGTGCTCACTCAGAAGAGAATCCATTGAAGTTCCATGGGGCTTACACATATAGGGATCCCCAAGTGACATGCGGATCGCAGCCAAAGGAGGCCAGCGAGACGCTCCGCGCGTCATTCTGACGCCAACTTTGACGGAGAGGCTCGCCATCGTTATCTGGCTCGAAGGAAAAACCGCTGTAAATTTCAGGAACCGGGTTGGGGTGGTAGAGTGAGCAATTCTACGGAACATGTGACAAATCCACAACACAGAGAAAGCTCACGGAAGAACGGAAGAACTACAAACGGAAGAACTACAAACAAGGACGATCGATCCCAGTGCTCGAAATACAATCTAATAATTCCTAACACGTTTTCTTTCCAGTTCCTACTACTAACGCCATCTGCTGTTTTTGGAATAAGTATCGAAGAAAAAAGGAATGAATGAAAGGAACGAAAAGTCTTCTTTTTCAAGCCTGACCTCTTTACCTAATCATCTAACAAAAGTAAGATTATAGGAATCCTGGAATACATCCATACACCCCATTCCATAAAGTATAATCTTTAAGACTGGGGAATTTTCATGGATTATCAACTCAGTCCGATAGACGTCTTCTAAGCAGCGATGGCTTTGAGTTCAGTAGGGTTTACGCCCAAGTAATCGAACTGAACACAAGGGTTGTTTACAACAGCATTGAAATTCCTTTAACAGATGTGTGTCCGCGAGTGTCTGGTGCTGATGGGTGTGGGAGTTGTTCTCATGAACTATGATTAGGGGAACTTCATCTTGTAATCGATGGGTGTGTTGCGTAGATTAGGCTGCAGTCCTCTCGTCCGGGATTAGGAACCTGCAGATCTCCATTTGTGGTTGGACTCCAACTCCCATCAACCTCAGCCAGCGTGGGTGATAGTCAGTATGATAAGCCAAATTAATGGTGGGTCACATATTTTCTACCCCTCGGCTATAGGACTTCAGCCAAGTCCTCGCAGCTCCTCTGTTACAATTGAAGGTACCCTATAGTTCATGAGAACTGTCCCTCATCACCGTCAAACATGCACAGGCGTAAGTCTGTTAAAGAGGTTTCAGTGCTGGTGTAAACAGTCCCTGGTTCAATGCAGACAAGATAATTTTCAACAAGGGAAATACTGATTTCAGAGAATTTGCTCTGTAATTAAATAGATCCCAACCCATCACTTGCACTGAGGAGCTTCAATGTGAGTTTGGTAATGGTAGGCCCTGCTCCGACTAGTGGAGACTGATTTCCATGCAAATGTAAATCAGTAGTAAAATAACAAGTGTCTACTAAACTAGTACTACTAAAACAAGCTATTCTGAAATATGTGGATAGGAGGAAACTATCTGTAGTAAACATGCAAGCAAATCAATATCATCTTGCATTCCTAGGGTATTTGAAGCGCCCTCTTGAGCACAAAATATATATTTGGAAGCATTTCAAATTTGAAACGAATGGTACCTCTTCCAAGCAGATGTATTTGGAGCAGCAGTTGTAAGAAGAAATATGTGGAAAGGATAGTGGTATCCCAAATTGGACATGCTCGCTTTTAAGTTACTTTTGGAAATCTAAGATGTGGGTTGTACATTGAATGAAATCCAGGTACTTTATTCCAGCTGTGAAAGCGGAAGGCCACGGAGAGGGAATATATTGTGTGGATTGAAATAGCAAACGGTCCACACATTTATATCTACATATTAAATCTAAGACTGGGCAAGTTGAATGGGAGAGACACATAGTACAATTCTAATATGTGTTGATTCGGAAGGAAGACCCACTCTGCTGAGTAGGGTTTCCTCTCTGGTAAAAAAAAAAAATTAAAAATATTGTGAACCGCCCTGAGATCTTCTGATGAAGGGCGGTATAAAAATTTAATAAAGAATAAAGTAAATGAATGAATGTGCCTGTAATAATTCGGACTTTCGCCAGGTCGTGGACAATAACCCCGGAGCGCCAGGACCTCAGCAGTTATCCTGAGCTGCATCTTGTCCACAAACGTAGCTGAAAGGTTAATGTTAAAGTAAGATATATTTAAATAACTTTGCATGTTGATTGAGAGAGAGACGAAAAGTTGGCCACAAACAAAAACAACAAAACATACTGGGTGGTAGGCCTTGGATGGCAGATTCTGAAATCCGATTCACCCAGCTGAATCAGGGCCTTTTTCTAGTGTGCAGCTTTTAAACAGAATCTAAAGGGATATGAAGTCAGCACGTTAATATTGTGGCTAGTTATTCTTTTCACTTCTTCAGGCTGTGATGCACTGCGGCTTAAGCCTCCCCGCAGGAAAATGAAAAGCAAATAGCGCATTCTCGGCAGCTCCCAACAAGGGCCGACCTCCTAAAACTTTGCATTTTCCACCTATTTCAATGCAATCCACTTCCAAACAAGCAAACCTTCAGATTCCCAACCTACAGTTTACCCCTACACAAATAAACGATTTTCGCGGGCTCTTAAAATAAATCACCGCAGCACGGCTGAAGCTGTAGAGAGAGCAACACCCCATACTGAAGACATTATAGATAAGTGAAGTCCCATTGAAATCAAAGGGAGCTAATTCCAAGCAAATGTGTTTAGGATCGGAGCGCCTCCCTGCAATCTGGAAGCCAGCTACTCTCGCGAAGCTCCAGTTGCCTATTTAAAACAAGTGACGGGAAGGAACAGAGTCCAAAAGGCGCATTCCTGTCCCACATTCACATATGTGAGATGCTCACCCGACTGAAGTCAGAGGGGCTTCATTCTCTCAATAAGAGAATTTGCACGCTTTTCAGGGCCGCCTTGTTAAAGAAGTCAAACAGTAGATTCCACGGCCCCAATCCTGCGCGCTTTAACTCTGCAGGCCCCACTGAAGCCCGCGAGGCTGGAGCTCAAGAAAGCGTGCAGAGTACTGCAGCCTTAAAACCATTCCAAATAATCCTTTCAAAACAAAACAGGGAAAGTAAGTAAAGATAATTCACATTAATAAGGAAGAAGTTTTATATGCCTTCCAAACACGATTCTTTCCTTATGCTAGTAAGGGAAAGGAGAGGCAAAATGCTAATTTTGAAGGCCATGATGGAGAATTAAACACACTTGTGAGCTATACTGTATCTGAAAATCATTAAACACCATGGCATATGCTACTATCACTTTTTTTAAAAAAAAGTATATTCCATTCTCGCAAAACTGTTGCCCACAAGCAGAATACATTTGCATGGAAGCGAGTCCCTAGGGAGTTAATGCTGCACGCCAATGCTAGTGGATGGGGTGCAACCCAGTTTCGCACGTGTTTACCCCCAAGTAAGTGATCATAGGACTGGGCAGGGTTACAGGGCGATCCGCAGCCGATAAAAACCATCCAGGGATTTCAATTAGAATGTGGGCTGTTTCCTGGTCCCATTGCCCTGGGCCAGAAAACCAAATCTATTTCGAGGCAATTTGCCTCCCGAAAAATGTACTGTATTCGGGATCATGAGGCTAATGACCGCAGCCTGGCGTGGCGTCTCATCCTGGGAAGATTTGCTGGGAAGCAAAAGTCCCACGGATCAGAGCAGAATTCCCTGTCTTGTTCACTGTAGAAAGTCGCCCTCGCCACAACCCTCCAGATTTCTGCGTCAACATGCAGGGGGATGGCTCTGCGAGGGTGATCTGACGGAGGCTACCAACCCGATCCTATGCATGTTTACTCTCAAGTGAACAAACGCGCCTAACAGAGAGGGGAGTGGGGTCTCCTTGAGGATTAAAGAAACTTCAGTGAAACACCCGCCTTGCATCCAGGCGCTTCGTCCTCTCTGCGATGCGCGTTTCCAAACCAGCTGCAGAAGATTCTCTCCTTGGCTGTGGCTCATTCATTAATTTCCCCTCTCGGATTACCTACCAAATAGTTGCTGCGGCCTCTTAAGCCATTATTGCCAGCCAGGAGGCGACGCAAGAGAAAAGGATCCTGATCTTTTTCTCAGGCCTCTCTATCTCTTCCCTCCCTGTGGCGCTAGTTGCGCAGCGGTTATCATCCCAGGGAAGGGAGTGGGGGGTGGACAAGGCGACGGAGAAGTTCAGGCCTGACCTTAGCGAGAACTTTACAGATAGAGAGGGAGAGAGAGACGTTGCCAGGCTCGTCCCCAGTTCCCAGCGAGTCGCTGCCCGAAAGGACCACGTCCCAAGAAGCGAGAGAGGGCCTTATCAGGCTCGCAGCTCCCGCGCAGCGATCTGGGGCCAGGGCTCCTGACATCCCAATCGACCATCAATTTACCTTCCACCGCCCCGCTTCCCCATTTAGCTTTTAACGTCAAAAGCTACATTTTTGTCGGCTCCGGCCTGTCTAGGGCTCTTGCGATTTAGCTCCAGGAATGATTGCTCCTGAGAAAATAGCAACAGCCCCATTACCGAGCAATTAAAAAGGATCTCTCCCCCCCACCCTTTCCCTCTCCCCCTCTTTCCCCTCTTAACCCTCGCCCGCCCACCCGCCATCACCTTTCAGTGGGTCCGATGGCCCCACTCGTTTAGACAAAGAGAGGGAGGAGGAGGAGGACTGGAAGCCAAAAGTCCTATTGATCATCTGGTGGAAAGGGGGAAAAATGCGGGTCAGTCAACCTGGTCTGTTTCTATGGTTGAGATCCTCCGCGCACACTTAGAAATACCTCTTCACGGAAGTCAGAGGATTTCTTGGGTTTGGGGGGGGGGCTTGTTGTCTGAGAGCTTAGATCGCTAGCGATCGGTACACACATTTAAGGCCTGGCCCGGCAGACACTGTTATTATTCTCGTGCTGGACTCTTATTTCTAGCACCAGGGGTCGAAAATGGTGCAACCGAGCTAGTATCTATGATTACTTGGAAGTCAGCGCCGCGGATTTCAGTTTATCAAGTAAACGTGGGTAGGATTGCAGTCTCAAAGCTCTTGACTTTGGGTGGGATCCTGACGATTCTGTAGCATCTTTCGATTCTAGGGTGGGGGAAGCTTTAAAGTAATGCATAAGCATGTTCACACGGAGTTAACAGTCTCTCTCTCTCTCTCATACCACCTAAGCGACTGGATGATCGACTATTTCGACAATACGACGGGCTTTATTCCCCAGAAAGAGTGGCATTGGTGACCGTGTGAGCTCGTGCGTACACGTGTGTGAGAGAAAGCCTAGCTCGCTCAAGTATGCTCTCTACTGCAAACAAACAAGTGCAGGTTTTCCTTTTCTGCTGCTTGGGAAGGAAGGGTTGAGAAGTTTGAATGAGGAATAATTTATTCATTAAATTGGGGGGTTCCTAAAAGAAGAGGTGGTGGTGAAGAATCAACCCTTAAGCACTCGCTGCAGCCTCGGGACATAGACCCGCTTCTTCTAAAATCCTAGTTCAAAAGCACTGCGTGGATGTAACAGTGAAAACGTAACATAGAAAGACTTGCCAGTCGATATTCTGGGCCAGAAATCTACAAACACGCGAGGACGGGCGGCATGTGGGAGTGGGAAGTTTGCGCGATCCTGGAACCAGTTGTTTCTCTTTTCTATCCAGAACTTTGGATAGCGTTGAGCAAGATCTACGAAAAATCGTACTGGGTTGGAAAGGAGAGATTGGATCCAGCTACAACAGCAGCTGGAGTTAACTTTTTTGAAAAGAAAAGTGTGAGGTGGGGTTGGGGGGGGGGAGAGAGGGAATGTTCCTTCCCAGGCAAGTGTCTGTAAACACAGCTCTTCCCAGCCTCAGCTACCTGACCCCGGGACTGGAAGAGGGCACACCACGTTGGCCTCGTTGTTGTAACCTCGCAACCTTCCTGTTGTCAAGGCGGCCTGGCCAGCGGTGTAAAAGGCCCCTGCTTATCTTTTTATGGGCAGCTGGAAATCTACCTTCTCTCATCGTCAGAGCACGGCCAGGGCGAGCCATTTAAAAGAAAAGAAAAAAAGGGGGGGTTTCAAAAAACAACAGCCACGCACATCAGAGACATCTGGGGCAGAGCCAGCCAGCCTGCGCGGATGTCTTGTTCCATTCACGCCGGGAGCCCGGGGGCTACAGATCTATAAAAGTGAGCTCGAGAGAAAGAATGAAAAATCCTCTCGCTTAACCTTGAAAGCCCGATTAAGACCCAAGCAAGCTTCCTCAGGGGACAAGCTTAAACCCCACGCAAAACGACGGACGCCATTCGGTTCCTAAGTCCTCAACTTAAACTCCGTTAGCGCCGCTTATGTTTTCAGGCCGGTCAAGAAAAGGCTGAAAAGAAAACTCAGGACTGAGCAGCAGTATTGGGAAATTTTGGGCAATGCTGTTGCGAAGAGGGAGCGTGGTCCTTTAAAAAGGGACGAGAATGGCGGGGCTTTCCTATTTCGCGACACCAGCGTTTCTTCGGGTTGTTAGAAGCCAGCGTCGCCTTATGGGGGCGGTTTCTAGCCCTGGTCAGTTTCAAGGAGGTTCAAGGCTGTTTGCCCGGCCTGGTGGCGTTTCCACCCCAAGAGAAGTTTCGGTAGCACAAGCCCATTTTATTCTCTTCCTCGCTCCCCTTAAGAACATTACAGAGCCCAATTCGGAAGCCCTTGCCAGAGTAGGATTACACTTACACACACACACACACACTTTAAATAAATGAACTCGCTGCAGTCAATTGGAAGGAAAAGTGCAACCCAGGAGAGTTTTAGGGAACCACAAAGTTAATATCCAGGTCACCGTATCTCACTGTAAATCTTGCATTTCTCCCCTTTCCGAAATCCCTAGCCTTGCTCCCTGTTTCATACTTGACATAAAGCTCCAAGTTACATAATCACTTATACGGTATACCGAGGTTTCCTAAACCATCTTTGGCCTGGCCCCAGCCAAAGCCAAACCCTACAACGCCCTAGCGGTTGTCACCTCTGAAAGCAATACGCCGAGAAAAACAGCTCGCTCCGATAAGCACGAAATAAATATCCAGATTAGCTCCCGTCCGCAGTATCCTCCCCCATTCGCAAGCAAACACCTTTAGAAATCACTAAATTATTACAGCTTCAGTAAAACTAAACAACCTCTCTCACTCCTCAGAGAAAACAAAGCAAAATTTGTTTCTGACTTGATCTAGTGCTCTACTACGGCCCATATAAAGTACTATAAAAATATCAACCTGAGAAATAGTATTTGGCCCAGTGTAAATGCTTCCCTGCCCCCTGAACATGGGTGGAATTTACTTCCGCGGAAACGTGGTCAGGATCGCAGCCAAAGTCTCGAAAAAAATATATATCTCCCGCCTTTGATATTTCTCTTTTACCCTTTCACCGGGGTCAAAACAAAAGGCATAAGCTTACTACCCCATTCCTATGCCGCGCGTTTACTCGGAAGTAAATGTCACCGCTTTCAACGAGGCTTTCGCAGGCAACAGCAGCCCACAGGATCTCAACTTGATATGTCATCCTGGCCATTTACTTCCAAACCTTAGCTATTGTCTAGCTAACGTTTGGAAGTAAATGGCCAGGATGACAATAGCAAAACTCAGGAAGGAAAGGGGTTAAAAAATCATTTCAAGGCATCGAACATTTTCGTTTTAGAAAACACACACACAGTGGTTTATTGAATACGTACAGCGTTTACACCTTTGCGTTATTAAATTCAGCTCCACGGACGATTCGTTTTTACTTTTATTTTAATTTTTAACGTTCGGTTCGCTTCCTTAAGGACCGAAGTACACTTGGACAAAAGAGCTGTCGCAAAATCTCTCCCAGCTCTTTGAGCGACCACAATGGGGAAAAGGACAAACCTGGGAAGCCCCGGACTCGGCCCAAGACGCAGAAATTGTGGGCTCCTGCTTTGAGATCGCCATCAACACGTTGACCCAACGGGGCAAGTATTAAACACATACACTTCACATGCCACCCTAATGCCTGCGAGATTTCTTTCTTTCTTTTTGTCCCGTGTGTTCTATACAAATAAAGCAAAAATAACATTCAATGAAGGGGAGAGAGGAGGAAGGGGGGGGGACAAAACAAGAAACTATGGAGACGCCATTATCCCCCTTACCACGCCGGAGTTTTCTTCTTCATATATTCAAATATGGAATGCTTTTCTTCCAAGATCCGCGGGTTTCTTTTTGGGTTTTTTTTTAAAGGCGAGACTAGGGGAGGGAAATTGCACATAAATAAACCAGACGATTCCAAAACAACAGCAACAACGAGTCCTCAGCTCGGCAGCGGCTCTCTCGAAGGCGCAGAGAGTCCCCCTGCAAGACGAGGCTTCTTCGGGCGCTCCTTCCCTGCAGTCCTGCGAGCGCCTCCCTCATTGCTTGAGCTCCAGAGCCCACACGTGCTGCGGCCAGCCGGTCCTGCCTTTCGTCTTCTTGTCGTTGCTGCTCACTGTACTTTTCAGGATCTCGTTCTGTTCCGGGAGAGGAGACGGAGAAGAGAAACAAAGAGATTATCTCCCTGCGTTTTATCTGGGTTAACCTCCTCCCGCCCGCACCTCTTTGGCAGGAGGGAGGCGTAGAAGGAGCCTCGGTCCGTTTGCTGAGAGGCCTCGGAGCAAGCGGAGCAAGCTCTTCTTCTGAAACGGGCTTTCTCGCAAAACGTGGAGGGATCAGATCCACACACTTAACACAACCCAGCTAGGGCTGCGGAGTTGGTGCAATGGAGTACGCTTCCCTGAGCCTTCTGAGCAGCCGCTGTGTGTATAGGATCGCCTGAGGAGCCGGATGCAGAGCAAAAGCGCAACCCTTGGGAAGGAAAGCGGCTCCCACGGCGACCCAACACGCGTCTACTCAGTTGAAGGCCTGGGAGTTTACACCCAAGCGAAGCTTGCACAGAATTGTAGCCTCATCTATAATATAGTATTTGTTGTGGCCTGCTTAGTTTTCCTGCTTACCGATTTTCTGAATCGGCTCGCTCTCCAAACGCGAGCGAACAGTGCTTCTCCAAATATAGGATGAACTTTATTTTAGCTATAAAAGACTGTCATATGTGCAGGCGTTGGACACACACTTTAAAGCGAAGCAAAAATAAAAATAAAAAATAGTCCTTCGGCTCACTGAACAGCCCAATAGTGTATAAGCTACCCAGAATCTCAGGTTGCTGGACAAAAGGCCTGTGAGGTTGTGGGATATGTGTCTAAGTAAACACTGAACCTACAAAATAAATCAGCCCCCCCAAACGACTTTGCATCTACTCATTCATCATTCTTCCCCCCACTTCTCAATACTGTCTACACAATAACTCTCTCTCTCTCTCTCTCTTCAACTGAATGGAAAACGAATAGATTTAAAATTCCCCTATACACACACGTGTTGCATATGTTTACTGGTTATAAATGGCCAAGTCACAAGGAGGGATAAGACCCAGGGATTCCTCTTGGAGACGACAGTCACCAGAGCCTGCTTGTAGCCTTCCTGTATTTCCAATAAAGTCCCTTCCAAGGCAATGAATGCCCTCATCCCGGTATCCCAAGTTAAGGAATTAATGTGTAAGATGTGCTGTATAGCTTCGCCTCCCCCCCCCCCCCATGTTAACTTAGACCCTGAGCAGACCTGGAAGCACCGACCGCGGGTTTTCTTGTGAAACAGACATGCTTAGGATCTGAGAGTACTGGTCTGCTGAGTATTGTAATATGGGCAATATCCGAGTCCCAAAATACTTGGAAATATCTTCCCACCACCACCCCCTGGGGGATCGTCTCTTTCGAATATTGTGCACTCAAACCTTTTTTTAAAAAAATGCCAGTTCAGAGTGCTAAATGCAATTATTTGGATATCCCACCTATTTCAATGGAAGATGTTTCCTAGAGCTTTAGGATAACACAGCAAATGTATGGAGTCTACTTTGGATTTTTATTTTATTTTATTTAAAAATGCATCCCAAGTGTTTTTGTTCAGGATTGTTTGTAACCTTAACCATTCTAATCCGGGTTGAGATTCAATTTCCAGCTCTTGGTCCCTTAGCAACTGCTGTTTTTTTTGTTTTTTTTTTTTTAAAAAAAACATCCTTCCCTATTATATTTAAAGAAAAACAGAAAACTTGTGATTGTAACCGGTTTCCTCTTCCCGCTCGCGATTAACTAGGCGTATTCTATAGGTTAAATTCTTGGAGGAAAGGAAGAAGGCATGATATTTTGAATTATTGGTGGAAGGCGGAGCTCGCCCCGCAATACATTTGTCTGATAAGTTCAAAGTAAATAGAACCTTCCTGGCTTACTGTGTGATCAACGCGTAGCTCAGGAACTCCAGTTAAAGGGTTCAGTATTACTATGTGTCCTGCAGATTGCAGCCTTATGAGGAAGTGGGTTCCAAACACACACAACCCTCCGCTGGACTGAAGCCTGGAACAGAACATCTGAAACCCCACTGATCTCTCTCTCTCTCTGTGTGTGTGTGTGTCCCCTACTCTTTCCCTAAAGGGATCTGTCTTTGTCGACGTTTCTTTAAACCGCAGGCTCTCTCAAGAGATTTGCTGGCTGGGGCCTCAATCCACAACTCATCAGTTCCAATCCACAACTCACTAATTTAAAGACAATCCCGTTTGCTTTAAGGGAGAGTCCCTTGAAATCAGCGACTTGTCGATTAGGAGAGCAAGCCGATTAGAGTTTAGCTCAGAAAGCGGAGCCGGGACATTTCCACTCGGATCCGCAACTGAGGGCGAAAGCGAAAGGCTGGCATTGAAACTGACTAGAAACTTGTCCCTGGCATCGAGGGAGTCTCTTGTGACATTTTGGTTACCTTAAGAAAGGCATTGCCCTAACGTGGATTTTGGACTTTGTTTCCAAATGGATACGTTTGAAAATGGTCCCTTCGGTTTTCACGGCGGCTTTCCTTTCGAAGGGAGTCTGCGTTTAGGGTCAAGGGTTTAAGGATGGCCTCTGAAACAGCTTCAGTCCAAAGCCTACCAGTTTAACCGGTTTGCGGAGCTTTTGCCAATGCTGCAGAAATTAAAATCACTCAAGAGGCTGGTTCAGGTGAAACGAATGGGGTTTACGGGCATCCCCCCCCAATAAAGGCTGAGGTCCTTAAATTTAGAGCTTCAGAACACTGCTCCAGCGAAGTCAATAGGAAACACCCCATTCCTTATGTTTTGAAGGGCCAAGAAGGATTACTATGGGATAGCGAAGAACAATCTCTCTAAACCAGTTTGTGTCTCCCCTCGCCCCGCGATGCTGCTGAACTACAAAGCCTTGGCCCTGCTGGCTGAGGCGGCCGGGAGCTGTGGCCCCCCATGCCTGCCCTAAGGCCTCTCAAGTCGGGGAAGGAAAGTGATGGAGTGGCTCCCGCCTGCGCGTTCCCTTCCTGGAATCTTCCACGTATTTACGGATTCACAGCCTTCCTATCAAATAAAGAACGTGTGTGCGAGAGGAGCCTGTAAACGAGCCGGGTCCTACCTACTGTGATCCTATCTGGAAGAGGATAGGTAAGTATTTCACGTGTTCAACACGTTGGTTTCCCACAGCCCAGAGAGCAACCTTCGCAGGCTGCGATCTTCCGTGGGTACGAATGGACTTGGAGCCCAAGCCAACGTTTTAGCAGAGGCTGCCCTCAGAATACTTCCTTGGAAATTAAATCCCATGGAAAGCAAGGACACGGGACGCTCCTTTCCCCCACAATAAGGTGGAGGCAACCCTTCCACAAGTTAACGGGATTTTCCCCAAAGCAACTAGCTGCGCTCTTAGGTACACCCTACTGGTTTCAATGGAGCGTTGCTCCCCTTCGAGAAGCTTAGATCTCCCTTTCCATTCCATTCTCTCGGGACGTAGCCTTACAACCCGATCCTAGACGTGTTTGCACTTCACTGGGCTATGCTTTTCAGGGGCTCCACGAAGTCCTCTTTGGACACACTTTCCCTAAAGCACTGGGGCGGGAAACCTGTGGTCCTCCACGGTTTGATGGGCTACACCTCTCATTCCCAACACCCTTGACCATTGGCTATGGGGCCGAGGAAAACTGCATTCCAACAGTCGCTGGAATAGGAGGAGGAGGCCGCCTCCTCTTCTTGACTGCTAAGGAAGCAGACTTGGAGAGCAGCTACTTCTGGGGGAAAGAAGGCCCGGCTCCCCACTCAGGAGGAGAGCGTCCTCCTTCGGACTGGGCTTGGGGGTGTGTGTGGTTGTGCTCCAGCGCTCCCTCCCCACTCCCTCCCTCCCTCCGGGGCCGTACTGACCAGCTCCTTCTTCCTCTTGTCCTCCTTGACGTCGGTCTTCTTGATCTCGGCCTTGAAGGCCTCGGCCTCGCCGTTGGCGTCGTCCTTCGCCAGGAGGTCCATGAGGTAGGCGATGTAGCTGGTGGCCAGGCGCAGCGTCTTGATCTTGGACAGCTTGGTGTCGGCGGGCACGTTGGGGATGCACTCGCGCAGCTCGGCGAAGGCGCTGTTGATGCTCTGAGTCCTGCGCCTCTCCTTGCGGTTGGCCGTGCCGCGCCGCTTGACCGGCCGCGGGCCGCCCCCTAAACCCGGCGGCCCGCCGCCGCTGCCCGGGGGGGCCACGCCGCCCACGTAGTGCGCGGGGGGCTCCAGGCCCGGCGCGCCGTTGGCGTACTCGGGGCTGTAGGAGAGCGCCATGCCGTAGTCGGGAGGAGACATCTCCGAAGGGTGGCTGCTGATCAGCCAGCCGTGGAAGTAGGGGTTCTCCTCGTGGCTGCAGCGGCTGGCGGCGGCGGCTGCGGCGGCGGCTGCAGCGGCGGCGGCGAAGGGGTAGCCCTCATGGTGGACCACGGGGTGGTGCGGGAAGCCCCCGACCAGACTCATCGCCGGGGCCCCGGGAGCCCCGCGCCCCCGATCTGGTCCCTGGATCTGCGCTGCCGAGAAGAGCGTCTTAACAGAGGCTGGTGGCCATCGGAGGAGAGCTGCAAAGCCCCCCGAGCCCCCTGGAGGCAGCAGGATCAGGGCCTCCCGCGGCACTCATGCGGCCCGGGAGGTTGGGGCTGAAGGGGCGAAGGAAGACAAGAAAGGGGAGCAGGGTCCCCCCTGAAAAGAGGGACCCCTCCCGTCTCCAAGAGGTGAGTTTCCCTCGCTGTCTTTTTTCCTGTGGCGTCTTCTTAGAGGGATTTTAAATATATATATGAATACAACTTGGGGGGGGGGGGATGTTTACTTACACCTGCATTTTCCTCCGACAGCCTCCCCTTGGCTGGAATGTCCCCCCCAGCTTGCCCAGTGGGTCCAGTTCCTTCTCCTCCCTGGACGGGAAGCGACTCCTGCGGTTAAATCTGACCGGCTCCCATCCACTTTGCTGGCTGCTTCGCAGCTTCCCCACCAGGGAAATCCGCAGCTCTTCCTCGCCGCGATGGAGAAGCTGAGGAAGAGGACGAGAATGAAGAAGATGGTGGTGCTGGCGACGATGGAGGGGGAAAAAAATCAAGGCTCAAAAAAGGCTTCCCGGTGTCGGCGCTGCGCAGGGCACTGGTCGAATTTCCCAGCCGATCTCCATGTACAGCTACATGTTTAGGGCAGCTCGGGTTAATATATGTCGTCAGAGGCTCTCCGGGCCAATCCGGGCAGCCGGGAGGCGGGGCCTCCCTCTGCGGGCCATAAAACTTTTTTTGATCTTCGCGCTGCTAATTGTTCGGCTTCTCTTTTAGGATTGGCTGCGGTTCCTATCCATAATATAATTAAAACAAACGAGGCAAAGGGTCCCCCCCTCCAAGCATCAACAGAGGTTAACGCGAGGGTTTAACAACGTTTCGCTGTAAGTATGCGGGCGTGCATGCATTTATTTGGGTTGATGATATGGAGAGCCAGATGGAGGAATAGATAGACAGGCTGATAGATGTAAGGACTAAAATAGCTGATTATCTCAATTAAGGTGTTCTATGGTTCCAAGGTTTGGCATATACTCTGCATGGAATATAATTATGTTACAGTATTATAATTATAATGCACCCGTATGTGAGTATATTTTCTATCACTGTATGCTTGTTTATGATCTTGCAATAGGGACTGTGTTACTCACAGAGTAGTGACAGCAGTAGCGGTGATGTGATGGATTACGAAGTTACAAATGTTTGTTGGGACTTTTTTCAGGATTTTTTTTTTAGGGTAGTGTGGGACAATCAGAATATTTCCCCCCTAATGAATGCCACAATATGCTATCACTTGGAGGTACCCCCCCTCAAAAAAATAAATGAGATCCATTTCTACCTACAATGTAATCGGAATCGGTGTAACAAGGAGAAATTCTATGACAGTGCAAAATGCAATTGCAGTGGACCTTGTTAATGAGTTTCCTCCTGCAATTCACTTTACAGCAGACTTCTGGTTTGCTTAGGATTTATCCGGAGTTGTCAATAGCACTATACACGTGGCAAAAATTATACAAGCAAAAACTAGATCGAATCAGTTGTAAAGCGGGGGGATTTGTTTCCTGTCTGTACAAAACAGTCCGTTGCCCAAAGGCCAAGCACGGGGGTCGGGTGCAAGAGAGATTTTAAGGAATAAATTACTTTTCAAAAGAAAGCAATGTGAACCCGATTCAATTTATTTCAGCAGTTTGGGCGTTCACACAATCCCTGCCTGAACTCAGCTTCCCCTTGACTTAGCCAGCCCAACTGGGTAAGTAACCAAATCTTTTTAACAGCACGTTGTGACCTTATATTCTCCTTTCACCAAAATTTAAAGATCTGCCTGTCTTCCTCTTGTTTCACCAATAATCATAATACTGAATATATTATATATCTATCTATATCGAAATGCCTAGGCAAACTTAAAGGGGTTTCACTTATGAGCAGGGAGTTGTTAAAGAGATGTTTAATAGGCAGGCCCGGCACAACGCCAACAGATAGAGGGATAGATTTTTGTGCTTGGGAGATGTCGAACACATTGTAACAGGAAAAAGGATCCCCAACTGCATTTCACAGAGAAACTGGTAGCTCGGAGAAAGGAATCTGAGTACATTCCCTGTCTCCTTCCTCCAAGAAGACTCAATGGCTGGGCAAAAGAATCTTTCCAGTCTTGGCAAGAGAACTGGTAGGATTTGGAGCAGATTAGGACGCGGTTCCAAAATCGGAGTTCAACAAATCACCGATCCAGGAGAATCTTTGGAAGGAAATACGATTTCTTTATTTGTGGTCGCTTCCATGGGCTCAAATCCGAGCACATCGGCTTAACTGTTTGCACATCGCAGGCTTTTGCAAGGCCCACAGAGGAGGAAAATGTTCTTGGGTTCCTGATATTTTGAGAGAAGGAAGGGCAGATTAAACTGGAGATGCGGATCCATTCCAAGGTCGCTTCTCTTGTCTTCCAGTTTATTGGTTACAGTCTAATCTGAACGGCAAAAGTGAAGGGAAAATATTAAATCTGCGGTCCCGTGCGCCCTTACTTGAATTACCCTCATTGCAACCCTGCGGAGCTTACTCTCGAGTAAGCATGCTAGCACCGGGTCGAAAGGCTTATAGGTTCTCCCTGCCACGTATCCTCACAGCGACAGCGGTACTGAACTTAATTCAGCTGGTGCATTGCAGTGCATAGCACACCTTAGACCGGAGCGCGCCCTCGGCTTTAATATGAATGGAAATTGAATGAAAGGGCGTGGTTGCTGTTTTGCAGCTTTGCTGTTTGCTTAGGGTAAAAAAAAGAGAAAAGTATAAGTCTTATACTCTGATCCTGTTCTATTCAAATGGGAGTGCAATCTGGTTTACAATTGGATTATGACTAGGATTGTGAACTTTTAACATGAGAGTATCAGGAACCGTCTGCCGCCGGCGATGATCCTAACACCAGGGAGATCCTACATAATTTTAAAACCATTCCTCTCGTTTGCCCCGAACAGAATACTGTGCGTCTAAAATAAACCTAAGTGCACGGTATATCCCGGTGGCGTGGGTGTAGCTCAGTGCGGGAGTGGAGAGCTGAATTAAATATGCAGAGCAAATAGCGGTAGTATAATGGAAACAAACAGAAATATAAGCCACATGAATGTTATAATGGAACGTGCAGATCTGTTTTCAGTATATTGCGGCGTGTTCCTGTCTCAATCCAGGGCGCTCTCGTGGTTGGCTATTATTCTTTCGAAACCGTGATGTACAACGCAGGGAAGAACACCGAGTGCAATCCTAACCATTCAGTCACACGAGAATTGGGCCATGGCTTTCGGTGGGACTTGGGTCGCGCCCACTTACAGTGAAGTATGGCTGTCAGCAGAGCAGCGAGGATGCGAAAATCCGAGTCCTCACCCGGACCACGGTTGCATCCAAGCGTTTGGCCCGATTCAGATTTTCAGGTCCAGGCATATGTTGGTGGCAATCCTATGCCCACAGTTATTCTGGGAGCAAGGCCCTTGGAATTCAGTGTGACTCGCTCCCGAGCAGACATGCAAGGCATTGAACTGTAAGACGATTAACACCCAGATCTCCAAGCAATGTGAATCCAAATCCCGCATTTGGCCTCAATTGATTTGTTTGCAAGGAATATGCTTCGTTATGTGTTCTGACGCAGCAATCTTGTGCACACGTACTGGGAAATAAGATCCCTTGAACATAGGCAGCGGGACTCATTTCCTCCTAGAACAAAATCCTTTTAGATTAGGATCTGAGTTGTTTGGACCACAATCCAGTTTTGAGTTTGCGGATCCGGCTGTTCACCAAAGTTTAGCAAGAGTTCATTGCTCCCCAAAAAGCTATGAGGGGATTTGAATAATAGTTGGATGCGTTGTGGTTGGATGCATGCGTGTGCGTGCGTGCGTTAATTAATCAGTGCAGAAATGTGGGCTTTGCAGAGGCTGAATGGACCTATTTGTTTGCAGACAATTTCGAGTGCAAATAAATGGTGTGCCATCTCTCAGGCGTGCCCCCAACGCAAGTCTGAAAAACTTAAGAGCGGCTGTGGTGAACCGCTGCAGCTGGTTCCCTAATAACTCCAGGGATAAAAAGCTTTGGCAAGCAAGCGGCAGAGCGAAATGCGACCAGAGCCACCTGAGATACTGATCAGAAGAGCAGCCCGCAAACCGTTTAAGGAATGCCATTTGGGGTGGGAGGGGGCGGCTTCCCTTATCTAGACGCCCAAACCGCGGCCTTTAAAGCGCCACTTCTTGATTTGCAAAGCGCGCCAATAGGATGCAGCGTCCTGCGGTTCTCAGAAGTTGTGGCTTTATTTATTTACCCCAACCGCCAGGCCGACGCAGCCTGCGCAGGATCACTTATTTTCCTTTCCCATAGTCTCCTTTGAAATCTTCTCCACACACCGGCATGCACACTGTCCATGCTTCACACAGATACCCTACGAATAATACTAATAAAAATTGTATGCGCTTTCTTTTCCACTCAAATCCTAAAGGCGTGACTTCGTAGAAATGCGCACTGAACTCCACTACAATGCAGCACTGATTTCTTTTTCTTCGAGAGGTTTATGATTATTTCCAAATATTGGTGCTGCTTAAAAAGTGTAAAACAGACAGGAGCTCACGTTCGGTGATAGTAGTATATATTATTAGCTCAGACTGAAAATCTGCACATTTATAGGTTGCTTAAGTAAATGATGGTTTGCAGGAGAGCGGTTGTGGGATTCAGTCGAATTAGACCAGGATTCTAAGCGCTTTATTGCGGATTAGACGTGTTTAGGAGGATGGATCCCAACCGGTTTCAGTTCCAATATTTCTGCTTCCTGGGATGCAGGATAAATAAATAAACGGAGACACAGATGGAGGATGTTCAGAGTTATGGATTGCGAAGCAGGAGGGGGAGAAAAGGAAAGGTGGACGAGCAAAGGAATAAAGGGAAGAGAAAATTATAAACTAGGAGGATGGCTGCGAGGAAATGCGCGTATGCTGGTCTGGAGGATAAAGAGGAGAGAAGGAAAAGAAGAAGAAGAAAGAAATGAGGTTGCTCGCTTTGCCGGATTCTAGTCCCAGCAATACATTCATAACTGCTTCTTTGTTGCCTTTCAAGGGAGCTTCGTTGTCCTTCTGGCCTGAGCCTTCCCAAACTGGTGTGGAAAAGTAAAAGCAGCCTGGGCGGAACTGGAGAACCGTGGAGTGGATATTCTGCAAGTCCGAGGGAGGGCGCAGTTCAGCAAAGTGTGTGTCACCGAATCGCAGGTCAAGGTATGTCCCGGAGAGGGTCCTGAACTACGAGTGCCGGGAGGGCTCCGCCTTGTGGACGTGGACAAGAGTCCCCCGTGCGCAAGGCGCTGGACAGGTGACATAGGCGGGACCGGCTAGATGGCTGCGTTGGGACCCTTTCGGTCCACGTGCTTTCAAGCCACACATTTATTTCTTGGGAGCCAAATTATTTCCCCTGCCTTCTAACTTCCCCTTTTGCTTTCAAAAATGAACCCAAGTAGGGGAAAATATGTGCTTATATTATGCTCGTCTGTATCAGAGGAGGGGGGGGGGAGAGGTGTACTCTTTTGCAGGCATTTGTTTTCGCTTGCAAAACTCATACCAAAGGAGCCTTAAAGACTAACTGAAGGGAATCGAAAACAAAACGCTTTTTGTGTTTTAAGAGTTAGTTTTTATTCGTCCCCCTCCCAACTTATTAACAATGAAGGAGCCGGCACACGGCTTTTAAATTGCCACTTAAAAATGAGTTCTAAAGTCACGTAGCCAAGCGAATGGAGGAAAACAGGGACATAATGTAAAACAAAACACCCCTCTGCAAGCACGGGGATCTGATTCATACTGACTCGGAAGCAAATTCTGAGATTTACTTCTGTGCCAGTTTTTGTTCCCCCGTATTGGCTCCTCCGCCTCTAAAGCCGCTCCCAAATACAATCAAATAACAACAGGATGAATGGGACTTGCTCCAAAATATAAGCGTCCGTAGGACTGCAGTCACTGACTTGTACTACTAAACAGCTTCTTTGGGCTCCCAGTGAAAACAGCAGATACACCAGGCGACAGGACGGTCCCCAATAAGAATTGCAACCTCTCCAAACCAGGCATCGTGTGGCCCTCGTTCTAATCTACACACTTCGGCACGTGGTGTTGTCCTGCTCTTTCTTTCTTTCTTTCTTTCTTTCTTTCTTTCTTTCTTTCTTTCTTTCTTTCTTTCTTTCTTTCTTTCTTTCTTTCTTTCTTTCTTTCTTTCTTTCTTTCTTTCTTTCTTTCTTTCTTTCTTTCTTTCTTTCTCCCAATCTTCCCAGCGGAAACGACCGCCTGCATTTATAACCTGAATAACGCGCGGATGTTAAACAGTTTTCTTTAGAAGACAATCGCCACTTTCTCTCCCGCCTCCCTCTCGTTCGTTCCTACCCAAATTGGGATTCTAAACCGTAGTGACTTTTCGTATCCCAATCAAAACCTGTGCTTAGGATCCGGCTGCCCTGTGCTCTTTACAGCCTAACCCCGAACAGGTTGGTTCACCTGGAAGTAAATCGCAGTGAAATGAAATCCAGTCCTGGGTGTATTAATCGCCTTTGAAACCAGTTGCTCCTCCTTACATTAGCTGGTGGGTCTTGCGTTCTGCCAAAGTTTCAACTCAGCGTTAGCTCAGCCATAGTAAGGCCAAGGAGTAGTAAATATTTGCAAGGTGGCACCTGAGGTCGGGCGCCCTTCCTCTTTCACCCCCCCACCAGCTGTCATCACATGATGTGTTGTTTGTTTGTTTGCATGTTTTCAACCCCGCCCTTGTATTGCAATAGCAATTCTTTCTCGTTCCCTTTCCTGGGAGCTGCACCCCACGATTTTCAATGGAGGCAAATCATTGCCTTTACCTCCTTCATCAGAATTCGCCATGTTCATGGAGAGAGAGAGAGACAGACAGACAGACAGACAGACAGACAGACAGACAGACAGACATAGAATCCTTATAGGGAAAGATCATAATGCTGACATCTTTCTTATAGCTGCATATTTATATCCCGCTCTTCTCTCAGATGCGCTCCATTCGTGTCACGCCCAGCTTCTTTGGATTCCCTTTTACTGCAGACGGACTTCGAGTCATTCGGCGGTCGGGGCAGCGAGAATGGCAACGGAACAGTCTGCTTCCCAGCTCGATCGGCGGGGCTGGATGGATTTAAAGGCTGTCCTGTGACTCCAGCGGGTTTGTGGTTTGCATCTCCTCCTATTAAACCGATTAGAGGCAAGCCAGGAGAAACGGTTGGCTTAAAAACGCCACAGAAACAAGTTTCACTGAAGTCACGAGGAAACACTGGCAAGCAAGCTTGATTGTGTTTTAGGGGGGTCAGGCTACAGCTTGACAGGTTTATTCGCAGAGGCCTGTATCATCTTTCCGCCAAACCTTCTTTTTCTTCAGATTATTAATTTATGCAGAAATCCGGGAGTCTTGAAGGCCAGCTGACATCTGGCGGGCTGCATCTCCCCCTCCTCTTCCCTCCCGCCCCCACCCCAGCAGTTCCAGTTACACAAATCGACTAGGGGAGTAGAAAATACTTGTTTGTGGGTGGGTGGTATCAATAAAGTGTAAGGGCTGGCTTGTTCGACGCGCCATCGAGGCTCTGGAGCGCTTCTAGGTTCTTAAGCCATTTCCCAATGTTATTATTCGACAAGCTAGAGAACTATTTGAATGTATGAAGGAGTGCCCAAGCTCGCCGAAGATTTACGGTGCGAGGGACCCAACTCCGATCTCAAGTCCTGTTTGAAATGCACTATGGTACTTAAATCCTATGGGCAGAAATTTCTGCCCTGCTGAAGAATCTCTAAGAGAAGTCTTGCTAGGGTGACTTTCGCTTTTATCTCTCTCTCTTCCTGCCCCCCTATATACAACAAATATGGACACTATATTTAAACAGTTGTTATTTGCATGGTTTCTTTCTCATCTCTACTGTAATGTCGTCGCCCCCCCCCGCACATTTTATAATTTGTCTTGGGCATATTTAAAGGTAAAGATAAAAATAAACATCTCTCTGTGATCTTCGTTCCATGTTGTTTTCTTTTTGCGTGTAAGAGTCTACAGACCCATGGCACAAAGTCTCTAGAATTAAGCAGAGTAAATTACATGCGATTTTGTTGCTATTCCGTGTCGTCTTTTTCTTTCAGTAATCAAATTTTAGCTGAAGGTGATAGCCTTGGAAGTAAGGCTGTCAACATTGACAATGTTTACTTGGAAGAAACTGCCCGAGCTTCATCATTTGGCGGGCGTGATTCATGGACGTCTTCCTATACAGTAGTTGCGTACAGCAAATATTAGTTGAAATCAAAGTGAGTTGTAAGCAATGTTAGTCCTACTCAGAGTTGGCCCATTGGAATCAATGTGCCTAAGTTAGTCACATCCGTTCATTTCAATGGCTCGTCTCTGAGTAGGAGTAAGGTTGGACACAGCCTAATGGATCTTGCAACATGATGCGGAGATCCTAAACACGTTTACTAGGAAGTAACCTCTTCTGAACAGAGTGGGACTTACTTCTGAGTAAACATGCAAAGGATTGCACAGTAAGACTGCTCACTCAATAGGATCAATATAAGATTATTGTTCTAGTCAAAGGCCATGACAAACTCACAGCAACAGTACCAATAAAACAATGAAGATCATACAGCCATAATATGTGCCAACATCCATGAGGTCCAGAGACTCAAACAAAATCCAATTTTATTTCAAATTAAATCTCCAAATCACTACAACAATTTAGGGATTTTATCTAACCCCCTTTTCCGGATTTTTAAATTCTGTTTTATTTTTTGCAGCCACTGCATAGAGGGCCACTCTGGGTGTTACCAAGCTAATATTGTTACTCAAAAGAAACCGGACCATTTCTGCCACAGTGTACCTGTTTGCTTGTGTGAACGAAGGTTTCAGAGTGCTCACTCAAAATAAAAAGGGGGCTGGCTGGTATCTCCATTTCAGATTCCCTAAGGATTATTCTGGCATTACAGTGAACATATGTATTATGTACAAACGATCCTGGAATCTTTTGATGAAGGGGTGGCTAAGAAATATTTCAAATAAATGAATGAGTGAATTCTGCCCCAACTGCAAAATGGGGCTTGTATCACTCACTGATGACAATATATGGATCACGTCTAAGGTTGCAATACAAGCGTTTGTGTGAAGAGGATACACTTGTGGATTTTTGCAGCTCAAGCCATTGTGACTGGAGGCACACAGATTGTACACTATATGAAATGTGTGAAGACCCTTGTATTCATACATGCCTGATTGTTGATGTTTTTGCTGTTAATCGTCTTGGGATGTTTTATGAGAGGGAAGTTAGAAATATTATTTATTTCATTATTATTTATCTTCGATAATTAAGGACTTCAGCCTTAATTAATTGGGAATTACTTCCAAGCAAAAGTATATAGGATGAGTGAGGCTCGATGACTTCCATTGGGAGAAAACCACTTTACAGATTCCTAGAACCTTAACGTAGGCTGGTGGGTCAACCTCTGAGCAATGAACGCCCATTGCTTTCAAGTGCGTTTGCTTCCACGCATGTTGCTTAGTAGGTTTTCTTTTGACCCCAGATCAACCAATGGTATAAAATTAAGCCTATCCCAAGTATTTTGGCTTGGCTGGGTTGTGAACTTGCTTTTGCTATATGCACCCGCCCTTCACGAATATAAATACTGTGTTGCTCTCTTTGGGAGCTGCAGATGAAGCGGAGGAGGAATAACCATTCAACGCAGAAGGAAGAGGAACAAATTAAGACTCAAACTCTAAATATAGTCACCAGGAAGTATATTCCAGAAAGCCAAGGGGAAATACTTCAGAGTAAGCATGCTTAAGGGCGGCCTGCAAGGTTGCTATTCTAAGGATAATCGGCGCTACACTGAGAGAGAGGATGCCTACGAATGCCCAGCTCTCGGATCCATAGCTTCTACAAGATTCCGGGGAAAACTCATTCCCACTTAAGTCCAGGGCAAATGAGCACCATTCTTATGGGGCGATCCTCCTGCAGGCAGCCCGAGCCCAACCCTTTGGGTAAAGTCAACGAGCTGAAGTGCTTGCAGGGTCAGACTAGGGCCGAGGGACACAACTCAGGTCGAATTCTCACTCAGGGCATGGGCGTAGCCAGGATTTTTCTTAGGGGGGGGGCAGACCTTTTGTTGAGGTGGGCGCAGAACCTCAGTTTGCTATGTATTTTTATTGATTTTTATTGCCCTTCCCTGCCCCCCCTTGGCCCATGTCACTGGGTGATTATGGACCAGTCACACTCCTAACCTAACCTGCCTCACAAGGCGTATAAAAATGGTGGCTTGGGAAATTCAACTAGCTCCTCTGAGATCTTTAGTAGAAAGGCCGCAAGGCGGGATTTAAATGTAATAAATAAATTTATCTAGAGGGGTGGATGACTCTCCCACTGCATGGTCTATCAATTTCTGTGGGAGAAATATGAAGTATCTGAAACAAACTGCCTAACCTATCTGTATAATGATCCAAATTTAATTTAATGCTAGAATAAATTGGGGGGGGGAAGCTATTGGGTTGTTTTTATTGATTTTGTTCTGTGAACCGCCCCGAGACCTCCGGCTATAGGGAGATATATATAAAAAGAAAGAAAGAAACAAAGAAAGAAATCGGGCGGGCCGATCACTTTTTTGTTTTTGCGATATGGATATGTAGTCCCCCACTTGATTGACTGAAAACTTTTTTTTAACCTTGCTCTTCAGCAAAAACAAAACAACGGCCACTCCAGAACTAAACAAAGAAACTTGCAGACCAATAAACACAAGACATGTTCTCATATTGGGAGGAGGGGGGGGAGGCAGGAGAAAATAAGTACTATATCGACCAGTTTTTAGTCACAAGTTCTTCTGATGACCAGCTAGGATGGAAACCGATCAAGAGGAGGAGGACGAAGCGAGAATTGCTGGTTTTTCAGCTGCACCAGTGGAGTAGTCCCTGGGCCCCTGCGCCCCTCCTCTTCACCCGCTGCTACAGCCTGATGGAATGGCGTGACAGCGGATGGAAGGCGGAGCCTTGCTTCTCAGCCGTGCGGACGATGGCCTTGCTCCCTTTCTCTCCATCCTCAGAGCCCTGCAATTGTTAACAAATTGAGCGCGCGTTACCTCATCTCCCCTGCCAGGGTTCCTGTGCCTTTAAGGGGCGCTCTGTAGACAAGTTCTGCTTGCCCTGTAACTGAGTGATGGCAAGAAAAAAGTGACAACCCTAGCTGCAGATTTTGAAGTTGACCTCTAGGTAGATCAATATTATGTGCGTAGTGGTAATAGCTAAGAGAAGTAAAACATGGAGAATCGCCGGAGTCAGGCGCCGACCATCTTTTGGAAATACTACAAAACTGTCTTGGGGTGATGGGGACTCCGATTACAGTGGCGGTTAAACTCTTGGGGAGGATTGGCAATCCTACATTTGTTCTGCACTACAATATTTTCTTGCTTTTGGCAAGTTTGTATTCGTGCACGACTTGATGCTTCATAAGAGATCCCTTGCTCTATTTCCCCCTCCCCCCTTGACACATCTCACGACTAGTGGTTAACTGGGCGCCTTTTGACGTTTGCTTTCAGACCTCGTTTTTGGATGAGCGCGGTCTCCTTTGGGTTCACACCATCCTTCTAGAACAGCGGCGACTATGAATCCGAACCTCGGGGCACGTGAATACATTTTTTCGCAGGTAGCGCCCGCTTCTACCTGTGCGATCCCACGGTGCTCAAACCGACGTGCGTTTTTTAGGCTGAGCACGTTGCACTGGCGAAAGTTGCGTGAGGCTCTGCGCTTCCACACTCAGAGAGAGAGAGAGAGAGAGAGAGAGGTGTCGGCGTGCCTATATTTGCGTATCCAACCCTTCCCTCATTCGCCCCCCTTCCTCCGTCTCCCTCTCTCTCTCTCCCCGTATCTAAATGTAATTGATCTGGCTGAGTGAGGCCGTTTTGGTAATTTGGATACACCGAGTCTCCAGATAATGACATATAATCAGACTTCGGGTCACTTGGTCATTCTCTCATGACAAACCCCTCCTGCTCCCTCTGATCTCCTTTCAAACTAAATTTCACACAAACAAATAAAGCAAGACAGGGCAAATTCTTTTTAAAAAATAAAAAATAAAAAAGCGGGCACACCAGGGAATGGCAGGCTGGGCGGGGGGCGGGGAGGGAACTGGGAAGAGGAAGAAATATTAGAAAAAAGTCTGTTAATAAAGAATAGTAAACACGCTCGGAAAAAGGGAAGAGGTGGGGGAATATACCAAGGGGTATGTATATATGTGTGTGTATGGAAAAGGACATACTATCATGAAGCGAGTCACTGTGTACAAAAGGCGAAAGGGGAGAGCAATAGTCTGGCTCATGTTAAAAATGACATAAATTAAAATAAAAAATAATTACAAACAGAAAAATGTCATAACGTAAACACAGAGAGGCTTACTGGAAAAGCGGCGGGGCGCTCTGGGAGTCCTCCCTCCTTCCCTAGCCTGCCTGCGTGCGCTTTCTCCTTTGCAAGGCGCCAGCAGAAGGCGACCCCCTCCCTCCCCCTCAGTTGGAAACCCGGGAGGCTGCGGACCGAGCTGAAGTCTTGCCGGGTGTGGGTTTGTAGAGGGGTTGAATGCTGCTGGTGGCGAAGAGAGAAATCCGGAAACTAATCCCTGCTCCCAAAAGGAAAAAAGTTGGACAGGTAGAGAGAGATAGAGAGAAGGGAAACAACAACAACAACAACAACACTTCCTAGGGGGTCGCTGGGCCTAAACTCAGTAAAAAGCAGTGGCTCTTTCAAGCTGTGTCGGTAGGTGAACTGTGGCTCGCCAGATCTTGTTAGACTGCAACTCCCATCATTCCTGACCATCGGCCATGCTTGGCTGTGGGGCTGATGGGAGCTGGAGTCCAGCAACGTCCAGCAGGCCACAGTTTAGCAGTCCTGCCTTAGCAGTCCGTCCCCCCCCGCATGTACACACTCACACCCACCCACTCACTCAGAAGTTAACCCCATTAAGTTCAATGGGACTGACTCCCTGGCAAGTGGTTGCTTTTTTCTTTTTCTTTCATGATCTTACTGTCTAAATTATGGCAATAAAGGCTGGCTGGCTGGCTGAATGAATAAATGCACGGTTTCCAGCCTTACCAGGTTATGATGGCATCAAGTACTGTAGGAAAGAGACTACACCGTCAGGTTGGACCTTGAAGATACCAGTGGATGGATAGGCGGACATACAGAAGTGGAGAAGGACTGTATTGCAATGATATACTACTACTACTACTACTACTACTACTACTACTACTACTAATATCAATGAAGGCACACTGGCATCAGAAAGAGCCTCCAGCCATGAGTAAACAATTGCCACACGATTTCTTAGCTGCATAGAACAGAATAACCTTTTTGAAGCGTCATGAACGAATATCCCAGTGAAATGGGAACGGCCTTCTTGAATCGTGCTTCATATTTTCATTGTCAAAAAATATAGTTCGGCTCGTGTGTTGTGACCATCCTTTGCAGTTTCAGCTTTCCATTTCTGCTTGTTGGGGAATATCTTCCTGGGATCGAGCCGGCTGGAAGCATTTAGGCAAAACAGGCAGGGCTACTCCCAGGAGATATTCTGAACATACTAGTGGGGAAAGGAAGCCCCATTATTCATAAGTCCTACTTAGGATCGGGATGTTAAATTTCGCGAGAGGAGAGAAGTGAATCAGTGAAATGGCAATAATTCTATGCCCAACAAAAATGGCAATGTACTGGTGACATCCAAGTAAGTCATATTCAGAGCAGACCCACTGAAATCCATATTCTAACGTTGGTGATCACCCACACATAACAAGAAAGAGGCATTTAGATAATTTACTCAGTTCTGATGGTCCAGCCGTAAACAAACTTTATTTGTGAGAAAGTTCAAGCGGATGGAATCTCCACTCTACTGTGAAATCCTGACAAAGCTGCATTGACTGAAACAGATCAGGATAGTTCCCAAATAAAGTAGTCTATACTATCTACCAACCTACCAACCCCTGTCTCTATCTAGTCACTCCAGAAATAGTAACGGTTTGCTCTCAATAAAAAAAATCCGCGTGTCAGGGTAGGAAAAAAGGGAGCAGTAGATAAAAGGCAAGGAAAAGTTTGGAGGAATCTTTTATAAATGCAGGCATTGATACATGCTTTAAATAGTTGCTTTTAACTGTTTTAATTGATCATGTCATTGTTTTATTATTTTTGTAAACCGCTTTAGTTATTTATAAAACAATCAAGCGGTATATAAATTTTAATAAAGATAAATGAATGCAGCTGTTTACTCCTCTGTTTTCATTTTGAACCTGATATGTATGTTTCTATGTATGTATCTAGAGAGAATATCCACTAGAAATAGTAACTCTTTGCGCGAACCAAGTGTGTAAAATCAAACGATAACTTTCGCAGATGAACTACAGTATGGTCGAAATTTATATCTATATGGTCGAGATTTGTATCTTCAGAGACACACAAGAGTTTTTGCTATTCCCTTCCCAGAAAGGATTATACTATTTAATCCCTTTATTCTTTTCTGAACAATTTCAGGAAAGTCAGACTCAGCAAACCTCCTTCCCTAGATCCCGACATCTTGAAGGCTTACTCAGTGGGAATTCTGCATTAAAACCATTGGGAGAGGAAGGCAAATTCATTATGAACTCTACCTCCCCCCAAAAAACAGCAGAAGCAAAAGGTGCGTGGGCAGAGGATGGCGTGGGAGTGGTGGTGGGGGGCTCAGTAACCCACGTAAAGTTCACGGTCCTGAAGGAACAATCCTGATATCAATAATCTTGGACTTGTATCTGCACCGAAACCAAAGGATGGTTCAAGGTTTGAAGACGTTTTCTCCTGCTCCGGAGGGTAGGACCCAAACCAATGGCTTCAAGTTGCAAGAGAAGAGCTGCTGACTAGACACCAGGGGATAACTTTCTGACGGCAAGAGCTGTTGGACAATGGGACGGACTCCGTCGGAAGGTGGCGGACTCTTCTTGGAGGCTTCTTTGGGTCACGGATGCTTAAGATTCCTGAATGGACTAGATGACCCTCGGAGTCCCTTCCAACTCTACCATTCTATGATTCTATGAGTACCAGATGCTTGGGGTTAAGCGCTGGCTACGCCATCGGAGAGCGAAACGCACTCCACGTTCATCTTACTTTATTCAAACAACCACAACAAAGAGTTTTGTGGCATCTGAACAAGGAACAGGTTTCTTACGTCATAACCCCCCCCCCATAGCGTATGCTTCAATAGTTATTCTCAGTTGACAGGGACGTAAAATGGGCATATGAAAGAGACAATATAAACAATGGGGCCAAACTGCCATACAACGCCGAAAGCACAGTCTGTGGTAATTCTGTGAAAAGGGTCACCTAAGTAAACTGACTGCAGAATTAAGCTTTACGATTGAGGCAGACTGTCTTTTTTGTGTGTGTTTCACGGCCATTTGACCCCCACCGCTGATTACAATCGTATGTATTAATTCCCCATACCCATATTTATTCCATGACTTTCCCATATTTATATGGCAGGAGGGTATCACCTGATGCATCTGATGGAGCGGGCTCTGTCTAGTTCGAGGTCTGCTACACTAAATCTGTCAATCTTTAAGATGCCTCAAGCCTTGCTGCTTTTCTTGCAGAAGACTAACGCGGCTGCTCTTACTGTTCACCTATTGAACATGATGGATCCTAATACTTTCCAAACAAATCCGAAGGGTGGTTCAGTTTGAAGCCCCGTTTTTTTTTTTACTCGGCGCAATTATTCCAAGAAATACGACGAAGATGCCCCTAGCGTGCGTAATCTCGCTGAGAAGCGCCTTTGGGGCTGGTGATTCCGAGGACATTCTTGCTCAAGCCCCGCCAACCGCGTCCTCTGAGCCAGGCCCGGGCTCTTCGGCGCCCTCGTGTTATCTAGGCGCGCATGGAATGAAGAGCAGGTCTGTACTTTCGAGGACCTGTTAATCCCTCCAGAAACCTCTTAGAAAGCTGACCTCGCTGGGTGGAGTAGCAGGTTCTGTGGACCGGGAAAAAGTGGGCATGCTCGTCATTTACAGGCATTTTTCACAAATGACACCCACCCGCACGCCTTTTATAGTACTACTCCACGTACTATATAAATGCATGCACTCCAATGTGCACATGTGACATCATGGCTGGCACATGTCTAAATGGGCAACACCACTAAACGACTAAACAACAAACAACTTGAATAGATTCTCACATTTGGTGCTAAGATCAGTGCAAAACCACTTTTAATTTCCCCACCATTCTCGCCAATATTGCAATGCAAATCAATTGATGTAAGAACCTTGCTAGCCTGCTGTGTAAAACTACAGTACTGCCCTTCACTTTCATCTATATTATATCCATTGCAATACCATGTATATTAAATCCATTTTATGCAGAAAATGGGGAAAAACCGATTTAGGTATTCATCGTGAAATCAGTCATATGTTTGAAATGCAAAACTCAGCCTTAAGCTTTTTTTGTCACAATGAACTAAAGCAGGGTCTTAAGAATGTGAGGTTGCAATCCGAAACAGATTTACTAGACCACAGCGCCACCCGCACTGTCCACATTGTGGGGATTTGAACCTTCTGATCAGCAAGCCCAAGAGGCTCAGTGGTTTAGACCACAGGGCCACCTGCATCCCTACTAGGGGGTAAAGCACACTGAATACTGTACAGTCATATCTTGGGTTACAGCTGCTTCAAGTTGCATTTTTTTGGGTTATGCACCCACCGAAACCTGGAAGTACTGGAATGGGTTACTTCTGGGTTTCTGCAGTCGTGCATGCGCAGAAGCACTAAATCACACTTTGCGCATGCGCAGAAGCGCCAAATTGCAACCCTCACATGCGCAGATGTGCCACTGTGGGTTGCGAATGTGCATCCCGCATGGATCACATTCGCAACCCGAGCATCCACTGTTCTTGTTTAGGGTTGTACTGCAAGACAAGGGTTGCAACACTATGCCCACTTGCCTATTGAACTCAATCATCCTGTTAAAAACTAATGGTGTTTAATTGGTAGCTGTTTTCATCATACAGATTTAATCGATTGCATTGGCAATACCTTATTTTGCTAGTATACTTTGAGCACATTCAATGTTCTTTATAACACAGTTCCTGGATGGAGATACTGAGCTCTATAGAAGTATATTTGAATTCTGATTGGTTTCAGCAGGATTACTTCTATGTACATTTATTTAGAACTGGAAGCTTTAATTTAGGTGAATCCTAGGATTGCTTGCTCCTCCACACTCTATTTTAACTGCTTACGTTATAAAACCAAGCAGCAGTGTGAGATGCTCTGGGTTTGAACTGAGATGCCAAAGAGAAAGAAATCTTTGTCAATGAGAAAAAGAAGAAGGCAGAACAGAATAATAATAATAATAATAATAATAATAATAATAATAATAATAAATTTTATTTATATCCCGCCCTCCCCAGCCAAAGCCGGGCTCAGGGCGGCTAACAACAATCAAATAATCAGTCAAATAATCACACAATCTAAAAATATTTCATTATAAAATTAATTAAATCAAATTGATGGCAACCAATTATGCAGAATTATGTGCAGGTTGCCAGAGGAGGGAGTCAGGCTGCGCCCTGACCAAAGGCCTGGCGGAACAACAGCCCTGCGGAAAGATGTCAGGTCCCGCAGGGCCCTAGTCTCTTTTGACAGAGCATTCCACCAGTTTGGAGCTGCAGCCGAGAAGGCCCTGGCTCTAGTTGAGGCCAGCCTAACCTCTCTGAGGCCTGGGACCTTGAGGATGTTATTATTTGCAGACCGTAGGTTTCTCTGTGGGGCATACCAGGAGAGGCGGTCCCGTAGGTACGAGGGTCCTAGGCCGTATAGGGCTTTAAAGGTTAAAACCAGCACCTTAAACCTGATCCTGTACTCCACTGGGAGCCAGTGCAGCTGGTATAATACCGGATGAATGTGCTCTCGCAGCGAAGACCCCATAAGGAGTCTCGCCGCGGCATTCTGCACCCGCTGGAGTTTCTGGGTCAGTCTCAAGGGCAGCCCCACGTAGAGCGAGTTACAATAATCCAGTCTGGAGGTGACCGTCGCATGGATCACAGTGGCTAGGTCAGGACGAGAGAGATAAGGGGCCAACTGCTTAGCTTGGCGGAGATGAAAAAATGCCGCCTTTGTTATAGCTGTAATCTGCGACTCCATAGAGAGGGAGGTATCGAAGATTACACCCAAACTCTTAACGGACGGTGCTGGCACTAATTGCACCCCCGCAAGAGATGGGAGTTGCCCCCCTGATCCCATATCTTCCCGCCCCAGCCAGAGGACCTCTGTCTTCGAAGGATTTAACTTCAACCGGCTCCCACGTAACCATCCAGCCACAGCTTCCAGACATCTGGTCAGTGTGTCTGGGGCCGAGTCAGGATGGCCATCCATCAACAGATAGAGTTGGGTGTCATCAGCATACTGATGGCAACCCAGCCCAAAACTCCGGACAAGCTGGGCGAGGGGGCGCATAAAGATGTTAAAAAGCATCGGGGAGAGAATTGCACCCTGAGGCACTCCACACACCAAGGAGTGGCGTGATGACAATTCCCCCCCAAGCGCCACCCTCTGTCCCCGACCAGAGAGAAACGAGCGCAGCCATTGAAGGACTGTGCCCTGGATCCCCACGTCGGCAAGGCGGTGGTCCAGGAGTTCGTGATCGACCATGTCAAAGGCTGCTGACAGATCTAGAAGAATCAGCAGCCCTGACCCGCCTCGATCCAGCTGCCTGCAGAGATCATCTGTTAGGGCGACCAGAGCCGTCTCGGTCCCATGACCAGCGCGGAAGCCGGACTGGAATGGGTCCAGAGCAGATGTTTCATCCAGAAACCTACCAAGCTGTTCAGCAACCGCTCTCTCAATCACCTTACCCAGGAATGGAAGATTCGAGACCGGGCGGTAATTGGATAGATCTGAGGGATCTAATGATGTTTTCTTTAAGAGCGGACGCACCACCGCCTCCTTCAGTTCCCCTGGGAATATCCCGGTGCCAAGGGACAAATTGATGATTTCCCCCAGGGGGGCCCCGCACCTCGTCTGGACACGCTCTAATCAGCCATGACGGGCACGGGTCAAGAGGACAGGTGGTGGGCTTTCCAGCTTGGAGGAATCTGTCCACATCGGCTGGAGATATCCGGTCAAAGTGGTCCAATACTGGACCCGAGGACAGTCGAGGGGCCTCCAGTTCCTTTATTGTATCCAAATTGGCAGGGAGGTCATGGCGGAGCAACAGGACCTTCTCCGCAAAAAAGCTCGCAAATGCCTCACAGCTGTGTGTCAGATTGTTATTTAAATTTGGCTGTCCTTCAAGGGACGTTAAAGACCGAATTATACTAAATAATTGCGCCGGGCGAGAGCTAGCGGATGCAATGGAGGCCGAGAAGTAAGACTTCTTAGCAGCCTTCACTGCCATCTCATAGGTTTTCATAAAAACCCTATAAGATGTTCTTGAGGCTCCGTCACGGGCACCCCGCCATACTCGCTCTAGCCGTCTGAGGTCCCGCTTCATTTTCCGAAGCTCCTCGGTAAACCAGGGAGCCCGGTTTCTGCGGGGTCGCAGAGGGCGCTTAGGTGCGATCTCATCGATGGCTGCCAGGAGCTGGGTATTCCAGCCCTCAACAAGCTCAGTCAATGAGTCGCCAGGGGGAGCAAGGTCCCGCAAGGCTTGACGGAATCTATCCGGGTCCATCAGCCTCCGCGGGCGAGCCCAAATCGGCTCGCCACCTAAGCAGGGTGGGGGTGGAAAGTCAATCCTGGCTTTCAGAGCGTAGTGATCAGACCATGGCACCTTCATCGAAGGAGACATGATCACATCTATACCGGCGCCAAAGATCAAATCCAGCGTGTGGCCTGCTTGATGTGTGGGGCCCGAAACAAACTGGGAGAGCCCTAGTGTCGCCATGGAAGACACCAGGTCCAGAGCCTATGAGGAGGGAGTGGCATCAGCATGGAAGTTGAAGTCTCCCAATACCAATAGGTTAGGGAACTCCAAGGCCCAGCCGGCCACCGCCTCCAGCAGGCCTGACAGGGTGGCTGCTGGTGCGCTAGGTGGCCGGTACACCAGCCAGACAGCCAAGCTCTCCTCGGAGCCCCACACTAGGCCAACACATTCAATGCCGGGGATCGATGGCGATGGTAGAGCCCTGAAAGAACAATCTTCCCGGATTAATACTGCCACCCCTCCCCCCCGGCCCACAGTCCGTGACTGGTGGAGGACGGAGAAACCCGGGGGCGCCATCTCTCGTAAGGTAACAGTTACCCCTTCGCGCACCCAGGTCTCCGTCACACAAGCCAGGTCAACTCCCTGCGAGATAAAGAAATCTCGCAGGGTAGCAGTTTTGTTGCCTATAGACCTGGCATTGCACAACACCAGTGAAGGAGGTGAGTAATCCTTGCTCACCCTACCCTCGTCTCTCGGGATGGGGCGCAGATTGGAAGGGGTACAAGCATATCCATATCTCGATCCCCTTCGCCTATAACATCTGCCCCCACCGCCATACCTCCCTCGCCCCTCCACGGTCGCAATCCCAAGCCTCATACTAACCTCCATTTACAAATAGAAAACAAAACAACCAAAACAATTATGTCCAAACAAAACCAATCCCCGCCCCACTCAGTGTCCAACCCCAAAAACAAAACAAAATGGAACAAACAAAAATACATAAATAAAAACCACCATTCACGGTGGTACAACAAAGTAAACAATAAAAGCACCTTTAAAACACCTTAAAATATATATAAGCAAGAAGCAAGAAAATGGAGATTCAACGACAGTGAGAGAAAAATAAAGATAAATGAGTGTGTTGATGAAGGAGAGAAAGGAGAAAATAAGATACTGTAGCTGTCATTTGTCAGAGGAGATATTGGTGGCGTCTTTGCAGTAAAGCTGGGGAAAAGGAAAGAAAGAGTATAGGAAACTGATACCATTGAAAATAAAGATGGAAAGGAAGAGTGATGGAAAAAAGGGAGAGGCACCTATTTCTGAGATGAGATGCTCTATGTACGCGTTATACTTTTAAGGCAAATGTGAAGCACATTTTCCTGTTCAAAGAATTCTGGACACTGTAGTTTATCTGTCACAGAGTTAGCATTCCCAGCAACCCTTAACATACTACTGTGCCCAGAATTCTTTGAGAGGCAGAATGTGCCTCAAATACTCTTTAAAGATATAGTGTGCACAAAACCTACAAACAGGATGGATCATAGGAGCTAACTCCTAGGGGCTGAGTTCCCTTCAGCGCCCCTCAATAAAATATTTGAGGGGGCCCACCCCCCCAAGCTGATAGGCATTGCCATTCAAATGGTGTGTGCGCGCCGTGTCTTGTGAGCAGTTATGTGGGGTGGGACTTACCTGCCCCCCAATATTTTATTCAAGTTGGCAGTGACACCCTTGGGATGGATTAAAAAGAGATTAAATAGCAGATACTTCTTTTTCTTCTTGGTAGATTGTGTATTCCAAACTACATTAGTGATAGTTAGGGGGGGGGAATCCAACTGGTTTGCATTCCCCCCCATGTGAATCAATTCTGGTTCAGAGAGTGTTCTTGCATTTGGGGTAGAAGATAATAAATGGCATCAGCTGGATGTGAAGCATCACAAAGCCCACCCCCAACAATAGTAAAACTGAGCTGTGAATATGTCTAGGTGCTGCTGTGATTAAACATTTTGGGATATTTCCCCATATTCTGTATATCATTCCTTTAACTTAGTGTGTGAAAACCTTTCTTCCAGGAAAGGGTTAAGTCTCCTTCCCCACCCCCTTGCACTACTCCATTATTTCTGACCCCCCTGCACACCATTGCTTTCCTCTAGAGGTCTCATTAGGGAAGCCCTAACTGCTATTTTCAACATTTCCTCAATCAAGTGCCAGTTAAATATAGCTACACAAACAAATGGGCGGCAAAGAAAAAGCGAGAATCTTGTCACTGGCAGGACCAATCTAATATTTCACCTCTTGTTTCCTTTGTAATTACTGCTTGCCTGGTGGCTACCTTGCCCTCCTGGCTATAGTTGCACATGGCAATCAATGTTGAGCACACTCTTTTCAAGGGTTCTAGTGGCAGACTTTCCTGAGAGTAAGGCCCATTGTGCATAGTGGAACTTACTTTTGAGTAAACATGCATAGGATTGTGCAGTGAGTAAATATTCCATGCAAATATATGTACATAACCTAGGTGTAAGAGTCTCTCATCCCCAACCTCAGCTTAATTTCTAAAATGAAATAGATTATGACACTTGAGATGCCATCCTGCTTGAAATCTTTATCCGGAGTGCCTAAGGGATGGTTGTTTCACACCCTGGCTGTCAAAAACACATTTTGCACTTTCTCAAAGACACTGTTTTGGACAGTTTTGGTCCACATCAGGGTGGAAGAACTTTCTCTTTTTCTTTGCGCAGTGTGTATGCACAAAAGAGTACACCTGAGATATGCTAGCAAAAAGCATGCACTGATTCAGCGCGTAGGCCATTTTGCTGATCAAGAAGCTGAGCAGTGTTGCATTATGTTATGTAATTTAGCTAGAAAAGAGTTGAGCTGCGGGACTTCCGGGTTAGCGCCTCCGGTAATGGCGGATTTCCTCTGATCGGGAGGAATCCGCTTCGTGGAAATTAGGGTCTGGACCGCCACGGCGAGGCGGAGACCCACTAAAAACCACAGGCGGGAGAAGCCTGTGGATGTGGGATTCGGCTGGCACCTTGTGCGCCTCCCCTACTTGCGGGGAAACCCAGTTTTGGGGATCCGGAGCGACGTGGGGCGAGCGGTGCGGTGCTTCAAATGACTGCTCTTTTCACGGAGCAAAGCTGCATTGCTGTTGCCAGAGAGCGCTGACTTTTTTCCTGTGGACAATTGGACTTTAAACAACTACCCGTGAGTAGAACAGAAAATTGGACTATGAAACATCTTAATTTGGCACTGAAGCGGGAAGGCTCTAAACAGGAAGTCCGCCTTCCGCTTTTGTAAATAGATTGAAGCAAAGACATTGCAAGCTAAAGTCTGAAAAGTCTCTTGTAAAGGACTAAATCTCCATCGGCTAGAACTACTAAACCCCCCTTGGAAGCAGGAGAAGAGGAGGGAAATTTTAGATTGTTCAAGCCTGCAGGAGAGAGAGTAAAGAAAGATAAATTTCCAACGTCTTGAACCTTGGAACGAGGTGTCAGAGACAGACGTTTTGGGAAAGTTCATTGACTGTGAATAAAACGTTTTTTGACAGATAGTTAAAAAAGAGAAACATATTGATTCCAATGTTTCCTTTTGCATTTAAAAGGAACAAAATATCTGAAAAACGAAAGTAATTTTGTTGCTGGATCTGCTTTCAAAAGGATGGATACAAATAGAAATTGTCTCCCCTAGAGGGAGCTTGTGAAACTGTTGCTGGGGTCGAGCTGGGGAATTCTACAGCTGTAGAGATTAAAGATCGTGAGAACCAGACATTGACCTTGAACAAGAATGTGCCCAGAAGAAGCCTTAGTGCTTGCTTTTTGTAAGACAAGCACTTAACTGGAACAGCTACATGAGAAGATGGATTTGATGACTGTCGCAGTTAATAATTTTGGACAAACAGTGAATACCTATATAGAAACTACTCAGGAACCGACCCAGGAATCTGCTTTGACAGGGCAAGTTGTGCAAAAGACAAAGGAGGAAGTTGCTGTTGAACCTCAAGTAATACAAGTGGAGAGAGCCGCAGCCTTGCAGGAACATAAGCTGTTGTTTGTGATGACTGAATCTGGAGAAAGTCAGATTTGGAGAGATGGAGTCTCGTCTGGTTTGGAGATGGGAAGTTGGATAGATCCCCCTATGCAGGGATGCTTTGGCTTCTGGGATCTGGTTTTGGGCCAGAGGGAGTCTGGAGCTGTGGGGGCCTTTAACTTTGGAGGGGCTTTGAAACATGCCTTCAATTACCTTTTGGATCTTAGTGCTGACTATGGAGAATGGACTGACCTGTCGAGAAGGGACAAAGACATGGTTAGGTTGGAGTCTCCCCGAGACCTACTCCTCAGCGATAAAGGAAGGAAATTAAGAACAAGATCAGCAGAAGACAAAGTAAAGTGCAGGTATAAATATGAAGAAGATCTGCAGAAGGGACATGGAAGAGAGTTAAGAGCCTTGGACAGAAGGTCACCAGGTTGATGGACTATATGGAATGGATAGAAAGGACTGACAGAACCCGAAACCAGGAAGAAGAGATGGTGGATGAAGATTGGAAGAAAGTTTAAAAATTCATTTAGAGAATTAGTGTAAAATTAATGAGTGTTAGAAAAAATGTTGGAATGAAACTATATGGCTTTAGTAGAAATGCTATAAGGAGTTATGTACAAATAAGTTTTAAGTTTTAGGGTTTTTTATGGTAAGATAAGGTTAAAATAAATTAAGACAATTTAATGACAGAAAATAGTGAAAGATGGAAAGGATTTGCCGAGATAATTAATAACTAGAATACAAAAAAGGGAGGTGCAAGGAGGTCGATGAAAAAAGTTAATGAAAGATAAGGATTTGGGAATATTGGATTTGTTTTTAATTTTTTGTTCGTTTTTGTTTTTTGGTTTTGATGTATTGTGTGTTTTGTTCTCTTTTTTCTTTTTATTGACTTGTATTGTTTAATTCCTTTTTTGTTTTTCTTTTTTGTTTTTCTTTTTTCTCTCTGTAATTTTAAATTCTCAACAAATATCATTAAAAAAAGAAAGAAAAAGAAAAGAGTTGAGCTGTGTTTTGTCCTGATCTTCCAGGTTCAGCTCTTGAATAGCTACCGGTAAGCTGCCAGAAGTGTTGCTTGGGAAGCCAACCTTTGTGAACCTGATCAGAACAAAGGCGAAATGCAGGGATCAGATTTCAAAGTGAAAAAAGGGAAAGGGGGTTAGCCCTAAAATTGAACACCTCCCATTCAGCAGGGCAGAGGTATCCAAGCTAATGTCAAGTTCCAAGAAAGACACTACTTATAAATTGTGCGTATGCCACAGCCATTACCACAAGTTTCCTCTCCTCTTGCCTCTTCTGTTGAGCACTTCCGGTCAGGTTCATGTCTAGATAACCTGCATCCAAAGCATCCTACGACTCGTCTGTTGTTCTGCTTCTAGGCTTTGTCCATCGCACTGGCTATGCCCTGCTGTGTACCTTTCATCTGCCAGGGAGCTACACTCACCATTTTTAATTAGATCCTTGTGTAAGCATCTTAGCGGTAAGAGTATGGACAGAAATAACGTGAGTGGAAACATGTGGAGAGCAGTTGGAGAATCTAAAAAAGTTCCCTGGCATTTTTAGGACATGTTCTTTCCAGGAATGGGTGTAGGCAGTGAAAGTGTGGGCCCAGATGCGTACATTGCAGAAGACTAATGGATTGGGGGGTAGACTAAGATTTTGGAGTGGTCCCCCCCCTTAAGAAGGTGATAATGTTTTCAGCAGATACAAGTTTGCAGCTCAACTGATGCTCAATAAAGCCAGATACAAGTCCACATAAAGAGAAAACAATATCACTGCAGCCTCAAAGCTATTTACTAATACAGTTATCCTACTAGAGTCTGTGCTTTCTCTGCAGCAAGAAGGTTTTGGACAGAAGGAATATAAAAAAGAACTATTCAAAAAGGAAATATATATGTATATCAGACTCATTCTATTAAATGGTCTGGTTCCAGAGTTGAGTGCAAGCAACACATACACAGCTTTCCCTTGTAATTTTTTTTTGGGAACAGAATGTTTATTGCAGAGCTGGACTCTAAAACAAATTGAAAATACATATTCAGTTTAATTTCTCTTCATTGACCAACTCTTCATTGACCAAGTTATGGTTGAGAGGGAGGGTAAGGCAATTTTGCAAATGACAATAAGCCCAATTGATTCCAGTGGGACATTCTTCTGAATAGAAATGTGAAGCAGGGCTTTGTCGTTCAACTGAGAAACAGCCTGATCCCAAAGTCCCTGAAACCAGAGTACATCGATGCAATACATTTGGTGCTTTGGCACTTAATGGCTAAAATTCAATAATCTGTTTTAACTGAGATCTTCATCAAGCTCAAAATGGCCTGATTCACAATTGCAGTATTTGCTGTTTAAGCAGTTTTGAACAATATTGTTTAGACCCCTGGAACTGCCCTGAGATCCCTGGATATAGGTGGTGGCATCATCATCATCCAGTAGGGCTGACTCTCATAAGAACCTGTAGTACATGGTAGCCAACTGAAATGTCTGTGCATATTTGGATTGCTGCAATGCTGCTGGTGGCAATCTTCACAGTTGTGATTAGCACCATGCACAATAGAAACTTTTGCGCAAATGGGCAGTCACTCCACTCCAAACCCATGAAGCTGCAGTGGTACATCTCAGCTGAATTCTGCTGTGAGGACTAGTTAAACATGACAATAGGCATGGAGCCTATATGTTCACACACCCCTCGTAAAATGTAACAGACATGAATGGCTATCCCAAAGTAATAAAATTAAAACCTCCTATAGCCATTTGGTACTGGATATTCATTTCTGCAAACATACCTTATTTTGGCAATGTAAGTGTACTTTTAGATCCAAAGAAGGAGATAACATCCACAATTAAGATCAGTGTTTTACAAAGCAAAGTTAAACTCGAAACAGGCACTGGGTTTCTTTCAAACAGTAGCAAGGGGAATGATGCAGCCCTCTAATGGTTTAGTTGTCCAAACAACAACTGGAATTGGATAAATGCTTTCAGCTGGGATCACTTTCCTAATACCTTTGTAGGTAATGGGATTCCCAGAGAGGGCTGCTGTGTGAACACCAGACAATATGCACTGGGCAGGAAGTTCCTCTTCTAGATCAGACAATATCAAAACAACATTTATTACAATATAAGATTTACGTTTTATAAATCACTTATTTGCTGGGGCATTTATATGACAATAGTAGTGTAGAAGAACTGTGGTGGATTTCTAAAATACATATTTCCTGATGTTTTGCTTTGTTCAAATATAAATAAAAAGATCTAAAATGCTAGCAGCTACCAGCAACCAAACCATGCATTTCATTTGTAGGATGGAATTGTAGCCTCAGTTGCACAAATTGCTTCAGCTGTATAGACTTCATGTGTCTATGCCAGTGAATGGAAAAATGTGAGTCTTTGGTCCACCACTCTGAAATTAACAGCCATTCAGCTCTATGATAGTGATAAAGCTGGAACTAACCACAGGATAATAACAATTGCTTATCCAATATTGCCTAAATAGCATGTCTGTTAAGGCTGTGGCCCTTAACAGCTGTAATTTCTGGGCATTTTGGAGCTTGAGTGAATACAGAGGGCCCTTTACACAACACGTGAAACCGATTTTTTTTTTTTAAAGATTGAGTCAGTACAGCAGATAAGTTTGTTACTGTTCTGGAAAACAAAGCAATTCATTTTCTGCTTTAATGTGCTACACACACACAAACACACAAACACACACACACACACACACACACACACACACACTGCAGAAGCCTCCCAATTCATTCTCATAAAGCTGGAGAAAATATAATTTCTCCCAAGTCAAGCTAGGAAAAAGTAAAAACAAAAAACACACAAAAGCATCAATTATTATTATTATTATTATTATTATTATTATTATTATTATTAGTATTAATACTGCCCTGGTTGTTCTGAAACCACATAGACTTGTTTGAAGGTACATAGAAAGGGTGGGGAGATATACTTTATTAAGCATAAAAAGTGATGAAGAAATGATCAGGGATGATGGATCTTTGATGGGATAGAGGAATGGAGTAGACAGGAGGCATCAGAGGCTGTATAAAATGAGATGTGAGCCCCGGGCTGCAGGGATGGCCACCTATTGTTTATTGCATGTTGATTTAATAGTCCTACCCCCCCCATTAAACAAATGCTAAGAGTTTGCTTCCTAATAGTCTATTTAATGTACAGTAATCAACGTGCTGCGCTATAACAGAACTCTGTGTTGATTTGGTATAGCAATTTTGGCATACAAGTATACTTATTTGAGAATGGGAACTATAATGTTGATTTAAGGTTTCACTGAGCTAGGATGCCAAATTTCATTTTTTAAATTTAAATCAAATAATTTTTTAATTTTGCTTCTCTTGCTTTACATTTACTGGATGTATATGCTACAATTCTTCCCCACAACAAAGCTTCCAATGCATCCCAGAGAATATCATTTGGTTTTGTTTTCATTTGAGTCACATCTCATCTAAAGGCAATACAACAATTTTTTACGATGGCCAATGCACAGTGTGTGGTATTGATAGGATCAATTACGTATGTCACAGTAGTCACATTAGATTGTAGAAACTGGCTAGTTAAAAATAAAATGAAATGGAATCTAAAGCTGATCTAACTTGCTAGTGAAAAAATTAAAATTAAAATCAGTTAAGAGGAGAAATAAAAGTTTAACTTCACCTTTTCAAGGTGTAATCAACTTCAGATACCATATGCATTTAGTCTTCCATGTATCCTAAAATTGCCTCTCTAATTTTAGCAGATTACTTCTCGAGAGACAATTAGGTACCTCCTTAAAGTCTCCTCTAGTAATCACAAGATGTGCCCCTTCCCTAGTCAGTTGCAGCATAAAAAACTATGGAAAATGTCCAGAGAGTATATATTAGGGGCATAAATATTCTATCATATCATTGGTTGACATTCAATTGATATTTTTAATGGGTGGTATTCAACTAAGTTTCACTCAAAGTTGACCTATTATTATTTATTCAATTTATGTACCACCCTTCATCTGAAGATCACAGGGCAGTTTACAACATAATTGAAATAATGGCCAAAACCTAGTCATGTTCATTAGTTCCAGTGGATTTACTCTGAGTAAAACTTAATTGAGTGTCATCCAAAATTTAGAAGTTTCCTCCTGTACCAGCTTCATAATCTAATTTCTGATAATATTCCACGTTCCACGTTCTTGGTAAATTCCCATGATCTTGAACTATACGAATCTATCTGCTTTCTAATATGGATGGCTGTACTCTTGCTGTGTGAGGTCTTGCTAAAATATAACAGCACCCCAGTTATTAAATTCTGCTAGAGGCTGCAGATGCTTGCTGGGACCACTGATATATCTGATATTCCACAAAACATACTTGCCTGTAGTCATGACATAGCTGAAGAAGATGTGCTTGCATCACAGACATTACAAAGCACGAGTGATTCCCTATACTTTGTATGACAAGAATTTTCTTTCAAAGTCTTAATCTTCTTAGCAAGAAAAAAATAAAGAAAAAAATGGAATATCAGGAAGTGGGGAGGTGTGAGGGAAGAAATAACTAAAAGTTAAGAAAAATATTGTTTTAGAAAACATTTAGAATAAAATGGCATACAGTTCTTATATAGATGTTGATTTAGGATTATTGCAGCACTTCCAAAAGTAACAAAGAAGAATTCAAATGTTTGCATTCAGTAGCAATTTAAAACAAAAACATCACCAAATCAATCCCCTATGTCTTCACTGTTCTAGCCCTCCATAATAACAAACAGTAATTCATTCTGTCTAAAGATGTATTTGGGAGGGAGGGACAACCCCCCCCCAAAAAAAAAAACAGTGCCAGGTGTCTTGAGAGAGATTGTAGATAAGTTAGACCCACTCTCTAAAGTTTTATAGTGTGGGAGTTCGACTTGAAAAGCAAAGAAAGATTAGACTGTAAATAAACAGTAAAACAATGTGGAAGAACTTGAAGAAGATTGCAGAGTTGTGGATGGCTGTTCCCGGGAGCTGTCAGTTTGAGCATCCTCCCCTTCAGCCAAGTAACATGTTTCTAGGTGCTTTATTAACATTCTCTGAAGTTGGAAGATTGTGTTCTGAGGGGTCTTGCTCACCATTATCACTGGATTGCATCCAACTAAGTTCAACTCAGAGCAAACCCATTGAAATTAATGGGGCCAAGTTAGTCATGCCCAGTAATTTCAATGGACCTACTCTGAATAGGACTAGCCTTGGACACAACCCATTATACTTATAAATCCCCACTTTTCTGCAAGAAAACAAACATTTAAAAGTGACTACATCTGGTGATGCTAGTAATAAACAGACCCATAATATTTGCATGTGCCCATTGTTTGTTCCAAATGTTTCATGGCTATGGAAATAGTCAGTTCCTGAGGTTTCCAAGAACTATCCTGAGTAGTTGTCCATTCTTAGCCTCTCCCCAAAAGAGGAGGGGAGGAGGAGGAGGAGGAGGCAGGAAATAAAGACAAAGCAGTCTAACTCCCTTTGTCATGTAAGTTCACAGACCTTTCAAAAAAGACCCCTCTCTCCTTGTCAACTACTTCATTGGCCAGGTTTTGAAAGATGGTGTCATAGGGTGGTATTCAACTAGTTTTACTTAGAGCAGACCCACTGAAATCAACAAATATCACTAAGTTAGGTCTATTAATTTCAATGTATTCTAAGTAGAACAACATCCATGTCCTGTGAGTGGGGGCCCATGGGGTGCAATAGAGACACAAGGGTGGTTTATTCAGACTCCATCAGGACCACGGACAGCTCCAAAGAGAACACTCCCATGACAACTGAGGCATTTTATCTCCATTTGCTTTATCTCCTTCCTTGCTTTGCCCCATTCCTCTCTTTGCCAGTAGTACACAAAAGAGAAGAAATTGTCAAAAACAAACCAAGTGGAGTCATCACAATCAGAGGAACATATTCCAGGACGTATCCTTTTATTGAACTAGGTGAAAAGATCTTTTGGAAAATGATACATAATTTGCCTGTGAGTTAGTTAAACTTTTAAACCACCCTTCATCGCAGAGCATCCCAGGGTGGTTTCCAAAGAATTTTTTTTTAAATATAAAAAATACATGTTATAAGGTCAGCACTAAAATATTTTAAAGCGACAAGAACCAAGATTAAAACCAACAGCAGACAGCAATTCCCGTACTCTAGAGTTTAGCCAACTTCACCAAATGCTTGAGTGAACAAATATATTTTAATCTGGCATCAGAAGCCAAAGTTGAGGCCATCTGCACTTCTAGGGGGTGGAGTGGATTCCACAAAAGGGGTGCTATTACAGAGAAGGCCCTATTCCTCATCAACATGCAGCAAGCTATTTTTATCAGGGAGAACAATGAGAACATTGCAATTAAAACTGTGATTATGCCAGTACAAACAATTCAGGAAAATGATCAGCGATCCCTGCTCTGCCTCTCTGCTCTTTTGAGCTCAACGCGCCCAGTACTGTTTATCCAAGGATTATCTTGTTTATCTTATGGTTATTGCTCTTCATAGACTCTAATCATACTTCATTTTATAATGACGAAACGTGGCTGTGTTTGTTGTACAGCATTCCTGAGCTTGAGATAGTGTGATGTTTAATAAAGTGTTTATAAGAGAAGATTAAGATAGTTTATCAGATCTTGGAATAATCTCATAATAATAAAACGTCTCTGAACCTGAACGCCAAGGAGTGCAATTTGTAATTTTACAAAGCAATGTTTCCAGAGTTATTAGACATGGGCAGGCTGCCTGCTAAGACAATAAGACTCTAAAACCTAAAAATTGCCTCTAAAATATTGGAGGTTTAATGGTTTTGTACACACAGTCATGTATGTATTTCAGTCCCCGGATCAGTTACTAGTTTTATAGGAGTGCTGCAGTGAGAAACGGATGAAGGATGCTGCACCAGTCTCTTCCCCAATTTCTCCAGTTCACCCCATTTTGACAGACACAATTTTCTCTTCTCCCCTTTCATGCATCTGGGCTAGGAGCTATGGGTGAGCAGGGTACACATGCGTGCTGAGCCAAGGGGACAGCATCTCAAAGCCTGGCAAGTGACAGGGTCCTAGAGTATCCCTACCTCCTTCCCAAAGCCTAGTTGGTGGTTTCCCAGCTTTGGGAAGGCAGGCTGTAGAACCCTGCCAGAGCCCTTGCACCTTCTTCTCAAAGCCGCGTGCCTTTGGGAACAACATGATGGCTGGGACAGAGTTGTGTGCCAAATTTTGGCCTAACCCAGACCGTCATAGTACCTGAACCCGCCATTGTTTGCACTTGCAGATTTTTATGGTCATCTGCCCCCTCCACATAATCTAATCATGCATTAGAAGACTTTGCTGAAACCTATCCTTGCATTCTATTTCAGTGGAGCATTTACAGCTATCTCAAAGGGATTGTTCATTTGTTATGGGATCCTGATTCCATGGGAGGCCTTGATCCGGCTACAGTCTGATGCAGCTCACTGAAAGTGTTGTTTTTGAGACCAGATTGCCTGAAGGACTGCCATCATCAATACAATCTTGCCCAAGAACGAGGTCTTCTAAAGAGGCACTTTTCTCTCTCTGTCCCTTTAGGTATTTGTAAGAAGCAACACATGACAGAGCCTTTTCTGTGGCAGCCCCACTCCTGAGATCCTTCACTGATAGTGTTTAAGAGGGCAGTCAAAACTTTTCTTTTAAATTGGGCTCAGGAGGCCTAGATATTTCATCTACTTTGAGTTTAGTTGTTTGCTGCTTCCTCTTTACATTCTTTTCATTTTTTTAAAAGCAGGTACTACTCTGTTCACCTCAGGGAGTAAAGACAGGAAACAAATTATAATCAAGAAAGCCTATTGCTTGCAATGGGATCTAGTAAGGATTAACTTTAGCTGGGGCAACTGGATTTTTACTTTGTGATGATAGCCCGTCTGCATTTCTCCTCTTTCATCAGCTAGCATTGGCTAGATTACAACCTCCCCATGCTTCAGGGGAAATATCTACCACCATACCTATTCAAACCCCTAAACCAATTAGCAATAAAGGTGACTAGGCATGAGGGGTCATTTATATAACTAGATTATTAATTTTGACTTGCTATCTACTATTGTTAATCCTTAAAAAATAACCTGTCTATATAAACATGAAATTCTAAGAATTTTAGCCACATCTTATCTCTTGACTGTTTGAGAATTATGAACATCCATTGCAATCATATGTCCACTAGAATCCTATATCGTGAAATGAAAGAGTGGTAAATTAATGTATTGCCAAGTTCCTTAACCTTATTTCAGCATGCTTGGAATAAATAAGTTCCCTTTGAACCTGCAAACTAATCGAAAGTGCATTTTCAGTGGGGATGGAGTAACCAATATGGTGCCCTCCAAATGCTGTTGGACTCCAAATCCCATCAGCCCCAGCTAGCATAGTCAAAGGTTGGAGATGATGGGAGTTGGAGTCCAACATTTGGAGGACACCATGTCGGTCTCCTATGCTTTAGGAGTTGTGATCATGAAACAAATGATCAAGTTTAAAAGGTCTCAACTGAGTCTTACAATAGTTTGTTGACAGACTGAGCATGTGTCACAGGGTAATGTCACATATTCACAACAATATTAATCTCAAAGCAAGGGCAGCATCATATAGCTTCTGTCAGTGAACTCCAAAACCTTTGCACTGATTTTTATCTCTTCCAACCATTGCTTCAAGCTTTCTTTGGCACATTTTAGTTCTCATCCTGGCAAAAGGATATCTTCCATAAATTCATCACAATATATTCTGGGACCAGGAACCTGTGTCCTTCCAAATGTTGCATCTCCCATTATCCCCCTGATCACTGGCTAGGCTTTCTGGGGCTGATGGGAGTTGAAATCCTACAACATTTGAAAGGTCACAGGCTCACTGCTGCTTGACTAGGCAGGTACTTGTTGTTCATCAGTTTTGGTACATGGCCAATTTGAATTACCAATTAGTTACTCAACCCACAAGCTTGAGATATAGGGCTCCCTCATTTAGAGGGTATAATATCTGAACTGCCCAATAATTAGAGTTGTACCTATAATTATTGGGCAGTTTGTATATTATACCCTCTAAATGAGGGAGCCCTATATCTCAAGCTTGTGGGTGGAATGAAGAGAGAATAGTAAACATGAATATAGAACACCTTTTCAAACAGCACTCAAGGCTCCTCAAACTTAGAACCATTCCGTTTTCCCCCTTCATCCCTAGGTATAATGGAACTCAAGCTCTACATTTCAATAGGCACACGAAGAAAAACCTTTATCCCCTACGCAGAAGGGTAAAAATATGATCAGGCTAAAAGTTAAGCTGTGCTTTGTGAGGTTGAATTAAGGTCAGTGGTGGTGAGGGGAATCAACTGCAACTTTTGAGATGAAAACATTATCAAAGCTAAAGGAAGCGTTTCAAAGTGGGGTTTAATAGCAGCTATCATATTGCCTTCAGTTCCTTGACCATTTCTTATGCAGCTGTTTTATTTTAGAAAGATCCAACCCCCACCACACATGTACCGTTCTACACGCTGACCTGAGTACACACATCCAAGCACTTTGGTCACTCACGATAACTATAAACCCTTCAGTGAACTACTAGAAAGCTAGTTCAAATGGAAAGGGTGTAATTCAATCTAGCGTTTAACTTGGTCATTGATGAAGGGTTAAGCCAAAGGAACAGTCAGTAAGGAAGGCAAAGGGGGCAAGAGACAAATATGTCAATTAATTGATGCCTGGATGTCAGCTAGATGACAGGGGTGTTTTTTTAAAAAAATAAAGAAAACAAGAAAAATGTAATCATAGCAACATTTCCATTTGAATATGGGAAATGCACAAAGTAAGAGAGAGAGAGAGAAATGTTTCAAGCCTTATCTGGGCAAAATAAATTTGATTTCCAAATTGCTTGAAGATGGCCTTGCATTTTTAAATTTGAGTTTAGGTTTCACAAAATTGAAAATGCAATTGCATCAGAGCAATTGAAACAAAGCCTAGGTATGTGCTTTCTCATATTTTATTCATACATTCATAGTTAGTAGATGTCTCTTTCCTTCCTTCCTTCCCCCTTCTTCTGTCCTCTCTTTTAAATTTATATGATCAGTACTTTTGGCCAGGGGACTGTCTTTCCTGTGCTCATAATTTTATTAAATTTCATTCCTTGCTTATGTCCCACTGCTACCACAAACAACTTGGTTAACATAAAATACCAGAATAAAGGTTGGTTTATTTAAAAATTAAAAACAAAGTATATATCAAAAAAACCCCACAAAAAACCCCCAGGTCAAAACCAAATTTGTGTCAAGACAGTATAAACAATACAATAAATCCATAAGAATCAATTCAACAGCAAGGGTCCTCCCTCTGGCCTTCATTTCTTCACCACAGGCTTTGTTTATGAGGAATATAAATGAAATCATTTCAGGATGATGTCATATCTTTGTGTCCTTCAATCTTTTATCATACCTGCTTTTGTACATTTTCAAAAAAACTAAAAATGCAGTTGGAGTGCCAGCCTGTCAAATGCGGAAAGACAAAATGTCCTTGAGGTTTTCAAGGCTTCTGTGTCTTTAATTAAATGTTTCCTGCTTGCCTGTTTTGCCCATTTTATTGCTTCCTCTTGAGTGTCAGTGAAATTAGCAATAAACTGTTAATAACAGTCTTTCTTCATTTCTCATTAATATTCATTCTTGTTTCTCTGGGTGTGTTAATCATTGATTTCCTCCCACTCATTCCTTTTCACTTTCATATCTCAAAATAGCCATAAATTGGTAATACCTCTTCCACACTCAACAGGAAACAATAATATTGATAAGTCTGGTTAATATTATAAGAGACTTCTGCTGAATGAGTACATGATAAACCTAGCTCCTACTTCATATCCAGTTCAGCCCTACTCATAGTTGGAGAACATATAATCTGTTTGCGATTGTGAGTGAAAGTCCTAAAGAATTCTATAGTATGCAGTTTCTTGCAAATGTTGCTGCAGGCCTGCTTTTCTATTCTGTTAAGTAAAATGGTCCTGCATCCATTTTCTTGGGGGCATGGGAAAAAGGCACAGTTAAAGTGTAAAGTGAGCTCAGTTTGGCCAGAGAAACTGGCTGGGAAGAGGTTATGAAGACATTTCTTGATTCCAGTACTTTCTTCCGTCTGAAGGAAAGTGACCTGTTATGCTGCTTTCAGATTTTCATTCCAGTGACAGCACAACCCCCAGCTGTTTTTCCTCTAGATGTTGTGGTATAGAAAGCATCTTTTAATAAACACTTTAAACAGTATCTTTGTGGTTTTTCACGTGAATAATAAATTTCGCTTGCGCAGCGTTGATAGCGATCTGTGTTCTTAAATATGTAAGTATACATACTGGGCTACATTTATCAAAAAGGCACGAGAGAGATGACATAGATTGGAATGTTTTGAATAAGATCAAAGAACAGAATAATGATACAGGAAACAACAGCTAAAAAGGAAAACATTGGAGGCCAAAGAACTCATTTATTAATTTCAAGACTCCCTTACTGCCACCTGGTCCTCCCCACATGACCAATCAGCATTTTACAGGGTTCCTTTGTTTCAGTGATGAGAATCTCTATCTTAAATAAATTACATGGAAGAGCCAAATCCCATAGGAGCTTTTTTTTTGTGTTTTTTTTGGGGGGGGGAGAATCACTGAAAGCCTGTTTTTGTACACACAGTCAAAAATAGAGTGACTCTCTTCCACTGTGTGTGCTAACTGTCCCTTATTTGGCGAGAAAGTCCCTTATCCCAGTGCTGTGTCCCATTGCTGTCCCTTATTGATGATGTCCCTTAAATTTCCTGGGTTTCAAAGGAAGCAGCTCCTCTCCCTCCCTGCCTGCTGGCCAGGGAGGAGGGAGGCTCCAACTGTGTTGCTTGGCTGTGTTGCTCAACCAATAAGGATTCTAAGAATGACTTGGGGGTGGAGCCTGCATGCCTTGTGCCGATCAAATCGGCCGCATTGCCTGGGGACTCTGCTTTGCTCAGCGCTTCCCAGCGGAGAGGTGATGGTGGTTTTCCTTGCTGCATCCCCTTTGCCGGGTTGCTGCACTGTGAGAACCACCGCTTGAGGCTTCGTTTGGTTGCTGGCTGGGTTTTCTGCCTTTGGCTTGGAGGGGCTCAGAAGTTGAACATACCTGTGCTGGGAAAATCCCTTATTTTGGCTGCTGGTCCCTTATTTTTGAGGCTGCTGGTCCCTTATTTTCAAATCTGTAAGTTGACAGCTATGCCTAGAAAGTGAGCTGGCGCTGCCACTTTACAACACATACACACATTTGGGGATGTATGCTGAATTCTAGGATAGATTCACCTAGTGCCACAGCTACATTGGCCCATCTGCCAAGCGTTGACAAAGAATGGTAAGCATACACAAATGCATTGATACACCCAGAGACAGTCTAGCTCCCACCTACTTTATTCTTATCTTCTGCACTGCAGAGCTTTGTCTGCTCCTGCTGCTGGCTGCTTCATAAATGTTTTCTATCTGCATTCCTATGTAAAAATGGGTGCTGCTTGCAGTCAGCCTCTGTGCTATGAGTTGCAGGACTTTTCGGGACACTCAGAGCAGAAACAAGGTGGTCATAGTTTCTTCACTGAGACGTTCTCTAATATTTGGATTACAGCACTGTCCTAGGCTGCTTTCAGGTCAGGACGTAATTTGCATGAATGCCACTGAAGTCTTACTGATGGGCTATTGGCAGCATGTTCTTTTTACTTACTGTGTTTTCTCCAGAAAGGGTACATCTAGATCAAAAGGGAGGGTGGGAACAGTCTGTGGTGGTGTAATGGTTAGCATGTCGGACATGAAGCTCACTGGGTAACCTTGGGCCAGTCACTATTCCTCTCAGCCTAACTCACCTCACAATGTTGTTGCGGGGATTAAATGAGTTGGGAGGAAACCATGTACACCCCCTGGAGAAAAAAATGGTGGGATAAAAAGGAAATAAATAAGTAAATAAATCAGGAGGAATGTTCACTAGGATAAGGTTGTCTGGAAGTGACATAAGCCAATGCTGTTTTCTCATGCAAAATGTAAACAAACTGTGAAAGACTAAAAATAAAAAATGGAGATGTTATATGTGTTAGATGTATACCAGCTGCACTGGCTCCCGGTGGAGTATAGGATCAGGTTTAAGGTGCTGGTTTTAACCTTCAAAGCCCTATACGGCTTTGGACCCTCGTACCTACGGGACCGCCTCTCCTAGTATGTCCCAAAGAGGAACTTACGGTCTTCAAACAAAAACATCTTGGAGGTCCCAGGCCACAGAGAGGTTAGGCTGGCCTCAACCAGAGCCAGGGCTTTTTCGGCTGTAGCTCCGATCTGGTGGAATGCTCTGTCACAAGAGACTAGGGCCCTGCGGGTCTTGACATCTTTCCGCAGGGCCTGCAAGACAGAGCTGTTCCACCAGGCCTTTGGCCAGAGCACAGCCTGATTCCCTCCTTTGGCAATCCTCACAGAATTTCTAGCCCAAATGGTTGCCATTAATTTGATTAGAATTAATTTTATAATGAAATGATTTTAGAATGTTTTATCATTTTACTGTTGTTAGCCGCTCTGAGCCTGGCTTTGGCTGGGGAGGGCGGGATATAAATAAAATTTATTATTATTATTATTATTATTATTATTATTATTATTATTATTTAGTTCCGTTCCACCTTAAAAGGATACAGGCATGACTGTGTGTCACATGCCTGTTTACTTCCAGCAGCACAGTCTGCTGGGAAATTCTGTTGTATGTTGCTTTTGCTATACTGCTGTTTTTGCTGGACATGAAGGCAAGCAGACATGTTTTCCTTTGCTCCTGAGCTATGCTGAATAAAATGCTGTAAATATGCTTGCACATCTCTCTCTGTCCGCCTCTTCTGCTGTGAGGTGATTTACACACTCTGCTGACAGAGCATGCACGGGTCTCTAAACGCATCTGAGGCTCGTGTCGCTGACTGACTGATGCTGTTCCATGGGAGACCAGTGATCGTCCGGAGCCTGCTGGGGGCCTGCCTGATGCCCCTGACTCCCCGGAAGTATCCCAACAATATGTACTTTCCCTTATTTATTTGTTTGTTTTGCACCACAAGAAAATCTCTAAGAAAACTATTTTTATTTTTTAAAAAAAGGAAGGGTGGGGTACCAGCCAGCATTTTGATGCAACAATGTTGTTTGGAATCTGCAAAAAAAAAAAAAAAAAAAAGCACACCCAAGGAACACAGATCCAGCTATAAACACTTGTCGGGAAGTGTTCTCAGCTCATAGACCAAAGTCAAGCAGCCTGTAGCCCTCTAGATGCTGTTGGACTGAAGCGCCCACCATCTCTGATCATGCTGGTTGGGGATGGTGGAAGTTGGAGGCCAACAACACCTAGAAGGCCACAATTTAGCCATCCTCACCAAAGCTTATTTAACAACCTTGTTAATTCCTCCTTGCCGATTACATTGGCCTGGGTATAAAAAGATACAGCTTGGTCATCAGCCTAAATCCCCCTTTAATTTTTAGCTACAATGTTTTCCATGTCAGTGTGCTTAGGATTATGACCTAAAACTTTATGGGGAATGGTTGTTTATGTTCATTTCCTTTCAGATTCTTGGCACAAGTACTGGGCAGAATTCAAGCATCTGATGAGAGTTTCGGATTCTAGTTTCGATAAGTCCAGTTTCCCAGAGTTCTGTATTTGACAAGGGAAGATTTATTCTGCTTTGATTTGCAGAGAGTAATTGCTTTATTTTAAAAAAGGTCAGAATATTTGCTACAAGAAGAACACATGTCTTCAGCTTTATAGTCATTCTTTGTCCCTTTATGCCTAGATGCATGCCTACCATGTAAATGTCTGCCAGAGAACACTGCTAACACCGTGCCGTTTGAAGGTTTGGAACTCACAAGACATTGTTTCAAAAGAAATGAAGGACCCTAAACTAACCTGCAGATGAAAAGAGGCTCACAGAGATCTTTAATTAGATTGTGCTCTTGGAAGACAATAGTATGATAAAGAAGATTTAGTAAAGCATTTTGTCATTTTATTACTTTAATTTCAAGCAAGATGCTTAACTTCAAAGGAGAGCCAAGCTACTCTCCCTCTAACCAATGAATAACTCCCCAAGGAAGAAGAAGAAAAAATGTTCTCATAGCTTGGCTGATGCTGTTGAGATCAATTGTAGTCTTTCTTCTTGTAAGGACGGGCATAATCCACATGGACGTTTTGCACAAGCGCTCTCTCTTTCTCTCTTCTTTTTAAAAAACATTTTTATTGATTTTCCAGATCATTACAGATCAAACCAAATTAGTTTAATTTAATACAATTTATTAAAATCAGGTTTCCTGCTCTCGTTGCAATCATATGTCCAAGATTCCCCCCGTAGCTGTTTCATTTCTTATTTAGTCTCCAGTTGACATCCTTCACTTACCATCAAACCATTCTTCAAGCCGTCCGCTTTTTCACCTTACCAAACAGCACCTCAGTTTCATCTTGTAAATACGGTACTGTCTTACCTCACTTTGCTTTGTACCATACTCTCAATTTCATGTACATTAGGTAAAGGTAAAGGTACCCCTGCCCGAACGGGCCAGTCTTGACAGACTGTGGGGTTTGTGCGCCCATCTCACATCTATTGGCCGGGGGCCAGCGCTGTCCGGAGACACTTCCGGGTCACGTGGCCAGCGTGACAACGCTGCTCTGGCGAGCCAGAGCCGCACACGGAACGCCGTTTACCTTCCCGCTGGTAAGCGGTACCTATTTATCTACTTGCCCCCGGGGGTGCTTTCGAACTGCTAGGTGGGCAGGCGCTGGGACCGAGCAGCGGGAGCGCACCCCGCCGCGGGGATTCGAACCGCCGACCTTTCGATCGGCAAGCCCTAGGCGTTGAGGCTTTAGCCCACAGCGCCACCCGCGTCATGTACATTACATTTGCCATAAAGTTGCAGAGCTTGTTCCACACAGGAGAGCTATTTATTATCACATTAGATTGGCTGCCAGGTGGTTTTTACCAACTTTGTCCAACTTCATCTAAGACTGGGTGTTGTTCCCCCTGCACTTTGGTATATCCGCTGCTTAAGCTGAAGCATAATTTGTGACCAACCTTAAACTGAGGTTTATTTTATTTTAGTAGCTCTTTCGTGACTAATTTGAACTTACGTTGGAGTTTAGAGAAATATTTACACAGAAATAACCTGAGATTGTGTGGTGTAAACGCAGTGCCATTCAGCTATGTAAATAGCTGCAACAATGTTTAATTGAATATATAACACTAGTAAAATGGAAATGCCATTCTCGTTCCACTTTGGTCTAGGCCCCAGCTTTGATAGCACACATGAACAGGGCTAATTGATAGTGGAAGTTATAGTTTTAAACAGGGGCCCATAACTCTGCTATATGTCTGGAAATCTTTATTGTTACAGCCTTTGCCTTTTGTCGAAGTCTTTTGGCCGGCTTCAAGCATCAGTAACCTGTTGCATCCAAGTTATTTGTTCATCATTCATAAACAGATTGTTCCTAAGTTCGCTTTTACCAGCAGATTTATCTACAGCCGGGCTTTCTCGCTGTGGTTTTCACCGATGCCATCTGGTGATCAAACGTGGCTTTTCCTCTCAAGTAGACTTGGAATTGTCATTCAGATATTTACAACCTCCTCTCGTCTTTTCTTTATATCAAGCTTTTCATTGGTCAGTTCCAGATGACTTATTTATTGTCCATCCAGATTGATTTGCAGAGAGGCAAATTTGCAGTTGCTGTAATTCACAGAAAGGCAGAGTGCTCTTGCGCTTTGGTTGTGTTTGGGGGTTTCCATGGGCATCTGGTTGGCGACTATGAGGACAAGATGCTGGACTAGATGGTCTGTTGGTTTCCACTTGCAAAACACTGCACACAAGGCTATGCATGGTCTTTGCAGATGCCCTCAATCAGCTGAATGTCAGCACTTGCATAATTCTGTGCACAGGGCTTTGCAGATGCTACCAATCAGCTGATCAGTCATACCTGTAAACACCCTTTATCTCCAGCCATGTCTTTTTTCCTGTAGGGCAGGTGTGGATAGTTTGAACACAACTGTGGACCTGATTAAGCCCAGATGCTGGAGGTTCCTCACTGCTGCTCCTGTTCTTTAGGCCTCTCTTGAATTTGGAGACAGCAGTGAAGGGGACAGAAGAGATTCTAATGGCCAATTTTCTCTGGCACTGTCTCTTCTAACTCTGAGCCTTCCTGTAACTCTACCCCCGCCAAAAAGCAGTTCATCTAGATAGAGCTTTATGAAGTGACTGATGGACCTGACACTTAGGCTAGGACAGACCCTCCAAGTGTCCCTATTTTCCAGGGACAGTTCCAGACATACAGAAGATGTCCTGGATTCTGATTTGATCCCAGAATGTCCCACTTTTCCTTAGGACATCCCTATTTTTCATCGGAGTAATGTTGGAGGGTATGGTTATGTGACCCTGAGGCAAAGAGATAAGTAACTATACAACCTTTAGAAGACATCTGAAGGCAGCCCAGTATAGGGAAGGTTTTTAATGGTTAATGTTTTATTATGTTTTTATATATGTTGGAAGCTGCCCAGAGTGGCTGGGGCAATCCAGTCAAATGTGCGGAGTAAAAATAAAATAATAATAATTAATATTAAATATGATGTCCCTATTTTCATCAGAGAAATGTTGGAGAAATTCTATTGGATGGAGTTATGGGCACATGCAAAAATATCCTAGTTATAAACATACTTTAGAAGGCACATACTTTGGGCAGCAGAATCAATTGTTGACCTTGAGGTTGTTTTAGGTAGTCACCCAGCCCTTCCACAAGTCTCCATATCTTCTCCATGGAGGCAAGTATCAAATTAGACCTTCCTACATTTGAAGGCTTTCCAACAGGAGAGAATGAAATAGTTTAAATATTTACTTCCAGGGTGGTTAATACCAAGTCTCTATGCAGTTTGACCAGCGCTTCCTGTTTCCTGTTGAGAGTGGCCATTTGAGTGTGGCCACCAATGCTGGTCAAAGAAAACATTGCCATACAGGTGAGCATGTATAGAGCAGTTTCCCGTGCCTGAATCATGACCTTGCCACCCAAGTGGTGGCTCTCAAATAAAACCTTGAAACCAAGGGCTGCATGTTGCTTTTGCTTCCTTTCCCCTCCTGCTATCTCTATGGTTTGTCTGCATTTTAATGGCAGACAAGTTTTAAGTTGACTGTCCTTTGAGATGCCAGTTCACAAGATCCTTCCTGGGATTTTTTTAAAAAAACCTATGGTTCAAGGGAGTGTATTTCTTTCAGTCCTTTGGCTTGGAATTCTCACCATCCCATCTAAAAGAAAGTAATTGAGCATGGAGAGACAACACATTTTTATATGGTGCTAAACTGAAAAAGACTTTCCTTTTCAGTCTCAAAGTGCCCAGACGGTGTTAAGAACTAAGCAACTGAAAGTTTCTCAAAGTTTTGTTGAACACAAAGAAGTATTTTTTAAAGTGTCAGGAATATGTAAATGTTGCCATTTGGCTAATGCCCAAAGTGTTGGCTGCTACTTGGCATTAATATAAATTAGTATAAATTGCTGTTTAAGTTCTGCTTTTTACGCCTCAGAGAGTATAAACATTGTAAATTACAGTACAGTGTTGTGGATCTATATGACTCTCTTTAAAGCTTAAGCCAATTTTTCCTGGGGATTGGTGGGGCAGCATAGGACCAACCCTTTAGAAGTAAATTTTGGGGTTTTTTTTTACTCAACCGATTTCCCAATCACTATATTATTTTTATGATAGGACCACATGTTTGACTTTAAGCTGCTCTCCCTTTTGGCTGCAAGTCTTACACTATTCACTACGGACTTGGCCAATTGAACTAAAAGGAACACAGGATGCTGTCTTGTACTGAGTCAAACCAACTGGTCTATTGAGCTGAATAATATCTACACTGACTGGCAGAGACTTTTAGACTGGGGACTCTGCCAGACCTAGTTGGAGATGCCAGGGATTGAACCTGGGACCTTCTGCATGCAAAACAGATGCTCTACCACTGAGCTATGGCCCTCCCCCATTTTTGGAATGCTCTTTCAGAATAAAGCAGTGGAGGATGACTCTATCGTGCACATTAATGACTGGGCTACAAAGGCCATTGGAGTTTGAGAGTTGCACAAAAGCTGCTCCCATCAAAGTATATGCTCTGTCTAATGCAATGAAGTCAATTCTAAGACTGTGGCTTACTAGGTGAAGGTTATGTGTGTGTGCATGTGAGTGTGTGTGTTCGGTATGCATAAAAAGGAGTCACTGTAGCTTGGAAGTGAAATCCTTTCTAGATACAGGTACTACATCCTCGTTCTTAGTCAGTGCATGTCCCACAACTTCTGCTGCATTTCTGTACCCTTTTGAACCTCAAATGTTCTGAATTGTGTTTCTTTGGCCCATTTTTGTGATGCTTTAGTGCAAGAGTGTCCCTCCAGATCGCAATCGGGCAATAACATGGGGAAAGCATTGCAGAACGGCTAATAAGAACATAAGAAGAGCCTGTTGGGTCAGGTCAATGGCCCATCTAGTCTAGCGTCCTGTTCTCACAGCAGCCAACCAGATACCTGTGGGAAACCCGCAATCAGGACTTGAGCAGAATACCACTTTGCCCTCCAGCAGTTTCCAGTTTTCAGAAGCATTACTGCCTGCGGCTGTGGAGGTGGAGCATAGCCATCATAGCTAGTAGTTGGCATCGTTCTCCTCCATGAATTTGCCTAATGCTCCTTTAAAGCCATCTAAGTTGGTGATTTCTTAAGGAAATCAGCCCTAAGTGCTCACTGGAAGGACAGATCCTGAAGCCGAGACTCCAATACTTTGGCCACCTCATGAGAAGAGAAGACTCCCTGGAAAAACACATGTGATGATGCTCATAGACAAGCAGTCAAACCCAGCAGCCAGCAGACTGTTCCAATGGGGAATTGATGGCTTAACCACAAGAGTCAGGGCTGTGTAACCCATTTCTGGATTGGACTGCTAATGAAACCAAGTATTCTAAATCACCAAAGGAAAAATGAAAAGGTGACATCGTCCAAATGACACAATTCTAGAAAATGTTAAGAGGTATATTTATGATCTATTTTGGACCATTTTACATTCCTGTTCATGAAACTGTGCATACTATTGTAAAATTTTCTGTGGAGGGGTGTTAAAAGACTGAACCGAAAGAATAGCAAATAGTAAATCTACTGAATCATGTGGTCCTTCTTTGAAATATTTTTCTGAAGGAGTTTTGCCTACACATTCTTCATTCGTAGTGTTTAGCCTAGAGATGTATTTGTCAGGGAGCCTTGCTCCTTCACTGAAGGCTTAAAAGCCACTAAAATCAATGCAGTATGTTTGCACTGGAAATATATAGTTGCAGCTCAAACACACAATGATATGTTTGTACAGCTTTAATCAAACGGGCTCTCACACAGTTACCAACGTGATTAAGAACATTTTGAGAAACCTGCCACTTCACACAGTAAAGACTGAATGTGACCTTTAAAGGGTAAATTAGTGTGCCCAATAAACAGACTGGCTTTTTAACGCTCTGTGCAGATGTTTCATGTTTACAATTTTATCTTTACTACATTTTAAATATTCTTAAATGCATGCTCTTTTCAGTTCTGACAACTCTTTATATAGCAGGATGATGCTTGAAATGTTTTAAACACGATCGCAAGGGACCCTGGGGAGATCTGATCCTTAGCTTCATGTTATTGAATGTATGGAATTTGCCAGCAAGATGGCTTGGTACATTCTGATCCTAAGCATATTGATTTGAAAATAATTTCCATTTGCTCCTGACTTCAAGAAAATGTGTGAATAGCCTTGCAGCTTTCCCTATCCATGCTTATCCACAAGATGTCCCACTGAGTTCTAGAAAGCAATTATATTTACTATTAGGATTTAGCCATTTCACACAGCCCTAGAATTTGGAAGTAGGTCACAATTAAATGCATAAAGGTTGGGACTGAGCAAAAAGGGCACCCCCAAATTATCCACAATGTTTTTGGACAGTGAACTTGAGGTAGAGTTGGGCAGGTGGCATATCGCTGAATATTTTCCAGGGGATGACTGAAATTCTACAGATGTTCAAGAGGATTTTTTTAAGAAGAAAAATTTAAAAGAACTGTTGGAGGGTCAGGGGGAATCTGAGAAATTATATATCATTTATAGTAATGTAATGAGAAAGAAGTACCTTTTCTGCTACAACATGTATCTAAGACTGGATGCAGAGAGCCAGCCTGGGGAAACCAAATGATCATGCAAAGCATGGTATTTGTTTCTTCCCCTGTGCCATGAGATCCCATGTGAAATACTGCATTCCAGAAGGCACAGCAATAGATAGGTCTGTTTCTGTGTGTCTGGGGTGGGAGGAATCCACAAATGGGGGGTTTGCTATGGAGCTGAGATCAGAAGAATAGATGCAGATTCATTCGTTGCTCAGTGTACACTGAAATGGTGTAATTTCAATTTAAGTGCTTATTTTTTCGTGAATGATGAAGGTCATTCATTCTAAACTAACCTAAAGACCCTCTAGAAGACAAGTGCATTCAAAGCTAAGATGCTTCTATTCCCCCAAGTTTTGTCCTGTTGGATTTTGAAGTGGAAGGTCATGGGCAATGTATGTGATGACAACCAAATGGTACATTTCTCAGTGACATAGATGGATTGGTAGCATTTGTGTGTTATAGTCAGTGAGAGTGCATAAAGTAACAGTAGCATTGGTAATGACCGCAGGTGTCTGGACATGCATTGCAAATCAATAGTGACAGAAGCTGTATAAAAACACCCCAGGAACCACAGACCTCATGGGACCCACATTTCAAACCATAACTTAATCACAACTGTTTATCGGCAGCATTTACCTAATGGATGAAGTGTCAAAAAGTATCTTTGACATTATGCTTCATACTGTCCTCTGATTTATGTATTTATGCAGGCTACACATACAAAGAATGACTAATTTTTTTCTGTGTGTTTGAAAGGTGATTGGAAATATTTGCTACAACTTTACATCCATATAATTCACACTGTGCAAAAGACTCCCTCTTGTACGTGCAAGCGTATTACCTGAAAAAGAGAAGAATTTGCATTGCCATTGAGTAGAAGGAAAATTATTGGAGGGAAATGGGTTAATACTGAAAATAATATTTCTATTAATTGTAAAAAGGTTTATAGCTACTGCTGCTGCACTTGTGCGTTAGTGTTTGCATCTGCTCAATGTGAAAGGTATTGCATTGTGTACTTCTACAATTCAAGCTCTTTGCTGGCAGAAGGCAGAGCACAAAGACTCCTGCTAGTGCATTGACATTTCTTCCTCACTCCATTCGTGCCTCCCCTGAATCACTCTGGAGGGTCAAGAGAAACCCAGAACATCACACAAAGGAAGGAATGGGGAGATTGTTCTCTTGGGAAAGCAGAACACATTGTACTGGAGAAATGATCTTCTCAGTGCTACATTGAATTCCACCCAATGTCTGGACACATTTTACAGTTCACATAAAAATAACAGGGAGAGGAGAAAGGCAGACAAACAATGACAGTTATGCTGTATGGCATGGGTAGGCAAACTGAGGCCCGGGAGCTGGATGCGGCCCAATCGCCTTCTAAATCCAGCCTGCTAAATTAGTATGTTTTTACATGAGTAGAATGTGTCCTTTTATTTAAAATGCATCTCTGGGTTATTTGTGGGGCATAGGAATTGGTCCACCCCCTTAATATAGTCCAGCCCTCCACAAGATCTGAGGGACAGTGGACCGGCCCCCTGCTGAAAAAGTTTGCTGACCCCTGCTGTACGCACATTTGTGTATAGAAGTAAACCTGTCCAATCACAAGTTCTAATACAGACTGGGGAACCTGTAGCCCTCCAGAGGTTGTTGGAGTACAGCTCCTATCATCCCTGACCATTTGGCATACTGTCTGAGGCTAATGAGAGGTAGAGATCAAATGTTGTCTGGAGGTTACAGGTTCCCCACCCCTGTCCTATTAGATCCTCCAATTCCAAAACAGTGTTTCATTTGGTTTTTTGGGAGGCTCATCAAATGTTGCTGTAGAAAATATCTTTGAAGACTACAGGCATGGATATTATAATCCTTGGAGCCTTGCTTTATCATACAAGTATCTTAGAAAGAAGCAACTAAAAGATACTACATGACTTAGCTAGGATGTATATCACAGGAAAAGGGACGCGATGTGGGTAAAACCTCACCGTCTAGGACTTGCTGATCGCATGGTCGGCGGTTCGAATCCCCGCGGTGGGGTGCGCTCCCGTCATTCGGTCCCAGCGCCTGCCAACCTAGCAGTTCGAAAGCACCCCCGGGTGCAAGTAGATAAATAGGGACCGCTTACCAGCGGGAAGGTAAACAGTGTTCCGTGTGCTGCGCTGGCTCGCCAGATGCAGCTTGTCTCGCTGGCCACGTGACCCGGAAGTGTCTGCGGACAGCGCTGGCTCCCGGCCTCTAGAGTGAGATGAGCGCACAACCCTAGAGTCTGGCAAGACTGGCCCGTATGGGCAGGGGTACTTTTACCTTTACCTATATCACAGGAAAGTCAATGGAATATAAGAACATAATGAAAGTCTGTTGGATCAGGCTAATGGTCCACCTATTCCAGCATCCTGCTCTAACATTCGCCAACCAGATGCCTGTGGGAAACTCAAAAGTCTACCATAGATTACAGTAGCTAGAGAAAGCTGCCCCTGTTACTCACTAATATTCTATAAATTACAATCTGGGAGCTAAAATGCAGAACACTTAAACCCTTAAAGGATTGGCCCACATATCTGAGAGCTAAAGAAGGTTGTATGATGGAATATTGGAGAAGGAACTTCTGCTTCCAGAGCACTTGTGCTGGTGGTGGGGCTTTAAAAAAAACAAATGTCAAATTTCTCATCAGCAGGACTTGACATATACACTTTTGCAGTAAAGCTTGTTAGCCAAACCTTTCATGTCCATCCAGTGGGCAAGTAGTTCTACCATGCCTGGTTTTGGTACATGTTAAAATGGATTTGAAAAGAAAGAGCAAGATTAGCAATTATGAGAAATACCAGCTGAACTGTACTGGCAAAGTGGAATATTTTCCTTGAACTTTGATGACTCACGTATTGTCTAAGGACAATTTTGCTTCACTATGTAATCCCCACATCTATTCCCCCCCCCCAATATACTGAAGACCATCTTTATCCTGCCCTTCCACTGTAGTCATATTGCTCAGATCCACTAACAACAATTTAAAAGCTACAAAATAAGGACAAATATAAGAAAACACAACAAAACGGAGAAAGGATCAGTGGATAAAAACAGTTTTAAAAAAGCAAGGAGCCATTCCACTGAAACGCGGGTGACTGGGATGTGGGTGGCACTGTGGGTAAAACCTCAGTGCCTAGGGCTTGCCGATCGTATGGTCGGTGGTTCGAATCCCTGCGGCGGGGTGAGCTCCCGTCTTTCGGTCCCAGCTCCTGCCCACCTAGCAGTTCAAAAGCAAGTAGATAAGTGCAAGTAGATAAATAGGTACTGCTTTATAGCGGGAAGGTAAACGGCGTTTCCGTGTGCTGCGCTGGTGCTGGCTTGCCAGAGCAGCTTCGTCACACTGGCCACGTGACCCGGAAGTGTCTCCGGACAGCACTGGCCCCCGGCCTCTTAAGTGGGATGGGCGCACAACCCTAGAGTCGGACACGACTGGCCCATACGGGCAGGGGTACCTTTACCTTTTTATTCCACTGAAACACCTTAATTCAGGAGATCAAATGCTTGCATCAAAGCAAGTGTTACTCTATAATTTCTAGGGCATTTTCTTATCACCTTGTTTATCACAAATGTCCAGTCTTTTAAGGAAGCAGGTTTGTTGTGCAAAACCTCCCAATCAACCTGAATTTGCTGGCATGTGATTGAATCCCACCCCAAAATAATGGCAATCTGAAAGTGCCCGGTCTAGGTGCAGCCACAGAAAATCCTTCTCATATCCCAGCTAGTCATGCCTCAGTTACCACTGGGATGAGAAGCAGTGTGTAAACAAGCTGGTTTAGGAGGAGAGGAAATCTAGGGAAATCTAGTTCCCACATTCCTTTTTTCCTACGCTATGTTCATGGCTTCCCTTCCCTAAGGATCTTAGTTTGATGAGAGCACTAAAAATCTTGGTTTGAGGTCCCAAATCCATCAAAGCACTATAATGCTCAGTGATCTTTGGTTGGAAGACATGGGCAGTTACACAGATTAGGAACAAGTTTAAATCCATAGTTTATCATATGTTCAAAGCATAATGTCTTAGCCTAAAGCTGATAGAGCTTGGAGAAGGTGGACCAGAGAAAGAGACTCATAATGCTTCAGTTCACCTCTGGAATTTGTTGGACCAAGTTGCTAATTCTGAGTAATCGATGGTATTGCAACCATTGGTCTGCATGGCAGTATGGATACCAGGTACAGATAGGGAACCATAACAGGGAACTTAGAAATGGCCATGACTTTCTCACCTTTGTACATAAGTGGATAAAATTTGCAGGCAAATTATCTCCTGGAGACTGAATTAATCCAATCAAATTTCAGGGTTTTTATTGACCAGATACCTTCTGAAATCTTTCCCTCCATCCCAGCATGGATGCAAATTGTAGGCATAGTAACTTCTGGTGCGGCAGTTCTCCCAAAGAGGCATGACTGATGGGAAAATAGAAATCATATTACCATCAATAGCTTTTTTGGGGGGGGGCAATCAGTTTGAAAACTGGGGGCATGAGAGACAGAATGGATTTGGGGGTGGTTGTATAAAAAGGGAGTGTCTGAGAGAAGCAAGTGGTGGTTTTATAAGCAAGGTTGAGCCTTTGATGGCACCTTGAGAGTGTTTCCTTTCCCCTTCTTCCTTAACAGAACCTTTTCCCCCAAAGAAACATTGGAGTTGCAGTTAATTAATCATAAAGTTATGATTCTCAGCACCCTTAACAAACCACAGTTCCCAAGAATTATTTTTTTTGGGGGGGTGTCACTTAAATATATGGTATGTACACAACCTTTCAGGCACCATCTGCTGCTGTTGTTTACTTATCATTTTTAATGTTGCCTGATGTAATGTTGGGCTTTCCCCCGCTAATCTGAAAGCTCTGCTGCTATCTTTTTTGGCAGCAGGACAGCTTAGGGAGAGAACCCATTACATGGAAAGTCTGGCATTGATTGCTTACTTGCAGATTAACACAAGGAAGGCATCACATGCATGGACTGCAATAATGCAGCCTAAAAGGCAGATGAGGACCCTTCAGTATCCTTTGAGGTTACTTGCAAAATCCAAGCTATAAAAGTCATATGATAGTTCTTTAGATGATACTGTTGCAAGAGCTTTACTATTATCTGCCATGTGTGTTCATTAGTGATTGTAGTGTGTGCATATGTTGAGGGGAGAAGGAAAGAGCAACATCTCCCTGGACTTTGATGCTACCCACTGTTAAATGGGGGGAAATGTGGTTGATGTGCATTGCACATCCACTCAGAAATAAGTCCCATTGAATTACATGGGACCTTCTGCCAGGTAAGTATACAGCAGGGACAGGGAACACATGGCCTTCTAGATGTAGACTACAACTCCATCATCCTGATCATTATCTTCAGAACTGCCCTGAGACCTGCAGGTATATAGGCGGTATACAAATTTAATAAATAATAAAAATAAAATTATTGATTGTTCTGTGAGTGGTTGATGAGAGTCCAACAGTATCTGAAAGACCACATTTTCCCTGGTGTGCAGGATTGCTGCAATCCTATTTACTTTGGAGCAATGCCAGTGAAATCAACAATGCTTACGTTGGGCAAGACATGCCTAGGAGAATGAACAAACAAACAAACAAACAAACAAACCCTATACATGCCTACTCAGAAGTAAGTCCCAGTAATTTCAATGTGGCTCATTCCCAGGTAAGTGTGTGTAGGATTGGTTTATTTTAGCATGTGTTTCGCTGGGACACAATAAACAGGGTTAGTCACTAATGTGCAAATGTGTCTTTCTATCATAATAAAATTTTGATCTACTAGAGGATATTCTCCAGTTACAATACTGAAGGCTGATATACAGATTTTGTTCCTCAAATGCTCAAAATGTGCAGGGCACATACAAAACCCCAAAGCCCCGGCGAAGGACCTGTGATCTCACTGCTAAAGCCTAATAAGCTGCTCCCCTGGAAGACGAAAGCTCAAAGAGAGAAGCATCTTTGGCAACAGCTCTCCAGTTCTGATACTGTATTTCCGTCTCCTGAAGGTCTGCCAAAGTTCAAGCCTGACCATCTTTCAGGGATATAAGACAGTTTTTTTTAATAAAAAAGAAACAAAAACAAAAAATTGACATTTAATGACTATGAATAAGCATAGGCTTATTTTAGCTACCTATTCATCTTCTGAAGCTATTTTTGAAGAATGTTCATTGTGCTCTGTATTGAAGGGTTAGCATGGCATATGAATATGAGTAAGGACCAAACTCTAGTATATGGTTTGAGGCAGTCATATGTGTTTTATTTAGGATTCTGCCATGTTCCCCTACAAAGCAGGGAAAAGAAGTACTGTAAGTAGGTTTGTAAACAAAAATCCTTTATTTTAATTGAATTGTTATCAAAAATAAATGTCCTACTAAGATCTCATTATCCAATGCATATTTTATAACTGCACCCTTAGTCATATTAGATCAGCAGGTTTTTAACATGAAATGGACTATGAGGGTGAGGGAAACTAAACACTCTCTCACCCCTCCCTCTTTTGCTGTGATCTGATGCTTCAAGAAATTTTCTGTCTAGCCCAGCTCACTTCTCTTATTGGGCTGGAAGAAATTTGCTTTAAGCAACAGAGTACAATGAGGTAGAGTTGGAAATGGGGGAAAGGTTTGACTCCCCTCACTTGCATCCTTTTAATCAGGCTTCCTCAACCTCAGGGCTCCAGATGTTTTTGGCCTACAACTCCCATGTTCCCCAGCTAGCAGGACCAGTGGTCAGGGATGATGGGAATTGTAGTCTCAAAACATCTGGAGGGCCAAGGTTGAGGAAGCCTGCTCTTAATTGTATGTCTCTCTCTCTCTGTGTGTGTTTTAAAAAGTACTCACCACCTAGTTGGGGGCTCCAAATGAATGACAGGAATATAAATCAGTAACTTGCTTCTAAGGTAAAGCAAAGTTTTTCATGTAAGAGTATGGTGATATGTCAGGTTCTGTGAAAATTTGCCTCTGGCATTTGATCTGCAACGTCTCATTCACACAAACAGTTCATCATTTGATGCTGCCCCACCTCACCCAAGTATAAGCACACACTAATCACCCCTAAGAAAGGAACAAATAGCCGTGTTCTGTGAAGTGACACACAAATGGCTAAACAGTGAGGTCTGCCTGATGGATAAATAGATACGCTTGCAAACTCGTGTACAAATGCTTCCAGACTTGACAATGAAACTGTAAATGCAAGGAACAAGCCTTGCTCTGCTTGGAATGTATTCAGATAGCTGGCCATTTTCCAGGCAGGGCTGAAGGGGGTAAGGTGCAGTGATGTGATCTAAATCCACTGGTTACATGCAGAGGGGATTAACATCTGCTAAAAGTATTACGGACATCATGCAGGTGTTTCAATATTTGTATTTAGTATGTGCTGCAGCAACAGTCTCTGAGAAAGCGTTCAGGCTGCAATCTGGTCATTTTATTGTCTGAATCTGTCAGGACAGTCATTTTGTTCCGCAAACTTTGTGATCCCCTCGCAAGTTGTAAACTATTTAATGAAGTGAGTATATGGAGAAAGATGACAGACTTTCTAACTTTTGGAAGAGGGTATTACATCAGAGACATTCGTTTTTACCCTGGGGAGAATGTCTTAATACATATATAACGAAAAAGCTGAATTAGATTGAACGTTTCCAGAATTCCAGTAAATTCCTGTGGGCTGGTCTATATTTGACATAGCTTTCATTATGTCAATAAACAACACACTTTGGTTCCAATATTAGCAAGATATAAACAAATGTTTTGGTGAATTACCAAACTGAAAGTGTAATTATAGCAGACTTTGAAGAGCTTTGTCCCTTGTGTCTGTTAAGATTTTATTGCCCTTTGAGAAAACTCGCACATTGTGTAGCTTGCAAACATAAGTTGTTTGCAGAGGTTAGCTTTTTGAAAAGGGATGTTGGAACTCAGCGCTGCATAGAAACTCTAGCCTCTGACGAGGACTCTCCATTCCAAATAAGTAAGGGTTGCTCATGAAGCCCTCTCCACGTGTTTAGAGACATTGGCAAAGGTGATCATCAGACATTCACGTCCACAGTTTGAACAGAATCTAAGTGTATACATATGTATGTGTGTAGGCTCCAATAAGCTCTATTTGGTATCTTAGAAAATTGAGTGTTCCCAGTGCATGTTTCAGTTTGCATAGGTAGGGTCTATGCAAAATAATATTTGGAGGCAGGCCAGCATGCAGAACCCCAGCCACCTCTTTCCACACGTTCGTTGGTAGCAAAAGAATTGTCTGCAGGGATGTTAATCCCTTATATGAAGATGGAGAGAGGGAACCAGAGCACTAGCTCTGCCCCCGCCCCAATGCAGTTTGGAAAACCAATCTTCCAAGATTCTAAATCATATGGGGGAAGCTTCAAAAGAAGAACAGTCCCCATGTTGCAGATGTTCAGCCCTAAACAGGGTGTGAAAGCAGTGATGGTGACATGAGGGAGGGGCCAGGGACATGTTGCCTTCCTCCCCTCACACTGTGGTAGTCACAATTGAGAAAATGTTTGAAGAGTGCAAATGAACATTTTTCTAAAGGGCTACAGCCATCACTTGCATTCTAAGGTTGGATCCTGGCATTCAACAAATACTATAAATGGGGAAGGGACATAGCTCAGTGCTAGAGCATTTGCATTGCCTGTGGAAGGTCCAAGGTTCAGTTCCTGACATCTTCAGTAGGTCTGGAAGAGAATCCTGCCAGAAACCCTGGATAGCTGCTGCAAGTTGTTGCAGAGAGTACTGAGCTATTAGCATAAGGCAGCTTCCCACATTCCTTTGTAAACTGTATTCCCAGACTGGACCCAAAATGAGCTGATTCACATTACATCCTAGTTATTCTCCATTCAGCTAACTAAAAACCCATTAAACTATCAAGTAAATATTGCATCTTCTGGTGAGCTGAAGGCAACAGCATCAGAATAAAAGGCTTAGGAAGCTCTGCTGGTCTATAACAAAAACAAATTCCAAAATCCGTAGTTTGGCAATACTTTTATTAGGACCAACAAGAATGCCACAAAATAGTGAGCCAAAACCTGGCTTGATGTTCAAGTCATAAAGTCTGCATTTAGCCAGATTCTTCAAGATGGAATATCAGCTAAGGAATAGCTGTGAAGCGAAAAAAATGAAAAAGTAAAAAAAGGCCACAATATTTTGCAAACATATCCTCAGTAAAGATATGCTCACTGATTTCTGAGGTTTCAGATTAGGCCCAAGAGAACAAATTTCCTCCCTGGTTCACATCTGTTCAAATCCATTGTTTTAGGGTTAAAATAAAGCTAAGACGTCTCCATAGTGTAGATCGTTTTCTGTTCCAAAGAGGTTACAGAACAAATTAACATCAGGCATATGTGCACATATGATGTATTTCTCTTCTAAATATTTGAATATGTTTGTGCAGCATCAAAAAGTCCAGAATACATTCTTAACAATAATATCCCATAAAAGAAAAAAGATAAAGAAAAAAATCACCACAGAACAGTCACAATTTTCAGCTGTTTCTTCAGAAGTGTGTATAGTTTAAGAAAAGGCATAAAAAAAATCTCAGAATCACATAAATTGAAACTTTAAGGGAATATGTATATATATTCAGTGGGTTGGGCTCACATGCTTGAAATTAATTTTATTAGGGAGACATCACGTAAATCTGGCCTCCCGTGTGAAATGACACCTGAATGGTTTCCTGTTTAAGCAGCAGATCACGTCAAAGTGCAAGTAGTTATATTGGTACCACTCTGGCAGGAAGGTAAACGGTGTTTCCGTGCGCTGCTCTGGTTCACCAGAAGCAGCTTAGTCATGCTGGCCACATGACCCGGAAGCTGTACGTCGGCTTCCTCAGCCAATAAAGCGAGATGAGCGCCGCAACCCCAGAGTCATTCGCGACTGGACCTAACGGTCAGGGGTCCCTTTACCTTTACTTCTCAAAGTGATCATGTGAACCAGGCATTAGCACTAGAACACTGAGAAATAGCACAGCTCTGTGCAGTAAGTGAAAGGTGAATTTATATGTACAGTAATGCAAACTTCACCCAGGGCCAAGGGACAGGAGGGGCTTTGTGTTCTTAGTGTGATGGAGGGGAAGGCTAGGTTGTGCAAGGGAACTCCAGCATCTGAGGAATTATGGATTAGACAGAAAAAACAGATAATGGCAATGCGATTAGGAAGTAAGGAATTTCATGTACACTTTTGAACTAACTAGCAAAATCTTTTGCTGTATAGGTCTTGTCAATTCAGATTTCTAGAAACAATCTGAAAACACGACATTTCAAAATATGTGCGTAAATTTGGCTTACACCGTCCCCTTCATATCTCTCTCTCTCTCTCTCTCTCTCTCTCTCTAATATCATTTTGTTTGATTTTACAAATATAAATTTATAACAATACCAAATAAATATCCATATAAAGAGATTTCTCTGCATCTTGAGACTTGCCCCCCATCCCCTCCATGGGTCCTAATGTCAACATTTTCAACTGCATATTATTTCATAATCTATATTTTATATCTATCCATATTGTCCATAGCATTTGTTACATTACAAGTGTGATTAAAATCTAGCTAATGTTGGGGGCCACTAGGGGCGCATTGGAAGGGGGCCGACAATAACATCTCTCCGGCCCACACGAGGTAATTAAGAGGCTGTTATGGGAGTATGCAGCCTCCCTTGTTGCCCCAAGGGAATAGAGAACACTGCCCTTGCCTGCTGTGCCCATAAATCACCCCTGGACTCGAAATAAGGGGTGAGGGCACTAGGCAGAATGCCCTTGTGTGGGCTCCGGCTCTCCTGGACGCTGTCTCTGATCGCGCACTAGCTGCAGCAAATTGAAAATAAACAATTAGAAAGAAGCAAATGCACATATTTCAAGTGAAGAACGGGAGTGAAGACTGCTAATTGAAGGGACCTCTGTGAAAGAAGAGCAACGGGTTGGATTAACAGGAATATATCATGAAGAATACATCAAATACATATGTCGGCATGGGGAGGGGAAACTTTTTTTTTATTTTCTTCTATGTGATTACCAATAACTCCTCCTCAAGATAGAACCGTTGCCTAACTGATCCAAGCAGGATGATTAAAAACTGTGTGGAAATGAATTCTAACCAAAAGTTTGCTTTACGGAGATTGAGAAAAGAACAAGAGCTTTTGGAATGACGCAGCAATAAAAAACAGAGTCGCCATTTTGGCTGGTTTTGTCGAAAGATTTACGACCAGGAGGAGGAATGGACTTGTTTTCATACTGGATTCCTAGCGAACCTCCTCAAAGGACTGAGAAGGGAGTGACAGACCAGTGAAGGTTAACGACGGTAAGAGTGTTTTTATTTATGGAAGCGATGATATACGGAAGCCGTCTGATATGGCTCTTGGATGAACGGAAAAACCCCACACAGGATTACAATGTGTCTTAACCCGCTTGTGGAGAACATCAGAGGTCACAAAAAGAACAGAAAAATATATGAAAAACAAGAAGAGATGTGGAAAACAATAAGAAAGGATTGGATAGAACTGTGAACATTATTTGGACAGATTTGTGGATTTGCAAGCAGCAGCAAGAAGATGATTGGATCCCCTTCGGAACTTGAAATATGGGTACCCCCAACAAAAATTTAAAATTCGGCTTTGTAATTTGGAATTTATGTGATTTGATTTGATTTGATTTGATTGGTCGGTTAATAATAATTATTTTAAAAAATAAAAATAAAATCTAGCTAATGTTTTCATCTGCTTACAGTGGTCTCCTAAATAAATTATAAATTTTTCCCATTCCCTCTTGAAGTTTTTCTCTTCTTGGTCCCTGAGCTTTCTGGTCAGTTTTGCCATTTCGGCGTAGTCTGATAGCTTTGTTTGCCATTACTATCTGTTATGGACTCTTTCTTCTTTCCATCTCTGGGCTAGTAGCATCTGTGCTGCTGTTGTCGCATACATCGTCTCCTTCATATCTCACTTCTACTTCAGGAGGAAGAGAAGCTGGATGACCTTAGTGTCCTTGATACTAATCTCTGCCTCAGCAGGGAGAATCTTTGAAGATGAGATGAGGATGGTGTTTGTGTGTATACAGTATAAGAAAATGTGTGGTCCCTGAGCATCCACCTAAGGCTGCATGTAGTCCTCAGGGGAAGGCAGGTTGCCTACCCCCTGTTTTACACATGAAAATCACAAGTGTGCTAATTATTAACTTCTAAAGCAATTTCAAAGTGCTTTTCAACATGTGCCTCTTGCTTTAGCAGCCATCAGATGAACACGAGGCATTTCTTTCTTTCGTTTGCAACATCTTATGCTTTATTTAGATCTTCCGAATAAGTAACATCTGTTCCTGCTGATGGAAAATATCCTTTTGGTCACAGAGGGATCGCAGTCACATGTTACCCCGGGAAAAGCCTGTGTGTGAATCAACAGTCAGATAGACTCATCACTCTGCACCTAATAGATATATACCGAAATGAAGCCAAGGCATTCCTGTCCAAAGTGGGAGGTAACAACTTGCTCTCCAGTGGATGACAGAATCAGACAGCTTGCGGGGGGAGTGGGGGAGGAAGAAAAGAAAAGCCTCCATAACTTCTTAAAGCCAGGACTCTTCCCCCTCCCCACTCCACATGCAAACATTGTTTATTGTTAGCTTAGATTCATCACTGCTTTATTATATATTACAGCTTTACAAATGATGACTAAAACAGGAGGCCCATCCCAAATGTGTGGGACAGTTTTAGGCACTTACGGGCTAGATTTAAAACAGAGCTGAGTTTATTTATTAGATGCATCATTGGATGAGCTTTTAATCTGAAGCATCAGTAGCTTCCTACAAAGAGCAGATGGGGAGTTTTACTCTTAGTTTTCAGAGTTGTTTGTTTTTATTCTCCTCTAGTGTGTTAGACAGGATGGGCCAAAAAAAGAAAGAGGCAAACTACAATGGGTGGGTAGGTCTGTTGCTATAGGAAATTTTATTTCAGGGGTGCAACTGAAATCTTGCCTCTAAAAAAGAAGGGTTCCACACCGAGAAAGTAATAACTAAGCTAAAATCAGAACACCTTTAGGTAGCACTTTTGTGTCTGTGTTTGCATTAACCAGCTTATCATATTTTTTTCTGCTACAGATGCTGGTGCAATTTGTATCCACTCCATGACTATGAAAAGGCAGATGTTTGCCACAGGCCACACTTAATCATTCAGTGGTGCAGGTGGCTAAACAATATGCCATGCAGCAAATAAAAGACAACCCATGGCAATGCACCAGATCTCTTTCTCCAAAGGCAGAAGAGCTCTGGGGAAGAGCTCTGGGGAAGGACCTGAGGAAGCCTTAGGCTCAAAGGATCCAGTGTTTTCCCAGTTCCCTGACATCCCCACAAACTCTGGAGTTGGCATATTTGTCTCCCATTGTTTCCAATAGGAGGGGAATTTTGTTGTTGTTGTTGTTTAGTTGTTTAGTTGTGTCCGACTCTTCGTGACCCCATGGACCAGAGCATGCCAGGCACTCCTGTCTTCCACTGCCTCCCGCAGTTTGGTCAAACTCATGTTCACAGCTTCAAGAACACTGTCCAACCATCTCGTCCTCTGTCGTCCCCTTCTCCTTGTGCCCTCAATATTTTCCAACATCAGGGTCTTCTCTTCTCATGAGGTGGCCAAAGTATTGGACCCTCAGCTTCAGGACCTGTCCTTCCAGTGAGCACTCAGGGCTGATTTCCTTCAGAATGGTTAGGTTTGATCTTCTTGCAGTCCATGGGACTCTCAAGAGTCTCCTCCAGCACCATAATTCAAAAGCATCAATTCTTTGGCGATCAGCCTTCTTTATGGTCCAGCTTTCACTTCCATACAAAACTACTGGGAAAAACATAGCTTAATTTAAAATTCTGCCCTCACTTCTGTTCTGCTGGGAAGTGTAGCTGAAACCACTTTAAAATATCCTCCAGTTCCCCAAAGCCTTAAGATGTAGGTTTTCATGTATTTGATCCCATTGCTTGAGCAGCAGTACAACATTCCATGAACCTTCGGAATTCACTTTCCTTAGAATGAGACCAATGAGACTGAACACCTTCAGCCAGGCAGTGCTTTGGCTCAGTGTGCTGACCATGTCGTGAATCTTAACAGCAAAGCTCTGCAGGCTGTACCTTTGTATTAACAAGCTATATTGATTTTATATATGGCAACTAGGAGCTGATGCTCCTGCTCCTGTTGCTTGCCTACCCTGCACCCCATTGCCAACTCACCCCATCCTTTTACACCTCACCCAACCCCGCCCGTTCCCCTCACAGTTCCTTCACACCCCTCATCCCCTACTGATGGCAACACAATCTGTAGATTACCATTCAAAAGGCTGCCTCTACAATGACAAAACAATAAAGGATTGAACTACATCAGTGCCATTTGAGATTTGCTCCCTTCTCAATTCCTTATCAGTGTACTTTGCCAATGTGCTTTCTCTGCCTTCACGTGGTGCCCTTCTGATCTGACCTCCTAATAATGTGTTTGCTATTAAAGGTGACCTGCTCCAAGCTTTCTAGAGGAAGAGCAGAATAGAATAGTCCTCGTAAGTGTAATAACAACAGCACATTTAAAGTGTTCAAGGAGCTTCACATACACATTTTTAGAAATCCTGGCATGCATGTGATAATTCAAACTGGACATTGCTAGATTGAGCAATGTTCTTGCGATAGTGCTATAAAAGAAAATGTGTAATATGTCCTACAAATTATGAGTGGCTACCACTGGAAGGGGTACAACGTATCAGGGTCACACATGTTTCAACTGACACAAAAGTATAAAGCAACCTTTTTCAACCTTGGTTCCCCAGGTGTTGTTGGACTACAGCTCCCATCAACCTTGACCACTGGTCCTGGTAGTTAGGGATGTAGCCTGTCTTCTGCCAGGGTTAGAATTAGAATGTCAAATCTACATTGGCTACGTGTCTAACAAACGTTTCACCTCCTCTGTCTTTCACTTTCACAGAAACCTAAACATCACATAAGAGGATCCAAGATTATTTTAGCCTCCTGTGCGGCAATGCTTTGCAAGGTGCTTAAAGAACCGAGGCAGAGACGCACAACATAAAATCTGCATAAAATCTACATATGCTAATTTATATGCATAAATGTCCTTGGGAAATTAAGATAATGGGTACCCTAGAAGCAATCTCTCGCTCTTTCTAAACACACACACACACACACACACACACACACAGGGGCAGAAAATCTAGAAGCTGCCACAAAACTCCAGAGGTTCCCTCCTGCCTTCTGCCTCTTGGAATGCTTTGCAGTCATGTAGGGTCAGATTTGTTGTTGTCCTTTTATTGTTTCCTTCCTCTACAGTCCCAGTAAAATATATGCCTTGCATTGCCACATATCTCTTGAAGTTCTTGCCTTGACTAATAAAACAACCAAAAACAAATATATTTTCCCTAGACCTCAGCAAGGTGCCGATCAGTGAAGGCTAAAAGAGAATAAGATAGAAGTCCAAAAAAGTGAGTATGTGCTAATGAGATGGGACTAATAAAAAGGGGATTGTTTAAAGTAGACAGAATGGAGCTGGAAACCAGCTATCAGAGACAGGCTTGACAGCGAGCCATAAAATGGAAATCGTACGTATAGCTTTAGCAGGCATTAATGTAGCAGCCAGACTTTTCTAATGATCTATGAATAACAAAGAAAGATTGTCTTCCTGACATCTGTGAGTTACGGTTACCATTAAAGATGATAGCACAATCGGGAAGGGAAAGTGGCACAGCTCCTCAAATATGGAATACTCATCCATCCCAGCCATTAGCCTCTCACAGAAACGAGATGAATATGAATTAAATGCAGAACCTCAGGTTAACCTCACCAAAGTTCAGGGTTGACACTATCACCAACTTGACAAAAACAAAGCAGAGGAAGAGGTTGCTTTCATTATAAGGTATTTCTGGGAGGAAAGGGGAAACCTTGGCTCATCGGTGCCTAAAACCAGTTCCGTGAAACAATGTTTTCTGCACCCTTTATTGGTCTTAATGCTACTTTAATATCAAACACTATCTTATTCAGCTGGACAGACCAGAGAGGTCACTGCTGTCCCCAGGGCCCATTAGAATGCCACAAGGAAACAAATAATCTCTCTTTACCAGCTTCCTAATATCCTTCTACATGTTTCCTCCTTGCCAACTTCCTTTTGTGTATATAATCACATCACGGCTCCAGTTCTGGCTCCTTTAAAGAGCCTGCTGTGCAGCTGGCAAGCATGATGCCATATGCCACTTTTGCTCAGGGGCCTTCAGATTGCAGTCCTGGGAGTGAGTCCCTCTGAAATCTTGTAGGATAGCTCTGCTACACTTCGGCCAAAGCAGCAGTCGTGCCATCACACCTGAAGTCTGACTGTTTGCGCCAAGCAGAGCACAAGGTGCAGGGAGAGCTTTTCAGGGATTTTTGTCCATGTCACCTCCAGACGTGAGCTAGACAGACTTAATATCAAAGATCCTGTTCCATGGCAGGTCCAGTTCTGTTGCTGCCCCACCTCACCGCATTTTGGGGTATCATTGGTGATAATCTTTTACACTAGTTTCTGTGGCTGCGGTGGAGGCTTCAGCAGCAAAATTCCAAACCCTCCAAGTGTCCCCATTTTCCAGGGTCATCCCAGTTTCTCATTTGATCCTGGAATGTCCCACTTTTCCTATTTTCATTGGAGAAATGTTGGAGGGTGTGGAGTTATCTGACCCCCCAAGCCGTCTGAAGGCAATCCTGTATAGGGAAGTTTAAAAAAAATGTTTAATGTTTTATTATGTTTCTCTAGATCTTGGAAGCTGCCCAGAGTGGCTGGGGCAACCCAGTAAGATCTGTGGGATATAAATAGCAAAATTATCATTATGGAAAGGGATGTCCCTATTTTCATTGGAGAAATGTTGGAGGGTATGGAGTTCCTCCCTGCCAGCTGAGACCAGTGGAAACTAATAGAGGACAGCGGATTGGGGGGGGCGTGTCTGATAAATACGATACAGATCAGAATTGCAGCCTAAGTGGCTCATCCCTAGTATAGATTTTTTTTAAAATCAAAAAATTATGATGATCTCTGCTTTGCTAAGTTTTCTTACATAGAATAGGTGTCAGTAAAGCATATTAATGTCCCTAGTTTTAGCTTCTGTGGATTTTACATATAGGTTTATTATTGTTATTATTAATAACAGTGTGGTGTAGTGGTTAAGAGCGGTAGTCACGTAATCTGGGGAACCGGGTTCGCGTCTCCGCTCCTCCACATGCAGCTGCTGGGTGACCTTGGGCCAGTCACACTTCTGTGAAGTCTCTCAGCCCCACTCACCTCACAGAGTGTTTGTTGTGGGGGAGGAAGGGAAAGGAGAATGTTAGCCGCTTTGAGACTCCTGAAGGGGAGTGAAAGGCGGGATATCAAATCCAAACTCTTCTTCTTCTTCTTCTTATAAAAAGGAAAACTGAACTAATATTCCCCCCCTAGGAATTTTACATCAGTACTCTTTGTTCTTCCTAAGACTTAGCAACATAGTCATACTTCTATATTTTGAATATATATATATATATATATATATATATATATATATATATATATGGAAGATCGTAGTCATTTTGCTTATTTTGAACAAACATATATGAAAAATCAGAATTCATTTCTGCTGATAAACAGAAAGGCATGGAGTGAGCTAACTTGTTTTGAGGTATTCAAACAAGGTGTTGGTTTTTTTTTTTTAAAAAAAGAAGCAGCAGAGATCTCTGTAAAAACCCCAGCTTTTAAAAAGTTTTATAGTTAAATCAGCCATTGTTTTTGGCCAATAAAATGGAAAATGTGTGCTTTTATGGGTTTATAAAAAGGCAAACTATAGTTGCATGAAAAATAACTTTCACCGATTGAGTACAGGTGGAGACTTGTTTAAACTCCTAAGACATAAAGGCTTAGTATGTATGACTGAAAAAGGTAACATGGTACAATAAAAAGTCTTCCTTTCTTCAGTCATCAATCCACCGGGTATTCCATGTCAAATAAACGCTGCAACAATTTACAGTAAAAGTACACAGTGGAAGTGCCAACGTTAACACTTCTTAGGTTTGGAGGGCGTCCAGATTTTTCACGCCAATATTTAAGGCGGACTGCAATGTCTTTTCCATTGGAAGTGTCAGCTGCAACATGCTTTGCTATATTTGGCAACCTGCGTGCGCATGTGGAGCATAGAGTCCAGTGTGCGTGATGTTCATTTTTATTTCAACCATGATAAATTGTGGTTCATTTGTTTAAGTGCACATGGCAGTTTTAGTGTTCCTACTATAAATTTTGGCTAACTTCTATTGACATGCTGTATTAAACTTAAGAAAAACAAATTACACTTCAGCCGTTTTAATTGACTAAATGTGTCAAAAACACAATAAGGATAACATTAGAGGTCAAGGCCTCAGACTGCACTATAATGGGTGTTGTGGCAAGTGTCCAGGTCTCCCCACCCCCCTTTTTTTGTACATTTCATTTTTCACAAACGTTTAGGGGAAAGCCAGGCATTTAACATTCTTGGGCGCTTCAGGTCTGATGCTAGAATTCTCTTGTGGTCTCTAATCAGGTTATTTGAAGTTTTTGTCTTATTTAAAACACTGGTCCTGATGATTATTTATGGCCACCTGTAAATAAACCGTACAAACAGATACTGGCATTTGGAAGAATGAAATAATGATTTATGCTGCACAATGCAATTGAAAGCAGAAACCATGTTTAGAAGATATCTTCCCTTTGCTAAATAGATGAGCAACTCCATGGTTCCGAGCCAGAAAAATCTTGGCAATACCTCACTCCTAGGAGACTTTACTGGAGTCTGTCAGTTTTGACTCATGTCTTTTATATTAAGTGCCTGACACACATGTCTTCCAGAATTTTGAACCTGGTTGGTATAGCCCATCCTTTGCCAGCCGGGTGCTTGCCAGATGTTTTAGACTACAACTCCCAGCACTGGTTTAGACTGATGGGAACTGTAGTCCAAAACAACTGAAAGGATGCAAGATTGGCAAAGGCTAATATATCCTAACAAATGAAAACTAAGACCGATTTTTACAGTGATCTGACATCAGAATTAGATTTTTTAAATTAATTAAATTAAATTAAAAAATCATGTTTACATCGTTCTTCAGCAATCCGAACAACAGCCCTGTTAGGTAGGGCAGTGTTATTGTCCCTGAATTGCAGGTAGGGAAGATACTGATTAAAACCACTCAATGTCTTCCTGGAAGAGAAGAGATTAAACAAGTGACTTATCAGATCACGGCTTAGTTTCTTAGCTACAATTCTACAGTAACTTTTACAGTAATCCTTTAGCTCAGTCAGTCATCAGTCTCATTCATAAAGAGAGATTCATGCCTTCTCATTCTTGTGAATAGTATATCCTGCTGGCATGAACCCAGATCTGTAAAAGATTGCATGGTTTTCTTCTGACTCCTTTGAAGCCAATGGGCTTATTGCCATTCACCTTGACAGAGGCTGGATTTCACCTTGTGCTTATAAAGCATCATGGAGCTTTGTGGAGGCGTGATCAGATCTGAGGAAAATAGTTGTTCAGTTCCATTGAGGTATGCGGTTAAAGGTCACAGTAACCATTGTCTATAGTCTGTCTTCCTATTGACAAGCAGTTCCTGCCAAAGCTTGAGGACTGAATGGGGAAATGCAATGGTCTCAGTAGCAGGTTTCTAGTGATGCTTTGTAAAACCCACCCACTTCTTCTGAGGGGGAAATGGTGAAGGCAAATAGCTTTACTAGAAGGGATTGTTGACTATCTGTGTAACTTAGTAAAGCCTAGTGTACTCCAAAGTGGTGGGAGAGTGGGTATCTCATTTCCTTAAAAGATTTAAAATGCCCTTTTATAAATCTATGGTGTGCTCACATTTAGAACACTGTACAAGTGGAGATGCAACAAGACATTGTGGCATGGGGCGCTGCTATTCAGGATTCCAACCACTCTGTTTTGTATCCCTCCTTCCAGGTTTTCCATTTACATCCTCAGCCCCAACAGCCAGTCAACATTCTGTGACCATGAGCACATTCATTCCCCCCTCTTAGTGTCCCCCAAGTTTTTGTACTTCTGCAAACCTAGGGGTGCTCTCAAGCTTGCTGACACCCCCTCTTGTGTGAGGATGAACATTGTACGGTGGTACCTCGGGTTACAGGCGCTTCAGGTTACATACGCTTCAGGTTACAGACTCCGCTAACCCAGAAATAGTACCTCAGGTTAGGAAATTTGCTTCAGGATGAGAACAGAAATCATGCTTTGGCGGCGCGGCAGCAGCAGGAGACCCCATTTGCTAAAGTGGTGCTTCAGGTTAAGAACAGTTTCAGGTTAAGAACAGACCTCCAGAACAAATTAAGTACTGAACCCGAGGTACCACTGTATATATGATACATTACTGTTTCCCCAAATTCTATCCATGTCTCCTGAAAAGGCTGTGGTTTGAATTCTGACAGCTACTATCTCCTTGCCTTTCTCTCACGCTGGTTGCCCACTTTGTTTTTATTATGATTTTCAAGGAATCCAGCATGATTACCTAATTAAGCATTTCTTATGTCCTTTGCCAAAGTCTTTTTTCCTTCTTTAAACATAAATAAATATTAAAAACTGCTCCAATAAGATGACGGACACAAAGGGGCCAGCCAGTCAGCACTGTGCACAGCCCTGCTATGAGATGGAAAACACACACACACACACACACACACACACACACACACACACAGCTTCATGGCTGACACAAAATCAAGCCAATCAGTGACATACAGAGACTGACAATCCAGGCACCAGCCAATCAGCACTGTGCACAGCCCTGCTCTAAGCAGAGCGGGGGCATAGCTTCATGACTGACATAAATTCAAGCCAATCAGTGTGCAAAACCATCTTCTTCTGAAACAACAGAAAACAGGCTTCCCTGACATGTGTCAAAAATACTGTGAGTGTGCTTCCACAGTAGTCTTGACACTGACATTGCATGTTTGTGTGCACCAATAGAAAATAACAACTAGTATGATTACAAGGTCAGGTCATCTTTGTAAGAAGAAAGGCTTCAGGGGACTGGGGTTTCTATCCAAAAAATTATGCAAACATATGAGGAATGAAGCTCGTCACAGTAAACTGGTGAGCTTTCCAGGAACAGCTGGCTAGTCAGGTTGGAGACAGAATGCTAGATGGAACCAGCCAGCCTGCTCTTATGTCCTTATCTGAAGACGAAAAGATTCCAAAGCTTTCCTGGGAAATTTGTTCCATAGCCCAACTGTTCCTACAGAAAGGATGTGTGTCCTTTTGTGCTGGCGCTGGCTGATAAGCTTTGCATTTAAATGGTAAAATGTTTCCTTTCATCTGTCAGAACAACACATCTGATCCTCTTTCCTTGCCAGAGCACTGCTGCAACAGGTATGAATATTCAAAATCTGCTAACATTTCCTGCTGTTGTTAAATGGGCGTGATGTTCCACTTAAAGGCTCTAAAAATGTGACAGATCAAACCCACCGCTCAACAGTTTATGGTGGACCAATTTGAACTGACAGATTCATTGAACTTCACTGCAGTGTTTGATGCTTGCCTGTGGGGAATACAAGGGCCACCTAGAAGAGCTTTGATTTTTTCTTTTTTTCTGAGTCATGCTGCCTACTTTGTCATTAACTTGGAAGATAAACTGGCTACACTTTCAGTCTGACATGGAGAAAAAATAATATCTGAGCCTTTCCTCATCTTTTTAAAATGTAGCATGTGATAGTTACCATCTCAGATGATGCTCATGGGATAAGTGGGGTTTGAAATCCCAAAGCTATGGAAATGGGCATGGGAGATTATTGTACATATCTGAAATATACTTGGAGTTGAGAGTGGATTTCATGTTCTTTATTCAGCTCATAGTGGTGAGGAGGAATGAATGTTCCCCCAAAGTACTATATACATTATTTACACAATGGCCTGCACGTGATTGGCTAATTCCGGAATTCTCCTGTAGGCCAATCAGGTTGTGGATTCACTTCTATCTGGAGCTGGATTGGGTGGCTCCTGCAGACCAATCATACTGCTGCATTCTGAATCCTATTGTTCTAGGACCAATAGACTGCTGCATTTTGGATCCTATCAGACTGCTCCATTTTGGATCCTATTCAACTCAGTACATAACAATATCCCTTCCAGTTTTATGCTGATTATTCATTACTATTTTATTGCTGCCATTTGTGATAATGAGTTTATGCTGGTGACTTTTTTTTTTTAAATGCTGCTCATCTTTACATTTTGTAATATTGAAAGTTGCACAGAGCAATTCAAAAGGATCAATGGAGAGAGAACAGGAGGCAGAAGAAATGCCATTAACTATACCTTGGTGGGCTCATGTTAGCAGGGCAGAAGCTGGGGAAGCCAATTTTCAATGTTCTCTTTCCTCTTCTTTTTCTTCTTGCTAGGAAGTTTCTCAAAAACCCATTGATTTTAATGCGAGGGCAAGAAACTGCATCAGGAGGTCCGGAGGGTGGCAACATGAGAACCTTTTCAGTGGTGGCTCCATTTCACTTGTGGAATGCTCTCTCCAAGGATGCTCACCTGATGCCATCATTACAAAGCTTTAGGTACCAGGCAAAAACGTTTCTCCCGCCACCCCCCAAGACTTTGGCTCTCAGTTATCTCTGTCCTCAAGTGGGTGGAATGTTTTAATCCTGGCCATTAAAAATAGGATTGTCTTTCAGATTTTTCTTTTATGCTGGTTTCAATGTATGTGTCTGATTGCTTCTATCTTGTAAGTCCCTTTGAGTTACCTTGGCAAAAAAGATCAATAGATTATTATTATTATTATTATTATTATTATTATTATTATTATTATTATTATTATTTTAAAAAATCAACTCCAGGTATGGTGTAATTTGTCCCTCTTTTTACAGGTGTGTCGGGGGAGTGGGAGGGCTGTAGATCTTGCCGATCCTTAGCTCCACCCCCAGCAAACCCCTAGAACGCCTCCTCCTTGCCCTCTCCAATGCAGGAGAAGAACTGGATGCAGGCTTTTTCATAACTTTACAGAGGAAACATCTGGCACCAGATCTGCTTCTCTGAGAGTGGAGCTCTCTCTCCACCTTAACAGAAGGGATCTGATGGATCCTACAGCTCCTGGCAAACCGTCTCGGGCAGTGGCGTAGCGTGGGGGGTGCAGGGGGGCCCGGCTGCACCGGGCGCAACATCTGGGGGTTAGGGTTAGGGGGCACAAATCCACGGGTTAGGGGGTGCAAATCCACAGGTTAGGGGGCGCAAATTACTTGCCTTGCCCCGGGTGCTGACAACCCACGCTACGCCACTGGTCTCGGGGACCACAGAATTGCAACATAAATAAAGTTTTGCTATTGTGGTTTGAATTGTTGTACGATGCCTTGAGAGGACTTTGTTTGGAAAGGTAGCCTAAAACTTCTTAAAGTAAATAAAATAAAAGAAAGAGCAAATGATTCAATTAAGCCGAGACCTGGATCTTTAAATTTTTTTTTTAGCTGAGCCCTGGATCTTTATTTTTTATTACATAGATTTCTATGTCATCCACCCTTTAGTGGTGTTTTTATTTTATTTTAAATATGCATCAATAATAAAAGCATCATGGCATAAAATACATAAAACCCATAAGAAAACAATAGCAAATCTTCAGTTAAAACCGGAATGGGGAACCTGTGGCCTTCCAGGCATTCTTGGATTCCAGAAAACCCAAATCAACATGATGGTGGTTAGGGATGATGGGAGTTGGAGACCAATTAGGCCTGGAGGGCCACAGGTTCCTCATCCCTGAGTCAACTTAAAAGACCTGGATGAATAAAAATGCACTTGTTTGGAGCAAAAAGGGCAACAATGCAGGTATCAAATAGTCTCTCAGGGGCCAAGTATTCCACAGATGGAGCACTTTTGGTGTTTTATTGCAGGTGTATTCCATAACATGTTCTTGAAATAATAATACTTAATTACTGGTGCTTTAGTTTGTTCTGCAATGCTTCCACAATTCTATTACATTATTGCTGTTTGAAGGGGCTCAGTCAAGGCCCATTTTATCTCAGATGAAGATCTTCTGAGGCTCTGGTATGGATACTTTCACTGTAGCCCTATCATGGAAGTGGTTTTGAGATCAAGGATATTGTATGTTTAGCTTGGGACACAGAGATGGTGGTGGTACTGGAAAGATAGCAATCCAGATGTATTAATATTTCCTTGCTACATTTGGCACATGTTCAATGATGGAAATATACGGTATTCTAAAGCTTTTATATCGGTGGCAGGCCAAGACAAATTGCTTCCCTTAAAGCTGGACTTGAATATCAACATTGGTTTTGAAAAGTTCAAGAAGTGCAATTTCACTTTAAACCTATATGAATTTATAAGCTGTTGTAGAATAAGGAAATAATCTCTCGGGAAATGTGCACAAACCTTGACTATTTTTCATTAACAGTCTGTTTTCAACATTGACTTAACAAGCCAAAGTTTCTTTTTTGGAGCCTGATTGCAATTTATTCCTTTTTAAAAAACAAAACGAAATCTTAAGCAGCAGAAGACCAATCTTCACAGTTGATCTGAATTTGTACTTTTAATGTCTGGCACTCCATTGCTACAACTGAATTAAACAATTGACTAAGTGCCATTTCCATTTATAATCTAAAAGAATCCCAGTTACTCATTTGCTTCTTGACTGCTTTGATTCTCATTCTTAGTTAATAATGTGATTATTTCTAATGGACTCACAAAGGAGTGGAAATATGCACAGCATTCTGGGAAGAAGCATTAAAACACAAGCTCAACAGGTGAATCCCGTGGATGTCTACTCAGAAGTAAGGCCTGTTTTATTCAACTTTTCCAGGAAAGTGTGCCAAGGATTGTGGAATTATTCTGCTGATATAGTTCTCTGAACATAGGAGTGATCTACCCAGACTATGTGCAATATTAAGCTAATCAGAAGATTAGAGGAAGTGAAAATTTCAAGATGACCTAAATGTCTATTTTTCTTACCAGAAGACTCTGTTTTTACTAAGAATTATTTTTCATGCCTTTTGTCTGTCTTCTGCCATATGGATCTAAAGCCATACTTTAATATCTTCCTTGGATAGCCTTGTCTAGGTTCCCTCATGGTTTAAAACACAATGCTTAGGTTTTATATTTACCCAGGACAGGGTCTTCTCAACAGTGACCGCAATACTCTTCTGGGAGTAGTTTATTTTGCCCTTTCCTTGCTTTAGAAAAATGTTTTTGGGACTTTGAGTTTGAACAATTTCCTTTCCTGGATGTTTTTATTTGGTTTCTTTTGCTGGTTTTTTTGTGTATGTTTGTATTATTTGATCATTGCTTACCCTTGGTTATTGGTTCATTTTGTGTGTGAATTCTTTCTTAACAGTTGTGCTATTGTGTATTTTATCATCTTATGGTTGTCAGCTGACTTGTAGATCCATTTGGTAATTTCCACCGAAGCCAATGCAAACAATCTAGGCTTCCACTTCCGTGTAGTCACTTACAAAAACGAGGATGATGTGGAAAGGAAGAAATGATTTCCTAGGGAATGTCTTCTACACCAAGAGACAGGAAGTTAAGTACTCCAGTCTAATTTCCTTATCTGAGTTTCCTATATGCAGCTATCACTTTTCCGACATGGCTTTCATTTTGCTGTAAAGAACAATGAAGTGCCTCTCTATCTATGGAATCCTCCCCACACCCACACGCAAAGAACACAAACACATTTATCACATGGAAGATTGGAACCTCTGCTTTCAGCATCTCCCATTTTCTGTGTATGCATAAAAGGATTGCATGTTCTTAAAACAAAAGGTATATCTTCCACTGCTTGCATGATTTAAGGACATGGGACAGAAAGCTGGGATGAGCAAGGATGAGCCACATTAATCATGTGCGCCATCATGTGACATGTCACAAATCTAAAGCCATTCCATTCATGCTGTGTCAGCACTCCTGAGCAGTTTGGGGTTGTTGTTGCCGAATTTCAGATGAAATGCCTAGAACAGGAAATAGCTAGAAATGTTATATTTGGACACAGGAATTAAAATGGTTGCTTGAGTGAAAACTTAAAACGTGTCAGTACTTTCCATTTTTCCAGGTAAGATCTTTTTAAAGTGTAGCATTTTAACTATGCAAAATTCAGCAGACGGGTGGTTTAAAGATGAAGGCCTGGGCAGTGAACATTTTCCACCATCATCCCCTGAAAGCTTTCACCAGGACCTTCTGCTTCTGGGAGCAGCCACAAACTTCAGATATATTTATTTATTGAATTTATATCACAGCCTTCCTCACAAAGGAGCCCAGGGCAGCAAGCACACCATCATAACCACCACAATCACCAACAGCAGCACTGCTAACAACAAAAAAAGCATTATAAAACAGTTAAAACATTCAAAAAGCAGTTGCAATTAAAACATTTTTTCATCTAGCAAACAGGATTCCTCAGCCACCAAATGTCTGGGTATACAGGCATGCCCTAAAATTCCTCCTGAAGGTTCATAATAATGAGGGCGGATGCTTCAAGTCCAAACATAATCAGTTGCTTGTAGGAGTTTAGCTTGCAAAACATGACACAAAAGCCGAACATTACCCTGATCTTAGGCAGTGCTTCTCATACCATTGGTTCAATATCATCATCAATATAGTGTCAGTGGCACCCAGGTATTGGAGCACCTTAAACTTGTTGATGCAGAAAACATGGAAACTTTTCATGAAATTTGTGACTGATTTAGTGTATGAGAATGTTTATCTCTCAGTGGGGAAAAAATAGACAAATGCCATATTAGAGATGTCAAAGGGGAGGTTTAATTGCTATGATTTAATATATGCAGAAGATCTTTTCTCCCGGCTGATTGCTACAGAAGGAGCCAAACCAAAAGCATAAAGTTGACAATATTTTTCCTTATGACCTTATTCACTTCAATTCTTTGATAATTATATTTGTGTAAAAAATACCAAAAACACCCTGTGGGATTACAGTCTTGGAAGTTTCATTGATAAACTAGGTGCTGATCCCACGGCTGGCATAAAATATCTTGTTTAGGTTGTAAAAATATATTAGCCTGTCATGTTATCTTCATAAATTTCTCTGGCACATAAGGCAGGTAAGGTCCCTTGGATCCCAAGACTCATTACCACTTCTGCTCCCTATGACCATTCATCAGCTGCTTTGTCGCATATTGCAGGTCGAGTTTGGAAAGGCTCTGATTCTGGAAGGGTACATATCGAATGAGTTATTAGCTGCAATGGACAAACTTGTTTCCAAGCACTCTCAAGGAGTTCCTCAATGCAGCAAGGCAACAATTGTGAAGGTGTTTTCGGTGTGATGCCAAGAGTGTCACAATGGAACCAGATGGGTATTCCTCTCTCCCCCCACCCCCACAATTCTTCCACTATGTGTTAATTATGAACTTCTGGAACTTTCTGTAAGCTCAGCATATTCAGATCCCACTTCAAAACATTCATGTTTCTCTTAATAGTACAGCATCCTAGTTCCATTTAAGAGAAGAGACCTACACTGTACAGCTGAATTGCTCTGGGTCTTGTGAGAATTTTTACATGGCCAATGTAAAATGGATCAGGGGTGAAGAACTGCAAAGAGGTCTACTTTTCTGCTCTATTCTACAGGTACTGTATGTTTCTGAGCAGGAGTGGCTTCCCTGTGGCCCTTCACATGTTGGATCCCAGCTCTAATGAACCTCAACCAGCATAGACAAGAGTTGGGGATGATGATAGTTGCAGTCTAGCACCATCTGGAGAGCCAAAGACCCACCACTCCTGCCAAGATGCAATCCTATAATATAGCTGGGAAGTGTGGCTATTTATGGAATTTGGTGGCAGGAATCACCTGCTGCCACTGTAGGAGCAATTGAGAAGGGAAGGAAAATTGTGTCCTCAGGGCTGTCCCTACCATTAGGGGAATGAGGCTAATACCTCAGGCAGCAGGTGCTGGGTAACAAGGAGTGACATCAATATGTTGGAGGCAGCAGCCTTCTGCCTTCAGGTGCAATGGAGAACTCCAGAGCTGAACTTGCAGTCTGGCAGGCTTCTGCAAGTGGAATGGATGGTGGAAGGAACCACCTTGTTCTTTGTCGTAGGCAGCTGAGAGGTTAAGTCTGGCCTTGCATGTCCTTACAAAACATGGGGAGGTGGCTGTGCGGCAGGGAACATATCAGTGCCTTAGGCAAGTGGTGGTTTGTTGGTAGAGTATACCCATTTTGTATGCCCAAGAAACCAGATTCAACCATTTCTAAATCTATTTAAAAGCAACTCAGGTGGTAGGTGCTGAGAAACTCTTCTCTTTGAGACTCTGGAAGGCTACCATGAGTCACAGCAGGGAACCTGGGTCGGGGAACCAGAGGCTGCAGGTAGTTGTACTCCAATAGACCCTCTTGTGCCAGCAATTTGAAGTCAACGGGAACTTTTCCCTACACAAGTTTCTGTGGAGGGGACCAAATCCATATTAGAACTTTGCTAGAGGCAAAGTCCACATAATAGAGTATCAATCTAGATTTGTTCTTTCCATACTTGCAATGTGTGTTGTGGGGGAACAAATCCTGCACTTAAGGGAACAGGTACAAAACTAACATATTAGCTTGTTTGGCCTTTGGTTGCCCAGTACTATTCAATGCATTTGAGCACAATATCCTGTATAAAAGAAATAGCTTGTATGGTGTATTCCATTTGTATCAGTGATTTTTGTTGAACAAACTAGGAAAGCAATGAAAACTGTGAGCATTGTAAGTTTAATTGTAGTCATTGTAAAGAATGGCACTAATTTTAAACCAACATTTTATAATTAGAGTGGGGGAGAGCACATTTCTCTTCCTTTCGCTCCTTCCTTCCCCATTGGATTATGTCAAGATCAGCTGTTATTTAAGGAACATTGTACAAAGTTTTCCAAAGGATTTTCTTTGTAAATGATTACCACATGTTTGCTCCATTTAATCAGCTTGCATGTTGGGACATATAAGATTGATTGATGGCATTTGTTCAAGTTCATTTTGTGACTCACTTATTCATTAGGAAGAATTTATTCATGTTATTTATTAAATGACTGGCAAAAGACAACCGATTGATTTTCATTTCAAGTTTCTGGGAAGAAACAATTGTATAACAAATCCACAAAATGTAGTACATGTGTGTAGTAGGCATTTCTATTGTATTGGTACATAAAAGCATCCAATTCTCCTTCCTTCCTTCCTTTCTTGATGGGCTCATATAGCACTTTAGTCCATTTTCCTAAGGGGGGGGGACATTTTTTCCTTAGACATTTCCCACCTACGCATGAACTACTAAATGAAATCAGAATTGTATTGCTGCACTCTCTCTCTCTCTCTGTGTGTGTGTGTGTGTGAGTAAGTGAGTGAGAGAGAGAGAGAAGGGGTGGGGAAGAAATTTGATTCAGTTCATATTTAAAGGTGAACCTACCTAATTCACATATTCTGAAACAATACGAGAAATGAAACACAGAAATTCACATTTCTCTGAATTTTGTAGTGCAATTCTCCACCCAAATTTTGTAGTGCAATTCTCCACTAGTATATGAATGCATGTACTAGTAAAGTAAATGCATATATTTGTGAAGAAAACATACAAAAATACATGCATTAGGCAAAATTACATATACGTGTATAAATTTGGATAAATTCACTCTAAATGCTGATAAAACCAAAATGGGCAGATTTGTCCATTACTAATTAAGGGCTGGTGTAGCAAAGGGTGTCAGAAGTGACCAGACTGTTATGCTCCACTCTTCTGAGAGTGTCACTGGTGTTGGTTATTTGGCCCAGCATGCTTAAAGAGCATGTATATATGTCTTCAAGCTCTTCCATCTTTCAGTACCAAGTGGCATTCCCTTGAACAGTGGGTGGGGTATGTATTCAAACCTTTCCATATCAGTCATCATACTGTGTTGAATCTATCAAATAGGAAGACTTACTTTGTTCCCAACCTGATACCCTTTTTGGAAGCAATGTTGTGGCATTGTAGCTGATTAGCAGTCAGTGGTGTGGTTTGCATGACGTGCTAACTTAAAGCTTAGCAAGACTGCACGAACATGTGGCTTCAGAGAGTAGCTCATGGCTGGTTTGCTCCTCTGCATGTTCATACTGTCTCACTAAGCCAAACTTTGGCTCAGCATTTCATGCAAACCAGACCAGTGTGTTGGATCCAAACATTTCCTTTTGTCAGCGGAAGGAATCTTTCTTCTATGGTCCACCCAGTATTAAAACTTGTGAGCTGCAGTTATCCATTTAGAAACTGTCTCCAACATCTCCTTCATGAGGCTGTTTTTATGGTAGAACTCCAAGGACCACATCACCTTGCATGATGGCTTGGGATGAGACCTGGTTTTGCTGGAAACAAAATTAATAACCTCAGAACTGTGGAAGAATTAGGGAAGGAGAGCATTCAGAAAATGTTGCCACGAATGGCCAAGGAGTAAAAATGGAGAGTGGAACTGATAATGTGATGGCTTGTTTACACTTCTCAGACAGAATTGTGTGATTGTGGAAATTTGGAAATGCCAGTTTGGTAGGTTTCTGAAATGAGGTGATAAAAAATATTTCCAGTGGCTTAACTATGGAAACAGACAAAGGGAAGTGCTATTGGTGGAGATTTGTAACTAGTAAAGTTGTTCCGCACTGCACCATTATAAGAAGCAATAGCACAATAATTCTAACAATGTTTTATGATTTTATCCTGGAAAAATGTTGTTACAGTAGTTATAAGAACAACTTCTGGCACAGTAGAAACATTGGCTTTGTACAGTTTCTAAAGAGAATAGGTTTTGAGATGAATACTCCATAGAATACATCCCAGAAGCCAAACTAGTAAAATAACAACCTTACAATCAGTTAAATAGTAATTCAGAATAAAATATTTATGGATGTTATTGAAGGGAAACAATTTTTAACAATAAAAAATCCATACATTTTGTGGCTTTTTATTTTAATGAATTATTAGAGTCTGATACCTGGCTTGAATACCAGAATTAACAACAATCTAAATACCACAGCATATTAAGGCAAGATATGTTGCTCTTAGATTAATAGATCATGCATGAAGTGCAATTGGTTATATATATATGGATAGAGGTACTTTCAAAAATCCAATAAATTTTACAGTCCAATCTATCTGTAAAATAATCTCCATGCAGCTTACATGTAATGATGCCCAGAATCTAAAAGCGTTTCCCTTCTCATTCCTTATGGTTTTCAAACAACTTCTGATCTTTCTAAATAATAAAAAGTGGGGTTTTTTTTTCCACATATCAAAAACCATCTTCTGGGTGTGGGGTGAATGGAGGTGGAAATGGGAAACATACTAATGTTTAGAGCAGTTTTTAAATATATATATATATATATATATATATATATGCATTCTCTACAAAGTGATCATTTCTGGGCCTGAAAACAAGCAATTCAGAATAAAGAGGAAGTTCACATGCTTGCTATAGAAAATGTGTCCACTCAAAGCAACATATATCTTGTTGTGAAACCAAGCAGACAGAACTATGAATAAAAGTCCATAGATGATGATGAAGACAATAATTAATGCATTGTATTTATAATATAGCAAACCTCGCTTTGGGGAAGGATTGACTGCGCTAGGGCACTCCCAGTCGGCAAATATGCAGTGGAACCAGTCCCTGCAGGGGTTGATCTTGATGCAGATCAGCTGATTGGCACTGACAGCAAGCCTTGCTTGCCAAGGAACAACTGGGAGTGCACACCTAAAATGAACATTTTTGTATGCAATTTTGCCTAAGGCACACATATACTGGAAAAATGTATTCAGAGAATACGTTTTTTAAGGATGGCTGTGTATTGGTTTGCAGAAAGTTGGTAAGTTTGCCTTTAAATTTATTTCCCCCCTCCATCCTTACCCCTAGCTTTTATCCTGCCTTGGTGGAAGTTGTTGTTGTTATTATTAAAATCAACCTTTATTATACAGAAATATTAAAATACATAAAATATAAAACATTACATTTCAGATATTACAAATCATAAATATACAAAAGCATACAGAAGAAGAAGAAGAAAAGAAAAAAGAGAAAAGAAAAAGAAGATGATTTTATTTACAATTAAAAGGTTATTATTATGGGGGGGGGGAATCTCTTCAACTCAGTACTGGCAGACACCATAATGCATCCTTGAGTGTTGGTGAATGGAGGGTAGGGAGAGAGGAAGAAAGAGGATATTAGCCTAAGGGCTAAGAATCTGTAACATTCCAGTTACAATTCCCATGAGCCTGACCAGCATAGCCAATGATTGGGAATGATGGGAGTTGTAGTCCAGCAACATGGGGGGGGCACAGGTTCACCATAGTTTAGACTATTATCCCTTTGCCCTGTAGTCTCCTGTGCCATCTCTTCCAGATAGCCTCCCGATGCTAGAGAAAACCTTTTTAGGGAAGAAAAGGGAGCACATGGGGAAGAAGAAACCGGTAAAAACTACCTCCCCCACTTCCTCCAGCAGGAGAATTCTGCAAGCAGAGCTACATTCATGGCAACTCTGGATCCAACCACTTGAACCTGGAAATTGTCTACTGGGGATCTAAAACCTCTTCCTGAAGGGGGCCAGTTTGCCCTGGCAGCCTTGTCTCCCATTGAAAGCAAGACACAATAAAAATGAAGGAGGGTTAGGAATATGGATGAAAGGCAATGAATGAGGAATGAGTCAAATGTGATTTTAACAAATAGCTGCATGAATGAAATTTTCAACAACGAAAATAAATGAAATTATTTTTTTCTTGTACTCTCTATGGCAGTTTGGGTTGCTGTTTGAGAAATACATGTCAGAAGTTGACCTCAAAGAGCTGTTTGTATGGATCTCTTGGTTTTTCTCTTTCACTCTGAAAACATGGTTTCCTTTTGCATCATGCCAATTGTGGCAGCCAACATGCCAGCTAAGCAATATTTTGTCATCACAAGTCAACTATTAGCCTATTAGCTCTTAAGGAGCTGGACTGAAACACAAATATTGCAAGCCACTTCCAATAAAGAAGTAGTTTGCTTCGTTTATTGAGGAACATTTAAGGACAGAGGAAATGAATGAGCATGAAGTAAAGTTAGGGTATTAAAGAGAAACCTAGAGGACAACAGCCAAATACCCTGAAGCAAGGTGGTTTAATAAAACAAACAGAAAAAAAGCACCAGGATGCTTTCTTTATTGCATTATTACCAATAGGTAGTAAAAGAAATCAGACATGACACATACAAAGCAAACTTAAGTGCTGACCTTGTATTGTTAATATTGTTAATCAGTCGCACTGATGTCCTGCTGTTAAATGCAAATAAACTGGTCGACATCTAGTAACATACAGGAGGCCCATCAAAAAATAAATAAAAAATAGCCGCTGTATATTCCATTGAAGACAACACCTAGGAGGTGGTAATCAGTGTAAACCTATGGGAGGGAAATTAAAGCAATTTCATACAAGCAGGTGGCATGCTATTTGCCCTGATGCTTGCTGCTCTGTGTCAGCTTCTGTGCTAATAACCAGGAGTCTGAATAAACAAACAAAACAGAACACATGGACCATTCTCTCCATCTTATGGAGTATTAGCCACACACCTACCTTGTAGAATATTGCTTTCTGGGATTACTACCTCCTGACCAGGAGGTAATGCTATTGTTTCAAGAGCCACAGGAGATCGGAACGGCATTCATAAATCCTGATTCTTGTCCCTGTGTTGCTAAGTTGTGTTCTCCAACTCTTCTTCCCCTAGAGAAAGCAGGCCTTCAGTTTTAGTCTTGCTTCATAGCAGACAGTGGAGGATGGGAGAAGCATGGACTGTTACAGGGCCAGGATAAGAGTCACTATTCTGCCTCGGCCAGAACTTTATCAGTGCAAAACTTTCTAGGTCCAGAAGCACCCCCAAAATATGCTCTTTCAGGGGGAGTGCGACCCCATGCTGGATGGGCCACTGCTCAGTTTCTGAGACAAGGAAGCTACTCACCCACAGTGACTCTGTCTGGCCAGGATTCAAGCTCATGTTGTTTTTCTTCACCCATTTCACTACTGCATCTAGGCAACGGCCCAGGGACTGTACAGCCTCTCTTGATTCAGGAGTTATGGAGAAATGGAGCTGAGTATTGTTAGCATACTGATGGTACCCCAATCCCAAAACTTCAAATGACTGCTCCCAATGGCTTCATGTAGATATTAAATAGCACCCGGGTTAAGAGAGTCTCTTACGGCACCCTACAGTGTAGCATTTGGTATCAAATGCCAATGAGAGATCAAGAAGAAGGAATCAGATTGCACTCCCCCTGTCCTGCTTTCTACAAAGTTCAACTATCAGGGCAACCAAAGCCAACTCATTTCCATGGCCAGACCTGAACCCAGATTGGAATGGGTCTAAATAATTGGAGGTTTCTTTACATTACCACTCCAACACTATAAATCTGGTCCAAGAGCAATTGTTGATTGTGCTGTAGATTTCAAGGTACATGTTCTAGGACAGGAAAACAATGACACTAGAGTAAAATGCTAAAAGCTACCACTGTCCCAATTCCTTGCTCTTCTCCAAAGTAAAAAGGAAAATACATTTCTGTTTGCAAAAGCTTTGCCAAATTGATTTCATTGATAAATCAAATTCACCTATCATGTGATAAGAATCTCATAATTCAGGGATGTAATGATAGTATTTTATAAAAAGCATAATTGGGCTTGGCAATGGGCATGTAGTCCTTTTGGGAGTTTAAATGGAGTTCATGTAATTTCCACCTCTCCCGGTTGTGAAAATGCTGACAGCTTTACATTTTAGAAACCAAAATGTATGTCTTTGCAAAAATAAAATACCATTAAAATTGGCCAGCATATTCAGAAACATTGAAAATGCATGTGATGAAACTGCTCGGGAAGTACACACGAGTTGTCAGAAGTGTCTGAAATCCTCTTCCCTGTAATAGAATTAGACTTGATCACTAAAGTATCAGATCATATCACATTGAGACCATGGCAGTGAAGTATCTGACACTGATTGGATGAGAGGATGAGAGGGCTTGAAATGTTGAGTCCATCAAGAATTTAAACAGTTTGCAGTCAAGCGAAAGTTCTGTCACCTGAGGCAGCTACCTCACTCTGATTAATGGCAGGACCACCCCTGGGTAAGACTGGATGGAACAGGGAAAGGAACCAATAAAAAGAGAAGGGCATTTTAATGAGGCATGGTTAAACTGGTTTGTGTTTAAATGGCTCTACCATGAAAATGTGAAATCTATTTTTTCCTCTTATACAGAGAGAGACCTGAGAGGCAGGAGCTGCTGATACCATTTGCCCACCAAGGTATATCAGACTCCTTGTCCGAGAAAGAGAAATGAAGACAAACTGTAGTGAAAACTTTAGAGTGAAGATGTTTTATGGCAGAGGCGGGGAATCTGTGACCCTCCAGATGTTGGTGACTGACCATGCTGGCTAGGGCTGATGGGAGATGGAGTCCAGGTTTTCCACCCCTCTTTTGGGGTGTTTTCATTGCTGAATTTTACTAGGTAACTGCTTTGAGAATGTGCTGTTGAAAGGCAGTACTGCAAACAAACTTATAATAAGCAGTATACATTTGAGTTTTTGAAAATTAAACATGCACAATGATAACACAAGTCAAAATGTTATTCCACAGCCAATGACTTGAAATTATGAATGTACGACTTATATCTTACAAGTCAAATCACCCAGATGAAGACTAAAGATGTTAATGGAATGGCATAATTTGATTTTTCTTCCACCTTCTCCCTTGCATTAACAGTATTCATATGTCACACAAATAGCATGAAAGAGACTTGATTGGGCTGGGAGAATCAAGAGTCTGTTACAGTCCAGACATATTAAAAAAAATGTAGCAATTTATTGTGGCCAAAGGTATGCCATTATAGTGTTTTTGTGGCTAGTGCATTGCTTTCATGCCGAAGCTATTAAATATAACAAAGGCCTATTGTGTTCAATGTGTGAAAGCAAATAATTTTTAAAAATGCGATTAATTGTTCAATCATGGACCTTTTAACTACATGTGGCAATCACTTTGCCATGGGAACGGCACTTATGGCTCTCCCAGCATGTGTCTGATGGGGTAAACAAAAAGTTAAAATGCACCCTATAGTCTCTCTGGCGTTCATTAACATAACTCAGAAAGCGGGAACTAACCACATTTTATATAAAAGGGCTTAGAAATCTGTGTCTACTTACATTAACGTTATTCAGTTGGAGGGTGCCAAGTATGCACACAGCATATTTTATTTATAGGTCTATAGTAGTCAAAAACATTGTATTGTAGAAATGTGGTACTCATTAATTCATATTTTTCACCGGTCCTTCCGCTTTGGTTCTTGAATCTATCCAGGTGTTTTTTCAAACACTGAAGGTGATTTAACATGAAGCAGCATTCCTGTTCACTCTAGCTCTTAAATTCAATGAGCATAATAGTCCTTTTCACTGAGAATTTGATGTTTTGTCTATTTACTGTGTATTAGCTCATGCACAACGCAAACTAGAAATGTATTTTTGGAAACCCCATATCCACCAACCGGTGAAATTAGAGATGGGATGAATATTAGAGCTGCTACATGGGGGAACAAGTGAAGCTGACCCTCTCTAAACCCCACTATTTATTTTGCACACAAAAGGACATGTCATTTGTTTTATCTATGCCACAGCAATAAATTTCTGCCATGTACCGGTAATTCATCCCAGTAGGGGAGACTCCCTGGCTTCTTTAGCAGCCTGCCTCCACTCTGCCTCTTGGTCCCACCTCCCACTACTTCTCTGCATCTAGCCAGTCCGTGAAGCAGGTCTACTGCTCAACTCTGATAGCTGTTTCACAGTTAGAAGCTATTGTGTGATAGCTGCAAATAATTTTTATCCTGTGAACTGCCCTGAGACCTGTGGCAGTATGCAAATAATAATAATAATAATAATAATAATAATAATAATAATAATATTTGTTGTGAGTCCTTATGAATTATGGGTAAAATTGGGGATAAAAATGGAGCAAAACATCATTTTCTGGTTCCTCGTATCTCACAGCTGAGTCCAGGGTGGCCAGTTGCACATTGCCAAAAAAACAACAAAACAAAACAAAACAGAAAAGAGGGCACAGATTTGTACAATATGTGCATATGCTAATGTTTATGTACACATGCAAATTTAGAAATAATTACCATCATTTATAAAACACATCTCTTCATCACCATCAGCAAATCTGCTCCATCACCAGGAAATTCTGTGTTCCCACAAGGACACCCCTTTTTCTAATGCTACAGTAGAGAACAACAAACACTACAGCTGACATTAGGAATAGATTTCTTCCTTTCCCGCCCTAGAAGCTTTTACATAAAAATACAGTGGACCTTGGTTCTCGAACTTAATCCGTTCCGGGGGTCTGTTTGACTCCCGAAACTGTTTGAAAACCAAGGTGCGGCTTCCGATTGCTGGAGGAGCTTCCTGCACTCAGCTGGAAACCACGTCGGAGATTCGGCTTCCGAAAAGCATTTGAAAACTGGAACACTTACTTCTGGGTTTTTGGCATTCGGGAGCCAAAACGTATGAGTACCAAGGTGTTTGAGAACCAAGGTACGACTGTATAGCCACTAGAAATCATGAAATGTGACTCAGGTTATAGCATGGCCATATGCTCTGACCCTACTTTACAGAGGACTGTCCAATATTCAAAAGGAGGTCCTGTCCAAGTCCATTTTAAAGGTTAAGGACTGTAAGTTGCTTGGAGTCTTGAAGTTGCTCATCAACACTTCGCACCTCGACAGGAGACTGAACAGGTACACAGCAGGTTAGCTAGTTACAGTCTTCCTGGCCTTGAATGTATTATTTAAATTATAGTAATTCTTTCTAAATTTCCCTATGCACATGTAAATCAGTATATGCAAATGTTGTGAAGAAGAAGAAGAGTTTGGATTTGATATCCCGCCTTTCACTCCCTTTAAGGAGTCTCAAAGCGGCTAACAATCTCCTTTCCCTTCCTCCCCCACAACAAACACTCTGTGAGGTGAGTGGGGCTGAGAGACTTCACAGAAGTGTGACTGGCCCAAGGTCACCCAGCAGCTGCATGTGGAGGAGCGGAGATGCGAACCCGGTTACCCAGATTACGTGACTACTGCTCTTAACCACTACACCACACATTTCCTCTCTCTTTTTTTAATGATGCATGAGCATCTACCATGCTCAGGTATGAAATTAAGTAAAAGATCATACATATATAATGGTGGCTTTGGGCTGTTAACAATAATGTTTGTAACAATAGTTCGTGGTACTTCTTTTCTGGGATATCCCTTTGAGGAAGGGAAAATGTTGAAAGTCTGGGAATGAAACATCATTTCCTACAGGAAGCTTGGAAAGCAAAAGCCACTAGGATGGTCTGTGGTGGTAGCCCAGCTGAACATTAGGAATTTGCTGTGATACTACTGGGACATTGGCAACTTCCAAACAATGTTACCTGTTTAGGGGTGGCTTTTACCTTCCATTCCCTATGTGTAATTAGTACAATTTTTTTCCATAATTATATAAACACAAAAATAAGAAAAAAGCAACAAATTCTTAATATCACCATAACTGATCAACAGATAACTTCCTTAAACCAATGCAAACAAAGAATAAGAATATTAACAAACTTGTCATTAAATCATTAAATTTGCAATTTATTAGCAAATTGATCCTTGTTCTCCCTCCAGTCAGAAGTAGTATGCATCTGAATAAAGGTAAAGGGACCCCTGACCATTAGGTCCAGTCGTAACTGACTCTGGGGTTGCGGCGCTCATCTCACTTTATTGGCCAAGGGAGCCTGCGTACAGCTTCCGGGTCATGTGGCCAGCATGACTAAGCTGCTTCTGGCGAACCAGAGCAGCACACGGAAACGCTGTTTACTTTCCTGCTGGAGCGGTACCTGTTTATCTACTTGCACTTTGACGTGCTTTCGAACTACAAGGTTGGCAGGAGCAGGGACCAAGCAACGGGAGCTCACCCCGTTGCGGGTATTCGAACCACTGACCTTCTGATCGGCAAGTCCTAAGCTCTGTGGTTACTGGCTGTCATATTCCGGTCCTGCTTCTGGGCTTCCCATAGGCAACTGGTTGGCCACTGTGAGAACAGGATTCTGGTTTAGGAGGGCTTTTGGCCTGATCCAGCAGGGTTGTTCTTATGCTCTTCCTACATCAAGTTTTTTCAGACCCAAATATGAACTGTTAATGTTAGGCGGCTGCAAGCAACTCCCATGGCTGGTTGCCTAGGAACGTACAAAGACAAGAAAAAGTTTCTTACCATCAGCTCCCCCCCCCCAGCATTTACAGAGAGAGGCTTTGGAACACAGCCTCTTGGATAATGGCGTTGTCCCGAGTGAATCTCCACCCTCCTTATCTCCCACTTCCTCATTCGTCATCATCATCACCTCTACGGGTACCACTAAGTGCCCTCTGTCTTTGAGCTCTTTGCTTTCCTACTTTTAAGGCTCGCTGGGTTCTGGGAGATGGTGGGTCTGTAATGCTTTCTAGTGACAATGTGTCAGCCAGCTGCTGCTCCAGCTCTGCCTGCTCCTCCTCTCCCATTATTTCCCAACTTTTCCCCTCATCTGCCTCTAAGGTGTGACCTCCCTCAAACCCCTGTTGTAATTCTGAACTGTCTTCTTCTTCTCTGGAAGGTTCAGGCTGGGGAGGCGGTCTCCACCATTCCTCCTCTGCCCAGTCCCTGACAGTTAATTTATACATCACACCTGTATCCCACAACTCATGAAACCACTCTTATAAGGGGGCTGCTACCTTCTTCCAAAACCTTGCAACTGACATTTTTGTACTATGAATAAAATATGAACCATCTTGACATCTATATTATCTATATATTGTCCTTGTACTTATATTTGGGTAGTTAAGCTGAAACTGCCCAGCACTTGAAGAGACAGAGAGAGGAGTGCTTGAGCTTCTATATTTGCTTCTCAAATGTAGTTACTCCACAGTCAACAGAAGTCATCCTGAGGATTCTGCCTGGACAAAATTGTTGTCAAGTTTCATCCTGAAGCATCAAAGTTGATAATTGATCAATAGGACAGAGATGGAAGACTCCTAATTAGGTCCTTCTTTTAATCACTCAAAAACAATTAGGGTTCCCTCTCATAAGTCTCAGAGCTTCTGCAACAGAAGCTATTGGTAGAGATCCTTCAGTGAAGGCTGGTCCATTGTGGAAAATGAAGAAGAGTCACACTACTGTCCGAAATTATTAACAACAGTAATAATGCTTGATACCAATATTGCATTATGATCATTCTAGATGAATAGCCCTTATAATAGTGAAGCACTAGACAAGGTTTCATATACCCTAATATCTTCTTATTAGAAATGCTGAATTATTCCTTATAAAATGACAATCTCTCCTCTCTCTATGCTCTGCCCACACAAGGATGCTGAAGACTGCCCTTGTTCCCTTTCCGATTGTTTACAGTCCCCTGCTGTGCTTTCAATATACTTGAATTGTCCTTAAAACACATAAATTTGCCTTCAAAGGCAGCTTGGGAGGCAGAAGTGTGGCTAGGGAATTTTAAATGGAGGTGACATACAATGTGTACAAAGAAGGCCGGGGTTTTTTTAGTAGTAGGTGTTGCAGTTTGTTCCAATTACAGCACACACTCGAGTGTGAAATGTTCATGCCAATCTAATAAAAAAAAAGTGCACGCAATGCTGAAATTAACACCTTTGTAATTGCAAGCATGTTTCTTTACTGCTATGAAGTAGGCGCAGTTGAAACTGGGTGGGAGCTATGGCTGAGGAATCCCCACGAAAAGAACACTGACTCCCTCTCCATACAACTTGCTAATGTATCTCTGATACATCGGTGACTAATCTGCAACCTAAAAATCATCTATGCTGTTAAGCACATATACTAAAAACCCCTCAACTTACCACTGACACTCCTGTAATCAGTTCTGATCTATTTAATCACTAGTTTCTTGCAATTGAAAGTTTGGAATACAATCTCCCATCTGTAATTAACATCTCAAAACTGTATAACTGGACTTTTCCCATAATTTATAACGCTTTATTATAAGCAAAGACAGTAGCAAGCAGATCTCAGCAACGGAAGGCTTCAAATTCACTATCTTGGATTCATAGCAAAATGAACCTTAGGAGGTCAGAACTTGCAATAGATGCATTCAGAGGAACATCACATTTCACTTGTGTTTCCACTGTAGCGCCATAGAGGCTTTTTGACACATGGCAGTTTAATTTTTCGTTAGAGTAACTTGCCAAACAAATCTTTTCCCACATCATCATGTCATCTTCATCCCCTCCACTCCCTGCTAAACGGATAAGATAATGCCAAGGCTGATAATGTAATGTGTAAAAAAAGAATTGTTCTCCCAGAAGGGCTTTAAACATCTATTTTTAGGTGTGTTTTTTTTGGGGGGGGGGTGAATCTGCATTGTAGTAGTTAGATCTAAATTACAGGAAATCTACAGCACCTGGATTTAAGCCTGTTTAATTCCACTGGCTCAAATCCATGTCTTCTCATTGAAGTGAGGTTAGTCGATCAGGCAGCGTTTTCCCAAACTGAAGTCAAATGAATCAAACATGTGTTTTGAATAGGTCCGTTCACCCCCTTAACGGGCAGGCGGCTTTGCGGCCTCCCTGGTAAACCAGCCTATCACAGGCTGGGTGATCTTCCTGTCACCAAATGGGCCAATGGCGGCAGGAATTAGGAGGTGTTCCTCTGGGCGTGGGACCAAACAACCAATTGCGGCCCTAGGCACCGTGCTCAGAGGAAGTTTAAATGCCTGGCCTGTGGGGCGTTTTGGCCCCTGTCTCACTGGGCCAGTTCTCCCACCCACTCTCCCTCAGATTAGGGTTTTTCCCCCATGGATGGTATGACTTTGCTATGGACAATATCGGTCACCTAAGTTATAGGGGCCTGCTCGGCTAATTGGCATCACCATTTGGGTTTTCGCCTACCTCACAGCAATTGTCACAACTTTGTAAGGCAGATAGGCATTGGGTAAGCCTAGTCTTGGTTGTAGAGGGGGTTGTAGCCTCCGCCTGCCCCTCCATGGGTAAGGGTATCCTGTTAAAAGGATCCGGGAGCAGTGGCTCCTGTCTGATGCCCAGACAGGGGCTAGGGCCATACCACTCCTCCAATGGGGACCGCTTGGGGGATGTTCTGATTTGACATTCCAGCTTCACCCTTAGAAGCACTCTCAACGCATGGGTGGGAGTGACATGTGCTGTTGCTTACCACAATGCCTATGGCCAAACCTCACATCTGTAACCAATAAAGCTGTGGACTTATTTGATCCCAAAACCAATATGCTGTGTGTTGTCTAGTTATTCGCACCTTAGAGGGCAGGGTGGTCACAGGCCTCAATACACAAATAATTTCTATTTCTGCCTGAGCTGAGCTGAGAGAATTCTACACACCGAGCTGTCAATGGCTGTCCCTGGATCACCAATTTATTCTGCAGTCAAAATAAAAAAAATTCCTTCCAGTAGCACCTTAAAGACCAACTAAGTTAGTTCTTGGTATGAGCTTTCGTGTGCATGCACACTGGACACATGCTCCTCACCTTTTCAGTGCTATATTGACCCCCTGTGTTGCCATATGCCTGGCTGACCTCAGGAGAAGAAGAAGAATTCTGATGATCGGGCACAGCTTGAAACCTTCGAGTGTCTAGCTTACTCTGTTTTATTTTGAATTTTCTTCTTAGAGAAACTATTCTCAATCCCACCCCCTCTGTAGAACAGCCACTGCCTGCCACAAATCTGCACACTGGGATTTTCTGGGGGATGTTTGTGGCTTGTGGCCAGTCCCTGATGCATCTCCTACAGTTGCTCCGTCTGTTTTTCTTAATCTGATTTGGCTTCCTTTCCTGGAAGTAGCGTGAGACACTACTTGTTAATTTCCATAGCAGCATTGCTTCAGAGGAGGCTTAATAAAATTTAGCATATTTACTGGAAGTATAAGTAAATTAAAGTGAGGACCAGTTCATGCATGAGGCTGACACGTCCCGTCCCCCCCCATCCTATATGGATATCCTGTACTGCATGCAGTGTTGATCACAATTACAAGGAGGAAGTAATGAACAGGAAGTAATGCATTTGCTGAAATTCCTGAGCTTATGGTGGCTTCAAAAGGGCTGTAACTTTGGCAGTCCACATAAACTTGTACATATACAAACTAGCATGCAATTTACAGTTTCCTTGATACAAGCAGAATCAAAGGAAACCTAAGGATGTTCATGTAATAAGGCTACTGCATTTGTGGATAGACCCTGACAGCTGATTTGTACTGTACAAGGCACAGAATAAAGCAGAGACACATACACTTGCATGTCTGTTTTTCATTCAAATTTGTGATGCAAACAGTAACTTTATAGGCAAATGATTAAGTGTATATCACTGTAATCCTATGTCTGGCAAGAGGGTCTCAGCCAACCGCCTCTGCTCCAGTGGCATAGTGTGGGGGTGCAGGGGGGGCCGGCCGCACCGGGCGCAACATCTGAGGGGGCGCGCTCGCTGTCTCCGGAGTCTCCGAAGAGCCTCGGGCGCAGGCTGTAGCACCAGGGCCGCGGCCAAGAAGCCGAAGCTGAAGAGCCCGCTGAGCGCCGCGCCCAGGCAGAGCGCGCCGGGAGGCACCACCGCCAGGGCTCGGCGGCAGCCGCAGCACCTCGCCACCATTCCGCCGCCAGACTTGCTCGCACAGGCACGGCCGCCCGCCGCCGACGCTGCTGCCTCTGGCGGCGGACACGTGGAGAGAAACAGCGGCAGCCGAGCGGGAGACTCTCCCTTTCTCACTGCAACGCTCCAGGGAGGGGGCGAGGGAGAGAGTCAGGCGGAAACGCGCGTGCGCCCCCCAAGCAGCATCTTCGTGGGGGTTGGGGGGCAAAGCCGCCGGGTATTTGCGCCCCAAATTGGGGCGACCGCAAAAAGCCACCCTGCCAGCAGCAAGCTTCAAGGTCAAAGGCTCCCTTCGAGGAAGCTGCGATCCTCTTTCCTTAAGTCCCCCCACCCCACCCCAGCTCAGTTCAGTGGGAGGTGGATTTCCCGGGTCTCTTGTCCCTTAGAGGGCGCCTCTCATCATCCCGCCATTCTGAGAGCAGGGAGGGTGCCTCTCAGGAGACTTTTCCCCGCATTTGCTTTCCCGCTCAGGAAAGCACGCGCGGCCCCGGCTGGATCTGCAACTCTTCTGGTGAGCGAGGTTTAAACCAGAGGCAGATGCTCCTTCTTGGACGGATGCCTGGAAGAAAAAGACCCCGCGGTCTCTTCCTTTCCTTCCCCTGCAGAGACCAGCCACGTCCCTCAGCCGAGGCCGCCTTGCTTCTCAAAAGAGCCGGTCTACTACAGTTCGTGGCTGCATGGGAGAGCGCTGCTTTCCTTGCAAAAGGCCCCCAGGTTGAGTCGCCGGCAGCTCCAGCTATGAGAGGATGGGAGCAGTGGCGTAGCGTGGGGGGTGCAGGGGGGGTCGGCCGCACCTGGCGCAACATCTGGGGGTTAGGGGGCGCAAATCCATGGGTTAGGGGGCGCAAATTACTTGCCTTGCCCCGGGTGCTGACAACCCACGCTACGCCACTGCTCTGCTCTACTTGTTAGCAGAAGTGTATCCCTAGTTGAGTTTATGCACCAGGTACAAGTTTGTGACAGTAACACCGATGAACTAACAATTGGACTGGTGTGGCAGTTAGAGGGTTGGACTAAGAGGGTTGGACTACAAGACCTGGGTTCAAATCCCCACAGAGTTGTGGTGCTCACTGGGCCAAATCACCTTCTCTCAACCTAACCTACTTTCCAGGGTTGTTGTGAGGATAAGATGGGGAGGAGAAGCATATATGCCACATTGAGCTCCCTGCTGGAAATACAAGAGATCGATGTAATAATAAATGCATGATAGGTGGCATAGCAAGGAGGTAGGAAAAAGTTGTGTGTGTGTGTGTGTGTGTGTGTGTGTGTGTGTGTACTCCATTGCCCCATTCAAAATTAAGTGGTCTGAAGTCCATGAAACAGGCCCCAAGCAAGTACTCATAAATTGTGCATATCTTTTATGCATCTACCAATTGTCCTTGTTACTATAATTAGCCAATGCAAGCATCAGATAGTCAACGCAAAATTCTTCAAGATCCTTATTAGGTTATTGTAGACCTTTAAGAAGGTCAATGTGCCTTTTTGGCATGTTTCACATACCCCGTACGGTGCTTTGGTAGAAAAACAAAATCATTCAACATCCTGCTATGTGCGGGGGGCCTATGAGACAACAGAGCAAGTGCTTGGCATGTGCATACCTCATATTTGTGGTTTGTTCATTTTGCCATACTTAGGCATAGTACTCCCCCACCCCTCCAATCTCTTGTTTTTAAACAAATGACAGCATTGGAAGTAGTTCCTGGATGATTTATAATTCAACTTAAGTGTCCTAACAGAGCAAACAAATCATCTTCATGACATTAAAAAAACCATCAGATTAGTATCATTACAACGCAGTTTATGGAAACAGCTTTTGTTTGCCATGTTTGAAATCCCCTATCTGAGACTTACAGATACCCATTGTCCAGGTATGGGGAACTTGTGATCCCTCTCTCTCCCCCCCCAGATGTTTTTGAACAGCAGCTCCCATCATCCCTGGCCACTGGCCATAATGGCTGGAGATGGTGGGAGTCGAATTCCAACAACATTTGGAGGGTCACAGTTTCCTTGCCCTTGTCATTTCCCTCTGCATGGAAATTGAAGATGCTTAATAAAAGAATGGTGATTATTCTTAATCGGCCCTAAGCTGTTTTGATGACAACTCCTATTATTACTGCAGAGGATGTTATGAGCATTGTTTGAATCATAACCTGAACACTGCTTGTATGCCTCCATTGCAACCTGTATACAATGTGATTCCTGAACATACATAACATCTTGTTTTTATGGCTTTCCCTGAAGTTTCATCCATCATTAGTGTAGCATTAATAATCATATATGTGTTGAATGCTTCTCTGCAAGAGTGCTATTTAATGAAAACTTTAAATCGTTTTGACAACAAAAGCAACAGGAACTATTTTACTGGTAAGCCATTTATTGTACATCTACCTGTTGGACTAGTACAAGTTAATAAATATGTATATGTGAACCTTAGAAACAGAATTATCGCCTCTTATTTTAGCTGCCACGTTGCTGGGCAATTGCAGCATAAAGGTGCTAACAACATGGCAATCTGAGTGAGATGAGTGCAGTGTCATCATTTCCAGTATGTTTACTATGGCACATTTGAATGGATAGGGTGCAAAAAATAAAATTGGTTGGCTTATGTATGGTAGTTTATATATATTTAGCAGAGTAAAAATAGCTCGGAAGCTGGAGCTAACCCACCACCCATTGGCTATCACATTCACACATCACTATCATTGCTAAAAATGTAAAATGAAATTTACAAGAGTCACATTTGTAAAGAAAAAAAAGATTATTACTACACCATGAGAGGCAGTTTCATGGCTTTGTTCTGCAGGAGGAGAGAGCAAGAGCAGGAGAAAGGGGTGGAGCCTAGGTGTTTAGTGGGAAATCACAAAGTGTATTTTCCCTGACTATCTGTTAGTCTCAGCCATTCCCTCTACTGACTGGAGGCTTGCAATGTTGCTTATAAACTTCATTCATTAGCAGTCCATTTCTAGGTTTAGTTAGAATTATACATATAGCCGTGTTGGCTATTTCCAGCATTAGTCTCACTATACCATCCTGCAGAGCTGATATGATGTTCAGGGTTGGTAGACAAGACCTTTGAGACTCCCATCCTTAGCAACAAGACAATGTACGTAGCAGCTCAGGATCTGAAAGAAGTTCACCCAGTGGCCAAGCCAAGTATTAGGGAAATTAAATTATAAATATATATTGTAAATATTAAGACTAGAGAGCAAGGATAGATAAATTGCAGAGTTATCAGCATCCTTTTAAGCACATGAGGAAATAGGCACGTTATTTCCTGGAGATTTTAAAAATGAGAATTATGAAGTGAAGCAAGAAGCATCTTTAATTATCTTGAAAGGCATTTCCTACTGAAGTGCAAGAATATTGGGGGGAGGTGGAAACGAGTATAGAGGTTTATAGGCAAATGGAGAATTGTACGCGGGACCCATTCAGAATTTATCCACCAACTAGCATAAGTTTGAGGGACTGGCATGCTTACTTCTATAATAAATTTATTGTATCCAGTTTTTAACATCATTTATATGCTGGCTTTTCGAGCAAAGCCTACCCAAGACAGCTCACAGCATCACAGAACAACACAATATCAAAGTTAAAAATGGCACACACAGAAAATTGTGTATTTGTTAATCTGTTAAATAATCTCGTACCCATTTATTATTCAATTCAACTTCATGAAGATTTGAAAGAGAGAATTCATTCATTTGGTTAAAATTATTTATAGATCATCTTCCATTGTGAAAAATAGCAAGGCATTTTACAAGATAAAATCAGTACAATAATCTAACAGTAAAGCATGCTGTTCAGTAAAAACAGAGTTCAGTAAAGCTGATGCAAAGGAGCAGTGCCTAGGAATGCCTATGTGAACATGTACTGTATTTACGTGAATCTAATGCGCCATCGAATCTAATGCACATCTCAATTTTCAAAACCTTGAAACCCAAAAAATATTTGTTGGCACCATTAAATCTAACCTGAGCCCTAATTTTCATGACATAATTTGGCCAAAAAAGTGCACATCATATTCAAGTAAGTATGGTAAGTTTTTATCAACTGGCAAAACACCTGCACCATAGGTGTCTGCCATATTCCCCAAGTGGAGGTCATTCTGCAATGTGGGGCCACCACAGAGAAGGCCTTTCCCCAACTCTCTGGAGCATATATGAGGATGGCGTGGGGTGTACACAGAGGGAAGAGTAGGGAAAAGTCCCTGCACTACTAAACCTATTTAGTTGAATACTGCACAGTGCCCTAAGGTGTAAAGTGGTATATAAATTGAAGGAGCAATTCAGAAAACAAATACGCTCAGGTCAACCTATTGATATAAATGGGAGCTACATCACATTAATGGATCTGTATGTATTTCTAAAAAGTTACTTGCTTCCCTAGAACACTAAACCAATTTATATGCAAAGACTAGATCACAATATTAGAATCAAAGGGCACTGAAAGTCCAGAAGAAATGACATGAGATGAGAAGCAGCAAGTCCTTTGGACTAAATATGTAACAGCCTATCTGGTATTCAACTAATGCCTTGTAAAAGGTTTGCATTTTGGCCTCTGTGAAGTCTAGCACAATTAGCTGCCTAAACCATCATACTTGGTTCCCTTTGTAATTAAGTTTCGTATATGTGTGAGTGAAAGTTCAGGCTAATATTGCTGCATTCAGTGGCAAAATGAGCACATGGTAAATAATGTGATTAAAGTTGTTAAAAGCTAAAATAAACACTTATAATTATCTCAGGTTAAAAAACCCCCAAACACCTCTGGGTAATGCAAGGGAGAACTCAATAATGTGAAACTCAGCTTCCGTAATTCCACTTTTCCTGCACAATAGATCATAGTTAAAGATTTGTTAACAGACTACTTGCCTACTAAGCTTATGGTTTGCTTCCCCAAATATTGGCAAAATGTGGATTTATGTGAGAGGTGCAAATTGGATGTTGTCTGCTACTGGAGCCACTGCTAAAACAGGAATCGTACTGTAGGGTTAGCAGCATGAAATACATTGCTTTGAAATGACGCAGCAGGGGACTGCACTAGCTGGTGCAGCTACTTTTAAAGACTTGGGCCTTGTATTGTCTGGCTATGATTAAAATCAAAGTGGAGGGCCCTTTTCTGGCAGCCAATAAACTGGCACAAAACAGAAACAACCTAGATCCTTTACGATTTGAAAAACACAACATGAGCCAAGCAAAGATGGTTTACTTTTAAAAACCATTCTTATTATTCTGTACTAATTATTCCTAAAAGAGGCATGTGCTGTGATATTGCTAGAGTTTAGGGCAAGGATTCTCAGTTACAGTGCAGAGGGGAAACGTGCTGAAGCCTTTGCAGGTTCCAGCGCTGCAAAGCTCTCTGGCATTATGGGCAAAGTTGCAGACTAAGCAAAAGGTTCATGGGGCCCCACAGAGTACCTTTTCCATGCCAAAGGGAAGACCACAGCAAAACAATGATTGGCTCCCATCACCACCAGTCAGCATGTGGTGGAACCTAGAGTCCAGCCATCCAGGTTGTCACTTGAATGTTTACTCTCCCCAAATCTATGTCAGTGCTGAGGACAGCTGCCAGTAAAAACAAAGATGAAGATGGCTTTTGAGTCAGTCCAGGCAATCTTTCTGACTTCCACTGAACAGGTAAGCATTGTACTGTAATAGGTAATGTAGATCTGTTAGGGGACCATTAACCTGAACTGGATTGTTCTTCCTATCTTTTTTACTGGAGCTATGGCATAGTTTAGCGCTAAAGTCATGTGGACCAAGTCCAGGTGCTCTTTCCAGCTTTTCCAGCGAGTGAGTCCCCTAATATAAGGAGAAGAGAAATGGTGCTCAGGTTGAGGCTTATTTTGCATATTTAATGCACATTTGAACCATTTTGGATTATACCATTTTAAACAGCTTACCTCAGCTGTTTAAATCCTGGGAACTGTATTTGTAAATGGTGCTGAGAGTTCTTGAGAGTCCCCTATTTCCCTCACAGACCTGCAGTTCCCAGAGTTTACACAGGAAGAGGTATTAACTGTTAAAATCACTTTGAGAATTATAGTTCTGCAAGGTATATAGAGCGTCTCCTAAGTAATCTCAGCACCTTTAACAAACTACAGTTCCCAGGATTATTTGAAGGGTGCTGTGACTGTTTCTGAAACAGGCTCTGAATCCAGTCTGGATCCCTCTCTTTGAAAAGATGATCTAGCACAGACCCAGCTGTTCACTGCTGCTTATTAGGCAGTTACCACCAGTGCTAAGGGACACAGAAGATGGTAACCCTATCCTTGTTTCCTAACTGAACTAAAAGTGGTCCATGGGGACACTGTGCATCTTCTTAGGGTGAGCAAGGGGTTAACAATGCAAAATAGTGGGGGAATGGTGTCCAGGGTTCCACAGGGATCAGTTCTAGGGCTGTTTTTAATTAAGTATTATATTCACAGTTGGGAAGAAAAAGTAAAGATCACATTAAATAAATTTGCTGATGATGTGGCATTGGAAGAACTTGCAAATACCAGTTGAGAACAGAACAAAAATGCACAGGAACCAGAGTCGTTAGAAGTAAGAGCAGGAAATTAAAAATAAAATTCAACCCGGAGAGCTAACACATCTGGGGGGAAATAATAAAGAAAAAGAAAAGAAAAGGAGGAAGATGCTAGAAGTGTTATGTTGCCGAATTCTTGGAATTATATTGACTCGCAAGCTAGATATACCACAGAGTCAGAGGCCATGAGAGGTCCAGGTGGTCACCAAGCCCAAACTCTTGCTCAAGACTAGAACATCCATATATCAGCTTCCTCCCATCCCCAGAGATTCTCCACCACAACCACACAACAATCAGTGTGCAGAACTACGCATGTAGCTTGCCATAGCCTACCTCACTTGTTGCCATGTGATGTGGATGGTTAGGGAATGGTGATGGATAGAGGCACACACAAAAGCATGGGAGTCAGAAGAAGAAAGCTTCCACCTATCTGCTCAGATTGCTTACCTAAATGTGTCTCTGCTCCTAATTGACTTCACCGTGGCTTGGGGGGGGGCACAAATTGATCCTATGGCCTTTGAAAAATTTCCCAAGAATACTTTACATATTTAACATGATCAGAAAAACACGAATTAATCATTTGATGTGAATGATTAATTATAGTTAGTATTGGTTACAAATGCAGAGGTTGAAGGCTTTCAGACTAGGCTGTTTCTTAACTTCCAAACAAAATAGATTGAGGTCATTCTGTTTCTAAATAAAGCACACTGCTTGTTTAAATTCCAATATGTTCATGCTTTCCCCATGTCTGGTGGTAAAATATGACTTTTGCCAATGAGGAACACCTTTCCCTTGGGTTTCTGAGCAGATTTGACTCCCACATCCTGCCATGCCCAATAACCATGGCCACCAATCAAACAGGAAAAGTGGGAGGCGGGGTGGTGATGGAGGCTTTGCCAAAGAGTTGGTCTCTGGGCAGGAGCTCTGTCTGGATAGTTGCAAGAACCCCCCTCCATGCTGGCCTTGTTCATGCTATTTGTGTTTCTCTTTAAAGTTACAGCCAATTTTAATCTGGAATCATGTGGAGGAATCTCGCTTCTGCAAACTATAGCAAGGCCATGGGACACAGGCAGCCGTATATTTTAATTTGAAAATTGTATGGAGTGGTGTAGTTATGTCCAAGTAAGCAAAATTCAATTTAACTAATGCAAAAAGATTGCCTTCATTTGCAGGTGACTCAGCCTTTAGTTAAGGTTCTAATTTTTAAAAGAGATGGGGAACACAAGTCAGTGCTTGGTGGTTATTCAAACTACTATCTGGAGGTTTGGAAACTACATGTAATATGTAGCATAAACACCGACAACTGGGAAACACTGGCCTGCGAGCACTCCAACTGGAGAACAGCCTTTACCAAAGGTGTCATGGGCTTTGAAGACACTTGAACTCAGGATGAAAGGGAAAAATGAGCTAAGAGGAAGGCACGTTTGGCAAACCCTCACCATGATCAACTCCCACCTGGAAACCAATGTCCCCACTGTGGAAGGACATGTGGATCCAGAATTGGCTTCCACAGTCACTTACGGACTCACTGTTAAAACTGTGTTTATGGAAGGCTATCTTACTCGGCTACAAGTGATCAGCAAAGAAGAAGATGTCATTGCATGTATTACTGAATCTTGTGTGTGGCAGTGGATCCATGCAGTGCTTTGCCTTAGCACTGCATGCAGAAGGTCCCAGGCTCAATCCTCAGCATCTCCAAGTAGTTCTGGAAAAGACTCTAGCCTGAAACCTTGGAGAGCACTGTCATGACTGGCAGTGGGAAACCTCTGGTCTGAGGGCCCACAGTCATGTTTCCCAAGCCATGCTAATATCAGGGGTGAGGGTCAGGTAAACACATGGCTGCTAAAGAACAATAATAGGGCATGCTCCCAATTGTTCTTGTTAAGTGGGATTGCATCTGGCAACAAATGCAAGCTTCCTGTGAGTGGTTTCACCCAGGGGTTCTGATCAGATATCCCAAGTGGAGCAGATCACTACTGAAAGTTTGACCTGTGGCTACTGACAGTTAGTTAACCAGTGGCAACTGTAGTTCCTAGTTCCTTTGCCTGTAGAGTCTGAAATCAAACCACCATGGGCAAAGAAACAGCATTCCTTTGCAGAGCAGCTTGAATTCAAGGTGATGTCATGGTGATGTCTGGTCTTTGACATCTGGCTGGCAGGGTTGGGAGGCAATCAGGATCTTGGCTATCGGGCTAGATCAGGGATGCGAAACCTGCAACAGTAGAGCTTCTTGATACATTTTCAGGCAGGTGGCAGGAAGTGGACCTAAAATTAGGGTGAAAGGGGGTGGCAGAGAGAGTGAAAGTAGAGGTTGAAGAGAGGCAGGCAGGCAGGCAGGCAGGAGAAAACAGACAACTCCACCCAGTGTTGGCTCCAGCTCTGCTCATTGCTGGTATGCTCTTGAAAGGGGAAACCAATGGTTCAACGCAATGTAAGGCCATTTGCTATGTTCAAGTACATTTGCCTCAGTGGTTATGAGCCAAGTGGCTGTGGAAATGTCTCACAGATGCCCTTAGGCAGATATAGGGAATGTCGGGCCCAAGGGCCAAGTGTGGCCTTCTTGATCTTTCTGTAAGGCCCCCAGGAATCTGCCCAGGCCACATACCCCTTCTTCCCAGCCTGTACCCCTCACTGGCCTTGTTCCATGTCCTCCATGAATACTTCTTTTCCGTGGCTGTAATATCACCTTGAACCGTTTCTTACTTGTGTGGAAGAAGAGATGTGTTTATAGAAATGTCTGACTTTTGTGTGGCTGCAGTTCAGCCCATTATACAGTGTTACATCTGTTCTCGATCCTCTTTTGCCCCTGGCTCTGCCCACTGCTGGCAATGAGGCAATGTAGCTCTTGGGCTGACAAATGATTTCCTGCCCCTGCCCTAAAGTATGAATGAAATCTACCTTGCATATGGCCATAGACACTCTTCCAGTGTTGAACCAGGGCTTTGGGAACAAGTTCCAGGGCTACACCTTTCCAAGCTTTGGCTCCAAGTAAGCCCTGGCTAAAAATGAATTTAATAGCCTGCATTTCTGGAAATTGTGATATATTTGATCTGCTGAATCTTTAAATAATTATACATAAAATACAGACAGAATTGCCCTGTGTTTGGTTTTCTTCTTCTTTTTTAAAAAAGCACAACAACCCTGTGCTTAAAATTGTCTGGATAAAATCATTATCACAATCTGGCAAGACTTTAGCAAGGAAAGCCAGGCCACAAAAGCTACTGTGGGACAATTATAGGGATATCTGGAAGCATTAAAATGTCATTTTCAATGTTTGAAAGAAAATGATTCATCTCTTTTTGTGCTGTCATCATTGGTGGAGTTGCACAAAGCTATGAATAGAACAGAATGGTTGACAGTTAAAAAGAAACTTCAGGGTTTTTTTGTCACTGTTGTAAATGTCATGGATCTGATTTTTATTGTATTATTACATTTTTATCTTAACCCTTCTTCTCAAAGACTGCAAAGTGGCATACTTGGTTCCTTAATTGTATTACTACATCCTTACAACATGGGGAAGTAGGTTAGCATGAGTGACTGGTCCCAAGTCTCTCATGAAACTTTATGATGGAGGAGGGCTCCAAACCTGGGTCTCTCCCATCTAGTTCAACTATCTGTGCACCACAGTTCAGTGGATTAAATTTCAATCTGTGACTTGTCAAAATGACTATGAAAGAAAGACCCATATCTGGATAGATTCAGACGAACTGAATTCTCAGCCCGTTCATGGTGTTTTGGCACCCGAAGCAAAAAATCCAAGTGATTCCACAGTAAAAAATATAAGACTCAAATAGCTGGCAATTTGTCAACCTTCTGTGGTGCCCAGAAGCTGCCACCTGAGGAAACTCCCTCGTTAAATCATAGACATACGTTTATTTATATCCTGCATTTTCCACAAATACATCTGAGTTCAAGGCAGTTCATGCAATTGAATTGACAGTGAAAGCAAGGAGGAGCTCCAGGAGTAGCAAGACCAGAAGGACCTGAGGATCAGAGGTTTGGTCCCCTCAAAGGGAGCTTCAGCAGGTATCTGACAATGCTCAACTCTTACATTGGCCCTGCTGTGTACAGACTGTGTGCAGCAACATGCAATTTATTATGCATACCTAATCACACATCATCCTGACTGTGCGGAGAAGAAGAGGGAGAGAGAACTGGAGAATGAAATCAAAGGAGTGATTTGGGAGTTTTAGGAATATATGGAGAAACTGGCACTGTGAGTAGGTTGGGGAGACAAGCACCTGAAACCCAGGGAAGCAGAGTGTTAGACAGGTGGAAGTAACCCATGGAAACCTTGAGAAGTTGCTGGACTCCAACTCCCATCATTCCTGACCCTGGCCCATGCTGTCTGGGGCCAATGGGAGTCCAACCACAGCCTGAAGGGCCACAGGTTTCCCCATCCCTGATGTGGACGGAAGGGAGGGAAGCCGTGTTAGCATGTCTTGCTTTTGAGTCTCCAGAGCATTTAGAGCAGTGGTGGCCAATCTTGGCCCTCCAGCTGTTTTGGGACTACAATTCCCATCATTCCTGACCACTGGTCCTGTTAGCTAGGGATGATGGGAGTGTTGTCCAAGAACAGCTGGAGGGCCAAGTTTGGCCACCACGGATTTGGAGGGATAGGGATAAGACAACCAAGAACCATGGGGATTTGGTATCTGGATTGCAATCCAGGGTGGGCTTCAGAAGCTTAGTATAGGCCATTCCCAGTGACCAGCTCTGGGACATTTAACCCCTCATCTCTCAAAATGCTCTATTAGCTAGACCATGCCCTACCATAATACATCAGCATTATGGGGACAAGCGCTGAGTGTTTCATTGGCTTATGAGAACATTTGTCAAACAAATATATAAGGAAATGACTTAGGCTCTCTGGCCCCCAAATTAATCCTTTAATCCTTTGAACTTTTAAACCAAACTGTTTAGAAAACTCAGATCCTTCTGGAATTAACCTCCTGCCAAGTTTTATGAAGATAAGTTTAAAGGTATAAGGAGTTTTTATCTCCCATTAGTATATGCATGACACAAGCTTCACGTCGCTCTGGGTAATAATCAATATGCGGTTCACCTTGCTGTTGAGCCCCCACTAAGCTGTGAACTCAGTGAGTATTGCTTGGGAGCGGAGCCATATGGCTAAAAATAGTGAGGGGGGAAACGGTTCCAGACTAGACTGGATTTATGTCAGCTCATTAAGAGGCTGCTGTGTTGCTGTTATCTCCTCACACTCTAAAATAAGGAATAAAACGGTATAGGACACCTTCTGATAAACATTCCAAAGACTGGCCTTGGAGGGTGAGGTGATGTGGCTCCCCCAAAATTCATGAGGATGGTGTGACTACATGCAAGTTAGGAATACAACATTGGCAGGGAGGGAGGCAAGCAGGCAACACACTGAGGAGAATTTATGGAGCTCCATTATGTTCTTGTTTTTCATTTGTCCTTTAAAACACAAAGCATGTGTTCTAGGCCTGGCTGTAGGCTTAAACTTAAGGGAAAGGTGAATAAGCTTTTTAGCCTGAAGAACACATTCCAAGAGCCTTATTCCAGTGGTGGTGGCCAGAGGCAAAACTGGATGGGGCAGCAAGTGAAAGCATTGGCTAGTTTCTACACACTCTCACACCCCTCTCTTATCTCTCCATCCCAGGAAGCAAGAGGCATCATCACCATTCAGGAACATATTTCAAGCAGGCAAAAGCACTGAAGGAAGGCATGGAGGAGGACTGCTGAGAGGTGTGGCCTGGGGAGAGTCCCAAAGGATTTGTGGGTTGTATTTGGCCCCCAGTCTGAGGTCTAGGAGATTGCTGCTTGCCACATAGAAGTAGTTGTTTATGCTTATCAAAATCACGTGGGGAGCTGGTGGCCTATATGGCGAGGCAAATGTTATCATGAACTGACAATAAATATGGGTAATTGGATTGTGCATTTTGAAGAGGTGCATACCCTCCAATATGTTTCAGTGGAAAAGCAGTGCCCGTCTTCCAGGGCTGTTCTCCTGGTGAGTCACGTGACCTGTGTGAGTCACATGACCCCCTCCAAAATGGGATGTCCCAATGGATAGTTGAGGGGTATGGGGGTGTTGCGTGGGTGGGTGTGGAATTGACAATTGGTCCTCACTATCTGCTTGCGTTAAGTGTACATGCTGTATATCTGTGTATCATTCACTTAAAATGTAAGTGTATCTATAAGTGTCTTGGTGTATCTGAAGAAGTATGCATGCACATGAAAGCTTATAGCTGGTCTCTAAGGTGCAACTACTGGACAATTTTTAATTTTTTTATTAAAATATAAAGTGATTAAGGGTCTTTTTTATTTTCGTTTGTGTATAACCATTCTATAATTTCTGAGGAGCATCACCAAAACTTGTCTTTCAGTATCTGTTTGTGAATTAGACCTGTGTGTTACAAATTCACAGCATACTTTATATCTATTGATGCAGGTGGTGTGAGGAACTGCCTTACAACTGCAAAAAAGCACAATTAGAAGCTAGCATGGTTCAGTTGCCTGAAGGTGGGAATCTTTGTTATCAATACACTTGAGGTATTGTCCTGTAAAAGAAAAGAGAGTTAAAATCAAAGGATGTTCTTAACACATTAATTGTTATTCATATCAGATTCAGAAACGAGAAAATCTGTATTTCAAGAAATTCTTGAGATGTGTGTATGAAGGTGCAGGGTGGGATTGAATAAAGGGACAGATCCTGCTTCGACAATTCAATTCATCATTGTTTATACAAGGTAAGCAACACTTAAACTCAAATGTGTTTGGGTATATTGTCAGGGGGAAAATTTATGACACACAGCCCATAATGCCACATTTCAATATAACAGGGGTAATAACTGAGCCCTGAACATTGCCACGTCTGTTTGTTCCACTTGCCACTTAATTTTGTGGGATTAATGGTGGTGACACTGGAATTTCAAAGCATAAATCATGCAGCACAGTATTAGCAGCTATTTAGACACAGTCCTTTTGGTCCTGAAACAGATTATCTGCAACTAATAATAAAAAAGGAAGGGAATTAATCCTCTCAAGGTCAGGAGTTACCTGTTAGAACTTCCCCTTTTAAAACTATATGGATTGCAATTTTGTTGATATAGAACAAATAGTATCAATTTGGTGCAGTGTTTGTTTAATAAAGTATTATTCTAGAACAGGTCAATCGGACCAAGGAGGCCTGGGAAGAATTGTTACTTGCAAAAGTAATATTTTTCATTTTTCATGTCTGTTTGTAATTGCTGTCATCTTTGTTTCTCAGGGTACAGCTAGGAAAGGTGACTCTCATATTTATTAGTAGAGGATTTCAATAAACATTGGCGCAATATGGTAGGCCCAGGAATGATTTATTGATAATTTGTCACTTATATTTATGGGAATTTGAGACCCTAGAGCCGTACAACTGGTAAATCAAGTTATGTATTTACACTTTTTTTCTCCCAGGGAGGGGTAATTCTTTGCTGCTTAAAGAGCACTCTGTCTAAATGCAAGCTGCCTTCTGTAGTTGGTAACGATGTACTTGCAAATGCAGAAAGAAAGCGGGGGAGGTATATAATTGAGCATTTATTTTATTTGAGATATGTTTGCAGCAGAATCCAAAGCTACACAAGCAATAGCCTGATAAAATACAATTGCAAGGAAAATTACAGTCTAACAAATGCAAAGATAGTGAAAGTGTGCAAACAAAAGGAGCTCTAAACTGGGCTGAGCTTTCCCACTGTTTATTATTGTACAGTTGTAAAGAACTTCTATACAGTTCCCAGGTGGAAACAGCTGTTTTTCTATTGCTGTCCAGGGAGGGCTGGTACAAATGGCTATTGATCATTACTGAAGACCCTAGTTGAGGACTGGCTGAATCTGAGAAGACACTGGGCTGTATCCGATCCGATGCTGTCAAGGTGTTTGAATTCATTTGCTAATTTTGCCACCTAGTCTATTCCTTTGGAATATTATTATCTGCATAGTGAAGTCAGCTTAAAGACACCAATATAATATTCATACTCAAAGGAGTTTGTTTATAAGAAAGGGCTCGCTATCAGGCTGGCAGCTGCTTCCTCTTGATAAGTGGATGAGTACTTAATAGCATGCCCATCCAATGGTTCCAGTGCCCTTTAAAAATGTGATAAAAAGGCACACCAGATGGCTGCATAAGCAACGTTTCTCTATCTCTAGTCCCGTTTCCAAAGGCTTTGTACACCTAAGTGATTGTAAAAGTGAAATGTGAGATATTGTTCTTGTAAAGGGGATCAAAGAGAAAGGAAGTCAAGGTTAAAGAGACTTTAATTAACACTGTATGTGTGTGTGTGTGTGTGTGTGTGTGTGTGTATGCATGTGTATTCATTTCTTATCTGCATTTACCAGTCATCTCATAACACAGGTTCTGTAGGCAATGTATGACAGTCAGCCAGGAATAGAGATAGTAAGGGCAACAGAGACCAAAATCCGAAGAACCTTCAGAACAGAGAAATCTCTACTGGTGCAACAAGCTGTTGGAAATCCTCCTTGGTCTAATACAGGGTTCCCCAGTTTGCAGCCCTTGAGATATTCTGGACTACAGTTCCCATAATCCCTGACTATTGGGCATGCTAACAATCAGTGATGGGAGTTGTAATCCAAAACATCTGTAGGACATTAGGCTGGGGAAGGCTGTAACTTCCTGGACAACACTTGGCTCTCTAAATATGTGTTAACTTTGCTGACACACTGCTGAACTTTCACCTGTTGACTGGCATCCTATCTTCTAAGACTTCATAGAACTCTTCTAGCTTGGTTGAACTATTCCCCAACCCAGCTGGAAGACTGGGAACAATATAAGAAGACAACATTTTAAAAAGTCATAGGGACAACTAGAAGCCCTGACTGCCTAGGTGATTGGGAGTCTTGCTGTGGGAGCCAATGTGATGTAATGGTTACTTGCTCTGGAGGCATGGAGATGAGACAGAGAAGCCCTTTGAGTCACCCTGAATAAGTCACACCATCTCAAACCTGGCATCCAGGGCTGCCCTGCCCACGAGGAAGGTTGAGGCAGCTGCCTTGGGTGTAGAAGCCCAAAAGTGATGCCCTAATGGGCACCCTACCTACCCTGCCACTTCTGCCACCAGCAGAGAAGTGGAGCCAGCACCACCAGTGGTTTTCAGCAAGATCTCACTGGAACCCCTCGTTGTCACTGCCACTTTTCTGCCACACAACCAAGGTAAGGGAGGCTTTGATTGGGATGGGGCGATGGCTGGGTGGGGTAAAGGTAAAGGGACCCCATAGCATTTGGTCCAGTTGTGACCGACTCTGGGGTTGCTGTGCTCATCTCACTTTATTGGCCGAGGGAGCCGGCGTACAGCTTCTGGGTCATGTAGCCAGCATGACTAAGCCACTTCTGGTGAACCAGAGCAGCACACGGAAACGCCGTTTACCTTCCTGCTGGAGCAGTATCTATATATCTACTTGCACTTTGAACTGCTAGGTTGGCAGGAGCAGGGACCAAACAACGGGAGCTCACCCTGTCGCAGGGATTCAAACCGCCGACCTTCTGATCTGCAAGTCCTAGGCTCTGTGGTTTAACCCACAGCGCCACCCGCGTCCCGGCTGGGTGGAGTAGCACCTTCCCATTTCACCATAGCTTGTGAGGGCAAGAAAATACTGTATCAGATGTAGTAAATGCTGCACAGGTTAAATATATTTATTACTAACAGATGGAGGCCCCAGATGTGAGTGCAGAGCTCTCCTTTCTTCAGCCATTCCCTCTTTCCATGGCATGGGCACAAGGGGGAACAGTCATGTAGCAGTTCAAGGGCCAGCCCAGTTCCAAAAGGAGGAGACATGCCAGTGGCTTGGGTGACAGGAGAAGATGTGTGTGAAAAGTTAGCAGTGGGGGAAGTTGGAGAGGAGACAAGGTGACTGGGGTGGGCATTAATTGAAGGAAGATGTCCAGTTTGATTTTCCCCTCCAAAGAAGTGAGATGATGATTATGATGATTATTATGTGGTATGCAGTGTTTAATAAAATGCTTTATATATTAATTGCATTTTAATCATTTTATTTCTAAATGTTTGTATCTCCTACAGGATTACTAGCAGTAGAAAAAATGACTTAATGAGTTGTATCATAAAAATAAAAAACCTATCATTTCCTCCTTTCATATCTCATTGCATGCTATCTTCATATCTTTTTGCTCATTCATAATTGCATATATGTAGGCCAGTACGTTCTCCCATCATATATTTCCTTAAGCCTACTATCAAAATAAGACATATTTCAGAATTTGGCTTCTCTCATAGCCAAACATGTTTTAAACATCAACTTTCTTGAAAGATTTAAAGCTGTCATACTGAAACAATCTTATTGGTGTGTGTGCGCGCACACACTTCTCTCTCTCTCTCTCTCTCTCTCTCTCTCTCTCTCTCTGTGTGTGTGTGTGTGTGTGTGTGTTTTACAAGTTGTTAAGATAGGCTTTTTACTTACAGTCCAGTCTTAGGAGCAGTACATTTAGGCAGAAACCTTACCGTCAGTCACTGGTTGCTTGTATCCAAACCAGAATAGCTGCTAGTTTGTCTCTAAGGGCTTATTTATATGCGCAGCAGTGACAGGCCATGGTCCTCACATAGAACACAACACTTTTGCCTTCACATCAGTAAGATGCTCTGAGGATGCCTCTATAGGAAAACCATGTTCCAGGTGAAAAACATAGTATGGAATTCAACGTACAAGAGCTAAGGAGATTGCTCTGTCAGTGCATGTATTTCTGCTCGCCTGTTGGAACAACCTCCCATTTTCTTCTCTTGCATGCTGTTCTGGGGGTTCCCCCATCCCCCCAGAGTGAATTTGGGGGAAGTGGTGGGGTGGAGAGGGGAGGAAGCCCATTGTGCTAGCAGTAGTCCTTACGCTGGCTTCTGCTAGTGGAACAGGGTAGCTGAATCTGGCCCATGGGGTTGTATTCAACACATTTTTACTCAGAGAAGTTGCACTGAAATTAATGGACTTAAACTATTAATGGCTATTAATTTCAATGGGCCTACTCTATTTAAAGTTGAATAAACTATGGCACTGAATACCCATACCATGGCAGAAAAAAGGTACTTCTTAAGCCTTCCGTAAAATGCATAACATTTTAAAAAATGCATTTATGACTCTGCCGTGAGCTATTATAACACTGGAAAAGGCTGCTTTTCACCACCTCATATAAGGCTTCTGTAGGAATACATGAGTGGGGAATACATACATATATATATATATCCCTGTTGATGGTTTAGAAGTAGAATTTACCCTTATTAAACAAAACAAAAATACTCATATGTAGCAGTGGTGTCACAGTACATGAATATTAGTAAAAGTATTAGGGTAGATTATTTTTTTTAAAAAAAGAAAAAAATGTCGCTTAAAATCTTATTGATGAGAAGGCTGTTTTGGGGAAAACTGGATATTTGTATAACTATATTTTTTATCAGTTCTCATATATAATTAATACAGGCTGCAACCCATACAGGAAATGCCCTCTGAAAATCAAAGGGCTTTTGCGGGGAGAAATTGCTTACAGGTTTTATTATAATCAAGCTGCATATAAACATTGTATATGAAATAAAATGCTTAGAATTACTGTACTCTGTAATAACAATAACAAAAAGCATAACTTTGAGGTTTGTTTGGGAATTGCAGCTAGTGCAGAAATCGGCAGACCAGCTTTTGGCTAGAGCTACTCCACATGGGCATATGACATTGGTACTGAAAACTGCTCTGCCAGACCATCAGCAACTGAGTTCAAGGTATTCCTGTTGGCATATAAAGCCTTGAATGACCTATGACTGGGTTACCTGAAGGACCACCTTTTCCCTTCTACATCAGCCAGATCATCTGTTTCCCACTTATCGCATCTTTGTTTTGTTTCTATGCAAACTAAGGCCTTTGGCATGGTGGCACCAGTACTTTGAAACAAAGTTCCTGTTAAAATCAGACAGGCAATCACAATTCTGATATTTCACTGGCTGCCCAAAACATTACTGTTCCACCAAGCATTTTTAGATAAATAATTGGATCCGCTGTTAGTCCCTTGCTCTGTATTGTATTATTTTCAAAATAGTTTAATGATTTTATTGTACACTGCCATGTTGAAAGGAAATGCCCTCCCAAAAGTAATTACATTCCAATATACATACCTTAAAACGGACCTTTTGCACCTGAGGTTGGAAGTCTGGAGTTGAGCAACAAGAGGGAACTCCAGGGGAGAGGCAGCAGAAGTAAGGGAAATCTGCCATGTTCTCTGGATCTATAATTCTTGTGGAAAAGGAGAATCTATTAAAAGGAAGCATAAACAGTCATCCTAGTTACATTCATGCAGTGCTGAAAACTGCCTTTAAATCCGCTGTCTACATTTCCAGACAAAATCCAGCAATGTAAGGCCAGATTGGGAGGTTCAGTCAGGCTATGGGTCCTCCGGTGAGATTATGACTTCAAAACTATGCAAAAATTAGCACCACCCAATGTTTAAAATATGGTCCGAGTTTTGCTGAGTTTGGTCACAGTTCCCCATTAATTTGCCTCCCTTGCCTTTCTGACATCTCACATCTCTAAAGTGCTCAATGACAGCCTGTAGAGGTTTCACCGTAATCCACCTTTATCCATTAACAGACACTCAATCACTAAAGTGCTTACTAGACTAAACATATTTATCCAACCAAATCACACTTTACAATGCAAAACTGCCAATCAGACCTTGGCTATTAGCAGGAAACTGCTTTGAGGGGGGGATTTTGGTGTTTGCGCTGTGAAGAGCATGCTTACCTCCAGCAAACCACTAAACCAAATTAACCTAGCTGTATCCTCATAAAAGAAACCAGATATCCTGTTGTGAAAATAGAAAGCTTGGTGAGACAGGCCTTCTTTGATGGCCAACAGTGTTGCAGACGAACAGTTCAGACTGCAAATCTGGTTACCACAGATTCATATCAACCACCCTTCCCCCACCAATTAAGAGTTTTGTTAAGTTTAAAAGCAATTCTTCTCTCTCTCTCTCTCTCTCTCTCTCTCTCTCTTTAAAGTATCATTTGGGTAATTCAAGTAGGCTTTCAGGTTTCCTATGTTACTAGTATAATTGCAATAAGTGCTGTACTTATTGGCCAAGGCTCCTTTAATTCTAATTGCTCTTTTTCGGCGCAATTATGTTGTAAAAGTACTTGCATTAGCCAAATAAAAACTAAAAAAAAAATCCAAGAGACACAAATGTGGTAGTAATAATAATTCTTTTTATTAGCCTGGCAAAGAGGAAGAGAACAAAGCTTTTAAAAAACTTCAAAGTTCTGACCACGGAGGGGGGCGGGAATCCAGAACTGGAGAAACATGCCTACATCTCGATCCTTTTATTAGTCTTATACAAACCAAGTGCCATCACCACAACTCTCCTGACATTTTCTCCCTGGGAAATAGAAAAAGCTACAACATCCGCACAGTGGGGCTAATTTAAAGCCCTCTGTCAGAACGGCATAAAATGGCCCTGTGTGTTTTCACTAAGAAAATCTTAATAGCTTTAGACTTAATGGTATTATGCCTCCCTTAAATACCAATAATTTTAAAGCAAAGCTTGACATTTGCTGGGCTTAGTGTACTCTACCACCAGTGCCTCTGTTTAAAATAGGGGAGGAAAGGGCAAAATCTTACTACGAGGAAGGCAGCTAGAGCAGTACATGGAAATTAATGAGGATTTTGGTCCCCCTGCCTTTTTATGTATAGCTCTTGACTGCTAGTCACATGACTGAAAGGTGTTTTCCAGAGGCTTTGTGAACTTACCAAAAACAACAGGAGAATTTCTCTGCAGCTAGCTGTTGTGGGGAGAATTTTATGAGCAGTTAAAACGAGTCCCACTTTTGGGAAGTAAAACTTCAGCTGGAATCATTTCCAAAACGATGAAAGCCACAACATGTACCATTTCCCCCAAACATCACAGAGCAGACTTTCTCAGTTAGGGTTGGGAACTTATAAAGTACAAATGAAGTTGTCATGTTGCAGAATGGCAGCGATGAGCCAATGACAGAGACTAACCGCTAAAGAAAGCAGAAGGGGGAGGAAGAGAGAATCCAGCTTATCCAAAATAGAAAAGCCTCATCAGCATAATGTGAATGACATGAATTTAAAATGAACCTTCCTTTTATGCACATGTGATTATTAGCATTATTATAAGTCATCTGCAGGCATACATTGAAATGAAACTGTATCAGTTTTGTTTAGATGTGTTCTATTTAGTACTTCAAAGCCATGCCACCCAGAGAAACTGGAATATCCAGCTGACGCTCACATGATTGAAAGTTATTTTAGAGGAAAGAAGGTGAACTAAGGTTGATGATGAATGAATAAATGGGAGACAGGCTGTGCAGAGGCAAGTCGAGGCTGAGGATCCCTGCAGTAGGTGGGCTGATGGAGGGGGTGAGGAAGTGTGTGTGTGTGTGAGAGAGAGGGTGGATCCTCCCCCTTTTTGTCTTGGGGACCCCCTAGCCACTTTCTCCTGAGGAAATGCATCCCTTGATCTTCAAAAAGGTTGTCTATTCCTGCTCTCTCTCTCGCTCTATTTTCGAATCACTGCATGTAGAAGTCAATGTAAGACAGGTTCTACGTGCGTATCAGACATGCTAGTTATTATTTGTGGTGGTTTTGCAGATGTGTTTGCCCATTTGGTGTTCTGGTATTTCAGGAATTGAGTTTAATACACAAAATGGATCTCCAAGTTTTCCCTCAACTCGCTTTACTTGGAATAAAGGACATGTCAACTCCACCAGCTGCTCATAAAGAACTTGTGATGTTCCTCCTCACAGTGGCACGTATGGAAATAGTCATGCGATGGTGCACTGCCTTGGGCTTGAACACTGAAGCATGGTATTCCAGAGCATGGACAATAGCCCTGTCGAGAAAAGCTGATGTGCCAGATTCATACAACCAAAGGGAATTCTAATCCCTATCTTTTCTATAATGTGTGGCAACTGTTTTTGGATTATATGTGTCATGAAGATTGTGTTTATAATCCCCAAGATCTGATGGTAATATGTGAACAGGTTTTCTAGAGTGAATTGTAAGATTTGATATTTTTAAGCAACGTGGTTGATGTGTTGTGAGTTGTGAGCCAGTGTGGTGTAGTGGTTAAGAGTGGTGGACTTGTAATCTGGTGAACTGGGTTCGCTTCCCCATTCCTCCACACGCAGCTGCTGGGTGACCTTGGGCTAGTCACACTTCTCTGAAGTCTCTCAGCCCCACTCACCTCACAGTGTTTGTTGTAGAGGAGGAAGGGAAAGGAGAATGTAAGCCGCTTTGAGACTCCTTCGGGTAGTGATAAAGCGGGATATCAAATCCAAACTCCTCCTCCTCCTCCTCCTCTTCCTCTTCTTCTTCTTCCTTCTAAGTGTGATGTGAAAAAATGAAAATTAAGATATATATATATATATTTTTAAAAAGACATGTTAGCTATCTATGTGCAGGTGACCTTTTTCTACAGAGAAGCATTCAGTAATGTGAGCTCCCACCTTTAGGTATAGTTTCAAAGCAACTTAGACTATTCTTACAGAAAGTACAACACCATTTCCTGGAGTGCTTTTTCACTGACCTTTTCAAACAGCTTAAACATAAAGTAAAAGTTTTCATTAAATTTCCATCTCAGTTGTAAAATTAATAATGGGTTTTACCAAGATATTTTACTGGCTGAGGGAACAGACAAAGGAAGCACCCCTATTTCACATACAGAAACCAATGGAGTGGCAACTGAATCTACATGGAGATTCATGGGGAACCTGGGAGATTCATTGAGCTATACTACACAGCCTCTTCTGTAACCCCTAAGTTAGCCTGTGGTCCCCAGATGAGGTTCTTCCAAGCACACATCTATGTTCCTCTTGTGTGTGGATGATAGCATTTTTTTTTCCTGCATAAGGATAAGCACTCAACCACTGAACATGGCAAATAGAATGAATGATGTTATTGAAATTCTTTACCCTACTGCTTTGTAATAATGTTTTCCAATTTAATGAACAGAGACAACATCAGCTCCAGCCATGAAAATGCCCTTTTGGGATCTTTCTTCTCTGGACTGAAGCACTACTCTATGGAAATTCTAGTTCTCAGTGTTCCAGTCTGTTGATTTTCATGCACCCACCCCTGCAAAAACGACATTTGCTTTTAGACTTACACAATTAGTGAGACAAGGGAACTTTCCTATCACCAGAGGGGTGGCGAGGAAAAGTGAGAGAATATTGTATACTGAATGACATTTTGGAACCATTAATATGGAAATGAAAAACACAACAGCAGTGTGTAAACATTTAATGTTTCTTTTAATCTGCAAACTGGCATGTTATGTAAATTTAAATTGATTTCAGGTACATTGCACAAATGTGGGCAGATTCAAGCATACAGACAGACATACACATACACCATAGACAAAAGCATGTCACATACCAAGTTTTTCTCTGATACAGTCCTTTTCAAGATCACAGGATTTGTGTCAGTGTAGCAGAAAACTATATAATTTGGCCCACATTCCTATTTCCAGTATTCTTTCCCCCCTTCATCCCACAAGTCACATCTAATTGCAGCACTAATTGTACTCACTGTGCAGGCTTGAAAAAGGGAGAGAATCAAATCCTCAGTCTTAGTTTCCATTTGCTTCTTGAAATACATTTCCCCCTCCACAGTATGAGTTGGTCATGCAAACTGTCCGTCTTTCCCACCACTTGGCTAGCAACAGCCAGTTTGTAAGTTCCCAAATAGCAAACAAACTGGCTATTTGGAAAATTAGTGTATCTGGAAAAATTAACATATATTTTACCAAAACACCCTTCCAAGTGTTCAGTTTTCCACTCAAGATAATGTGAGGAGGACCATGTCTGCAATGATTCCACTGCATGAGTTTTTCCTTTTCAAATGCATCTGAAAACACGTTTTCCCAATAACAAAAGAGTCTACTTTCAGTGCTATCCGGATTAAGCATATTCTAATGTTCAGCATCGTTAAGAACTTTGTAAATGTATCACAATGTTTATACCACTAGGCATGGACCATCTCCCCCTTTATGGTCCTTTCCGTCAAACTTTGAACTACAATTACATGACCTAAAAAGAAATTCCACCATCCAGAGTAAAATGTCAATAATAATAATAATAAATTTTATTACTATTATTATTTATTATAAAAAATCTTGTTCAGACTCTGAAGTCACATATTTTTCATATTTGACAATAGTCAACCTTTGCAAAGCAATTCTTAGTATTTACTCAGATGTAAGCCCCATTTGGTTTAGTTGGATTTACTCCCAGAGTCCAAGATAAATGTGCACAGGATTGCAGCCACAGGGTAGAGGCACTGACATCAACGGAATTGCTTCAATATAATTATTTAAGGCAAACTAAAATAAAGATAATACTTTCCTGGAATTATTACAAATACTTTTTTTTAATCTAGAGAAAAACACACAGAAATTGACTATTATATCTTCCTTTGTTTCAGAAAATAAAAATATGTGATTGCTTAATTGTTTTCCTATTTCTAAGAAATGTGTATTTTTCCCTATAAAAAACAAAAAAGGGCAGCATAACTCACACTTTGGGAAGGACATCACAATCTGATTGGAAGATGTGAACTTTTCAAACATTGTGACTGAACAATGTGACTCAGTCCTTCTTCATATATGTTGAGTTCAGTCCAGAGAAAGCAAGTTGTATTTCTGTTCCATTGTGACTTAAACACAATTTACAGTGTAATCCTATACAGGTCTACCCAAAAGTAAGTCCTGTTTAATTTAATGTGGGTAGACATTTCTCTGGATCAGGGCCATTATGTTGTGTACTAAAAATCTTTAGTAAAATGGTCAGTATTGGAATATACCAAAAATACAAGTCAACTTGCTCCAGTAATCCCATCTTCATATTGTGCAAAGTAACTGCAGCACTGGTTTGTAAAGCTGTACAAAATAACACAAAATGTAAGCTTACACAACAGTTTTCAGGAGTTATATTTCCCTGAAAAAAATGCAAACAAATCACGACGTGAAAAAATATATTCTTACCCTTTTCCTTAAACTAAGTTCCTTGTTTGCTTTATACGAAGTTTTAAAGCAAATACATTTTGGGATCAAGTTAAATCAATAACAGTTTAGAATAGAAACAGTTTATTTCCACTAGGGATGAATGAATCTGTCAATTTCAATTTCACTCGGTTTCTCATTTTTTCCAGTATTAAATTTGTTTTCTACGTATCTTCAACAATCTGCACTTCCCTATGGAAATTTGTCAGCATTTTAGTAAGAATTTATTCTAATGAAAACATCTCTCTCTCTCTCTCTCTCTCTCTCTCTCTCTCTCTCCCTAATGCAATGCATTTTGTATGTGTTTTCCACAATTCTTTCCCTCAATATACACATTTTTGTATACATTGGCTGATGAATTGCATTGCAAAATTCAGAAAGGTGCAGATTTGAAAGGATAGATATGCTTTGAGCCAAGAAATGCATATTATGCAGTTTCTCATGAAAATATAAACAAAATTGAGTTTCTCACCCCATGCCTACTTTCATGTGTACATATATACATGGCTGCAGGCTTTCACGGCAGAGTCCATTTTTGCTTTTCACACAATCTGACTTCTAAAGATTCAGTAGAACAAGGTGTGGGCTTGATTTCATATTGTCTATCAAAAGGAGAGAGAAGCTCAAATGAAAACTGAAGGGGAAAGTTTTAAACAGAGGTTTAGGATTGAGATTTTTCTGGACCAATCGGGATTTCCCCCTTGCATGTTGTAAACCCCACATGCATACATTGGCACAGGCATAAAGTTCCCTTTACAAAGCTGTCAAATGCTGGCACATAATGTTGTTGTTAAAGGGCCCCAGCAGGCCAGTACAACTGCACAACCCCTTCACATGTGTTTTCAACATGTGAAAGGGGCCAGGGAACTTCCCTATGGTCAGGAGCATTCGCATGGTCCACTGCACGAGAGATTACACTCAGATGTGGGGAATCACCACTTGGAAGCAAGCTTCCATATAGTTAAAGTTACATGTTTGTTGTTGTTTAGTTGTTTAGTCGTGTCTGACTCTTCGTGACCCCATGGACCAGAGCACGCCAGGCACTTCTGTCTTCCACTGCCTCCCGCAGTTTGGTCAAACTCATGTTGGTAGCTTCGAGAACACTATCCAACCATCTCGTCCTCTGTCATCCCCTTCTCCTTGTGCCCTCCATCTTTCCCAACATCAGGGTCTTTTCCAGGGAGTCTTCTCTTCTCATGAGGGGGCCAAAGTATTGGAGCCTCAGCTTCACGATGTGTCCTTCCAGTGAGCACTCAGGGCTGATTTCCTTAAGAATGGATAGGTTACATGTAGATAGACAAATGGTGAGTTAGATGCAATACCTTTCCACACATACCAAAGAATAATTAGTCCCATGCTAGGAATGCCATTATAGTAGGAATCAAGGTGTTTTGTGCGCACGCATGATATTTTATTTGGATCTGGTTTAATTTCTATTGAGGTTATGTTGTTTTGTTTTATGCAAGGATATGTAGTTCCCTTAAACTCTCATTTTGGGATAGTCTGAATATATGAACCTGAATGACACAACAGCTCGGTAAAATGGAACACGTGAAGGAGGATTTGGGCCAAAACGTTTCTTCATGTGAAGTAGTTAATCATTTTCAGTTCTATGACAAGGGAAAGAAATCTAGATTATATTAATGCATCTGGGGCATATACAAATCCTGGAACTCAAGAGTGAAGGAGAATGTGTGCCTTTCATATGTACCGTTTCATCTGGGTGTACAGAATGCTTCAAATTTATGAATCAAAACTTGATTTTAAAATGGAACTGTACAATGGTGAGTTTTTTAAGCAATTAAAGCAATTGAAAGTGGGCACCAGCAATTAATGGGGAAATGTGTCAAAGTGATACCAACAGCGGCACCACAAAAGGATGAACAGGCTGATGGAAACTGTTGCTTTCAGGAGGCATTTTAAATAGGATGGATGGTGCCCAGAGTCCAGTTTCAAATTGGAATACCAGAGATGATTTTTTTCTTTTTTTCTTTAAAAATAAAAATAAAAATCTTCCTGCATAATTGCAGTTGTGCTCTTGTGGGAGGGCACTGAAAATAAATGAATAGGGGAAGCAATTATATGGGGAATAGAAACCCAGAGAATAGAAACACAGAGAAATGGAATCCAGTGCAGGAACCATTTTGATAGCCACTATGCAAAGCAGGGAATGTTTCTGAGTCCTAGGACTACATTCACTTTTGGCCAACCATTGGAGGGTCACATGCTAGTGGTGGGTGGAGCCAGAGGCCAATGAGTCTAAATGTTACCTTTATACAGTAAGCTAGTTTCTGCCCAGACTGACTCAGCCATCTGTGTCTTCTATCCAGACAAGCATTAGGCATTAACAGAGTTCGATGGCACATTCCAGCCAGGCAAAAATGCCTGTGGTGTAAAGCAAGGCCAGTGAGGGATACAGCCTAGGGATAGTTATGAGGGCAGGCAGAGAGGCTTGGAGGGCCATATTCTGCCTCCAAGCCTGAGGTTCCCCACCACTTACTTAAAGAAGACAAATATAACATGAAATATGCAGGGTATCTGAACATGTAATTATATAAAATTTAGTCAGTCTTTGAAAACATATTGTGCCTCTGTTGATAAGGAGGTTTTTCTGTTCATCTTTCTAAAGATACAAATGAATCCAGTGGGTCTCATCTCATCTTCAATGGCATCTCATCTAGGCAGCCTCTGAACTGCATCTATACCAGGAATTTGCCACAACCCGGCAACCTGTTCTGGTGCGGCAGAGAGCAGCGTCAACTTAGTGCAGTACAGAACTTCTGCATATCATTCTTTAAGGCTGTACTCATAAGTATCCTTCTTCGCAAATATTTTCCATTGAAATCAGTGGGGCACACTTCCAAGTGCACACAACCCTAAGGTTGATGTCAACATGAGAAGTTTAGCATTCTGTTCCACCCCTTTCATGGCTAAGTCACATCCTGTGCAAATGCAAATGCATATATTTCATGAAGTAAGACATAATCCACCCTTCATCTGAGTGTTTTCCAGATTACATTTACATAGCACTCATTCACTTGGATTGCTGTACATATAACAGGGCCCTTGACCATGCAGGCTGTGCAGACACAAGCTTGAAGGGTCAACAACTTTACATGAATAAGCAAAGAAAGTCCATTCATGAATAAAATCTTGGAACACTTTCTAAAACACTCAAGCAAGGGCTGCCTCATTAAAGCTTTCATTTATACTGAGGTAACCACATTTGTTTGTCTTACAACCCAGTAAATGTACTAAATTCATCTGTTTTATAGGGAGGAGGACTATAAATTGACAAGGTTTCCTGGCCAAAGTCTCTTGTTATTTTATTTTAAATCCTTAAGCTTTTCAAGCAACTGAGTCAAGTAATTCAGCAATGTCCTCCAATGACTACTGGTGGCAGGTTAATGTAAACAATATGAAAGCACTGAACACAATTACATCTAAACGAGGTTTTGTGTAATTATGAAAGGGCCTCACAACACTAGCAACCTGGGCATTACAACACAAGATGCCATGTAATATTCATCCTATTTGTTCAAAATTATGAATGAAGGTAAGGTAAAGGTACCCCTGACGACTCTGGGGTTGTGGCACTCATCTCACTCTATAGGCCAAGGAGCTGGTGTTTGTCCAAAGACAGCTTCCAGGTCATATGGCCAGCATGACTAAGCCACTTCTGGTGAAACCAGAGCAGCAACGGAAATGCCGTTTACCTTCCTGCCGGAGTGGTACCTGTTTATCTACTTGCAATTTTATGTGCTTTCAAACTGCTAGGTTGGCAGGAGCAGGGACCAAGCAACGGGAGCTCACCCCATCACGGGGATTCGAACTGCTAACCTTCTGATCGGCAAGCCCTAGGCTCTGTGGTTTAGACCACAGCGCCACCCTTGTCCCTATGAATGAAGGGCAAAGGTAATAAAATAGTTCTAGTGGTGCGTACACAATGGTGGTGTTGCAACTCAACCCACCAAAGACAAAGGCATGCCCTCAGCCCACCAAAGACATAAAGGCAGGGTGTCAGACAAAATTATTAAAGGGGAAACAGAGCATTTGAAAGGGGTGGGGAGGACTCAGGAAATAATATGTCAGTGGTGTAACCACAATTGTCTGTTATCTAAATCTAGTAACCCCACCTGAAATGAAAATGATGTAGTAGAATTGGAAAAGGGAAAAAACACAAAACTCAACAGCAACCATGTTCCACATGTGGAGAAGATAAAAGACGATGACTTTTTTTTTTACATAGGTGTAGGGTGAGGGATATGATAAACCTGCATAAAATCATGAATCATTTGGAATAAGTGAATAGGAAACAGCTGCTTGTCCAGTTTCTTATGGCAATAAATAGGAGTTGCTTGATTAAATTAATACATTGTAAAAGAAATGTTTACAGAAACAGCTGACCAATGCAATTCACTACCGCAGAGCCCCATAGTCTTTTGCAGTTTCTATTATCCTGTTTATTCACTAGTATACTCAAAGGACAGAGTGTGCATCTTCCAAGATCACTGGGTCCCTTCAACATCTTAAACAGCTGGAAGCTACATATGAAAGATATGAAACAGGTCATTCAGCTGGTGCCTTTAGCTTTTCCTCTTATTTGGTCCATATCACTGATGGAATGCTTTGCTGGACACCAAATACCCCTAGGGAGTTTTCATGTGTTTTTATACTTACTAGAAAGAATGAACTTTGAAACATACATAGATGGCATAGGACAAAACCAAGCATTAAAAAAGGTTAAATGTTGAACATATTGTACCAAGGAAAGAAAAGTTTTTATAGTAGTCTGAGTAGAATATTTCTATAGTAGACTGGTAGTTTCTCTATAGGGGTCAGTCTTACCTAATAACTTCTATAAAGCAACAATTCATTTATGAATCCACCTTGGTTCAGTAACTAGCAGGCGCAACACACAAAAGAGTACTTTGAAGATTCACTCTTTATTTCAGGATGCTGCCCAAAGATGAAAGTGAAGAAGAGGAGGTTCTAGTTTTTTTTTTAAAAAAAGATGCTTGATATGATTTGGACAGTTTGTTCTAAGTATTGAAACTGGTGTTTTTTATCCTCATGTAATTTGTGTACATGCTGTTCCTGACATTGAGAAGAAGAAGAAGAAGAGGAAGAGGAGGAGGAGTTTGGATTTGATATCCCGCTTTATCACTACTCTAAGGAGTCTCAAAGTGGCTAACAATCTCCTTTTCCCTTCCTCCCCCACAACAAACACTCTGTGAGGTGAGTGGGGCTGAGAGGCTTCAAAGAAGTGTGACTGGCCCAAGGTCACCCAGCAGCTGCATGTGGAGGAGCGGAGACACGAACCCCGTTCCCCAGATTACGAGTCTACTGTTCTTAACCACTACACCACACTGGCTCTCACATTGCCTTTCATTTAGGTGCTTAGCAGACACATGTACCTAACAAAGCTAATTCTCTTCCCTCCATTCTTCAAACGGCATGTCAGCTTTCCAACTGCACAACATTCCCCCGCCCCCAAAATGCTCATTTCTCCTTCTCCAAATAAACCTTTGTATCTAAGGTAATGGGCAAGATGGTGCCTTCCCATGTACAAAAGCTGGCTTTTTAAGTTTAGACGGGCAGTTGAAACTTACTTCAGTATTAGCAATGAGACAATGCCCTCCATTACATTCACTACCACAAAACTGGCTAGTTTAGAAGCATAGGGCAGGCTGCTTGGCACACACTGCTCTGTTCATTCCCTGCCCCTCAACCTCTAGTGTCTGAGGCAGCCATGTCCTTCTGCAGAATGCTAGGGCCGACCAGCTGATTACATTAGGATAGCTGCAGTCATTTCAGCGATCAAGACTGCATTTTTCAGCCGAGCTACTGCAAACACAGAAACCGTTGGTTTGTGTAAACGACTGGTTTGCACTAAAGTTTCTCCATGTGATTGTGTTCATGATCACACAGAGAAAATAAACATTACTAGAATGTGTGAACAAACCCTCAGATTCAAAAAATGAAGGGAAATGTGGAACACATGCTTTCTATGGGGAACAGCTGAAAAATAAGATGTGCTGTTCCTTCTCACATCACCTTGCCTTTTACCATAGCATTGATCATAATAACCAGAATGCCAGAAGTAGTGTCGTGTTTTTGGCCTGGAAGCATGATTTGGCCTTTATTTAGCCAAAAAAAATTAAAATAAAATAAATCACATGATTAATTCTTCTCTTTCTTACAGCATTTAAAAAATGTCAAGTAAGTCAGCCGTATAGTAAAATTACTTTAAGAGTTTTCTGATGCGGTAAAAATAATTCCAGCTTTTTTGTGCTGGCACAATTAAGAGCTGGTCCAATTATTTCAAACCTCAGACAAAACCAAAACATATTTAGAGTCAAGAAGCATATCCTATCAGTGGGTAACTTTTAAAAAAGTACAGTTCAGTGCTTCTGATTAAATTACCTAAGTATTATTATTTTTTAAACTTTTGATAGTGAAAATCACATGCTGAGCAAATCTACAGATCACGTTTGCTTTTAGGAAGCTTAAAGGCTCCATTTATGTTATATCTTAGGAAGGTTTCTAAACTTCAGCCCCTCCCTTATTTTGAAACAAAAATACATGTAACTTTGGCAAGGTTTCGTACCATTTTCATAGTAAAGTTAGCTCTCACTGTCACAAGGTATGCATAGTTCTGAGGGGCTGCCACATGTGATTTGCACATGTGCATTAAATACAGACACGTCTGCTCTTAAAAAGAGAAGCAATTCTGTGATGCGAGAATCTGAGAGTGAAACAGGCCTGAGAAATGATTCTCCGTGTAATATTTTGCCCACTGATCCAAGTTCCCCATCCAGCATATTTTCCCCCTTACATGAATTTACACTGGGGGTGAAAGAGGCATTATTTTCATTTGCATTAATAGGGAACCCACCTAATTTGCATGCCATGAACCAGCACACAGTTAAAACTCAGCGACTATTCAAAATTTGCTCTCCAACCCAAAAAATGTTTACCTAAAAACATATATGAGGGGAAAGTGTGTACAAACAACTGTGTATTAGTGAGAAAAACATACAAAATGCATTAGGGAAAATTGCTTGAGAAAACTGAGCATCAAAACATGTATTTTGGGAGAAACGCACAAAAATATTCACGCAGACATTAACCCCTTTCCCCAAAAAGTGCTGGGGGAAAGGGGAAAACTGAATTCAGGATTGGAAAAGTATGAAACACAGAGAAACCAAGCTTGTCAGATTCATCCATCCCTCATCTGTCAGCCCCTGAAGGGTTTTCCACAGCTGTTTTAAAACCAAAAGCAGTTCTGTGATTCTGTAAGACTATAATATTCATATCAATGAATGTTTGTTTGCTTCTTCATTCATTCATTCATACTAAAATCTATACTCAACTTTTCTGTGCAAATGCAGACTCATGTGAGTCTGCAATATTTTACATGACAATTCTATGCATTGTTTTTAACTAAGTATGCCCCACATTCTTTATAATAAGCTTGTTATTATAAACAACAACAAACTTGTGAAGTTGGGCCTAATAGCTGAGTGAGGATTTGAATTCTGGTTTACCAGGTCCTAGTCCAATGCTCTGACCACTACTGAAAAATAAGGTGACACTTTCTCCTTTTGGTTGATACTTCAAGGCAGAGCTAGACACTCTCAATTTAATTTTTCACGTTAATGCTGGATCAATGTGCAGGAGAGGTGCATGATAGCAGTGGGGAAAAGTTTCCATCGCCCTGGCTGGTCTGGAAATGACCCAGGCCAGATATGGCCTTTAAGGCTAACAAAAATAACATGGTTTAGCCTAAATGCTTCCCCAAGCAACAATCTGGGTGTGGTTTGCTGGGTGTGACATGTGCTGTTGCATGCGCCTCATACAATGCCCATCAGCACAGCCCTGCACATGGCTGAGCCAAAAAGAGTTTTGAGAGAACTCTTTATGAGAGCATTAGAGAGCAGAGCCAGTCTTTCATGTTATTTATGATCCTGCCTGGCTGTTCTTCAATATTTTCCTCATCTTCACAGGGATTGTGTTTCTCTTCCATGGTTTCTCATGTCCTCTGGGGCCCTTAAACATTCACGCAAGCACTCAACAGGTGAAATTAAAGATACTGTACGTGACCCTGTAGCTGATTGCTGAAGTCCTGTATTACTCTAGAGTCATGAAACTTTGCCATGTCTTTGCATTTTAGTTCTAAAAATAAAAGAGCTCTGATGTTCAATTACAGAACCTGTACACAGGCATCAACATTATTTTTAAGGCTTGCTATAAATACTTATTGTTTATAGCAGGCCTCTCCCAAAATGGTACAATTCATCTGCTGCCACAGATCTGATAAGGTAGTGACTAGGCCCCTGTTCCAATTAATTTCTACATTGAGGGCCAAGTTCTTTATCATTGACAGTTATGGAAAAACAGTTCTTACATTGCTTAAACATTGGTTTTGTTGCGAGGTGGGTTGCATTTTGGTGCCAGGGCACATGCTTTGCATAAGGAAAATCCATCTAGTTCAGTATTGTCTGTGTGGATTGGAAGCAGCTCTTCATAGTCTTTCAGTTCTACCTGGAGATGCCAGGGATTAAACCCAGAGTCTGCCAGTGGTGGCCAGATGGTAGATCAGAATCTATTGTTGAATCACTGGGTAACTTGTAAGGGTTTCTGACTCTCAGCTGGATAACAATAACAATTACTAAAGAGCATTCACTTCCATAAATTAGGCTGCTGAAAGAGAATGCTTAGGAGAAAACCAGCAAGGGCTTCTTGCATGAAAGGACCCATGAGCTTGATCACAAGTTCCTGGGTTGAGTAGGTGTTCAGTTGCATCTTGCTCCTTAATTCCACCTGCTTGAGTCATGATTTCACTTCTGGCTTCAGCTGATGGACCTTGGGTCAGAAAAACGTGGTCAGGTGGGGCAGAGCCACTGTGCTAGCTTCCCAGCAGGTTGTTCACAGTTGCTTACCAGAAGGACTTCAGGATGGCGCAAGCACACTTTGGGTTTTCCACATAATGGGGGGGGCATTCCTTCCGCTGCTCAGCAGAAAACCCCCCAGAAAACCAAACCAAAACAAACAATAAAATGTATGGGAAATTTTGGACATTGACTTTCCCCCCAGGACACCATTTTAGGTGTCAAATTTCCTGGCTTACACTCTCCAAATCTCCCATGGAGGAGCTCATACAGAAGAGCCTAAGGTGATGGCAGGGTCTGAGCTTGTTTATATGAGGAAAGGCATACAGAGAGGTATTGGGGCCATTTATAGGCTTTATAAATCAAAACCAGCATTTTGAATTGAGCCTGGAAACTAACTGGTAGTCAGTGCAATCAGACTAGGTTTGGTGTTATGTGTTCAGACTGCCTAGATGGACCTATGATGTGACTCTAGATAAGGCAGCTTCTCAAGTTTCTAGTTTCTACATTTTCAGGAAGCATAAGGCCTCACCTCAGTTATTGGACTAGATATATCCCTGTCTCACTGCCACCAGGAAATTCTGACAGCAGTAAAAAAATTGTAAGACCATATAACAAATTTTAATAAATGTAGTGATCTTCATGTTCCTATGCAAAATGTATCCATAAATGAAAAGCTTTCTTCTATGGTATTTGTAAGGAGTATTTTGCAACAGTTTCTTGGACTGCCTAATGTATTTCAATGGTTTATCTCTGTACATCGCTTAATGTCTATGTGTGTGATAGCCATTTTGAATCACAATATCCATTTGCAGAGCACATGGTTCACTGTACATGACTGGTGGCTAAGAAGTGCATTTCTCCATTTGGCACACCAAATTATTGTGCACAGAAACATCTTGCAGGCATATAGTATTTCAGTCTTCTAAACTTAAAAAGCCTGACCCTTTTAAAGTCAAAATCATTATGCATTAGTAGTAACAGGGGGAAATTACAGTATCCCACACCATTCTCAAGTTGAAGTGTCACAAAATGTCAATTCATAAAATTATTTGCCAGCATCGGACAGATGAGGAAAGAATTTATCCACTGTAGAATGCAAAGGCACAGGCATATACATAATTTTAATTCATCTAGTCCTGTTATTTTTTTCTTTAGTGTTTTACTGAAAAAAGTTATAGCGGACAAATACAGAGTCGTATTGAATTTGACCAGGTCAGGGCAGTTTCATTCAGAAAACATAAGTCCTAATTTATAAGAACCTAAGTCCTAATTCATAGGCTGCTATAGCAGTGAATGATGCAATCTGGCTGGGTAAGGTAGTTTTGAAGAAGGGAAGGGAAAGTTTTCCACTGTTAAGGAATGGTTGAATATATCATACTGTGGCATTACTGGAAGAGGATGGAGCGGCGAAGCAGAGAAGGTGGGGAGAAAGCACAGAAAGAAGCAGTTGTTCCATTAGAGAGTTCCCATGTGCTAACCAAGGCTGCAATCCTAACCCCATCTAAAATAGAATTCAATGAGATTTACTTCTAAATAGACATGGTTAGGAATGCAACCTAATTGCTTACGAACCGTTAATTGTCATTGTTTATATTGTTGTGAGTTTTTTTGGGGGGGGCTAGAAATTAATAAATGGTAAGATTTTGATTGTTTGGAGTATAGAAGGGAAGATAGCAGGCCACTGGAAAAATACAGGCTAAGTTTCCTTTCCAAGCTAGGGCCTCACCTGGGATAGAGGCATTAACCTGATGAAAGGTGTTGATGGCCCATCTAAGAGGAATCTTGGGCCTGAGCAGACAGAAGGTTGCCAAGGATAACTGGATGTAAGGTGACAGGAAAAGAGAGTCATTGGCAAGCTGGTGCTGGCAAGAAGGAGGAGAACAAAGACTGAGATCCATTTTGGGCAGGCTGCCTGAAGACTGGCTGGGAGAGATGCCTCCAGTGTTGCATTGCTGTGGGGAACAAGCCCTTCTTGAAGTGACCATGCTGTAAGATCTTGACTCCATGCAGACTGAAGGTGCAAATAGGTGAATAAACCATATTTCTTAAAACTATGACAGCCTCCGCCACATCTTCAATTCTCCGAAGAAGCACAAAGTCTTGGTGAATGCCTGGGACCCCCTGGAATCTTGCTACCGCTCGGCAGAGAGTGGAAATGGTGCCTTCTTTTGTAACAATATCTATGGAGGACAAGGCTATCAGCAGTAACTAGCCACAATGGCTATGTTCTACCTTCACTATCAGAAGCAGTATGCCAGTTATTGAAAATCACAGGTGGACAAAGTGCTGTTGTGCTCATATCCCACTTGCAGGCTTTCCATAGGCATCAGGTTGGCCACTGTTAGAACAGGATGCTGAACTAGATGGGCCATTGATCCGATGAGATTAAATCTCATTGGCAGACTTACCTTTTGCCAGAACAAATTTGGATTTCATCTGCCAGCATTTGGGAAGAGAGAGGTTGGTGCGTAAATCTGTTTACATTTCTATAAGCCACATAGAACAATGTTTCTCAAACTGTGGGTAAGAATCCACCGGTGGGTCTTGGGCCACTTTCATCTGGGCCTCTGGGCCACAGCCTGTCCAGGGCTTCCTCATTTGACTGCCTCTTCCCTTAACCATGCCATAGCCTTTTGCATTGACCAATGCCAGCACCAGCAACCCATTGCATGATGAGTAAAAGTGGCTGAGAGGGAGAGATGTTTGGGGGAGGGGGTATAGGAAGGAAGGTAGGCCTTCAAAGGTCCAGAGGAGGGGAAGGGCAATAAGGGAGCCTATTGATCAGTAAATTCTGCCTAAAATGGGGATGCTGCGTCACATTACCACCAGAGCAAACGCATGTACTGGAACTCCTTTTTACAAGGAAAAAAAATTAGCAAGCTCTAAAAATGGATTAGATCTCAGTAGAAAGTCATGTCTGTAATTGCCAGCTGATTATGACAATCTTTGTTTACCTCTGCCACCATTTTTTGACTGGCTTTGCCCTTGCCTGCAGCACCATTTTGTGACTCAGAAATTTTCAGCCCTCTCAAGTAGAACCTGGGAGTTTGAGAACCACTGGGATTAGAAGTCTGTTTTAGCATTAAGTGGTATGTAAATTTAACAACAACGGGATCAGTGATTTGAGATCTAGCTTGTTGCCAACAGAGGCCATCAATACAACTGTTGAGGTTAGATTTGTATGTATGTTAGTAGAATGGATTTCCCCAATAATCATTAATTTATACAGAGAGCATTTCTTTTTCTTTTACTGTTTATAATCTATCACAGATGTATTATCTATCAGAGCCACTTTAAATGAGCTAGAAAGTAACAATGACTATAACATGACTCTCACACTGAGTTGACCCTGCCATTCTGAAGCCCATCTAAATAACAAGATTAGGTTTCTAAAAGATGCTCATGCTCTGGCAAAACTTTAACAAATTTGCAGTGTAATAGGCTGGCTCTTTCTGCATTGTTGTAAATTTCATTTTGCAGAGGTTGATTTATTGAAAATGAAAGTCTTGCTAATTGAGCAAGCACCTGGGGTGATAAAATCTGACTGATACTATTGCTAATCTTCATGCAGGAAAAAGAAAGATCAGCAGTAGAGTCAGGAGCCTTAGTATTTAGGCATTATATGCATGTTGATAAATCCCTTTCCACTCCCACTATTAACTTTTAGATTCCAGCAGTAATGCTAGTAATTTCCTAGCATTTCAGTTTGCCTTTCTTTTCTCTGTGCAAGAATTCTGTATTAGTATGAAAGCACTAAGACACCCTTGCTGTTTTCGCCATATATAACTTCTTTAGACAAAATAACTGCATTAGCTTTCCATGCACAGTGCATGATCTCTTTGGGAGAAAGACGCTCTCAGAACATCTACTGTTGTATGAAATCTATTTCGTCTTGCTTGCCATATACCTTGAGATAACTTCCTAATATATTCCAGCAAAGATATGTACTTGCACTGTCATTATTAATAATCTTTGTACCAAGATTCATGCAGCAAAGACATGTAGAGGGTTTTTGTTAAGGGTCTGTAAATATGAAACTTCCTTTCCCTGGAGACTCACCAAAGTTGGAGTCCTTTTAGGTATGCTCTAGATCCTTTCTGTTCCATGGTCTTTTTGTGGCAACACTGGATTAGGCTGTGCTAAGTGAGTTGTTTTAAATTTGCTTGGCAAATTGGTATAGTTTCAGCACATCTTCCTTTCTCAAACCCTCCTATGTTCTCACTGTATAAATAACACGACCACAGTTTTCCACAGACACATTTCATGAAGGAAAACATACAAAACGGCACAACAAACTGTTTGCAATGGGTGATAAGATAAAGACATTTTTCCTGTGGGTTTGTTTTGGGGAAAGAATAATCTGGTGATAGTGATAGCTTGGTGGGGTTTTCTCGGTCACTTTCCTTCATCTGTGCTTGGCTGCAAGAAAATATTTAGATTTATTATGGAACCTAATTAGCATTCAACTTCTTTGAAATCAGAAACCCAAAGTTGGGGTCATATCAGTTTGACCAACAAAGCATAGGAAATTGTAACTCTTCCTGCTTTGAGGTCCATAATTCTGTATTTTACAAGTCAATTGATCTTTGCAATGGAAAAATGAGATATGGGGAACCAAGATTATTTTTAAATCGACTAAGCCCATGTGTAGAATCCAATGGAGGTAACTGAGCTACATCAGAGTCTTGAGGTAAATGTTAAGGTAGTTTTTGGCTGTCTGTTTCTCTAAACACTTTGCTTTCTTGGAGAGATTTTAAACTAATTTAAATATTCACTAAAAATTATTTACACATAACTTTCTAATTCTATAGAAAATGGGGGGGCCTACTCTATGAAGAAACACTTTTGTGAAAACTCAACATTTTAAAAAGGACTTAGTCAGAGAGAAAGAGACCTTTGTGACCAAAACCTTCTATGTGGAGTGGATGTAGACTCTGTTTACTGTTTTGATTCTAATACCTATGCACTAGGTATGTTTTTACAGCCTGATAAATTAGGAGGAAATGTCTAAGACATTATTTTTAAAACAGACTGAAAAGGTGCTTGTGGCGAACATGGGTTTATGGGTATGCTGGAATTAATATTTGTACCACTATGCAACTATAGCAAAACAATTTGGGCTGAAGGCAGATCTCTCTAGTTTTATTTCACCTGTGACCCAAAAGATAAACAGTTCATCTGACAGACCCAATAATCTGCTGTGGAGTGAAGCTAGGAAATATGTTGTATTAGATATAAGGTATTTCGATGCTGGACATTATTTTAACCAAATGTAGTAGCAAGCTGGTTTTTTATTTGTGTATTTTATTATATTTTCCCCAACCACAGACTACCCAGTATTTCATAAAATGTGTTTATTATATCTACTGATGCCTTTCTGCCTTTCCATGTGTTCAGCCACCAATGTCTGGTAGACAATGACCAATTTTGCACATAACTAAACTATGGTCACACTGGAGGAGGGGAGAGGGAAGCTGGTGAGTCTAAGGCTCATTCACATAATGATAAACCATAGTTTAGTATTACACCTAAACAAAGTCATTGGCCCAAGGGAGAAAGCTGTATTTCTTGTGTTTCCCCCCTGTTCCATGGCTCTTTAACTATGAATAGGGAGTTTAAATCAGTTTGGCAGCTACTTGGCCTCCATGCACAAAGTGTTAAGATAAGCTATGGGAAGAATGATGAAGGGAAACCTGGAATGCAGGCATACCATATTCTTAACATATATTTATATTTGGAAAAAGGTTCTTAAAAATAGTCCAGAAACTTCACTACAATGTTGGTCTTCCTTCATTCTTTTTTTGGAAAAAGACATAAGGCATTAGACATTGTTTTAGAAGATAGTAAGGGTTTTTTTGGTCATGATTTAGACGCAAAGTATTTGACCCCTATTTGTCATTTTAATTTCAAGGTTTTTTTTCATTCTCTTTGTTATGAATAGGATAGTGATGCTACATTTGCCTAGAGTCACATGGAGTTTTGGGTTTTTTTTTAAAGAATCTTCTTCAAAGACCAGGTAGCATTTGACATAAAAAGTAGTTTAAGATCTACTTTGATGTTCACTGAATGTCCAAGGTGGAGCTATTATCAGACCATGCTGCATTCTTGATTGATGAGGTAAGGGTTTTTTTGCTTTTTGACCAGAATCAAAGAAGCTCTTTCCCCCAGAAATGAAATGGTAACACTGTACATTCAGAATTATACTCTAGTCCTTAATTAAATTGCAATTTCAGTGATGCTTAAAAACAAATATTATTTCTTTTTTTACTCCACATATATTTGGCTTTACTGATTCTACCTGAATAATACCTTGTTGAGAGAATAATACCTATGTGCCTTCACATAGTTGTTCTTGTTACTGAAATCCTAAGCCAACCCTTTTATCTAATACATATGTTGGAGATCATGAACATTTGTCATTGATATCTATGACATGCTGTTAATCATTTTAGCCCAGAATAAGTGTTTCTCTGTCGGTGAGAGGGATTAAAATATTACACTGTGTTTTAAGGGTACATAGAAGTTCCAGGGTAAAGGGGGGAGGGACAGAGTGTGCATTTGCTAGACTCTTTCCACACCTCACACTCAAAAAAGAGGGAGTATATAATAACACTCTTGCCATCATTTCAAGAATAACAAAGCTGCTTTTATTTTACACAAAGTTTGGGTAGCTGATTAAACTTAAAAAGCATTCTAAAGCATCACCTACAGAAACAGATCAATCCTTCTTTCCAGACATACTACCTATTTTAAAGAGACCTTCTAATCTCGGAATGCCCCAGTGAGGCAGTTGAGAGGACTTCCCACAGCTCCATAAGCCGTCTTCTCCCTTGGGTCATTCCAAAGCAAGCTGAGACTTCTTTGCCTTGTTGGTCTCTGCTTCACCCTCTTCATACCTCTGTGGGTTCTGGGAGACTGGGGGGGGGGAGCTGACTCCCTGTCTTCTCAAGCAGCCTATCTGATCTCTGCCTCTTGGCCTCCCTCCTCTCCAATCTCTGCTTCTGCCCCTGATTCTGGATTGCTCTCTGCCATAGCCTCTTCCTACTCACTAAACCCCTTTACCTCTTCAGCTTCTGACACCTCCTCCCCACTCTTCTCCCTCTGACCACACTTCATCTTCCCACTACAGATCCCCTGGCTCTGAGCCTTCTTCCCTTGCAGGATCCCCAGCTGGTGCCTCTCACCACTCCTCTGTATCTAGCTAGTCCATGACAATGGTGCTCCAACTCCTATCAGCCCCAGCCAGCATACCCAATGGCTAGGAATACTGGGAGCTGTGGTTGGACAACATTTGAGTGGTCGCCACATCAATTGCTTCTGGTTTACCATGTGTCAACCACCATCATGATCAGTGACTTAAAGAGGCCATTGCTTGGTACAATGTGGTAGACTCTGGGCTTAATGGTCCACCTCATCAAGTGGTAAATTATATTATTTCACAATGTGGTAAGACAGCCCTACTCTGTGTGCATGGATTCCTGCTCATTCTACCTCAAAAACCTGCCCTGAAGGCCCCCCTGAATACTATTCCTCTGGATAAATCCTAGGGATTCTGTCAGAAATTATGACAGATTGTGCAATTTCCACATAACAGGGTTGTGGAACCATTTTCAGCCCTAAGGCTGAATTCCCTAGTAAATGACCTTCTGGGAGCCACATGCCAGAAAGATGAGGCGAAAGGCTAATGTGGGCAGAGCAATGAATGTACATTTTTCCTGGGTATAGCAGACTAGTTTCTTCCTCCATACAGAGAAGGAAGAAACTTTATCAGAGTTCAAAGAAGCATCCCAGCCATGGAAAAGCACTCAAGGAGGGTCAGTCAGGACTACAGCTTGGGAGAGAATGGTGGCAGCTAGGAAGAGTCCTGGCGGCCACATTTGTGGCCCCTTGGGTTTCCTCTTCCTGCTGTACAGCATAATCCAGACCTTTATACAACATGGAGGAAAGAACACTATCCATCCCCCCTCCCCAACAATGTTATAATTTCTTTTTTAAAGAAAGCTTAGTTCTCACATGTACAAGTTTATTTTTGTTAGAAGCACTTTTAGCCAGCAGCATTCCCATTTGTTGGTTTTAGCCTCATCAATAGTAACAGGTTTAACAACTGCTGCAAAACTTTGTGTCCACCAGAGAAACACGCACATGTTTCTCTGTTACATAAAAAGTCTAACTTTAAATGTCAGGCTACGCTATTATCTGCGAATGTGCCTGGCTTTTGATGATACAGACATTTGGTATTTATTACGAGAGCTATTTGTTAACTATTATGGAGCCAAATGCTTCCCTTGGATGAGGAGCTGATACTGGTGCCAACAGGAGCCATACACGCACGTCCAAGGAGTGAGTTGGGCCCTTGGTTTGTAAATAGCACCCTGTTGCTGAAGGCTGAGGCCACTGATAGGATACAAATGATGTAAGTGGGAGCGGAGGATCAAAACAGGCCCATTGCTGATATTTGATTTTTATTGGGTTTAAAGATTCATTTTTAGATTCCATTAATAACTGGCCCTAGTTTTTACAGGAGTTGATCCTTGCTTCCTTTTAGTCATTATGGTTCTGTTTCCCCTATTTTCAGCCAAGCTCGACTCATTTTTTATTCATATGGCAGATTCGGAGAGTGAGCAAATATTTTCTTACTAGGTTGTTGCTTACCATTTACATAGCAGTGTGTTTCCTGATACTAAACACCAAATAAAATGTAAGAGAGTTTAAGTGGATTTAAGCTATATTTGGCTTTTATGTTGCTGAAAGTGAAACATATTGCTTGCCAAAAGTCTGCAGACTACACCAGGGCTGCAGTCCTGCAAGCAGTTACATATACATCAGCCCCATTGATGTTAATAGATAGAGACGAACGAGGACAAATGAGCCATCTCATTTTATTTTTATAGGACCAGAAGATGACTCAAATGCAATAAAGTCCAACCCCAATGCTGAAATAGAAACCTGCAGGCCCAAACGTCCCATACAGATCCGTCCCTCATTTTAAATCCTAAATAAAATGTCTTGTTTTAAATCTGTGTGCAATTCTTAATAATTTTGGGTACATTTAACAACAACAGCAGCAACAACAACAACAATGCAATAGGCAGAAAAATGTCATAGGTTTCTATATCATGAACACTGTTTGTTCTCAGTTGTAGGGAAACTTCTTAAGATGTTCTTCCAAACACACATGCCTGCCTCTTGCCTACATAACTTGTTCAAAACCAGAATAAGACTTGAAAGTGCTTATTGTGTTTGGAATATATCTTTCATCTAGTAGTGAGGAACTCTTCTGTCCTATATACAAACATCAAGCTCAGTTCTGCAACTGCCAGTCTTAATGTATCCAAAATGGCACCACCCATAGCCTTGAAGGATCTATATGGCTAGTAGTAGGACAAACATTATTTAGGAACCCCCAAAGAGCCTATTGAGCATGCTCACTGGCCAGGGAATACTGTTGGTGGTAGTGATGGGGGAGTTGAAAACTGGGAGGAGGAATAGAATGCAATGTCTTGAAAAGGGCATGGCAAGGAATACTACACACTACAACATTTTATTACAGGTCCTATTTATTTTAATATTACTTTTTAGGTCAGATTGACTCTGTGGATATGAAAACAATAGGTAACTTCTTAACCCAAAGAACTAAACCTAGGGCAAAATGTATTTTATGAAGTCTGTTGCTGTGCTTTCGATCAGAACAAAATCGCTTGAGAAAACTGTAGAAAAATTCACACCATTAAGAGATTTGGGGCTGTTTATTTGTAATCAACAAGAAACTGGTGTAAGGACCTAAGATTTATCAAAGCTACCTGGTCCCTTAGTAATAAGCTCGATTGCTAATGTGAAGCAGCTGTGGGAACTTTTTACAAAATACCTCAAGCTGTTGAAAAGCCATTAGGCAGCTGATATATAGAGAATATAAGGACCCATTCAGCTTTTTTTTTTTTTAAAAAAAAAAACATTTCCCAGTATGTAGCACTACGCTGTTTCTTAAAACCATATTCCTAACTTTACACGCCACAGAAAACTATTTATGGCCATGCATTGGAATTTTTGGAAAAGCAGGCTGAATCCCACCACACACCTAAAATTTCCCATGAAAATAAAGTCATAGTTAAGTTTACATGGCTAGCCAGTCCAAGAATCATACCTGACAGAAGTCATGGTTACATAGATATGATATGAACAGCAAGCAGCTCCATGTAAATTTGTTTTAGTCAAAAAAATAAATAAATGATAAGCCCTAATAAGAACAAAGTTTTCCTAGACTTTTTTAAAAAAACAAACTTGTTTGGTGAGCTTTGAGCTACACTTCTGGAACTGGCCCTTATTGGTGGTTTGATTCATTTTCTAATAAGGGATTAGGCAAATAAATGGAGGATCAACTAGCAAACTCTTCAAGTGTTCATATTTTCCAGGGATGTCCCTGATTTAGAGAAGCTATCCTGGTTTCTGACTTGATCCCAGAATGCCCCACTTTTCCTTAGGATGTCCCTATTTTCATTGGAGAAATGTTGGAAGGTATGGAGTTATTCAACCCCCGAACCATCTGAAGGCAATCCTCTTTAGGGAAGTTTTTAAATGTTTTATTATGTTTAGATATATATTGGAAGCTACCCAGAGTGGTTCGGGCAACCCGGTAAGATGTGTGGGGTATAAATAGTAACATTATAATTATGGAATGGGCATCCCTATTTTCATTGGAGAAATGTTGGAGGGTATGAACTAGTCATAATGGCTGTGAACTGAGGATCAGAGGCAGTATACCTCTGAGTACCAGTTGCTGGGGACCACAAGCAGGAAAGTGCTCTTGATCATTCTCAGATTGCCTTTTCTGGGTCCCTTCAACTTCATAGAAGCACCTGGTGATCTGGGACAGGACCCTGTGATGGCACCCCAATTCTGTGTTTGCTCCCCCCAAATAAGACTTTCTCAATGCAAAGTCTGATGCCTTTTTGTTACCAGGTAAAGACCCAGCACTTTTAGTGTGAATGTGCTGCTGCACAGCTGTTTCTTAAATGGTTTTTACTGTTTTCTTTATTATTTTGTGTTAAATTTCCTCATTTGCCATTCTGGGAGTCCCTGTAGGACTAGACAGTAAGGTACCAAATATAATAAATGAACAAATTACTGAATGTTTGCAGCGCTCAATGTGCCGCATACTTCCATGTAGTATTATTATTTCCACTATTGTTACTGTTATCAAGAGATCAATCTATGGCCAACACTGAGAAATGCATTCCTGTGTTGCCAGTGACTACCAGGTGAATGCCAAGACTAGAAATAGAGGGCACATTATCTTTCAGGGAAGATGGTCTGTGTCTATGGCTCCTTCATCAACACAGCTTGCAAATAGCTGGGCTAAATGTACCACAGTATTCCTCTAAAGCTCTCTGTGTACATAAAGTTAGGCTCTGGAAAATGAGAAGGATATAAGAGTAGAAACTGAATCCTACTGACCTTGCACATCCATTTGGCCATCCCATCTCCTCATTGTATTACTAGATTGCATTATACCATTATACTAGATTGCTAGTTAATAATGTGCTAACAATTTTAATTAAATCCCAGTTCATATGTGATGTGACTTAGAAGAATTTCTTTTCACCAGAACATGATCACATTTCCTTGGCGTGGGGGGTGGGGTGGGGGGAATTAAATAAAACAATGGCTGTTCTTCACTTACATTTAGAGATGTATTACATGAGACCCGAGGCATTTATGATGTAGAGGTAAAAATTAATAACGAAAAGGCGTATTATATTTTGTCTAAAAAGACTCATTCACATTTGCTTGCATCTGTTTTGATTTTTCAACTAAGGTTTTATAAAGGTTTTAGGCTACAAATTTCAAAGCAGGTTGTATAATGCCAAAGACTTTTTCTTAAAAAACAACACCACCCCAACATGTAAAGAGCCTTTGTGGGAAGTGAATCACAAACTTCCTGGATGTCTACAGTTAGAATCCTTTATAATATTTGGCGATCCTTCATCGCAGGGGTGGTCTAGCTGCAGCTCACAATAAATAAAGGATAGTGTACAGAAATTAAATTATGATTTGACCCCATATCATTATATGCCACATAACTAATTAAAGCACACATTAACAATGTAGTCTTAATGTGCTTGTCTGTTAAGTCGTATGACTCACTCCCTTTTTAGGAAGAATAAGTGATTTGTATTAGACTTTGAGGGGTTAGGGATGTTTTTCAAGATGACCAATTGCTGTCATTGCTATGTTAAACTGCAGGCCCAAGCCTGGGATAGAAAGACAGGCTTATCGTGAGCCAGGAAAACAGCAGCACTAGGTCTGATAGCTCTGACTTAGGGCCTTGTTTCCAAACGTATGACTCAGTGCAAACAGCCAAGCATCCTTGGCCTTCTCCACTTCACTCCAAAGCAGCCATTAACAGCTCTAATGTTCAGGTTGCGTGCCTCTTTTTGATTATATCCAGGAAACAAGACCACAGCAAGCTTTTTACACACACACACACACACACACACACACACACACACACTCACAACATTCAACTTCCTTTACTGGATGAAAGGATTTCTCAGTGAAAGTGCTATAAATGGTACTTGGAATGGGCATTGCAATAGAGCACTGCAATCAAGAAGAAGCATGTGCTGTGTGCACCACATGGATTCTAATGTGCAAATGGTTCGTGCACAGTGGGTTGCCCCATTGTCCACAACATCAACAGATGCTGAAGGTACACACATTGGACGGACTGCAATATTCGAAGAGAATAGGACATGGCAAATTCCATGCTAGAAATTATTAGGAAAGGGACTAAGAATGAGGCTGCCAGTATCATAATATCAAGGATGTGGTCACGTTTGGAATTAGAGATGGGTGACATCCCCCAGCTCAAGATGGATTGACTTGAAAATAAATTGAGCTATTTCCCCCAGAAACGGAAAATGGCTTATTTCTGCAGCAGTCTGAATTCAATCATCCTGCCCCCAGTTTTCCCATCTTCCACTTAAATGCCCCTTTCCCTTTAAATAAGCAGCAGCACCATGGCCCTGCAAAGATTACATGCAAGGATGAGAAGCCTCAATGAACCGTGGGAAATGTAGTTTTCCTAAAGATGACAATTGGATTCTAAGTGTTGCGAGACCAAGAAAAGAAATAAGGTGAAATAATGTAGCATCTTGGATGGTCTGCTCCCTCTTCTTCCTCTGACCACTTATTGTTGTCCCAAAACCAATCTTCTGGCTCTGAGCCATCTTCCCCTGGAGGTTCACTAACTGGTGCCTCTCCCCACTTCTCTGCATCGATCCAGTCTATGACACAGTCTCACACCTACTGCATCAGAAGACTAGCGTATTTTTCGTCCCATAGGACGCTCCGTCCCATAGGACGCACCTAGTTATTTTGGGTGGAAATAAAAGAAATTTTTTTTCCTCCCCCCCAAAAAAAAGCAGGTCGGGGAAACCGAACCAAGTCGAGGAACAGCGGGATGGCGGCGCTGCGCCTCCCTGCTGTCCCCCGAGCTTGTGGGGCTGGCCGATGTCTGCCTGGCGCGAGGGGCGCTCTGCATCAGGGCGCCCCGACTGCCGGTCGGCAGGATGCTATCCGCAGCGTGGGGAGCCCTGCGGGGAACTCCTGCAAGGCTCCCCACGCTGCGGATGTCTGCCCGGAGCGAGAGGTGCTCTGCTTCAGGGCGCCTTGCCCGCCGGGCGGCAGGCTGCTATCCCCAGCGTGGGGAGCCCTGCGGGGAACTCCTGCAAGGCTCCCCATGGTGCGGATGTCTGCCCGGTGCGAGGGGCACTCTGCTTCAGGGCGCCCCTCGCGCCAGGTGGCAGGCTGCTATCCGCAGCCTAGACAGCCCTGCGGGGAACTCCTGCAGGGCTGCCTAGGCTGCGGATGTCTTCCTGAAGCCTGGAGAGCGAGAGGGGTCGGTGCGCACTGACCCCTCTCGCTCTCCAAGCTTCAGCAAAAGCCTGCATTCACCCCATAGGACGCACCCAGATTTCCCCTTCATTTTTGGAGGGGAAAAGGTTCGTCCTATAGGGCGAAAAATATGGTACCTCATCTCCCACTCTTTAATCCATGCTGCTAGCCACTGATGTCTTCAACAAGCCGGCATAGGTCAACTCACAGGAGTACCCCTTTAGCAATACAGTATGGCTCCAAAGCTTAATAAGGCAAAACTGGACCATGACAATCTCGGCCATCTTTGCTGGTCCCAGGCACTCTATGATACCCACCTGGATTTGGGTCTGAAAAACCAAGAAAAAGTGTGGATGCATAGAAGGCAAGTTGTGAGGAAGCACGATTTGTGTATTGTGCAGCATCACTGCTGATCACAGACATTACGTCTCTTAAGGCATCAACCTCAGCTTCCAAGATCCTGCTTTTGTGAACCTTGAGCCTAGCGTTATCTCCGTTCATAAAGAGGCAGAGTTGTTTAACGAAACAACCACTGAATGAATACTGCAGACCCATAATTTGAGACCCATTAAATGAGACCTTGAACTTTGGGGGCCTTCAGCAATTTGCAAGTCCTTGGAGCTGCAGCGTCCACTCGGAGGCCAACACAAATCTTTCTCCCCTGCAGGTGTTGCTATGGAGTGCAGGGAACTCTGTAGAGCAGTACAGAAATGCAATACATTCATAAACACACATAGTTTTTTGACAGGGTGGATAGGAGGAGTGCCCGATGTATATAACGACCTTCTAATTGCATCTTGGGAAACATTTCTTTGTTTGACATCCTTCACACCACACTCTTAGCTTTTTCTCCAGTCCAGCATACATCTGCATATTAGTCATGCACTTGGTGGTAATGTGAGAAACTCTAAATACTGGCTTTTAAAAATTTACTGGGCTGAGTTTAGAAATGTGTTAAATTAGATGCAGAAATAAACAGACACACCTAAATAAACAAAAGGACGTAGGGGGATAGGAATAATGCTGTGCTGCTAGCAAAAGCAGGCGAAAACGGGAGTTTAAAGGGGCCACTGAGCACTATGAAAATTTCTGTGTCTCAGTAAAAGGAACACCTGGGCCTACTCAGTTTGCAGTGGTGCATCAGAGAGCACAATGCTCAATGGTGTTTCCAAACTTTCAACATAAATTGCAGGGGGAAAAGATAAACAGCTCTTTAAATATTGATATGAGCTTGGGGTGGGGGGAAGTAGGCTGCATGCAGAGACCCTCCTAACCCCTGGATCCAGCAAGTGTTAAAATATAAGCCACACTAGCTTCCCGTTGAGGTGATAGCCTGGGCGATGAGTCATTAAGGAATACAAAGGAAAGCTTTCTGTGTGAGACAGCAAATGGAGCCTTCTCTCAGCTCCAGCTTGTGGTTCGTTTGAAAGACAAAAGTCCGCAGCAGAGACTTGAGTTATCTGAGCCGGAAGCTGGAAGAAAAGCTGCAGAGAGAGCACCATGTTTGATTTCTTTTTGAATCCAAGGCTGCAGTTGTAAGAGAAACAAGACCAGCTTAGGGTATTAATGTTGTGAACCCCTCTATCATAGGCTCAGGTTGTATATATGTGCAAATAAACCATATATCATAAAGACACCACAGTCTCCGCTGTGCCTCATTCCAAAAGGAAACATGAACCCTGGGTCCATAGCCTCCAACATTCCTCATATAAATATAGGGATATTTCTCACTCCCTGCCAAGTGACCCTTCTATCAGGAGAACGGCGAGTGCTACAACCACCACACCAATGGGAGACAGCACACACAGACTCCACCGTCTTGAGAAAACCCCTTAATCCCGATTTGATTTGGTTTTATTCTTTGGTACATTTACAAAAAGAAAAGCACATGCTAATAAACAAGTTTTAGAAAGGGGCAAGATTAGATGCAGATTTACAAAGCATTTTTTTAAAAAAGCAAGACTCCTTGCACCCCACTTTGCTCCCCCTTTCTTCCCACCCAGGGCAGCCCTGCCTTCTACCTGCCCCTCAAAGCTGGCACATCACCTGGGGCTGGGCCTCAGTGGTTGCAGCCTTTCTTCTTCCTCGCCCTCTCTCCAGCAGAGATGCTTTTAAGCAGATGTTGGATACAGTGGTGTGCATGCCCTGCGCCCAGGGGCGGGGCCAGCAGCTTTTGGGGTGGGGCAAGACGGGACAGGACGCTCTGCGGGGCCTTCGATGAGTCTGCCTGCCTCCTCCCACTCAACTGCCCTACAGGTGGACCGTTTGGGGCAGCGCGGAGCATGGAGACGCATGGCTTGGGCGTGCTGCAGGCCCCGGTGAGTGCCGCCCAGCAATTTGTCACCCCCCTCAGTGGTGACACCTGGAGCGACCCGCCCCTACCACACCCCCTTCCTCCGCCTCTGGTTGGATAGTACTCTGTCATGGATGCTTTAGTTGAGATTCTTGTATTACAAGGGGATTGGACTAGATGACTCTCAGGGATCCTTCCTGTTCTACATATCTATGATGCAATGACTTCTCTCTCTCTCTCTCTCTCTCTCTCTGTGTGTGTGTGTGTGTGTGTATGGTAGCTGCATATGTTACTAATAGAGCAAAACAGGCCACATTCTCCATAAGGCAAATACAGAACTGTTTTGTTGTTGTTTTAAAAAAACCACTGCTATTATAAAGACACAGATAAGTTTGCATTTAATTATACTTGAGGGCTGATTGGGACTTGAGAGCCCTGTGATATCCAAGAGCACTTTCCTGTTCATATCAATGTGTTTTTAGATAAAGTCATTACAACGATGCAATCTCTAATTTGAGGAACTGAATCAAATAATAAATTTCCTCCTTTTAAAATAATAAAAATGACATTGAAAACAAGGAGGCATTGAAAGCTTTTTCTTTAATATATTTCTCCTCCCTTTTGCTTCTTGGCAATAATACCTGCTTTTATGAAGAGGTCATATAAACTTTAATAGCACAAACTGTGTGAAGAGGATTTTCATAATGTCAGAAAGGAGATGAATGTTGGTCTCTGCTAGGCATGACTAACAATGTTGCAATAAAGGAGACAAAAGTTCCTGTGGGGTTATATTGAGGCATTTATTTCTTCCAGCTTAGATGTTCTTTCTTAGCAGTGTGTAGTGTGACCCTTAAAACAAACCATACATGTTTATAAAGACTACTTTAGGTAAGAAAATGGCATGGAGAAGACACTATCACTGACTCATGATGTCACAGGGGATATTCCCATAAAGCATAAAACAATAGTCACATCACTGATCCTCTTACATGGCATAAAAACTAGAAGCAGAACTTGGCTATCATTTTAAATGCATTTTGGTTATCACTAAGTTATTTGAAGCAGGACAAATGTATCCATCAGATACACAGCAGTAATCTATACTATGTTGACCTTGTGATGGTGGAGCCTTCGGTGTTATTTGACTGAGCTGAATATTCCAATTGTTTGGGAACAAAGTGATTAGGATGTTTGCAGTCCACTTCCTCTGAAGGGAGGGGAATTGTTCAGTTTGGCTAGGGTTAAGACCTCACCCCAGCACAGGAAGATCTTTGTGAGGCAGGTTGAGGACCGGAAAGAGGCCCCCTTAAGGCAGAAAGCTGAGAGGCAAGGGCTCAATTATTGGTCTCGCTAGATTTAAAAAGAATTGGGTATAGGACATCTCCCTGAGACCCTGGAGAGCTGCTGCCCATCAAAGTAAAAAAAAAAAAGTAAAGTAAAGGACCTCTAGACGGATAAGTCCAGTCAAAGGTGACTATGGGGTTGCAGTGCTCATCTCACTTTCAGGCCAAGGGAGCCAGCGTTTGTCCACAGACAGCTTTCTGGGTCATGTGGCCAGCATGACTAAACCGCTTCTGGTGCAACAGAACACCATGACGGAAACCAGAGTGCACAGAAATGCCGTTTACCTTCCCACTTATAGTGGTACCTATTTATCTACTTGCACTGGTATGCTTTTGAACTGCTAGGTTGGCAGGAGCGGGAACAGAGCAACGGGAGCTTACCCCGTCATGGGAATTCGAACCTCCAACCTTCTGATCGGCAAAGCCTAAGAGGCTCAGTGGTTTAGACAGCGCCACCCGCATCCCTGTCCATCAAAGCAGACAATGTTGGACTATATCAGGCATAGACAAACTATTGCTTTTGGAGGGCAAGGACAGACCTGATGGCTAAAGTGGTATAAAACAATATAGGCTTGCAACGTAGACCAACATGTCACGTGCTGTTCCAGCTATATATAACTGTAGGGCAGAAATATCCTATTACATTAATCTTTTATGTTGCTTCTCTTAAACTTCATGGAGCATGCTCATTTGCTCAGAGCAATTTCTCTCTCTCTCTCTCTCTCTCTCTCTCTCTCTCTCTCTGTGTGTGTGTATGTGTAACTATCCCACCCACCATAAATAAAAGCATCTACATAAATTATATTAGAGGTACCCTATGCAAAAGTTGCATAATTCTGTGCTGTTATGGCTTTCATTAACCTTATTTTCTTATGCACACTTTCATGGAAGGAAGCCCCATTGTACTTAGTGGGACTGATTTTATGCATAGGATTGTGTGGTAAACAAATGCTAAACAAATATATTCAGATGTAAAGTTGATTCTAAAAAGTAAACACTAAAGGAATTTAACAGTTATCTGAAAATCTGAAATGGCAAGCTAGCTTTACTGCCTTTGGGCATATTGGGAAGATTTCCAAAGTTCTTGGCTACAATATGTCAGGAAGATGCATGTTAATCAATCAAATACTAGAAGTGAGTCAATTGGGAAATGGGTTATTAGGAATAAACAGAGTTCTAAAAAAAGGAGAAATGCAGTGACAGGCAGCCTTAACAAAGCAATTTTGTTTCTAAACATAGAAGCGATTTCAAGACCACTCTGAAGGCAGAGGAGACAATTATTGGCTAAACAAATAAACTAGTGTCTTTGAACTCCAGGCACTGACTTGTATGATAGCTTGATACTCTGTGGCTTTAAACAACATTATACTTCAACCTCTTCTTCCATCTGGCATGCTAATATGTCCCACTTTAAGAGATTGATTAGATGACCTGAATAGAATGCATGGGTATATTTTGAACAGTTCTGCTGTCTTACAAAAAGAGAGATTTGGTATTTCTTAGAAAGCAAGGGGACAGAGATATAAATTTCTAACTGCCTATTCACTATGTTAACAGTCAAATACAATTTGGTGATCACTCGTAGCCGAGTAAGATTGTCTTCCATAAACACGGTTTTAACAATGAGTCCGTAAGTGACTGTGGAGGCCAGTTCTGGATCCACACGTCCTTCCACAGTGGGGACATTGGTTTCTGGGTGGGAGTTGATCACAATGTGGATTTGCCAAGCGTGCCTTCCTCTTAGTACGTTTCTCCCCCTGCATCCTGAGTTTGAGTGTCTTCAAAGCCCATGACACCTTTGGTAAAGGCGGTTCTCCAACTGGAGTGCTCGCAGGCCAGTGTTTCCCAGTTGTCAGTCTTTATACTACTTTTTAAAGATTTGCCTTGAGACAGTCCTTCAACCTCTTTTGTCGTCCACCAGCATTACGCTTTTCATTTTTAAGTTCAGAATAGAGTAGTTGCTTTGGAAGATGATCATCAGACATCCGTACAACATGACCAGTCCAACAAAGTTGATTTTGAAGAATCATTGCTTCAATACTGGTGATCTTTGCTTCTTCCAGTACACTGATATTAGTTCGCTACACACTAGAAGAAGGTCAGCATGTTTTGCTTGGGAGAAAATTCTTTCCTATTCTTAAAGGTGGTCCAGCTTTTGAAGATACGTGCAGTCACTGATGCTTCAGATCATATGCTGGTGCTGGGTGGGACCAGATGAAAAGGGGCAAAGCAATGAATGCTACCTTTGTACAGTAGGCCACTTTCTACACACACTGACACAACCCTCTTTATCCTCAGATAAATAAAAGACATTATCAGAAATTATCAGGGACATGTTCAAGCCAGACAAAACATTTACAGTGTGAAGCAGGGGCAGTAAGGAGCATTGATTAAGAAGAGGGTGTGTGGCTTGGGGAGAGTTCCCAGAGCTGGGCAGAGAGGTCTAGGGGGCTGCATTCAGCACCAAGGCTTCAGGTTTCCCACCCTCGAAGTGAGGAAAATATGGGGGACAATGACTCAACCCTTCCATTTCCCAGAAGGTGAAATCTGGGTCTTTCCTAATCATCAAATTATTTCTCTCTGCCTTGATGCTGCTGTAAGCCTTTTTGCTTCGACAGCCAGAATCTCTCAGTTCCAAGAGGTTAATATTTGGTTTGGCGCTCCTTCCAGATTGCATTTGCTCTTGTACTGCTTTGGATTGTCAACTTTCTCATTTTGTATGATCATGGTGATCTTGATCTCTTTCCATATCTCTTCCTCCTTTGGGAAATTTATATCTTGTTCTGGCATCACCTCACATCCTCCTTAGTTAGTTTAATTCCTCACATTATCTATAGTACTTCTCATGTCATTCTGCAGTGATCCTCCTAGTTCATCTCCTAACCTCTTGTCCCTTGCACATTTTTTTAAAAAATGTTCAGTATAATTTACTCAATCCTCTTGTGCAAAATTTCTTTGCTTTAACTTACTGATTTTTAACTTCATTTCATAATCTCCTGAGTTACACTGCTTTCTTGACACATTTTATAGTTCTCATCTACCTCATTCGTGTTCTCCTGGCATATCAGAAAATCTCATGTCCATTTTTGATTAAAACAATGCAATTTAAAAGCCAAAAATATTGGCTAGTACTCTGTGCACTGAAATTTAGATATGATAAATATCTGAAGTAAGCGCTGACTTGGTTTCTAAGCTTCCTTCTATGACCTCACCTGTCAACAGGATTACAGCAAGTCCTTTCTTGAATCTGATAACTATAAAATAAAACTGGTGCTTTTTAATTGCATTTTGGTGCTTCTTAATTGTTAGTGAAACCCCAGCAGAAAAAAACCTACAATATCAGTAAAGCAACAACTATAATTTAATAAACTGAGAATGCATTCAGGTGTTTCCCTAGAAAACCATGGGCCAGTGGCCATCAATTGCAGCCTAGCTTCCTAAATAAACTCAGACTGGCTGTCTGCTCAGGATTTTGTATAGAAATCTATCATGTCAACTCATTAAATACATTAGTTTGCTTTCAAATTTAACTGAAAGGTTCCTTATTTTTACATTATGATGATAAAATACGATTCATGGCAGCTAGCACATTTTTAAAAAGATAAAAATCACAAAATTTAAAAAAAGATTTCTAACAATGAAAAAATCAACAGCTGAAAGTCTGTATAAGTTTGTAAAGTATTCAAAGATAAACTATCAGGTCAACTGGAATAAGGATTTTAAATAAATTTATTTATTTATACAAATATTCATATACTTCTGTATCATAAAAACCACAGCAATTTACAACAATATAAAACAATTTCTAGAGTTTCAGGCAGAGGGTTTCCTCTCCCCTCTTCCATTAGCAAAGAAAAAGACCACACATTTGGTCCCTTAAAAACGGTTTACTTACAGATTCTCCAAAGGCCAGATTCATGTGTTTTCCCATAGAACATTCAGAAAAAGTTGCACATGCAGTAAAACCTGGTTTAGTTACAATGGTTAAAGTTCCTAAATTATTTGGATAGGAACATAAGAATGGCTTGTAAGTGCCATGCAGTCTGAGCTGCAGCAATCAGCTTAGCTTCTTCACAGGTTGTGCTTCTCAGGTAGGCCGGAGGAACAAATTCTTTCCTAAGGTGAGCTAAGCCTGGCAGGACAGCTTATTCTATGGTCTTAACCCCTTCATGTGTTAATTAGACTTCAGCATGTTGGTTATATGAGGCCGGTTATCTCATAGCATCAACACCCCAAGAGGTTGTGTTTCTCCCATAGAGAGAAGCAAGCAGAAATCAAGCATGGCTCTCACTCTCTGGCTTCTGCCAGCTTCTAGTCTAGCTCACACAATTGCCCTGGCCTTTATCTTTCTCACTACCAGACAGGTGCCCTCTGGAACAGAGCAACTTCCACTGTCAGACTAATGACCATACTTAGGTGGTAACTATGGAGGCAGCTGCGGCCTTTATCTTACAAAGGAACTTGCCTAGCTAATTCAACAAATGGTTTCTCCATTAGATTTTAACACTTGCTGGACTCAGGACCCCAGGAGTTGGAAGGGACTTGGGCATCATGCAGGCTACCCCCCCCCAACTCACAACAATATTTTGCCAATTTAGGATGTCTGTCAATCAGCTCTAGCCCACAAACCTTATACTAAAAAAATTGTTAGTTTTTAAGGTACCACAGGACTCTTTGTTGTTTCACCCCAGAATTGCTTCTCTAAAATGCAAGCTCATACAATGCTTACAGCCACATTTGCACATGTGTAAAGGTTTGGCTATACTTTGAAGGAAGATGACCTCACTTTAAAAAAAGGGGGGCGGCAGGGGGGAGGGAGAATGTTATCTATCATTTACAGATCCGCTTTCCTGGTCACCTGATGATGTTGAACTACAGCAACACATGGAATTAATAAACCTGCCCCGTTAATAAATGTTGATGAACAAAGCGAATCTTTACTGCTGGAATTCTAACAGCCTTAGGATAGGCTTACACTCCAATCTTTAAACACATTTACCCAGAAATAAGGGCTAGTTTACACATTATGGCTGTTATGCAGAAGTCACTTTAAATTGCTCCATGTGGAGCCTGTTATCATACAGTGAGCCATTTTCAGTACAATGACTCAAGACACAGGTGAGGACACCTTGAGTTTTGGGAAGATGTGTTGGTAAGGTCATGACTTACCAGGAGGTAGCGATTGCCATGTGGAATGATATAAAGTTGCCTCCATTTCAGCTACAAAGAAAAAAACCCCTACCTGTATAGATTGGAATCGAACCACTTCCAAGCAAGCCTGTTGTGTCTTTCTATATGATTCACATTTAGAACTAATGCCTCTCATTTTTTATTGATAGTAAACAAATAAGTCTCAAAATCTTGTCATTTCCTAAAAACTCTAGCAGAACTGTAGAATTCTGGGCATGAGACAATGGGTGAATAGGCCAGTTTTGGTTCCTCTCAGTTTATAATCTTTCATATCTTAAATTCAGTGCTCCACACTGAAAAGTCATCAACCTTTTAATGCAAATTTCTCCTAATTTGCCCATTATTATCTGCAATTTTGCCACATATACACATTTTTGCAAAGCATGTTTATGTTACTTTCTCTAACATACAGTCACACCTTGGTTGTCAAACACCTTGGTACTCTTCCATTTTGGCTCCTGAACACCACAAACCCAAAAGTGAGTGTTCCGGTTTGCGAACATTTTTTGGAAGCTGAACATCTGATGTGGCTTCCACAGCTTCTGATTGAGTGCAGGAAGCTCCTGCAGCCAATCAGAAGCCATGCCTTGGTTATCAAATGTTTTCAGAAGTCGAACGGACTTCCGGAGTGGATTCCATTCAACAACCAAGGTACAACACTATATGCATTGATGTGCACATTTCCCCTCCCCCCAGTATATATATTTTTGAATGCATTAATTGGCTGGATAACTGCACTGCAAAATTTGGAGAAGTGTGCATTTCTAAGGATGTCATTTTGGAAAGTGTGAAATACAGTGGTACCTCGGGTTACATACGCTTCAGGTTACATACGCTTCAGGATACAGACTCTGCTAACCCAGAAATAGTACCTCGGGTTAGGAACTTTGCTTCAGGATGAGAACAGAAATCGTGCTCTGGCGGTGCGGCAGCAGCGGGGGGCCCCATTAGCTAAAGTGGTGCTTCAGGTTAAGCAGTTTCAGGTTAAGAACGGACCTCCGGAATGAATTAAGTACTTAACCCGAGGTAGCACTGTAGGTATGTTCACCTTTAACTGTTAACTGAATTGAGTTTTTCCCCACTGAAACATTCTGCCGGCAGCATGCACCCTCAGAACAAGTTCACTAGCAGTATAGGGAACTGTCTCTTCTTATTCCTCACTTCCAGTGCTTCAAAATACCTTCTAAGTAACATTTTAACAACACCCAGACCAGCTCCCTGAGGCAGCTACCTCACTCTGCCTAATGGTAGGACTGGCTCCTTTTTTTTGGCAATGTAAAATGATACATAAATTGAATAGGGGTAAAATTGAATGTTTGGAGCAGACACAAGTGAAGAATTCAAATAGTTGCCTTCTGAAGTTGTGCTACATTTAGGAAAAAGAAACATATGTGATAAATCCTAAAAGAGAATGGAGAATAGAAAAAAAGAAAAGAAGAAAAGTGCTGGCCCTGATATGTATCTCAGACTGCGAGTGAGTAGACAATAACATTGTGTTCTCATGAGTTCACAAGGAAAGTTATATATTGCTGCATAATGCTCAAAGAACTTCACTCTCCCCCCAAATGCAGTTCGGAATCTTTACACAGAGATTAGTGATGACATAATCTCATGTCCTGAAAATATGACTCTGCTTTCAAGCAGCATGCAGCTCAGGATTCTTTTTTTTATCTGGATCACCTTCTAGCTCAATCTGTGCAAGGATCTTTACTCTATAGTTATACAAAGCTTCCCCATGTCAATTGGAGGAGACACCCGGGCTTAGTGGGCTCATGTACAGCTTTTATAGGATGTCAGAACAAAATTATTTATTTTTTATTGAGGAAGGGTCAAACAAGTTGTGCTTTTTGTTGTGTCACACGGAACAATATAGGAAAGGTGGGTTTTGCGGTGTTTTTTTAAGAAAAGGGGCGGGGGATCCTACACTGAGGCTCCCCCTAGAAGGCCAAAGCCTTGAGAAGTGATTTAAAGCTACATTATCCTGTTTCTAATTCCTTCCCTTTTGTTCCTGCGGAAATGTAATTGCAAGAGGCTGGGAGAAGGGACTGGGGCACTGGTTTCTATGTCAGCCTTGTAGAAAGTAATAAAGTCTTTTTTTATGGGCTTCTCCTGAGCCTACGTCTACTTTTCCAAATTAGAGGAGACAATATGACAATCTCTGCCAGCCCTGATCTTATATCTTAATTTGCAAACTCAGCAACAATATTAGAGCCCAATTTAAGCAGTTAGGAGAAAACATTCCTGAATTTTAAACCTGCTCCCTCTTGAGCTGCAGGAAAAGGCACTGTGGATAAAAACAGAACAGAACCCGAAACAAACAAAATTGAGCAGATTTCTTAAGGAGGTGAAGGAAAAAGAGCAGTGTAATCATTTTTGATGCCTTAATAAAGCTGAAGCCCATGGATTTCGTGATAAGGTGTAACTTTAGAGGGAAAGATTAGTCCAAGACAGCTCAAGGATTTAGAAACTGGATATAAACTCTGGGAAATCCTCACAGTAAGCTTAACCACACTGAAATGTCATAGATATGAGGTGAAAACCACATCCACAGCAAAGTAAATGTCAAAATTTCTGTTGACATTGAGTAGAAGAAAATGGGACTGCACCCACAGCCATTATGAATACCTTCTGAATGCATCAAATCAGGGCAGAACTAGATGCGATGAGAAACATGGAGTTGCTGTCAAAAACAGCAACTTTTCCACACACCCCCCCCCCACAACATGCAGAAGACACGCAGTGGTGGGCTTTGGTATTCAAATTTTAGCAGCGCCCTGTGTGACTAAAATTTGGCACCCCCTGCCTCTCGCACTCTGTTCTAAAGCATTGGTTTGCCATCCCCCTACAGCGCAGCTGTACTGGTCGTGTCACCCTAAAACCACCTATGAGACAAGGAGGGGGCTTTGAGCAACTGCTGTGATTGCTGCTCTAGATTCTTCAGCCTAATGACAGGCCACACAAACTCTCCAGACAGGCCTGCTCAACAGAGGACTGCAGCTATGTAAGAGAAAGAAAGAAAAAGTGACAGCATAAAGGCAACTCCTTCCTGGCCTTCAAGCTAGAAAAGGGAGCTGTGTGTGCTGTGCAAGACTGGAAAGGGGATACCCACTTGGGTTTGTCTCCCTTCCAGTCTTCGATTTACCAATACTGCAATTTTGATTGTATCTCTCTCTCTCTCTTCCAGACTTAGAGCTCATATACTGGCTCACAGCCTTCAGAATACATCATTTTGCTAAACAGAAGCTTTAGGAAGGAAGGACAAAAGAACAAATCCTCATTCTCAACCTTCAGCTTGAAGACAGTTCATTCGAGGCTGTGAAAGCTGTGTTCTGAAAGACAAAGGCCATTTTTTCTTGCAAGTGGGAGACTTTTGCACAATGATGGGACTCTACTGGACATCTGGCAATTATAACTCTTCCCCAGGCCCAAAAGGCATTTTGCTGTTGGAGGCAAGGGATAACATACCACCACCCACATCCAGGTATAAAAGCCAAGCACGGTTGATAGCACTGAGTCTTCTACCACAATTGAAGAGAGCAAGCTGTGCAGGGCAGCTTGTGTGGCTTCCACAACTCTGACCACTGACCACTTTCCACTACCTGGAATTTTATATTGGCTAGTTCCAGGTAGTAGAGCTTGTTGAGCTGAGTTGATTTAATATTTGTATTCTGCTTTTCCAACAACAAATGTTGATCTCAAAGCGGCTCGCAATAATCCCAATAGCATTAAAAAACAGCAAACTTTACCATCGGTATAACATCAAACACCATAGCATAAAAGCAAATAACAAAAAATTCATCAGAACAATTAATACAATTCTCCAAAGTTATAGTAAAATGGTAAATGACCCCTGGATGGTTAAGTCCAGTCAAAGGCAGTGGGGTTGGGTGCTCATCTTGCTTCAGGCCAAGGGAGTGTCCACAGACAGATTTCCAGGTCATGTGGCCAGCATGATTAAACCACTTCTGCCACTACAGAACACTGTGATGGAAGGCAGAGAGCACAGAAATGTTGTTTACCTTTATCTACTTGCACTGGTGTGCTTTCAAACTGCTAGGTTGGCAGAAGCTGGGACAGAGCAACAGGAGCTCACCCCGTTGTGCAGATTCGAACTGCCAGCCTTCTGATCAGCAAGCCCAAGACGCTCAGTGGTTTAGACTACCCACTACCCACGTCCCATAAGTAAAATAGTAATACAAGTAACATAGTAAAGTCATAGTAACACAGTATTGCCAGGATACTTCCTCATCACATGAAACCTTCCTTCAGAACAACAGCAAATGGATTAGCTGTTGGTTATCAAATGCATTGTTGTCCAACACTGCAATGGATGGAGGCTTCAGCCGCTGTATATGAATTATAGACACTTACACAAAACTATACATTTAAAGACCATTTGGGGTGGATGGAGAAGTTTGCTGAATCAGTGGTGGCTGGTCACGTTCAGATGTGGTTGGAGGAAAATGACTATCTGGACTGATTTCAATCTGGCTTCAGGCCTTGATTCAGAACCATGAATTATTTTGCATTAAAGGCTTGGAAAGAAGGAGAAATCACAGGGGGAAATGTTGATCTTGGTGTTTTGGCCTCTACATTGCTCTCTCTCCCAATCTCTGTCTCTTATTTAATGCAACAATTGAAGAAAGATCATTCTCTCTCTGCCATTAGTGCGCCTCGGTCATGACCTCCAGGGACCACCTAGTTCTGGGGGTGAAAATATAATTCACTGTCCATGCTCACTGATTCTTGAGACCCTCTGTAAAACAACAAAACAGAACGAGCCGTGCAAAACTATCCCAATCTGGTTGGCACTTGGGGCTTAAATTATTTTGAGGGTTGACTTTAAAAGATACAGACTATATTTTTCTTTGCAGACTCCAGCCTGAAACACTACTAGAAAACTTATTTCGGCCAGAATTATTCTCAGATGCATGGTATGCGACTGATCATTTCTGAAGCAAAGCATTAATCGTCTCAATATATAGCCACTGAATATAAACCTATTATCCTTTGCTGCACAGAAACACATACAAAAAGAAACAGCTAATGATAATTAGGGATTACAGTGTTGGAGGAAACATTCCTTGATGTAATAGAAAATGTAAGTGATTTAGCAAATCATAGTTGGACCGCAAACAAGCATCAAATAAAAGGAACAGCGCACTAATTGGAAGCTTGATCATTTAGAATACATTTGTTGGCATGGATTATGGGATTGCTATCTTTAAGCAGCATTAAATCATTGCAAGAGAGCACTGCCAAAAAACCTCTTCATTTCCTTTTAGTGACTTCTTACTGCCCTCAGTTCAAGTTTAATAGAAAAGGAAGGACATGATGTTGTTTTAATGACAGGAAACCAATGCCTTCCAAATGAATAAATTCCATCACTGACTGCCACAAAGTGTGCTAATTATTTCCTTTGATAAATTAAAAGCTATAAAAGCCTCTAAAGCATAGAACATGCAGCTTACAGTCATTGTCTGCCCCACTGCAGTGCTAATCACTGATATATAAACCTAGTGGTTTTTATGTAATAAGACATCATTTTCTTTTAACATTGGTGTCTTCTGTGTAAACCAAATTTTAACATTGGTGTCTTCTGCCCCCAAATCAAGGCAGTCAGTGAATCTAAAAGTTTTTTTTTAATAATGCATCTATTCCGGTTAACAAGTAATATTTATTGAAATCAGGCATTATAAAAATATAGTTTAATGACAGGAATATCTTAACCTTAATATCCGGTCAGAGCATGTAACTTCAATTTATACCAGCTTCACTGGTTTCCTTTTTGCTTCCATGCTGCACCTAGCCTTTAAAATCCTAACACAGGGGTGGGTAAAAGGTGGCCTTAGGAAGCCTTTCTGGACCACAGTTCCCATCATCCCTGACCATTGGCCATACTGGCTGCAGCTGATGGGAGTTTGAGTCCAGCAACATCTGGAGGGCCACAGGTTCCTCAACCCTGCCTAAATGACATAGGGCAAGTTACTATAAGGAACCGTTTGCTGCCAGTCTGGTAATTAAGATCAATGCCAGAGGCTTTAATCTCAGTGCCATCTCAGGAGGTTTGGTGGGTGAGCCGAAGAGACAGGGACTCTCTGTGTTGACGCTGCAATGGGAATGCTCTTCCAATGGAAATTTGTCTGGCTCCCCTCTTTGTGTGTCTTTTACAAGAAATTGGAGACACTTTCATTTACTGCTTTTTAAACATGTACCGCCTAATTTTATAGCTGATGATTTTAATGTAAAGTAAGCCTGCAATTTACACACATTTTGTGCACATTCACTTGGCAAAAATATAAGAAATAAATGAAAAGGGGATGGTCATCTGTGAAAAAAGACTTGGGTGGGCAATCCCACCCGCCATTGAACCCAAAGTGTTTTGACTATATGCAATTTTATGGCAACCCATGTTAGAAGTGTAGCTTTTGGTGAATTCCCTTAAAAATAGCTAAAAAGTGTATTTTGCAAAAAAAGCTGAACAACTTTGGCAAAACTTTAAAAAGTTCAACAACTGTGTTGGGTCCAGATTTTCACTTTTTGAAATATGATAACCCTACATAACCCCCGGGCTTACTGCATAACATTACTGCTAGATATGTGAGTTGCATCCTTTTATGGATTGGTACTGCCTTTAGAAATAGTTGGTTGAATATATCATATGGACATGTGTGTATGTTGCTTTTTAGATTCACACATTTTCCAGGCATAGGTTGTCCTGTGACCTTCATTCCAGTGAAGGGGGCAGGCTTCTGTGTGCCAAAGAACTACGCAAACAGAACAGTTCCCCTTATTAAAATGTTGGGGAGAGCAGTTGCAGTGTGTGGGCAGGAGTGCCACACCTGGAAGAGATCGCTGGATTAAGGTGACAGGCTCGCATTGATGACCTGTGTACACACACAAACATATTTTAAGCTTGCAAATGACTTAAGGCAGCCTATTTGTACTTAAGTTAGTTCAGCTCCATTGAAGTCTCAGGAACTGAACCAAATTTTCTGCATTTATCTAATTTATGAACTGTAGTACTGAAACACTCCGTTTTCCTCACACATTTCAGTGAGGCCAAATTGGCTTAGCACCAAGTGTGCCTGCATTAAATTATTTGGGAGCTGCTCTCCTTGCACTTGTGTGGCTTGCTTGCAGCTGGAGCATGATTCCTCTGCAGGATCCCCGAGTTGTTATTGTTTAGCAGTGCAATTTTAAAAACAGAACTTGTAGAACATTTGCCGACAGCCCTGTTGCAGGAGGTGTGGGGCCATGAATGCCAGCTCCACCCTACTCAATGGATTTGAGGCCTGGGTGGATCTGAGCTGGGCATGCAAGTAACTCATTGTATTGGCAGATGCCTGAGCTTTGAATTGGACTATTGGTTTTCATTGTGCACAAGCTCCAATGTGCACAATGAGGAATCATGAAATTGGAGGGAACCCTGTAGGTCACCTAGTTCAAATTCTTGCTCAGAGGAAGAAATCCAGAGCTAGAGTACTGCCAACCCCAATGGATCACTATGCAGACTCTGCTTGAAGAATAGATGCATGTAATTATAGTATTAGTAAAAGAAGTTTTTGTGATAGCATCTGCTGCAGTCGAGTAACCTGTTCTTAATGAGTATACTGTATAACATGCTTTCAGAACCTGTTGCCTATCAAGCAAGTGAATTGCTGGGTAATGTAATGTTGCAATGTAAAATTTCCCTTTTGTGCTAGGTGTAAAAAAAGAACAGAGTTACATATTGAACGATTCCCTTGAAGTTCTAATTTGAAATCCCATCAGGGCCACTTGTTTACTAGCACTAATAGCTGACTAGCCCACAGCCTTTAAATTACTGCTTATTACAACAGGGCTGTTCACACCATTCTAGTTAAGGACCTGTCAGCATTTTCATTGAAGTAACCCTGTGTTCAGTGGTTTATTAGGGCTTTGTGAAACTATTTGCTTGTAGCCTGGCAAAACTTCTGGCTGGAGGATAAAATTATTCTTCTTACCTGGGACAACCCATTGTGGTGGCTGTTTTAATTTGGCAAAAGAACTGTTGATGGATTTGTATATCCTTCGTTTATCTCTTGTTGTAGTGAAGATATAAAGTCTCCTGTCTGTCAGATTCACCTGCCATTTTCTTTCTTTGGATTTCTTTTAAAAATATATTATTAACATTATTTGTTCTGTTTGGGTGACATACAAGATAAAACAGAAAAGAAAACACAAAGCCAATAAAACATTAATCAATAAAGCAGTTAACAATAACAAGATAACCATTTTGCATGGGGGGTTGCAGCAACAATAGATTAATACAGAAGGCTGAAGGGATGGATTCCACAGTGTTAAACAACCATGCTAAAACCACAGAATAATGCAGTGATTAATTTTGTTTGTTTGTTTAAAGATTAGAAGGTTTTAAGAGGCCTAGGAGAACAAAAAGGGCTTTGCAGCCTTAGCAGTTGCTTTGATTCTAGGCTTAAGAATTAGTTAACAATCAGCTGATGTATCTATAGCTTGCAGCATTCTTAGTTTCTTGCCCTCTTTTGACTTTGCTATGTGAAATTGGCTTTAAAATACAAGTATACTGGCAAGGTTTATTGATCAGCTGATATTGACAAAGAAATAAAGGTGGGTTTTTGTGTGTATTGCATAAAGTTTGCAAAATGCTGGCTCCTCTAGCAGGTAAGCCTGTAAGGAACTACGAAAACATCACAAAAAATGGTACCGATCCATGGCACCCATCAGATGTTCATGTCATTTTTTATTTAGAATATGTTATTAATTTTATGGTAAAATAACATTGATCAATTCCAACAATACCTGTACAGCATTATATGTTTATATCAGTCATGTATAAGAAAGAAACTGAGCAAATAACTATCAAATAACCAAATCACTGAATACATTGCCAAGTTTTCAGCTGTCTATTACATCATCTCTCCATAAGTTAACATTATTTTATTTTTGTATTTTTAAAAGTGCAAAGCAATTTATATGGTAAGTTCTTTATGTCTCTGGCATCTCTTTAATTATCTGTGCTGGAAAAATATTTTTCTTAAGGTGAGGAAGCAAGAAAATTACTTGAATAGGCTGGTTGTAGAAAGTGAGAAATAGTGGACTGGGAACTTTTTGAGTACTAGTACTAGACTGCTGATGTGATGGGCTGGCCATTGTGTCAGCATTTTAAAGGAAGCATTTTGCTGCTGCAGGGCTTTTTTGTAATGATCCCCTTTTTTCAAACATTCAGAAATGAGGACCATTGCTTATGGAACCAAAACAGTACCATTCACACACAAGAGGGATGTATGTATGTATGAATGAATCTTTATTTGCGTCAGCCAGTGGCATAGCGTGGGGGGTGCAGGGGGGGCCGGCCGCACCGGGCGCACCATCTGGGGGTTAGGGTTAGGGGGCGCAAATCCACGGGTTAGGGGGCGCAAATTACTTGCCCCGGGTGCTGACAACCCATGCTACGCCACTGGCGTCAGCCATCGGCCATAGCAATAAAACAACAATATGATATACAAAGGATAGAAATAAAAGGTCAATTATATAAAATACATTTTAGGGTCCCTCATTGGTCTTTCAATACTGTATGCAATTGCAGATGCTCCAAGATGATCATACTGCTTCATTTCCAGTCAGTGCATATCCTGCAACTTCCTACCTAAATCTTATCCCTTTTCATACCAAAAACTATCTGGGTTGCATAACACTGCCCCTCCCCTGCATTTTGCTGAACCAGAGCCCTTCAGGCAGCAATAATGTGGTAGTACTTGCAACTCCCAGTTTAGGCGTGTCTGAATGATGTGTGACTCTACACCTGCACATGACGCTGAACCCGGAAGCAGCCCCTAAACATCATAAAAGATGTCATGAAAAGGTATGGGGGGCTGAGGCGGAGCAGAGTGGGATTACACACAGATCTTGGCAGAAACTGGTGTCACTGATGGTCAGGTGGGTGGTGGAGGTGAGGCAGGCACTGCTACTCAAGGTAGTGCCTCATATTGACTCATCAGTGGACAGGATCTGGTATGGATTAAAAACTCAGCAATGGAAACACATTGAATGCACAGCAAAGAGCATGAACGCAGCCTTTGTTGGACAGTTGCAACTTCCCTGTATGCTGACTAAAGATGGCAGGGGACAGGTAAGCCTGACTAGGGGGGAAGGGAAGACTCCCTCCTTTGAGGGAAAGAATCAGCGGAGGTGTTGAATGAAATAAATTCTTAAAAGAAATTTAAAATTTATTATTTTTAATATTAATAGTGTGAAATAAACTGGGAGCCAAAGGGAAGAGAAGCAAGAGAGAGGAGGAAGGAGAAGAAAGTGAATGCAAAAGAAGCAGGGAGGAGGAATAAATGAAACTGGCAGTCTTTGGGAGATAATGTAAAAGGGAGGAGAAATTACAGAAGATGAATAGAAGTACTTTTGAGAGGTGTATGGAAAAGAGAAGAATCTTGACTAAGAGGTTTTCTTCACTCGGAGCCGGTGGATCAGCAAATTCTGCCTAAAAATGAGGATGCTGAGTGACGGTCCCTCAAGAACTAGGGCCTGTACTTCACTTGAGGGAAACTGAACTATTGAACTCCTTACCACAAGGAAATCACTGTGGCAAAGATTTTAACTATTTCCAAAGAGGAAATAGATATGTTTAGAAAATGTCCATAATTACCATCTGACTATGCCAGACTCCACCTCCAGCTGCCCTGATTATGGCGCTTGCTCCACCATTTTGTGACTGATCGGCCTCAGTAATTTGCATCTTTCCCAAGTGGGCCCTGGCAGTTGGAAGTTTGTTAGCCCTTGCTGTAGGCCATTTAGATGCATGACCTAAAAGAAAAGCTGCTCATTCATGATTCCAGGACAATGAAAATGCAAAAGGTCTTGAGCTTCAAAAGGCTTAGGTGACCCAGAAGAAACAGGAGCAATTGCTAGCCTAAAAAATGTGTCATGATCATGTAAGTCTATTTAGGCAAAAACACATAGAAGTAGAGACTTGTTTCCAAGGACAAATGTGTGTTTATCGCTGGTTGTCAATCAGTATGTGGTTTAGTTCTCAGTAGCTAGTCTTGAAAGACTTGTTTGGAATGAATCCTGCTAAATCATAGCAATATATGCAATTTAAACTCCAGCAATAGACGCAGTTTACATCAGGTCCTGTGCTTATTTGTGCTTTTGAGCAACTCCATTTATTTCAATAGTATCTACACTATAAATGAGTTGCAACTGTTATCTCAATTCACTGAGCTTAGCATGAACATAAGTTACTTTGTTGTTATAGCGGATTTTGGTCTTTTAGACAATGTGCAGCAAAACTGAAAATGATCCAAGCTTGAGCTGCTCAAACACAAAAGCCTTTATAGAGTCAAAAATCCATTCTGTTCATGCAAGAATAAGAGTTGATGAATGCAGATTGTATTGTTCTTTTGCTATAGCCACTTAAAATAAATCCTTCAATAGAACTTTTCTTTAGCTAGGTTTTTCATTATTTCCAGAGGCAAAGCTGGCAAGGCAATTTATAATTCAATTTTTGCTAAATCCACAACACCTAATATATATGTCAGGCATTTCAACAGCAGGGTACTTTGGGGGATAGGTGATAAATTGTGCTGATTATAAGTGCAAGCTGTTCTTCCAAAACATCCCATCAAAAAGAAGGCATAAGTACTAATAAGAAAATGTAACGTATCTTCAGAATGTCCAGAAACATAAGGGATAATCATTTCATGTGACCAGTTTCTTCTTGGAGTTTTATTGCTAAATATTAAGTTCTTACCTTTTCAATAAAGCTTCTCTGGTGTGGAAGGAAAATATCTGATAGGTGCACACAGCCATCCTATGCTAGCTGGTAGTATTTCAGCAGGCACAGGGCAATAATTCATTTCTGTCTTAAGAAAGGGCTTACTGTGGAAGCTGGAACATTGTCTGATTACACAAACTGATATGAAAAATAGAACTGTTATGATATAATCACCCCTGATCTTTGAAACATCTTTTCACAATACCAGTCTGAATTTAAAGGCTTAAATGGCTTGGGACACACATACTTAAAGAGCACCTCTTCCCATACCAGCTTAGATCTTCCATTTATGTCCTTCACCAGTTGCCTTCTATATCATAAGTGTGTTATTAAACCAGAAGGAAGAAGGCTTTTTTCAGTAGTGGTAACGAAGCTTTGGAGCACCTCAGCGGCTTGCCTGGCACCCATATTGCCATATGAGATATATGCCATTCTGGAACCTGAATTGGATGAAGGGCTACATATAAATATTTGAAACAAAAATGAGCAATACAATACATATTTACACAGAACTAAGCACAGTTGGGTTCAATGGCTCTTTTCGAAGGAAAATACACAAAACGGAAGATCTTTCAACTGTTTTTTCTGTCCATGAGTTGAAATAACCGGATGTTACACAGAATAAAGTAGTGCTGTGGTTATGATAGTGAGCTATGAATCTGGAAGTCCCCAGATTGAATCTCCCTTTGACCACCATAAACTTACTAGGTGGCTTTTGACAAGCTATTTACTTTCAAACACTCCACCCCTCAATTTTCAGTAAGAAGGCAATAATACTTGACTGCCTTCCTGTGGTGTTGCAAAGACTATAGCACAGTGTCAATCTTTTATCCCTTTATTCAAGGGATACAGGCTGGATCTAGACACATCAAGAAAGCATTTCAGGAAAACGTGTTCTAAACTTCATAAAGGGAAATCACGCTGGTGAAAGACAGGACTCCACAGTGCCATCTGGTATCACAATGTTATAATGCATATAAAGCGCTTTTTCTTTGCCATTGTAGTTGAGTCAATAGTGAGGGTTTATATGTTCTATTTAGTAATGTGCTTCTGAGGTGGAAATTAAACATTGGAAGCTAAACAGGACAGAAGAAAAATGACAGTAAACTAAGAAAAGGAAAGCAGGAAGAAACATGAAGAGGGCAGAAGCAAATCTAGGAAAGTCAGTGAAATAAAATTGATATGATCTGTTATATAAAACTTCATAAATACATAACAGGAGAAGGAGCAAAGATATGTTAAATCTGTCTACCCCACCCTGGTACAATCACAGATGTGCTTGCTGGGGCTGGTGGGAGTTGTAGTCCAATATGTTTGGAAGGTACCAGGTTGAGGAAGGCTGTTCTAGAGAAAGAATGTAGAGAAAGCCTGGAGCTACTTCATGGGGAAACTAAAGCTCCAATTTCAACTCATAATTTGTTTAGTTCTGCAGATAAAATTATGGAAAGCTTCACAAAGAGACTTCTTTCAGTTGTGATGGCTTCTATTGTATAAACAGGAAACATGTGACTTGACTATATTATTTCTTCAGTAATGTTGAAATGGTGGCTGTTACCAAAGAAGTGGCCTCAAATGTGACAGCTTCAGCAGTAAACAGCAAGTGTGAGTTTCTTGCACATCTTGTTTAATATGGAAGTTACCCTGTTTTACGCTTCTCTTTGTTAAAATAATTTTCTTGAGGAGGCTGTCCATGATGGTACATGATTAATGCTACCTGTAAAATGTTTAATTGGCATGATTTTATGTTGTTGTAGGCTACCCAGTCATTTGTTTGTACATTTTCTCTCACTAATGATAACAAGTGTCTAATTACCATCCGAATGTAGTTCAGTTGATTTAATGACAAGGCTTCTGCAGACTTATTTTGTCATGCAGACAATGGATTCACTTCCTTTCAAGTATGAAATTAAATCAAGCTCCAGTTAAGAGGCATTTAAAATAATACAGAGGAATAAATGAATATTTAGTTATCAAAAATTAAAGATACAGAGCTCTGAGACAGTAGGAATCAGATAACAGAGCTGTCATTGAATTCAGGGTACTAAATAGAAGCAAATGGTGAAATTGGCATTTGGCATCATTATTTGCAGAGATTTTAATTATGTAGAGAAATGTTATGAGAAATATGTTCTCAATAGTGATGATGATTTACGTATTATTATGATTTCTTATAATAATAATTCTGAGTATTTATATGACACTTTCAAATATTCAAAGTACTTTACATACCTTTTCTTATAAACTGTGAAGATTAACTCTTAATTGCAAGGCTGAGAGAGCATGACTTGTCTATGACCATCTTGGACATTCAAGGCAAACACAAGATTCAAACACAAGATTCAAAATGAGAAGAAGTAAATATATATAAATAGACCACTGAAAAGGGAAATCAAAGTTCATATGGGGATAAGAATGAAAAGAAGGGGGGAAAGAAGGAGCGAGTGAAGGTAAGGTGATTTGACTTTCCATAAGCTGCATTGAAAGGACAGAAATAAAACCAAACTAATGTCACACCCACTGTAGTGACTATACTACTGTCTTTCTTTGTGTACTTCAAGCTCAAACTCACAATAACGTCTTCATTTTTAGTTTACAGAGTTATACTGTTTCTGGTGTTCCCATGAGATAGAAAAGAAAAGGGATATTGGGGGTCACTTAGAGTAACAATAGTGTCAACACAGAATAAATTATTATAAAAAGTTTGCTCTGATATAAAAGAAAACAACCCTTGAACTATAGCTAGACTAAAAAGGCCAGGTATTGAAGCATTCCTCAAACAGTAAGAGTACAGATAAATGGTATCAATTAAGCCCTAGCAGTTCAGTTTTATTGGGTGGAACCTGACACGGTGGTCTAGGACTTTGTGAGTGCAACAAACATGTGTGTTTAATTAAATGTATAATTATTTCACATTGGGGTTCTCAGAGGAACAGCCATTTCCAAGGCACATCCACTTTGCTATTTCTAGAAATACCTTGGCGAGAAACAGGTCCTTCTAGTTGTTTTACAAATGTCTGCTGGTAGGCCATTGATAGTATATTCAATATTGCATTTCAGTACCAATCATGGCCCCAATATTATGGGGAAGCTCAGCTGAATCCACCCTTGTAGACCTTTAAAAAAGACACCATAAGGCCGCTTGACTCACCTGCCTTAACATACTACTACTAATAATAATTTATTATTTATACCCCACCCATCTGGCTGGGTTTCCCCAGCCACTCTGGGTAGCTCCCAATAGCATATTAAAAACATCAAACATTAAAAGCTTCCCTAAAGAGGGCTGCCTTCAGATGACTTCTAAAAGTCCGATAGTTGTTTATCTACTTCACATCTGATGGGAGGGTGTTCCACAGGGCAGGCACCACTACCAAGAAGGCCCTCTGTCTGGTTCCCTGTAACCTCACTTCTTGCACTGAAGGAACTGCCAGAAGGCCCTCGGAGTTGGACCTCAGTGTCTGGGCTGAACGGTGTGGGTGGAAGCTGTGGAAGCATCCATGTTGCTTGTTTTTGAGAAAACAGAGTGAAGAACTTGAGAGCATAGCAGGCTGATTTTTAACACTGAAGCTCTGACACCAGATGCAATCCTCTGGCCATCGAATAGGGCAGCTCCACATAGAGTGCATTACAGTAATCCAGACTTGAGGTTACTAACATTTGGGTCACCTTCCAGTGTTTTGACCTATGAATGCAATGGCATAAACTGATGAACACACTATAAAAGCAATATTTAATATAATCAAGTGTGCGGAAGGACTCCATTCCAGTTAAACAGATACAGAAATGCACTGTACCCAGTACTTGAATTTATTTATGCCTGTTCTGCAATGATTTCTATACCTTCTTAGATCCCCCCTCATCCCAAAATCTCTGGTTATGACCTTGACAGTATGCAGTATTGTGTATATGTTGTAGCATCAAAATTTCTTGCTGGGGGCACAAAGCCATTTTTATTTCTTTTTATTTATTGAACACAAAGCATTTAGTGTCTTTTGCTCAAGGCAAAACTTTTTTTTATATTCAAAAGAATAAACTCACAATGCCAAATATAACACCTAGCCAAATGACAAGCACAATTCATTTTTGTCCTTTTGATTTTCACTGCAGCTGAGTTTCACACCAGAATAGAAAGTACAGCTGTGCAGAAAAAATAGGATTGACTGTGCGTGTATAGCATGTGTCACCAAACAAGAAATAACTTCCTCATCTGTACTATTTGGGGTTGTTAATACTAATACTAATAATACTAATACTAATACTAATACTAATACTAAAATGCTACTACTGCTGTTGCTGCTACTACTACTACTAATAACAATAGTATACTGCCCTTCATTCGTATATCTCAGAGCGATTCGCAACATGAAAATGCAAGATAAAAAAATTACAAAATACATAATAAAAACAAAAACAAAGCAAAAACACAAGCACATTTAAAAGGGAAGCACATTTAAAAGGGTTGTTATTGTAGGACTTCCGGGTTGGTGCCATCGCCGAATGGCGGACTCCCTCCGAGCTCCGGAGGGAGTCTGCTCGGCAGGGGCTGGGTCCTACCGCGCCGGCGATGTGGGGACCCTTAAAAACCATGGGCACGGAGCCCGTGGACATGGGTGACTCGGCTGGCACCGCTAGCGCCCTTCCAACTCGTGAAGGAGCCTTTTTAAAGGCTATGGATCGGGTGCCGGGGAGTGGCGTGGTGCTTTGAGTCCTCTGCTTTCCCTGCCGAGCGCAGCCGCATGCCATTCGACGGAGAGCGCTGACTTCTTCCATTGGAAATTCGGACTATTAACAACAACCCGTGAGTAATTGGGAAACCGGGTTCAAAAGGAGAAAAAAAGGAATTTTTTTCGGATTTGGTACGAGCGGGGGTGACCTAAAAAGGAAGTCAGTCCCCCCCCCCTATTGTAAACATTCTAAAACAAGGACTGGGTAACCAAGGTCCAAAGAGAAGTATATTTTTGATAAAAATCATTAATTCCACGATGGGAAATTATAAGAACTGTGCTGGAGGAGAAGAGTGGAGGGGGAGAAGGAAAATGCAACCCCCCCTGGGAACCGGGGCGATTCGCAGAGCCTGGTGAAGAGAGACGGAGACTTTGACAGCTGTCAAAGTAGCTGTCAAAGCTGGAGAATATAAAGAGGACTTTGTTATGAGGACTTTGCTGGTTAATTTTGTTACAATTGGCTACAATATGGACATAAACTGTCGGAAAACAAGGAACAACAATTTGACTTTTGGATTAGAGGATACAAAGTTATTACAATCCCCCTAGAGGGGTTTCGGGACATTACAAGAACGGTCGTAAGTGGAAAAATACTCTTGGATTCGCACAGGACTTGCTATCTTCTGGGAAAGCTGCAAAACTGAAATAGTATTTTGTCTACAGAGGTGTTTACACTAAAGGAGACAATAGAATTTTCTATTGAAGAAAGGAAGGGACTGGACGTAAGTTTTTGTTCCTGAACAACAAACCTCTGTAGAGATACCAGATTTCTGAATTAGAACATTTTAGCAGCTGAACAGGACAAGAAACCTGAGAAAGTGAGGAATAAAAAGAACAAAGGACTGATTACGACACGGAAAGAACAATGGGAGGAGTGGTAAAGACCAAGGAAATCAAAGGCCTCTGTTAGATTGGACGTTTGAAGCTAAACATTATTAAAATAAATGAATTAAAAGAAAACCGGCAAGGTGGAATTGGGGAGAAATTTGGCCATGGACTTGAGACCTCCAGGCTGATAACATACAGACTGATGGACATGGGGAATTCAAACCGGGGAAGGGGGGGGAGATTTGGAATCCAAAGGGTGTGTAACCATATCTTGAATCTTTTTATATCTTTTATCTTCTATTTCTTTATATAACTTTTGTATATCATTGTATTTTGATTGGACGTGTTTAAAAAAAGGGAATTCGTGGAAGGAAACCGGGGTGGATCTTGGGGAAAATCTTTTTTCTTTTTCTGTTAATGATGTGGGATGGTGGTAAGATTGTATAATTTAAATTGGATAATGGGTTAAACAAATTAAGTTTTAAACTGGGAGTGAGAGCTTGTAGAACCAAATTAATGAAAGGGGAACACAGTCGGGAGGGGGAGGGGGGAGTCCCCGAAAGTAGGCAATGAAAGTAAGGTTTTGAGTATATTCTATCCTTTTTTTCTTTTCTGTATTTCTATATTTTTGGAAACTTTAATAAATATGATTTAAAAAATAATAATAAAAGGGTTGTTATTGTAGTTTTTGGAGTGGTTTCTGTAACTAGAGTAAATTCTAAGCAAATATTTACTGCTGTTGTAAAGTGTACTAATTGCATTAAACGTAAATTATTAAGTTTAAATTTTGTGACTCCTGTTGCATGAAATCCTTGCTGACCTTTCTTCTTCTAAATAAGGTTCTCTATCCAGTTAGACACAAGGTACCTTGCCACTTAATATAGCAGGCTCTTTCGGTTCCTTTGTTATTTGATCAATGGGAATCAATGGGTTTGATGAGGTTATCTTTTTCAATTCACCTTGCTGCCCAAGCATCTTTATAAAAAGTACATGATTATTTCCTGCACACAGAGGAACAGTTATTTCAAATATGTGGAAATGTCCCGTGCTTTGAATACCAGGAACTAGCTCCTGACCACCATGACCCAAGAAGTGTAAGACAGCTCAGGCCAAGGTAGCTGCCAAAAAACGAGCAAGTTCTGACGTACAAGCTGCTAATGGATAACATTCATAGCAAAGACAATGGATACAATCTGGAAATACTGGGTGTCAGCCAGAGAAAGCTGGAAGTCTGAAAGTTGCATTGAAACTGATTGGGCTGAAATACCTAACGGTGCCAGATGGAGTCAAAATATTGTACACCTCCAACAAGTAGATGAAGTTTGCTTTGTGTTTTGTTTTGTAACAGATAAGATTTGGAGCCAATTTTCTTACTGATTCCAGGAATATAGAAAGCTATGGCCCCAACAGAGGGAAATTAAGACAAAAAAATAAGTCTCACCAATAACATTGGGATCAAAGTATTCACAACTAACATAAGTCCTGTTAATTCCAAGGGGACTTAAGTGGGACTTTCTCTGGTTTTTTCTCTGGAGTTTTTATGCTCAAATAAATGAAGCAAGCAAGTCCTTCTTTGGTTTTATCACAAAAATCATATTGATGCAACAATAATTTATTTTTGTACAAAATGAGGACTTCTCTGTTTTAATTGACATAAGGGTCCCCACTCTTAATTTGCCACCTTTAATAAGCTATCTGCTAAGACCGCCCCCTCCATCAGTCAATCACCACATCTTCAGCCCACATTAGTATATATATGACACTGGGAAATTTCTTTTGGTCTCAGTATGCCTCACTTTACACTTGCTTGTACTGAATCACATTTGATGTTCTAATGCCCATTTACCCAGTTTAGAGAGATCAATTTGGAATTCCTCACAATCCCTTTCTATTTTGACTACAGTGGAACCTTGTGTTATGTACCGTTCCCCGTACCGTTAGTGGAACTCATAACGCTGCGGGTTATGAGTTCCACTAACCCGGAAGTAGATGCTGCTGGTTGTGACCTTTGTCCCGGGATGTGAGCGGAAGTTGTGCGCCGACAGCACAGCAGCAGCGGGAGGCGCCATTAGCGAAAGTGCGCCTCATGTTACAAGCAGTTTCAGGTTGAGAACGGACCTCTGAAATGGATTAAGTTCCTAACCGGAGGTACCACTGTACTTTGAATAATTTACTATCAACATCAGCAAATTTACTGCTTGTCCTTAAGTCAACTCATTTATGGACAAGTTAAAATGTACAGGTACCAATACCAGTCCTTGGGAGACTTCACTTTCTACATCCTTTCATTGGGAAAACTCTTTATTCCTATCGTGCTTCCTGTCTAGGGCTGCCATATTTCGAAGAGCAAAAAAAAGTGGACACGTTTGCTGACTTCTAACAATGGATCACTATGATGACTTTACCCATGAAAAAGAGGACGTGTCTTGGAAAAAGAGGACATATGGCAACCCTACTAGAGGATCTCTCCTTTTATTCCATGACTGCTAAGCTTACCCAGACATCTGTTATTCCATGACTGCTGGGTTTACTTAGAGCTGACATCTGACTCCAGATCCTCTAGGCTGATGGATCTGGTCTGGCTGGTCCTTCCTAATATGAGTTGGAGCCTAGCCTGGTGCTGCAGGTGGAGGCCCTCCTGACAATAGTTTGCCATGTGGATACAGAGTTGAATAGGAGTCATTTAAACTGGCCTTTATTTTGTAGCCAGTTTTGTGAGCATTATCTCTGACCCAATTTTCGTGTTAATTGTTAGCACGCACTACTCATAATTGGATGGCAAATATCCAACTAGGATGCACCATCACGTGGTGACAGTTGGTTTTTACCATGCGAGATAAACTAAGATCAAGAAATGGGTGTGGTTAGGTAATCTCAGGGTGTTTTTTTATTTAAAAAAATCTTCCAATTTCATCAGATCTAAATCTTAAACTCAGTAATGTACTTAGCATATTTACTTGCCAGATCTGCTTCACCTAGCTATTAGCATATATCCCTGGCATACAGGCCACATTATCTACTAATTCAACAGGATGTAAATCACTGTTGAAGTAATTACGTCTGTTCTACTGATTTATCCCTCGGTGCTGTATGCCTGAGCACTTATTGACCTGCACTTTGCTTGTGACTATTGCTAATTTAAAGAACTGCCTTTGAGAAACTTTCATTATCTTTCTAGATCCAATTAGTGAGGACTATTCTCCAAGGCCATCTTAAAAGAATATGCCAAAGACAAGGAGGGGCATTATCATTTGTGTATCCTTGTCTGTTGACTATTAGTGGTGGTCAAAAATCACCTTTATAATAATCCTTTTAGAAAGGCTTGTGATTATGGTTTTTATTGCTTCACTTAGACTTGAGAGTTTATTAGTGGTGTTTAGCCTCTGGCCAAGAGTGTTTTAATGTCTCCAGATGGTACAATGTCTGGCACTTAACATTTGGGGAGATATCCCCCCCCCCCAAAAAAAAATCATAAGAGCATAAAGTACTTTTTCTATAATGATCTTCATCTGCTATTTTCTAAACAAGGTTGTTGAATTAAATTATCATTTGCTGTTAATATGATTTTTTTTCTTGGCAAGGGGCTGCTTGGTTTTGTTCAAAATTTTAAAAATGCTATTTTGCTTATTGCATAAGTGGTGGAGTTTTATTTAATGTCTCTAGCTTTGGGTACAAAACCTTTGTGGCTAAATGTTCACAGAACTGTGTGTTATCCAAAGTTCAGATTTTACAAATTGGAAAAAAATGAGACATTGCTGTAACCTCATTTGCTCTCCATAAAGCAGACCCACCAAATATCATAATGGTACCATAATCATGTACCATTGCACAGCACTGCTTATATTAAAAACAAAACAAAACATTTAAGAAATGGCATTCACTATTCCCCAAAATGTCCCAGATGCTGTGTCAGTCAAAATAATTTGGGGAAAAGAAAATGATGCTTTATCTGACCATGGAGGAGAGGTGGTTCATTCTAGTCTATGCTTTGCACCCAAAGAGATATTAAAGTAAGCCCCAGTTGAGTCTCCCTTGCATAAACATTCCACAGTTGAAGTGCCACTGCTGAGAATGCGCTCTTCTCAGCCATCACCTGTCCCAACTTGGATGTTGGGGGAATCTGGAAAAGGACTTTTGTTAATGATCAAACTGCATAGGAACATATGGCTGTAGCAGTATGTTCTGCCTAGAATGTGGGAAACAGAGAAGGCTACCCTCACCAGTGCCTATCTATTTTTAAGAAAGCATTGTTACTTTGTTGTCCCAACTTTCCTTTGAGGCTAGTGTCTAATGGTATTAAGGTGTACACGTCTTTATTCTATATTTCTTCATTCTAATTTGTATCAAAAGACTAATAAAAACAAACTTTCTGCCATTGTTGAATGGAAATTGTGGAAAACTTCATTGCTAAACTCTTAGTTTGAGGTCAATAGGGAAACAATAAATTCATAAAAAACTGGGAAATCTCTATTCATTTTGGGTATGTGTAATACACAAACTATTTGTCTGTCTAGCAGAGTGCTGTCTGTGTGGGCTAGCAGTGCCTCCCTAATGTCTCAGTCATTTCATATAATCACTGCTTGCGTCTTTTTAAACTTGAGATGATGGGAATTAAACCTGGGACTTGCAGCAGGAAAACCATGTACTCTGCTACTGAGCTCTACTCCCTCCTCTAACCAAAATCTGTATGCAATAGACATCTTCTTGATGGTTTGTTTGGTCATGATCAGAGGGAGAAAAGATGATCCAGTATTTACTGTGATGCATCAGTAATACTATCTTTCTAGTCAATGCCAGCTATTCATGTTAACTTTCTCCACTTTACTGATATCCTGTCTCCCTTTGCAGTTGAAGTATGGGAGTTCCTCAAGTTCACTTTTGGTGAAATTTATCTCAGAACGCAGTCTTATCATCAAGATCAGCTGTCATCTGCCAAGTAAGATACATAACAATCTTGCTCCACAGTTTTTACTGTTGTTATCAGGAGAAGCCCTCAGGCCTAGTTTTCAGACTCCTTAGGTCCAAATGGATTATTAATGTATCCTGCAAGTTCTCAGATAGTATTATGTGATGGGTATGCTTTTATTTATTGGGGGCATTTACACTTTGAGCATCGAGTTTCATGCCCAATCACAAATCCAGTCACAAATTAAACATACACAGATCAATGGGGCAGCATCTAAAGTGATCAAACTGAATTGTGGCATTGTTACTCTGCTGATCCGGTGACAAAGATTCCATTTAATAAACACAGTTGCCATTTAGCAGTAATTAATCAACCAACTGAAATGTCACACTGAGGTCAAAGAAACCAGAAGACCAAATGAGGGGAACATGAAAACTGAGCTGACATACAAAATGTGAATGCAGTGCCAAGGGAAGTTAGGAGGCATTAGCAGCGGTGAAACATTTAATCCCAACTTCATTTTAACATTTCAGTTCAAAAATAATCACATTCCCTTGGTTCAAATTAAGGTCACTTTTGTAACTTTCAGATGCTATTTCCTCCGAATAGCCTGCAGAGATGCTTAGAAAGGCTGGTGCATTTTACAGATGTGCCTCTGTTCGCTCATGCCGTCTGGTTCCTTTTCCTCTTAATTTTAAAATGACTCCTTGCTTGGCTGATATTGCTTCTAACTTAGTCTGAAAGCAAGAGTAAGCAGCGAAGCAGCACACGTTTTAGAGAGGAGCCACATGGTTATGCAAAGCTGCTTCAAAGAGGCCTTCACCCTTTCTTCTCCCTAAGACGTTTCCTTTCTGTTCCCCAATCCTACCACAACAAACACAGGACTGTGGACATCTTACAGAATGCTATTCCTCCCTTACTTTGTGGAAATGCTATTAAGATGACCCATTCTGCCCTTAAATGCATTGTTACTTTATTTGCTTTCCTTTTGAGATACCAATGATACACTTCCATCAAGGGTACAGTTTAGTGAGATGGATCATGCTTAGGTAACTTGCAGTTCAAGGAAGTCCTACCTTAGGTTGTTTACATGAACATGTTTTAGAACAGCTATTTAGCTTCCATTTATTCCACCCTCCTGCCCAGCTGTAAGTGTGAATGCCGGCAGTGAGTCCATAGGTCGCTGATAAACTGAACCCCCATTTGGCAGGCAGGGAAGTTAGAATGATAAGGCACTTGATTTATGTTTTTCTCTGTCACTAGATTTTCAGTAAAGCTGTGCAGCCAGCCTTAACAGAGTGAGTTTTGCTATCACCTCTGTTGCTTTGGCTTTAAGTGTACCAGATTCTTGAGCTTCTTCCCTTAAGAACAGGAAAGATACATATCTATTAAATGCCACATTCCCCAAATCTCTTATTCTTGGATCTTCTGGGAAGTTTTTCCATGACTGAAACTATACTTTGTTAAACTAATGTGCATTTCATGCTGCTATGAATTAGGGACAGTTTTATACTTCACATGTTTGTATTACTAACCACACTGAATAATAATTGAACCATAGTTAGTTATGAAAGGTGTAACTGGAATATAGCATGGGGAATTACAGTACAACCCTAGGTGTGTATTCTCAGAAGTAAGTCATTTTAAATTCAAGTGGATTTACTCCCAGGTAACTGGAGTTAGGACTGCAACCCTAATTCAGTTTAATTATTTAGTTAACTAAACGAAACAAACATACAAACAAAAACAACAGGACACCAAATACAACATAAAACAGTGACATCTCCTAGTACTGTTTTTCTTCTTAAAAATCATCCTCCATTAACCACCATGAAATGCTGAGCAGCAAATCTGGCTTCCTTAAACATAATAATTTTATTACACTCAGAAACAAGGAACTCACTTTTATCAGTATCATTAACTCCCTTAACCTATATCAACAACTCTTCAAGCTGTTTCTTCCTTGGCAAATTAAAAATTGGAAACCACAATATAATATAATAATGTGTGTGTGTGAAACACACAAAAATGCATTTTATGGGGAAATTGCTTCGCAAAAACCTGAATTTTTGCAGAATTGCACACAAGCATACTTGCATAATTGGAAGACATTTGTGTACATGAAGAGAAATCCTCGCTAAAATTTTGATGATAAAAAAAGCAAACTGATATGGAAATGTGCAGAACTTAACTCAAGACTAGAAAAATGAGAGAAACCAAAACTGTTCATACCTAGTGCTGTGACTGCCCAAAGGAAGAAAATAGTACAGTATCCTCAATTCAAACATATATGTTTCAGTCCCACAAAATGTTTTGATAGAAGGATAAACAGCAAAAACAGATGGGAGCCTACTATATTCCATATATAGAGGGAAGCAATATGGATACATTATTTCTTTGGTATTCTTCTAATTTAGCAAGTTCTTCTAAACCAAAACTCACACACAGACTACGTATGCAGACAACTGTGCCAATCATTCAGGTAATGCATGAAGGAGAATGGAGTCTTACCTACTAGTCATTTCCCCTGGCCCTGGCATGACACTTGACCATGATCCCCAGTGGTTGTGTAGTGTAAAAGGGCACCTATGTGCACACAACCGTACCACACAGTCCCACTCACATGTGTGCATTCAGGGGGTGCATGAGAAAGATGCCTGCATTTGAATGCAGCCAATTATGACTATTCTCACCTCTGTCTATACTCTTTACATCTTCCAAACAACTATTTCACAGACTGCTTTCTGATCTTTTATTAATACATCAATGGATGTAAAATACAATATCCGATGGGCATAAAACCAACTTCTACACGAATACATGACACCAGTGTACAGACTTAACAACTTCCTTTTCAACAATTTCTGTCCTGAGATTGGGGGGGGGGGGTTCAGCCTCGTCCCCACATACTTTGGGGAGGGGATCAACTGTCCTCAGACCCATAGAGTTGACACCTATGCCCAACATAAATACTGTGGAAGAAAAGGCAACAAAACTGGGAATACATTAATCTATATCAACTGTATTTTCACTAACCCCAAAAGCATTTTGCCAGCTACTAGTAGCAAAAAAAATGTGCCCATGTCTCCAATGGCATTGCACATGTGGTGCCCTCTCAAGAAAGCGGCAATTGAATCAGTCTGCCCACTCAGTTTCCTTGACCAGTTTATCAGAAGCATTATAGCTAGATTAGAAAGCTACATTGGGAAAATGAACTGCATTTCCCCCTCCCCACCATGTGTGACTCTTCAGGCAGCTAGGTATATGCATGCAGAAGATTTTGGACACACCAATGTGCATCTGATGAAAAACTGCTCTGATGAAAAACAGAACAGTATCATGCCATTCTGTCTTACTGGCATGTATCCAATGTCAAACAGAGTCACAGTTTAATGCTGGGCATACTGTTGTTTCCCCTATGTCTTAGAACTTTACATACAAGTCATTAATACAGGCCTTTGCTTTGTATTTTGCTGTTAGTATTTTGTGACCACAAAAGTGCTTTGCTTTCTGTGCTTCAGGGTCTTCATCTTTCAGTCACCCTGTTCTTGAATTTAGCCATTATTTTAAAAAGGCAGCTACATTCCATTACCCACTTTTTGCACATCCATAGTTTATCAGTAGGTGGATCCATAACTCCTGCTTCTCATTCCCCGAACAGCTGCTGCCTCTCCGCTTTTGTGGCTTCCTCTTGCCCTATGGTAAGCTATAAAACTGTTTATATTCATTGCCGAAGTATTTTCCCTATGTGTGCTTAGGGACTATAAACCTCAAATATTTCTTCACCACTAATGGGCACAAAAAGAAAATGTTTCTAATCCTTTGTTTACTGGCAGCACACACAGTACCTAGTGTTTTACACTAGTATGTGCCCATGAATCAAATTCTTCCACCAGTCTGCTTAAACCCACTGAGATACAAGAATTTAGCTTTATGCAGATAAAAGAGCAAAGCAAAAAAATGAAGAAACCTGGACTCTTTCCCAATTTTATATGGATTATTTCAAATGGGATTTCTCTAGATTTAACGGATTGAAGATTTTTATTTATTTCGGATTAAATAAAAGTTATATATCTCATTTGTCATCAGATTCTATATCTCGTTTGTCATCAGATGAGTTGGCATCCAAATAACTTTAAAGGGTACCAGTTAAACTGACCATATTGTTATGGATTTGGGGTACCAGAGTTTGGGGGTGCAAAAGTGCCCATAGTTCTGATAAGTTACTGAATGTTAGAAAATTCTAAATGCGTGGAACCGTCCCCTGGGATGGAAGTCATTAAGCATGACAAAGGTGTTGATGGCCCATCAAAGGAAGATCGTTGGGTCTGTGAAATGTAGGTTGCCATGGTAATGTGGGTATGATGTCACACAAGAAAAATGTTGTCCTTCTGAAAAACAGAGGTCTGGAGAAGGGGGTTGAGCAGACAGAAGGTGATGTGTTGCACTTGGCAAGGCATTCTGGGAAGAAGGAGGAGGATGTAGGAGAACTCCATGCAGCCACTGGTGGGATGAGGCTGCACCGAGAGACCGGGGGCCATGACAGACTGCTGTTTTTGAACCAAACTTGCTGAAGCTATGAGAGGAGCAACAATAGACTCTACTCTCTTGGGGTGTAATGTTCTGCACTGCCTGCATTGAAGATTTTAGATGTAAATATATGTAAATTAAATCAGAATGGGGCAGAATGGAGTGGGGCTCAAATGGGCCACAATGGGGGCAAAGTGGACTTATGCATGCTCCACCATCACATGCAATGACCCAGAACATGACCTCTATGCAAATCGGGGGTTGCCTGTACACATAATTGCAAACAACTTTACCCTTCAGCACAGTGCTTTGTAGGATTAGACTGGATTCAAAACATTGTGGCTGGGGAAGTTCAGGTACACCCATTAAGGATTTCATCTTTTGTTTCAGTGAGAAAGTCAATACACACAAAGGAATAGATAGCTGTAGCTTCACCTCCATTACCGTGAATAGCAATACCAATAGCCTTACCAAGTAGCAATAGGGGTGAATGAGAATGCACACAGAGATCAAGATTTATAACCTTGCATTTAGTTTCCTTAAGGCCCTTTCTATGGCAGTTTCTAATGTGTTTGTTGGACATATGCACATGGTATTGCATCCAACATCAACAGCAAGGACATTCTCAATCCAATAAAATCCAAGCTGTTTGTTATTTAGATGCATTGCTAGTTTAATTAGGTTCCTCAAACAGTAGCCACAAAATATTGTCTTCCATGCACTCTGGAAGCCAAGAACATTTTTGTCTCAATCCACTAGTGTTTGGAGAGTAGCCAAAGCTATCTGGAAATGCAAATAGCCATCTTTTATGTTCAGAGGGACCTCAATTTGTACAAACCATTTAGGAACATCTTAGAATATAAATCATGCAGAATAGAAGGCTTTTGTCTCATAACTAGCCCATCCATAGCTTCAGGGGGCAAAAATTACATTTCATTTGAACCCGTAGACTACATATGGCTTAAATTAGTTTCATTTTCATTTTGTGAGTTTTATGACTATTTTAAAAAATAATTTTCCTGTTTCCTGAGCAAATTACACAAGACATCTGCCCTATATTTAATCTAGGAACCTCATAAAGGCAAGAGGCAGACATTTTATGAGATATATTATAAAAATTAGATAATTATCTTGTTTATTTTAGCAGTTTCTACTTAGTGTTTTAACAGTAGTCTCCCGTTAAAGACTTAAACATTCAGTGTTGCAGTAGGCCAATGTAATGCTCAGATATAACACTAAAACTCATAATACTAATACTAAAGCAGCTTAATCTTATGAGCTGCTGGGGCATGCATCCAACTGGTGTGAGTTGGGGCATCACAAGGCTGAAGCAGAACTGAGGGTGGCAAAGTGGTATGTTTAAATCCAGGCCTACCCTAATCACAGAAAAAGCACGGAGGGTGGTGTGCATAGTGATTTCTAAAGCAAAAGGGGTATGCAGGGAGAGTAGGGGGGAGCTGAATTTTCTCCATCTGGAGACAAGAGATCACAGCTTCCTAAAGCCACCCCCCTTAAGTGCTTTCCCCCCAGTTAAACTCTCTTCCTGTATTGGAGCTCAGCTAAGAAGGAAAGTACAGTACCATACACAAAAGACTGCAGGGAGATAAGACCATAGGGGATGGGGCAGTTTATCAAGCCCCTCCATGTTGCATTTGCTGTAAAAATCATACCTCCTTCCCATGTTTTACAGGGTTGCTCTTCCACTAAAACCAACAAAAGCTAAGAAGAGAGGGAAACCACACTTTCATACTTGAGAGGGGAAACCATCAAAAATGTGTGAGTGTGTTACAAGGCAAATTATCTGAAGCACTGAAACACTGAAACACTTTCGCTCCACGAATGACTTACTCCATCGTAGTTAAAGCACAGCCCTGCTTTATATTATGCATTGTGAGTGCTGACATAAGAAGCTGATGATATGAGTAGTTAAATGAGAATTCCACTATTTGTCTAGCTTTAGGTATATGAAAAGAATATTGTGAAAATCCGAGAAGTGTGAAAATCTGAGGGCAGCAGCTTATACATTTGCCGAGTTTCGTTGTGAACCAGCTCATTTTTCAGGCAAGTCATAAAGAGGCTCAAAAACAAGCATTTCACTGTTGGGTGTTTTTCTTTTTTCAAATGAGGTTATTTCCATGTGACTGCTATTCATCTGACATCATTACTGACATACCTTCCATTAGTGTGGTATCTGATTAAGGCTTCCAGCCACATTGGAGCCAGACATAAGTAGTCCAAGTAAGGTGGCTAAGAAAAATTAACATGTCAGTATTATTCAGAGGTGAGAGTGTCTGTCTTGATTTTGGTTTGGTCAAATAGGATTGAAACTATAGGTACTCAGAATAGGAAGCTTTTGAATATCTTTGAGGCTTTGGAAGTAGCTGATATTGTTGCATAGTACCAAACTGGAGCTGAGGATGAAACTAAAAGCAATAAAAGAGCAGTAAATTAGGACTGTAATTCTTTCTTTCTTCTTCCTTTGCACTGTCAGTATGTTCCTCTCATAGCCATCTCATGTCAGGAGGTGACTTGCGATGAAGAGGAGTGTTTGGGTAGATAGAACAGCATTTATATTTGGTACCAAGTTTAAATGATGCATGTTTGTTTTGGATAAGTGAGTTGTTAGTCTTTCTATTTGGCCAATCACAGGGTTGGGTGGGGATGAGCACGCTAGCACCTCTACCTCTTACTGAAGCAAATGTTGGCAGAAGGAAGTCTGCCCTACATAGGCTCCCTGCACAAAACAGACCCATGGAATATTGGGCTTTTAAATTCTGTGGGAAGCCAACACAAGTAGAAAAGAGTACCTGGTTTCCTTTTGCTTTTTGAACACAAAAAGATTGAGAACCCAATCACTCACCATAATTGCTTAGCTTAAGGCAGAGATAGCTAACCTGGTGCCTTCTAGAAGTTGTCCACCAGCCCCATCCATCAAGGCAAATTATGAGGAATAATGGGAACTGGAGTTCAACTACATCTAAAGGGCACCATGCTGCTATCTCTGGTTTAAGGAGATGATATGGAACCTGTGGCTCTCCAGCTGTCATTGAACACCATCATCTTGACTATTGGTTGGCCAGAGCTGATGGGAGTTAGATACCAACAATAGCTGGAGTGCCATAGGTTCCCTATCCCTGGTTCAAGGGAAGAGTTAAGGTGCTCACAAATTTATTCAGCAACTTAAACTTTAATTTCATGTGTGTAGCTTTGTGGATGAGTGTGTAAGCACCTTAAGGGGTTTTGTGCCTAGAATAAGCTGTTAGAATGCAAATGATGTTTGAGGCTCCTTCTGCTGATGTGGAGAAACTACAGCTATTGAGTTCTTCTAAATAAGATTCAGTAACACGTTGCTGAGATGAAATTGTTCTTCAGAAGTTCAGCGAGCTGGGACTGAGTAGTTCAGCTGATAAGGCCCTGGCTCTTCACTTATAGGACAAACAGTTCAAGCCTCTTCCAATTTCATAAGTTAATTTAGTTATGCCAGCTATGCTTACAATGATAATACAATAGACATGCCACACATAGCTGTCCTTGTATGGCTACACCGAACTATAATAATAAAAAAGAACTGAGGGCCTTGACTTGGCTTTATGATGGCATGTGTGGACCTAGTGTAAATGATGCAAATAACGTGGTAAAAATGAGCAACAATTTCAGCCCAAACCTTGGCTGTCATTTGTCTGCACCAGAAAGATGTTACAAATACCTCTTGAGTCCAGCGCTGCAGTAATGGTGTGCCTATTCCAATATGTTCTTCACCTTTCAGTGTCGTTTTGAAGTGCCTCCAATCACGATAACAGAAAAAGACACTGATTCTTGCAGGGGGGGAAAGTGTGTATATGTGTGTGTGTGTGTGAATGTAATAAAATGTTGTAACATTGCAGAAACACTTTACTACAGGGTGTTGCAAGCAATGGTGCCACTTCAGTAGTACAGCATTGAAGTGCCAGTATGTGAATACTAGAAACCCGGATGCACATCCCTCCTTAATCACTCTCTATCATATAGACAGCAGGTTCTTTTAAAAATGCTTCCAGGTACATGGGGGCAGCCATCATTTTACCAGTGAATTCCCCAGGAAGTAACTGTACATAACGATGTACAATCACTTCCTGGAAGCATTTTTTAAAGGATTTTTTAAAAAAGTATGCTGTCATGAACCTGCTTAAGAAGTTAAAGGAAGAAAGAGGCACACCTCGAAACACCTCATAAGTACAGTATGAAGTAATTTTTTTTCTTTAAAAATGTTTAGGGGTACTCTCATTTTCCTACTCCTGTTGAAATACTCCCCCTCAATGAGGCCAAACTTAGATTCACAAAATGTTTAGGGGTATGCGTACCCCTGCGTCCCCCCAGAAAAAAGCACTGACAGTATGAACTCATAAGCGCTTCAGTCTGTTGATTATGTGGTGTAATCTGCAAATCAACATTCTGATCCAACTATGAGTCTGAGGGGGACAAAATGAGAAATGTGGAGTGAACTGGAATCCTCCCCAACTCTGTTCTTGACCCTTGTGTATCCTGGCTAGTTTGTGCAAACTGTGGCGGGTTAACTGGATGGATGCAGGGTGCAAAGAACACTTTGTTGCTTGTTGGTGTGGTACAGTCACTACTGGGAATAAAACCCCACCCTGGACAGGGTTTTATGCCAACTACTGCCCAGTCATCAATATACATTTTTTGGAGCAGGGTGATTGAGGAGCAGGTTCTGGTTCACAGGCAGTTTCTCTTGGATGAAAGTGATTCTCTTGATTCATCCAAGTATCAGTTGAAGACCAAAAGAGAATCAGTCTTGGTCACCCTGGTGGATTACGTTTTTCAGGAGATGGACAAAGGGACATGATCTAGTTTATTTTCCTTGCTCTCTCAGTGGCTTTTTATATTGGTGAATACAGTATCCTCTGCCAGTGGCATAACATGGGGGGCAGGGGGCCCGTGGCCCCAGGCACGTTTTGTGAGGGGGTGCGACCCTGAATCCCACACTGGTTCCCTCATTAGAGCTTGGCTACAAAAAACTCCCTGCTTCTGACCTTCACTTTCCATAAGTTGAAAGGTGATGAAAACAGCAATGCAAGGTGGAGGGAAAAAATCCTTGCTGACCCCCCTCATGTATTGATGTTTCTCTTACTGTAATGCTGGAAAAGGACCTAAAAGATAAACAAACAAATTGGCTGAGACAGCTGAATCACTTACTCCTGTGTAGTCTTACTAACTTTGGTTTGGGTCTGGCATAAATGCTTTGAAGATATGATCTGTGTGCTGTGAATGGGAGACTGCCAATGAAATCTTCCTTTGCTGTGGGGAAAATATAATACATCAAATGACCTTCTTGTGTAATCTAGGTTTGTATCTTGCTGAAATGATTCATATTTTTTGGGTAATAATCCTTCTTTGTTTGCATCACTCTTGTGATGATCAAACTTCCCAGGAATGAAGAACCATGACACATAAGAGTTTATTAAGTTTTCACATTTGTCATGGAGCAAATATTCTGGTGCAAAGCCAAGTCTGCAATTTCCATGGAAGCATATTAAGAAGAGTTCAAATCCCTGGTGTAAACACACTTTGTATGAACTGCTTTGGATGTCTTCAAGGAATATATCAGAGATGCTGGTAGTGTGTGTGTGTGTGTGTGTGTGTGTGTGTGTGTGTGTGTGTGTGTTTATTACTATTATCCATAGCTTAATAGGACTAATGCCGCTTCTGGGCATAAGAATCTCATACATAAGAGACTATCTCCTTTCCCACTTACTGTGCTACCATCTAGGTAGCAAGTTTGGGCTGCCATCATGTACACAGCACCAGCCTAGACACAACACTAAAGAAATATATGATTTACAATGTCATCTGCTTTTATTTTTATTTTTAAAAATTAATAGCAGGCATATAGTGTGGATTTTTATCAAGACTGCAGCATGTGGGCATGGGATGTTTTAACCCATTCCTAACCCCCCCCCCCAGGCTTGCAACCGGCAGAAAGCCTCTGCTGTTACTGGAAGCACTGTTCTTTCCATTCACATGTACTCTTAGGCTTCATTGCTGCCGCCTTCATTTTTGCCCACACCAGTCCAGGCTCATTTAAAAATGCCTGCTCATGTAGTTCAGTGTCACCAGTGTAGAAGCAACTGCAGAGGTTGTAGCAGCCATTCATTTATTCAAAACACTTATATGCTGCTCTTAATCTGAATAAGTCAGGACAGGAAACAAAACCTTCAATAAAATAACCATGTCAGACCAATAAAATCACAGAAAGGCATTAAAAATATACAGAAATACAGCATATCAGATATATCTTAGCTAAGCATCAACAACAATTTCCAAAGGCTTGAGGTGTCTAAATGCCCATTGTAAAAAGATACCATGCTGCCAAAGAAATAAGATACTTATATATTAGATGGCTCTTGAAGCAAAGCTGTCAACCTAATTAGATATCAGTGCCTACAATGGTATTCCAACTGGTAGTCAGGATTGCTGTGTTAAGTAAATTGCTGGTTAGATACTCTACAATGGTTGGCTAATGTTTACTCAATGGGAGCTAAGTGTCAGGTGTTAATCATGCGAAGGGGTCTCCAGGTGAACACAAGCGATGGAGCCATGCTGTTGGCCTTGACCCTGAGGTCATGCATCTCTGTGGTTTCACCTCACAGAGCAGAGACATCTGCAAGAGGGAAGCACGGAGAAGCTTCCAAAGGACTTCAGATTCATAAAGGTCTACACATATAGGCTTCCCTCTTGCAACATGTTGACTTTGAAGGGTGGGTGGGATCAAAAGCCGTGAAATTGCATGAAGGGGCCTTCAGTGATGCACTGAGAGGTAGTGAGAGGTCTGAAGCACTAAAGGGGATGCAGAACATCTTTGAGTATATGAGGTTGGATGGCTGGTCTGCTGCATGGTAGAGAAACACATTATTTGCTAACATTTATGTTATATTTGTATATGGAAATAAAGCAGCAATTAAAACAAGGGACAGTGATGAAGGGGAGGGAGTATGTTTTGATTTTCATAGAATCATAGAATCATAGAATCATAGAATCATAGAGTTGGAAGAGACCACAAGGGCCATCGAGTCCAACCCCCTGCCAAGCAGGAAACACCATCAGAGCACTCCTGACATATGGTTGTCAAGCCTCTGCTTAAAGACCTCCAAAGTAGGAGACTCCACCACACTCCTTGGCAGCAAATTCCACCATCGAACAGCTCTTACTGTCAGGAAGTTCTTCCTAATGTTTAGGTGGAATCTTCTTTCTTGTAGTTTGGATCCATTGCTCCGTGTCCGCTTCTCTGGAGCAGCAGAAAACAACCTTTCTCCCTCCTCTATGTGACATCCTTTTATATATTTGAACATGGCTATCATATCACCCCTTAACCTCCTCTTCTCCAGGCTAAACATGCCCAGCTCCCTTAGCCGTTCCTCATAAGGCATCGTTTCCAGGCCTTTGACCATTTTGGTTGCCCTCCTCTGGACACGTTCCAGTTTGTCAGTGTCCTTCTTGAATTGTGGTGCCCAGAACTGGACACAGTACTCCAGGTGTGGTCTGACCAGAGCAGAATACAGTGGCACTATTACTTCCCTTGATCTAGATGCTATACTCCTATTGATGCAGCCCAGAATTGCATTGGCTTTTTTAGCTGCCGCGTCACACTGTTGGCTCATGTCAAGTTTGTGGTCAACCAAGACTCCTAGATCCTTTTCACATGTACTGCTCTCAAGCCAGGTGTCACCCATCTTGTATTTGTGCTTCTCATTTTTTTTGCCCAAGTGCAATACTTTACATTTCTCCCTGTTAAAATTCATCTTGTTTATTTTTGCCCAGTTCTCTAATCTGTCAAGGTCATTTTGAAGTGTGATCCTGTCCTCTGGGGTGTTAGCCACCCCTCCCAGTTTGGTGTCATCTGCAAATTTGATCAGGATGCCCTTGAGTCCATCATCCAAGTCGTTGATAAAGATGTTGAATAAGACCGGGCCCAAGACAGAACCCTGTGGCACCCCACTAGTCACTCTTCTCCAGGATGAAGAGGAACCATTGATGAGCACCCTTTGGGTTCGGTCAGTCAGCCAGTTACAAATCCACTGAGTGGTAGCATAGTCAAGACCGCATTTTACCAGCTTCTTTACAAGAATATCATGGGGCACCTTGTCAAATGCCTTGCTGAAATCAAGGTAGGCTACATCCACTGCGTTCCCTTCATCTACCAGGCTTGTAATTCTGTCAAAAAACGAGATCAGGTTAGTCTGACATGACTTATTTTTCAGAAATCCATGCTGACTATTGGTGATCACAGCATTCCTTTCTAGGTGCTCACAGACTGTTTGCTTAATGATCTGCTCCAGAATCTTCCCTGCTATTGATGTCAGACTGACTGGGCGGTAATTATTTGGGTCCTCTCTTTTCCCCTTTTTGAAAATAGGGACAACATTTGCCCTCCTCCAGTCTGCCGGGACTTCGCCTGTTCTCCAGGAATTCTCAAAGATGACTGCCAGTGGTTCTGAGATCACATCTGCCAGTTCTTTTAATACTCTTGGATGCAGTTCATCTGGCCCTGGAGACTTGAATACATCTAAACTAGCCAAATATTCTTGTACTATCTCCTTAGTTATTCTGGGCTGTGTTTCCTTTGCTGAATCATTTGCTCCAAATTCTTCAGGTTGGGCACTGTTTTCTTTATCGGAGAAGACTGAGGCAAAGAAGGCATTGAGGAGCTCAGCCCTTTCTGTGTCCCCTGTTTGCATTTCACCATCTTCTCCTCTGAGTGACCCCACTGTTTCTTTGTTCTTCCTTTTGCTACGAACATACCCATAAAAGCCTTTTTTGTTGCTTTTAACCTCTCTAGCAAGCCTGAGTTCATTCTGTGCTTTAGCTTTTCTGACTTTGTGTCTACACGTGCTGGCTATTTGTTTGAATTCCTCTTTGGTGGTTTCCCCCCTTTTCCATTTTTTGTACACATCCTTTTTTAATCTTAATTCAGTTAAAAGTTCTTTAGATAGCCACCCTGGCTTCTTTAGGCACCTTCCATGTTTCCGTCTCATTGGTATTGCCTGACGTTGTGCTTTTAGTATCTCCCTCTTAACAAACTCCCAGCCATCATGAACTCCCTTTCCTTTTAGTATTGTTGTCCATGGGATCTCACCCAGCACTTCCCTAAGTTTTATGAAGTCGGCTTTCTTAAAGTCAAGAAATTGAGTCCTAGTATGCTTGGCTGCTCCTTTCCGCTGTATAGTAAACTTCAGAAGAGCATGATCACTTTTCTTAAGACTCAGTTGTTAAATTGGGCTCCACTCTTCAGCTTCCATGTATTTGGCCACATCCATGCAATATATTTAAAGCACTATTATACCACTTTAAACAGTCCTAGCATCCCTCAAGGAATCCTGAGAAATATGGCTGATTAAGGGAGCTGAGAGTTGTTAGGAAACCCCTATTCCACTCACAGAACTGCAATGTTTACCCCATCAGGAAATGCCAGTAAAAGATAGTGGGAAGGGCCTGCCAAAATGTGCCCCCACTTGACCAAAAGTTCATTGCTTTTTCCACTTATTTCAATACGAGGTCACATAGTCTGAGTTAATGAAAATAACATTCTACACAAAACTCCTGCTGTCTTCTTTGGAGGTTGTAGATAACCAACATAACATAATGCTAGATTGCTAGTTGGCAAGGTTTTTTCTGTTTTTGTTTTTTTTAAAGGCTCTTTCTTTGTATATTTGTGCCGAAACTGCAAATACCTGGCAGGAGTAAAAAGGCAACTAGTATTTTAACAAAGTTTATTTGAGCTGAATCTTTAATGGGTGCTGTCAATGCCAAGAGTCTGTCATAGGAGGAAGAATTGAATCATTTTGGTCTAAACACTAGCATATCAAACACATTTTATCACTGTTTGACAAAGACTAACCTCCATGTCTGGTGAAAAGGAAGATGAAACTCATCTGTCTGCTCTTCCTGGCCCCCAATTTGCTTTTATTCAACCTTATTAAACTTCTATCTTACTTTGTCTTCTTGAAGGCATTTTGGCTGCCTTTGACAATTTGATATATTTCCCCCCCAATATTGCATTTCTTCAGGAAATTCATAGTAACATTCATGATGCTGAAGATTCTAATAATTCCCATAAATCATTTTTAATTGCCATCAGGATTAACCAGGAAATTTGTGTACTGAGCCTGTGTAACAGTGTACTTCCTCTTAATCCCTGCATTTATTTTCTTAAAAGTAATCCCTAGCTTTCCTACCACACAGATACATTGTCAAATACATCGTTGTAACTTTCCTGTTGTTATTAGAGAACCTGTAAGGCAGTTCACACAATGTATGCTTTCATTACAGAAGCAGCCCTGGCTTTCCTCAACCATGTGTTTGCATTGAATAAACATAATGTGTGAACCAAGCAATTTTGGATATGAGTGTATCAACAGCTTTTAATTTCCAGCTGCAGCAGCTTGCAGTAGCTACAACATGTATAGGGATGGTTCCAGGTTTTGGGGTGTCTTCAGCAAGGTGCTCTGAGCGGTCCTGCTCTCTGTGAAACCTCCTCTTCTGCAAGGCATTGCTTCTAGGGATGGGGAAGACATGTGATTCGGTTGACATTTAAAGGCAAATCTGCCTAATTTGCACTTTCCAAAACAATATGGGAAACAAAACATATCCACCCTTTGAAATTCACAAATTTTGGAAATCACTTATCCAGCCAAGTAACGTGTACATAAATGCATAAACTGGAGTAAAGTGTGCATAAAAATGCATCAGTTAATGAAAGTAACATACAAAAATTCATTTTTAGGGCAATATTTGTATATGAGAAAAATCACATTCAAAACTGTATAATGGCACATAAACTAGGAGGAATAATCACTAAAATTCTGATGGATTTGAATAAAGTCTTTAAAAAATGCAAACTGATATGGGAATGTGCCAAACTGATGTTAAGATCTTAAAAAATGAGAAACTGAGAGAGACCAAAATCTACAGATTGGTCCACCCCTAATCACGACACACTCAATTTCCTTTTCACTCTGAGCCCATTCCATACAACCAGCCAGGAGACTGATGCTGCCATAGGACAGAACAGACATATGAATAAACACAGGTGAAATGGATAAATGTGTTTACTGTGATGGGGAGTGGTGAAGCAGAAGGGAAGTTAGCATGGTGCAGGCACATTGGTGGGAACACCAGCTTGGCTCTTCCAGTGCACCCATATCATGCCATCCTTCCTGCCAGTGCACCTCCTAGCCCCCAGAAAGTGGCAGTGGCCCTAGTCATGTGTTCCCAGTCCCTGTGCAAATGCAGCACAGATGGGCCTTGTGTGTCCCAGCTTGGTTCTTAGGTTACCTGGCAGAGTGGAAATCACTGCAGCTCTGGTCCTTCCTGCAGGACCAGATAATGTGAGAACCCCCAGAACATGTAGGAGTAGCCAAGAGCATGGATTATCTCAGGGTGATTTCCCTAGAGACTGGCTACCTTTGCTGTGAGGAAAAGCTGTAGTGTGGAGTCCACCTCCACACCCAAGACCTCACATGTTGCTGGAGGAGTAATGTTGAAGCAGTTCAGTTGCTGTAACCGTCAGTGAAATGCGGATGTGAGGCTCTGTGGAAGTATTTGCTTCGAGGCAGCTCAGTTGCTTCATTGCTAAGATTTAGAAAGGATTTTGAATGATGGTCCTTCTCAGAACACGAAACTGATAAGAGCGTCTTGGGCAAATTTTCTGGAATTGCTTGTGACTCATAAATGATTGCAAAACATTTTGCTGCTGCAATGCATGAACATTTTTGTGTGTGTCCCATGTGAGTTACTGCTGCAATGGTAGTGGATTTAATTGCTTCTTGAGGTTCTATAATGTAACATCTACATTTCTGTTTAGAGACAGTAGTCACTGTGCAAGGAAAGAGAAGAACATGGAAGTTGGGGGTGTATGTGCAGAGAAGGACCAGTATGGGGCATGACCTGGGAAGGGAGAATGGCCTGGGAGCCAGAAAAAGAGGAAAGAGGGATCACATTCAACCCCTGGCTTGAAACTCCCCACCCCTGATCTAAAGAAAGTTACTGTCTCAAAACGTGTGTACACCAATGAATCCTGGTGGTGTAGTTTATCCATCATGGAACTAGAATTCCCAGCACCCTGAACAAACTGCAGTTCCTAGGAAGTGTATGTTCCCTCAGCCTTAACATATCACATAATTATTATTGCTTACCTACCCTTTATCTTAAAGTCCAGCAAGAGTTACAACAATTAAAACAGTTTAAATCAGCATGCAATCACAGAAATAAGATGGGTTCTAAAAATACATATCTCAAGAGTAAAGAGGTGCACAGGCTGTTATGTGAGGATAAATAAGATGATAGCAAAAACAACTTTGTGCACAGTAGTTTTGTCACTCTCTTTTAAAATGTTAAACCTATGGTTCTGTTTGCATTTGTCATCTTTAACTACTGGAAAATTTATCCTGTTCCCAGATAATTGGGAGTAGCTGCCCTTTAAATCATTTTAAATAGTCCTATGACTGAGGAACATGAAGAAGAACAGAAGCTCTTGAGAGTGACAGGAAAGACTGCTTTTGCAGTGGGCATGTGTGTTGCATAAGCTTCATGGTTTCAAGGTAATCTTTCTCATCTTTGCTTATTTTGCCTTCCTGTAAATTCTTCATAGAAAACACCTGCATTTTGCCAAGGGTTTCATGCTCAGGGTGATGGAACTTGGCACTGAAAAGGCACCAAAATAACTTCAATTCTGCGCCAAGGAAAGCCAGTTCTCTGTCCTGAAATGTGGCTGGATCACCAGTTACAAGGACAGTTTCCTGACATCACTGGTCTTCAGCATGCCATCATAGTCCTTAAAAGCTTCTCAGGAAATCGAGAAGGCCTTTCAGAACAATGGAGGATGCCATTGGCTGGTGGAGTAACCACTAAAAAAAATGGGCTTAAGATAACAACATCATGGAAAGAAAGTTTCTCATCCCTTATGTCACCCAGCAGCATCCCAAACCAATCCACATTGTTCAAGCCTCTGGAGATGCTTCAGAGAATAGCAAACATTTCTTCTGTGAAAGAATTTATCTTAGGATCCAAGCTGCTGTAGATAAAGGAAGCTCATGTTTATATAGTTATTGAATCGCCATCATTTAATCTGCTTCTGGTCATCATGGAATCACACAAGAAGACTTTGCACAAGAAGGTAGCAAGGTCACTGCCTCCAAATGTAGGGAGGTCAATGAAAGACTTGTCAGCCCAAACCCAGAAGTATTTGCAACATTTTGAAGTGCCTTTATATTTACTAAGTACTTTTGCATGTTCATTTTTAAAAATAAAAATAAAATTTAAATCTGCAAGTTTTTTTAAAAATGCTTTCTTCCAAGTTATACAAGTTAACATCAAGTTCTGTTTATACCAAGCATAAAATCCATGTATTTATGTCCAGCAAAATGTAGCTGATTTATGAGATACAGCAAATGACGTCTTCTGAATTTCTAAGTTTGCATCATTTGACCCTGAAATTGTAAGCATTTTGTGGGTTTAGATGGGACAGGATTATTTCATGTGAAATCATTATCTGGCTCAGCCGCATGTCAGATGGTGAATAAATGCATATTTTGGGTGGGATGGGGAGAGAGAGACTCTTCCAGACAGGAAGCTCTTAGTATGTCTTTTGTTCCAGATAAGAGTTTCAACTATTTCTCAACACTGAAAATAACACTTGGCTATGACCTGTGGCCCTAATCCACTATACATACTCACAGCAGCCAAGACTGTATTGGGGCATCTATGTGTTTTGGATGATGTGAGTGGATGTCTTTTGCCCATTAAAAATCAAAAACCATTTTAGTGTTTATATGTAATATGATGAGGGCTCCATGGCTGCAAGAGATCTGTGACAAGATCTCCCATGATCTAAAAGTTTGATAACAATATTATCTGTTTAAGAGCAGATCAGATTGGGGCAATGATGCTGAAGGAAAGGGATTTCACCCTTATCTCCATTCTGGTTTTCCAATGAAACATAACAGAGTGCTGCTTAAACAGCCACCATAGTCCCAACAATTTCTGTTTTCAAAGGTTATTTCCATTACTTCTAGTTTGGCACAAGACTGACCACTCATCAATGACAAAATGCTGTCTGAAAAACCCCCTAATAGCAACCTCCATTAAGGGGCAACTGCCTGTGATCCTGGTTAACAAATGCATCTTCCTCTGCCCATACAAACTCTACATGTAGTCTGTACAGTGGCATTGGTCCCTGCTAGCCACAGTGAGGAACCAGCATGCAGAACAGTCACATCCTGTGTGTCCTTCACTTGCGCAATTTCGACATTACATGGTTGAAAGCTGGCCAGTTGAAATCCCACAAATTAATTAATTACATGCAAGATGGGGAGCTTAAAAGTTTCTTTTGCCCTAGGTTTTTCCAGCACAGAAATTGCTTTTAAGCTGCCAGACTTGCATCCTGGGCTCTGGGATGCCCTTCCACAGGCTCTGGGATGCTCTCACAGGAACTTGGACAGCCCAGTGAGATCTCACAAGAGCATCCCAGAGCCTGGTAAGCAAGTCTAAGAGCTCAAGTGCTCTTTCTGTATTTGCATTTTCGTATATTTGTGCTATCCCCAGGATGTAACTCCTGTGCAAGACATGATCGTACTGTGCATATCTTGATTTCTTGGAGTTGGAAGTTTTACATGAGAAGAGCATCCATAGTTTCCAAAATGAGGGCCACTTAGATATACCCAGATATATGTAACTGACATTTTAACAAAATAAATGTTTCCAGTTAGTTGGACTAACGCACAAAACACACTGCACAATTCAAAAATATTCCATGTGACAGATGTGAAGTATTTAGGAATCAGATATACCCCTGTGCATTTTAAGTTGTCCACATAACTGCTTGGTTTTGGTATTTGAGGCCCACTAAATGGGTGAAAAAAATACCTCTAAGATTTCCATCTGCTTGTATTTGAGAACTGACTGGAGAAGAGGAAGAGAGCAGGTAACTACTTTCCCCCCAATATAGCATAGCTAAGATACAAGCATCTGGCTTTAACAAGAATCTGCTCATTTACTAAATGTCCCAGATGGCTACACTGAAGCATAGCATGGTGAAATTTGGATTTTCTCAGAGCAACCAAGCTAATAATTGGCTCAGCTGAAAAGTTTCTTGGTTACTTTCAGGGTTGCAAAAACTGATGATTTTATCAGTTTCGTTCATGAAACCTTTCTCATAATTAATTTATTCCCCTGCCCCTGAAACATAAAAATAAAAACCATGAACAGCTTGCTCCCCATGCAAACCTTGTATAAGTTTACATTCAGAGGCAGACTTTGGTCCAGCACAGATAATCCAGAAGGGAACACGGCCTGAGTTAAGTTACAACTAAAGACCACAATTGGCCCAAGAATTAATTGCATGGCCAAAATCCTGCTTTGTATGGAGCTAATGTATGTGGGTGGGATAATATGTTCCACATGAAAGCCTTCACGTGTCTTAGAGCTCTCTGCACCTCTACACTCCTCCTCTCAGTAAGCAGCAGTGACCCATAGTAAACTGGGGAGCAACAGAGCCTTACCCATGCCACCTCGTGAATTGCTACTGCATCGTAAAAGGAGAGGGTGGGTTTGGTGAGCTGGAATTGATGGTTGCTACTGGGCAAGCTATAAGGGACGAGAGAGATGTGGTGAGCTATAAAAGGTGGGTTGGCAGCTTTGGTGAGCAATGCCAGCAGGAGCACATCTCCTAGTTAATAAGAATATTGTACCATTGAAGTAAGTCCGAACTCTGTTCAGTAGAACTTCCAGATATGCTACAGGTTATTCTTAATTGTGCATAGGATTGCAGCCATGTTATGTTAGATATTTCTTTTGAAAAAGCCAACTCTCTCTCTCTCTCTCTCTCTCTCTCTCTCTCTCTCTCTGTGTGTGTGTGTGTGTACATACATACATGCTTTGTTTTAGGAAATAGAAGTGGAACTTCATTACAATAATTACTCCTGATTCATGAGGTTATTGAAATAACTGCAGCGGTTGCAACATCTCAAGTTCCACTGAGACTAAAATATTGTCAAAAGGCCTAGTCAAACAAATAAAACCCCCACACACAGACACCAGTTGTACGATTTCAAACCATTTTAAGGCAATGCACAGAGTTGAAGGAACACATGAGCTTAAGCAATCCCTTTCTCAAGTGTTCTGGGATAATTACCTTTAAGAGGAGATAATTTCAGTTCATAGGGTTTGCTGTTTTAAGCCTTTCAGGGAAATGTGAATTTTCCATTGACAGCAGTTTGAATGTGTGACACTGGAGCCAGGGTGAATTAGATGGAAGAACTACACAGTCTAAACAAACAGAGGCTCCCATTATCAGAACAGAAGCCTGACCACCAAATAGCACAAACCATGGTTGTAGATCTACACAATGCAAGAACCAGATTTTCAAAAAAGAGTGTTTTGTCTCACAAGATTAAACACATAAGTCGCATTCTACCTTGCTATAAGTAATATATATATATTAAAAGTTGGATATAATTCCAGAATTCCAAGAATCTTTCATAGCAGATATTAATTATTATTATCGTGAGACAGCCCCCTACTCGGTTAATATAGCCTACTTGGGTTCGTGCCATAGCTGGATTAAATTACATCTACTTTTACTCACAGCACTGGGAAATGGTTCTGTACCTTTCTCTTGCTTGCCATTTATTTATATCTAGAATACTCATCAATGATATTTTGAACCCACTACAACCTGGACTTGGTCAAGTTAACTCTTATTCATAACTAGCAGCAGTCTTTAGCTTACTCAACACTTAAATTTTCATCTCAACCAGAAGAGATTGGCCAAGAATGTGAGTATTCCTTTCTCAATGATTTATTTGACTTATTTATGATCTTACACACAGTATATACCCCACCCTTCTTCTGCCATGGAACCCAGTGTGGTGCAGAAGTAGCTTCTATGCATTGAGTAAACTCAGAACTGCTTAGCCTCACCAGGGTGGTGGCCTCATGTTCCTTCACACCATATATATCCTTGCAGATGTCATGAAGTGACCTTTTTCCTTACCATTTTGGTCTGATTCAGGAATTACTTAATGTCATTTGAACGTTCCTCAAGATAAGGAGTATACTTCTAATGGTACATATATTATCAAGATAATGAGAGATAGCTTATTAACCATACACTTAACATTCATACCCTGACATTCCCCTCCACCCCTGCCATTGCTTCAGTAAACCCTTAGCAAACACTTTTAGAAACCGGGATTCATTAAACACTTTGGAGGGACATTTCCATGTTGTTATCTCACTAAGAGGAACAGCTGATGTTGCCAGGTTGATAACATGAGTGTAGAGTTAGTATCTTCTCCATAATGTAGTCAAATCTATTGAAGCCAAAATAATAGTCATTTTTAACACAGTTGCACAGAAGACCAAATAGTCTTTGTTCTAAAACCCAAGCACAACGCTTCCTAAGGAGATGAATGATTCTCATGTATACTGTCATATTAAAATATTAAAATAAAGTCATATTAAATGTCATATTGAAATAATGTCATATTACAATGCATGGAACTACACCAGTGTAATAGCTAGGCTCAATGTACTGATCATTACGAGAATTTCAGGATATAAATGTACAAACTATTCAGTTATCCATCCTAGAAAGCATTAATATTAGTCTGTGAGACAAGAATGATTTAAAATCCATTTTCTGCTCTGATGGTCATATTTTACTTTCTATGTCTGAAGCATAATAACAATCCCTCTTTCATCTTCATGGAATTATACAAGAAGTACTGGAGAAGCAAATGTTAGGCTTGGAATATTTAAAACAAATGTGGACAAATGACTTCAAAAGTCACCTTCTCCTTCTCATGTGGTTTTGCTTTCGGTCTGCTTCACATGAAAATTAGTAGGCGTATACAGCAAATTTCTTTCTTTCTTTTTAACAAGTTTCCTTCCTTCTAGTGTACCTTTATAGTAATGTATGTTGCATTTAAATTGCCCTACACAGAAGACTCCAGTTTATTTCATTGTATCACAACTTTTTTTTTTTTTTTTACTCATTGGTGGATTCTGTTAATGAAAGGTTTGGTACATTAGACAGTGATCACAGTGCAGCAGTTTCAGTATGTAAATATGGAACAGGATGACTATGTTGATGGGGCCACTGTATGCTGGACTCTAGGTTCATAGATCCCACTGAAACATAAATTCCACGGGCTGAAATAAAGTGGGCTCAGGATCAGGCTGGAAGTCATAAATCCTGAATAATAAAGACGCTAGCAATTGGCACCAACACAAATAATGTATCCCCCTGAAGCAAAAGACAAACAGTGGATTCCTAGAATCAGAATCATTGAGTTGGAAGGGACACTGACGATACTCTAGTCTGCCCCCTGCAATGCAGTAATATGCAGCTATTTCATATGGGGATCAAACCTGCAATCTTGGCATTATAAGCACCATGCTCTAACCAACTGAGCTATTTAATTCCCACTCAGAGTAAGCACATTGAAATTAATAAACCTAGTATAGCCTTGTCCTTCAATGAGTCTGTTCTGAGAAGGACAAGAATTGAATACCATCCAGTGATTTTCCAAGGGCTGACAGTCAGGGAAGGGAAAGGACTATCATCCCTGATAAATAATGGGGTCATATGCAAAATACATGGTAATTACTACCTTATGAAATGGCAACATGAATGGACAGGCATGCTCTAAATTTTAACATCACAGCTATGCAAACTAACTGTTATATATAAACACTCTGAACCAGTTACAACCCAATGAGCATTGCCACTTAAAAATGTTCAGAAAACCAGGTTTATATTAGCAGAATGGTTTGCTCCTGATCTGCAATCAGCTGAAAACTTCAGTGCCCTCTGTTGGCTAATGTGATTTTTCTTCCCTGCCATGTGAAGGAACGTTGTTTGAAAAGCTTAAGCATGTTTAAATAAACCAAGCAAGACCCTTCTTGGTGTGTGATATGTTCTGAAAAATAACGGTGGCATGGCAAATTAAAGGCTGTGTGTAGACTGAAATACCTTAAATGGTTGTAAACAACATGTTAACAAATAATGGACAATAACAGGTCATTTTCTAAAAGAATCCATTAAATCATCTGACTGTCATTAAAAATAAACAAAATAAAAATATAAGTGTGGGGCACCATACTCAGCACTAAGAAAAGATTTGGCTGATTCTCTTTGAATATAATAAAAATGGAGGATTTAAAAGTATATTCAGCTTCCATATAATGAAAACGGAGGATTTAAAAGTACATTAAGCTTCCATTTCAGTGACCTTCAAATACACGGGACCTTAAAAGGCCCCAGGTTTAAAGAGGTAAATAATTTCACATGCATTGGCACTTATTGGTATTTATTGGAAAATAGTAATAAGAAAGAGCCAGGAGAATAAGTGGGCAGAATGCTTGCTTGTTTCCAACACATCTCTAGTATATGTGGATGACTGTAGCTCCACAGGAAGCCCCAGCTAAATCTCAGCAGCTGGATTCTGTCATTCCTGCTGGAGGGCAGTCTTGTTAGTGTAGTGTGACCTCTGGAGCACTAACACAGATAATACTGGCACCTCTCTCTCCTCTAATCTACTACCAGTCTGAGCAATTCAGCTGGGGATGGGGGCATTAAGGCCATATTATTCTAAACAAAATTCAGCAATGGTAGCAAAGTATTATGACAGTGCATGATGGATTTCACTAGTCAACTAGGCAGGTCTTCCTTCCCCAAGATTTCTTTTTCCCCCCTTTTAAAGTAGGCTGAAAATAAAAGATTTTATTGAAACCACAGCCTTGAAACAATTTATTCACATTAGCCATAAAGAAGAATAAGCGGTTTAAGGAGTGCATCATTAGGAACCAGCTGTTATATCTGTGAAGCTGAATTTAAATCATGCTGGCTCCACTGAACATAGTGTTTTACTTTATACTAGAGCGTGGCCAAACTTTGATAGACGTTCAACCCTAAATATTGGTGGGATTCCCAACAAAGAAGGAGTTCAAATTGCCTCCTCTCTTTTACATCTTGATGGTATGAGGTGAATTTCGAGGCTCTTACTGTTCCCAGGCATCACATATTGTTATTCCAGGGGCATTTGGTGTGTGTGTGTGTGGAGATTGGCAGCCCTCATTAGCCATGCTCCGTGAGAAATGGGGATTGCATTTCAGTTCAGCCTCATTTTCAACAGAACAGAAACCATTTTGCATGACTGCAATACACATCCCATTGAAGTATTTACATACTGCATTCAAATGAATCATACCTATGTGAAAGTACAGTCTTTAATTTGCCTCTGTGAGCAAGAGGGCACACCCAAATATGACCAGGGGCTGAAATCAGTTTGGAAGGGTTTTGGTGTGTGTGTTTTTTAAACCAGGAAACAGGGGATACGTTTTAGTTTATGAAAGACGTAAGCATAATCCACAAAGAATGCCAAAGGAAAATCAAAAGCACATTATACATAAATTAATCTTAGGCAAGGCAAAATATAAGGAGTTGTTTATGCAGTGGTGAAGGGGAATTAAGATACGATAATTGCAACATGTTGCTTAGTTCTACAGTGAGTGACCTAAATACTGCCAGCCCTCTAGTTAAAAACCTGCTACATTCCTAGCTGTCCTGCCTATATAGCATTTCCATGTACTGTATTCTAGCCCAGAGCTTCACCTACTACAGTATTGGTGTGCAGACACATGTGACTATCCTATATCATATTGAGTAGGAATGGGTCTTTTTGCCATGGAGAGAGTGTTTTCTACACCTTGTAAGGCGATGTCTCAATAACAGTTTTTATGCTGTGAACCACCTTGAAACCTTCAAATGAAGGGTAGTATACAAATTTAATAAATAATTAAAAATAATGACCATCAGCTGCCAAAGGGTTCTGATTTTTTTTTAAAAAAATTGATAACAGTGTTCACATATTCAAGAAATTAAACCTTGTCACTGGTGTATAATAATTTTTCTGCACTGATATAGGCAAAGGCAAAGGACCGCTGGACAGTTAAGTCCAGTCGAATTCAACTATGGGGTACAGTGCTCATCTCCGCCAAGGGATCTGGCGTTTGTCCACAGACAGCTTTTCTGGGTCTTGTGGCCAGCAGGACTAAACCGCTTATGGCACAACGGAACAGCATGAGGAGTGCTAGAGTGCATGGAAACGCAGTTTACTTTCCCGCTGCAGTGGTACTTATTTATCTACTTGCACTGATATGCTTTTGAACTGCTAGGTTGGCAGGAAGTAGGAAAAAGCAACAGGAGCTCACCCTGTTACGCAGATTTGATCTGCCAAGCTTATGTTCAAATATATAAAATGATATCACATAGAGGAGGGAGAAAGGTTGTTTTCTGCTGCTCCAGAGAAGCAGACACGGAGCAATGGATCCAAACTACAAGAAAGAAGATTCCACCTAAACATTAGGAAGAACTTCCTGACAGTAAGAGCTGTTCGACAGTGGACTTTGCTGCCAAGGAGTGTGGTGGAGTCTCCTTCTTTGGAGGTCTTTAAGCAGAGGCTTGACAACCATATGTCAGGAGTGCTCTGATGGTGTTTCCTGCTTGGCAGGGGGTTGGACTCGATGGCCCTTGTGGTCTCTTCCAACTCTATGATTCTATGATTCTATGATTCTAAGTCCAAGAGGCTCAGTGGTTTAGACCACAGCGCCACCGGCATCCCCTTGTTGTAAGGCCAGTTTGGTGGATAAGGCCAATACAGTGGTGCCTCGCAAGAAGAAAAGAATTCGTTCCGCGAGTCTTTTCGTCTTGCGATGTTTTTCATCTTGCAAAGCACGGTCCCTCGCAACTGCGCCTCTTCAAGCGGCTTTAAAAAAAAAGCCAAGATGTTTTCGTCTTGCGAAGCAAGCCCATAGGGAAATTCATCTAGCGAAGTAACGCAAAACCGAAAAACCCTTTCATCTAGCGAGTTTTTCGTCTTGCGAGGCATTCGTCTTGCAGGGCACCACTGTATCTTAGAGTAAAAGTTATTAGTTTTATGAAGATCCTTCTTTGATAAATGTGCCTGAATTAACTTTCCTTTAATTGCTGGGAATTTTACTAATGTTGTACAACAATGGCAAGGAATTAAATGAAAGTTACTCATGTCCTACTAATAATGCCAATGCTTCTCTCTCTCTCTCTCTCTCTCTCTCTCTCTCTCTCTCTCCCTCCCTCCCTCCCTCCCTCCATAAACACCCAGGAAAATCTTGGGTTTGCACTGATGTAAATATTCTGACATTTCATCAGCATAATGGATCAACTGTTAATCTGCAATGTCTTGTAACCACAAGCAATAGTTCACAGGCTCAGTCTTTTGAAGAGTGAGTCATTGTTTTCTCGGAATTGTTTATAACTGCTGTACTTATATTAGTATGACGTATTGCTCATTGGGGATTTTATAGCTCTAGGAAGTACTGTATAAGAATTTGGAGTAATTCAAACTACTGTATATCTTGTGAAGGTTGGGACCATCCAATGGGTTCTCCTGTTTGTGATTCAACCATTTCAGCAAATACACAATGGAAATAAGGGTGCTCCTATTGAGTCTGTTGAGTCAACAAGGGCTGATCTGCACAAGCCAGAGGCACGAGCTTGCAAGGGTGAGGGCGTGGGGGACAACAGTCAGAGATACCCTGATCCTGAAGGTTCAATGTGGATTCTCATGGCTGAGACCCATTGAGAGGTCTCTCTGCCAGGAATTTGTCCAATCCTTTTTATAAGTTATCTATGGTAATGTGTAGATAAAGGTAAATGCATACACTTTGTTAAATTTAGCATTGACTGGACAAGACTGAAGCAAATGAAAACAAATATTTATCGAAAACCATATTACTTTTTTCATGAGCTTTCTACAATGCTCTCTATTCCATCCAAAACAGAAAAGCAGAATAAACTCTGACCCTTGGCTGCCTATTTGACCACCATTTTTAAAAAAGATTATTCATGAGACCTTTGATCTGTAGTAATTTTTACTGAACTTTCACATGCAAGAGAATGCATTTCATAATATATTCCAATAATTAATCTTATTGTGCAAACTCTCTTTCCCAAGAATATCACAGAATGTTCCTCACTTCAGTTTTCCATATTCTACAAAAAGCTATCTTTTGAATGTATTTAATGGTTCTCCCACTCAATCTTTTTTCACATGGACATTCACCTTTGCCCATTCTTGGCTTAAGGAATGTAATGAAAAACTAGAAGCAAGAACTACATGGGAGCCTGAAGCTTTCAGGAGGCAGGTTCAGTAGCTCAAGTCATACCAGGGAGTGAGGGGTTGTACCGAAGATAAGCTTTGCACTAGTGGAAAGGTCTTCCACATATGCAAGGTGGTCCATTTGATTTTCAAAAGCCCCTTCTACTTCTACTTCCTGCACATTATACTCCATTCTGGTCTTGAAGGTCCCCCAAACATTAGAAAGCAATATTCAGGTGCAGAGGGGGCTGCCTTGTGTAGAGCACATCAGCAAAAATCAGGTGTCCAGTCTTGAGCGAGCAGAACTTGGATACAACTCAAGATCTTGTAAAAACCAGAAATTTACCAAAGAATGCAACACATTGTGCAGAAACAGCCTTTGAAGCAACACCACAAGGAAATTTGCCATTGAACATGCTGCTTCTAACCAAACCAGATGGCTGACTTGTTTTAGATCCATATTCTTGGTAGCCAATCCTAAGGCTTCATTTGCTTAATTTTTAGGATTAGGCCATGAAAGGAACTAATGTACTTACACTGTTAGTAATTTTCATGTTCAGTAATTAGAAACGTAAATTGACTGCAAAATCTCCTGTACCGAGGGACTCACTCAGTGTGAAATATCCAGTAAAATCCCTGTTTGTATTCCTTCTCAACTTCTGTTACAAACCTACCTGGTAGATTTATTAGTTGATTTCACTCCAGTAGTCTGACTCCCTATGGTGATCCCCAAATGTCTGCAGACCCTAACAAGTGCTTACTGCTGCAAAAGATTATGACATCATGGAGGTTAGCAAGAGAATGAATGATGTGGCTAGCCATGTATTCAATATTAATAGAAGAGGGGGTTATAGGCAAACATGGCCTTTCTGTCAGGTAGAATGAATGAGATATATAATTTGTTTTGTCCTTCCTTTTAAAGAGCAAGTAGAAGGAGATAATCTATCTTAATAAGGGCATGCTTATAGTCTTAACCAACTAGAATGCAACTTTTTCAAACCATCCATATGTGATCCCATTATTAAATTAGGATGTTGAACCCAATGTAAATTATCAATTTATAAATCAGCCAGTCAGCTAAATTAGCCAGCTTTATACTGATAAATGGGGGCTAACAATGCAATTGCTGCTTTCTGAACCATAAGGCATGAGTTTTCACGTTCTGTCAAATCACTACAATGAATTATAGATTACTGAAGTAATATATGTTTTCCTTTATAAGATTGAACTTCCAGTACTTTGTTATTACAGACAATAAAATCTACGGTTAAGTAGCTTAGCAATGACATAGTAGTAAAGAATGACAAATCAATGGCTAAACTCCAGGGCCTAACCGTGTACATTCCGAATCACACTGAAATCAATGGTTTGAAATCAATCTAGCTCTCTGCTGGATTGTTGCTAGTGTATTCTCCATTAAGAGTGATGCTTCATTCTTAGCTACTAGTCAGCTGCAACAAGCTCAATGGACTGAGCCAGAAATTACCGGTGCTGTGTAACATTAAACAGTGCACTGCATTGATACCACTAGTATCAAAATAAAAGCATGCTTGGATTCTAAAAATGCACTACAAAAATAAATAATATTAATGATTGCTTGAATCCCACTGGACAAAGAGGGGTGCTTCTTTTCCTTTGTTGTAAATTTCTTCTTTTTTTTTCTTGCCCCCCCGGCAACCTGCTAGGGAGGCTTGGGGCCCCCTCTAGAACTGTGGGGATGTGGTGAAGGGGTGGCTACAAGGTGAACAGGGATGTTGCAAAAATAAAAACCACCTCCCTGTTTACTCCACTGGATGCCTTCCACTTGTGGAAGTGATCATCTGGATCCAAGATCATCAGTATCAACATCATACTGTCATGGACTTGGTGGACCTGAAAATTGGGTTTGTTCTTATGTGTTTCTACACTGTTTATTTTGGATTTCTGTGTCACCAGTTTTAATGGCCGAAGCTGGTTAGGCATGATACGCTGGCCTTGCCACTAAATACAGATTTCTGCTCTCATAGGACAGTTGTTGAGCCTGGATGAAGAATGTTAATGGCACATACTAAAAATAACCACAATATTTCTTAATAAGAAAAACTAGACTTAAGTAAAATGCAACCAACTGAAACCCTTATAAAAATGAAAATTATCCTAGTAAAATATTTTTAAAACCTCTTAATAAAGCTCATAAAAAACACATTGCAAGGCCTAATAGACCTAACAGAAAGTATGGAAATGAGGCAGTCTCTTTCAGTCAGTGCTGCAGGAAAACTACTACACTACTTTGCAACACTCTTTTATTTGGGCCCCAAATCAGAAATTAAAGTTATTGGGTGTGTTTATATTGCCAAGGCTAGTGCAATACATTTTGCTGCCTGAGGTAGAAGCTGGAACAGCAGCATCACCCCAACAGCCAAGGTACATTGTATCCAAGACTGGTCAAGTTATTTTGACACCTGAGGCAGAAAATCCCACAAGCACCTCTTTCTGTTCCCAGCAGTAAAAGTGCAATTATAAGTAATTAAATAACAATTTCATGACATCCAAAATCAATTGGCCACCTCACTCTACCTAACGTAGGTTGACCCCAAATATCAGTCTCTTCAATGTTCATAGTCAAATCCATAATGGAGTTTATGTTACCAAAGTTCCCAGTGGGCTGTATCCAGGATCCTTTCTCCTCTAATAAACTTCTTTGCTAATAAAGCAAGACCACGGACTAAAAGCAACCTAGTGTGACTATAGCCTGCACAGTTACATACTAAGTATATTACATGCTTCACTTTTTGTTTCTTGGCAATGAAGTGAGTATATGCAGCTACTCATGTGCACATTTATTGCACAGGTCCCACTTCATATTGACAATTCTTTGCACAATGGGGTGGTGGTGTGAGAGCCCCAGGCTGTCTTCTGCACCCAGCCACATGCCATGACTATGTGTGAACCAGTTCTTAGTAAAACACACTTGAGATGAACAGCCCATTGAAATGTGTGAGGGCTCTAACAGCATAAAGACTGGAGGATATACTGTAATGCTGAACTTACGTATTTCAGGCTACTTCTTCTTTAGCCCATTCTTCAACTGAAAAGGGTCCCAGGCTGCCTTAAAAAAATCAGTAATAAGACAGTCCCTGCCTTGAGACTTGCAAATCTACAAGACAAACCTGTAAGCTGATCTAGGAGGGCTTTCCTTAAGCTCTAACAATTTAGGGTAGTAAATAACTCGTGTCCATTGATTTTAATAGGTCTACTTGGAGCATGACTAATGTTAGATATCACCAATTTTATTCAGGATTGGGGGATTGTTCCTTTGTGCCACCTGCTCTCAGGAAGTTCTGGATTCCATTTTGTTTTGAACTAAGTCATACTTCAAATTCCCTAAATTCTCTCACAGAAAGAGATTAAACGTAATTTCACTTATGTTTGGTTGTATGCTGCTTCTGTTTTTCTGCCCATAGAAGGGCTTTTGTCCCTTAGAAGCCTCTAGTAATGTAAGGATTAAGATTATTCCCACCAATTACCTTCCTCCCTATGACTTCCCCCTATCCCATACCACCTCACCCGCTGTTCTGGAGAACACTATGGGGTGTGTGTGTGTGTGTGTGTGTGTGTGTGTAAATCACTTCTTTTCATTTCCAGTAGCCTCTGCTGGATGAAGCATTGGACATATCCTATTCTTTATTTTGGTTAGTGGGAAACCCTGAAAATGTTGGGTTTCTTATAAATATTCTTGTGGGGATTTCCCCTGCATCAGCCACACTGAAATGAATGAAAGGTGCACAAAAGCAAGGTCACACTCATTTACACAGTGTATACTGGGGGGAGGGGAGATTCTGAGAGGTGGGGGGGGGGAGCTAATGTCAACTTGTACATAGAATTGCCTGCGAAAAAATATCCTTTTTATTAATCCATTTATTGTTGGCATAACATGTGACATTTTGTAATGACTTTAAATTCTGCTATACTGATGGGAGAGAGGACTGCTTAGCATATCCAAGCGTGAATGAAGGCTGGTCAGTAGTGTGGATGGTTTTACAACCTGCCACCCCCTTTGAACAGCATGGGATTGTCCATGGTTTTGGCATGTATCCCAGAAATATTGCCCCAGGAAAGCGGAATTTTCACCTTGTGCAACGAGAGCAGCTGGTGTCAAGAGATGTTGTTCCCTTCAAGAGGTGGCACTTCTGGGAATGATATCATTCTAACTTCATGACCATCAGGAAGACAGAGGAATTGAAGACCATTTCCTTTGATCTGTTGATAGCGGGCAATTAGATTCCACCCTCCTTACATCTGTTTCAGCCTCTAGCTCCTGACGTATTCCCTAGCCATGGAAAAGTTAAGAGAACTGTAAAAGGCATGTTTTGCTGGCAAACAGCAGCAAACTTGCTAGGCTTTCTTCATTAGGGTTAGCTATTTAAACCATCAGCAGCTTTCTGGGAGGACATCGGACATGTGTCTACCAGATGCCTGCAAACAGAGCTCCACTAGGGACCTGACTCAACTTAACAATAATCTGCAGACAGCGGGTGTGAACCTGAGCTGGGCAAACACCTCATCAGGCTGCATGGCTAATTGATTTCAAAATTAGACTTGGTATTTCTGAACAATAATCTTAAAAGGCAGCAATAAAATCCATCAAAATCCTTTGAGCTAGCCAAGCTTTCATCCAAATGGCTTATTATACAGAGCTGGCACACCTGAACTTTGGCATGGACAAATAAATTCCCAACAGCAAATGGAAACCACATTTGGCACTGAAGGTTTTGTCAAGTGAAGTTTGTAGTCATCAGGAAACAAAATCTTGGTTTCTCCTTCCCCCACACCCCCCAACCAAGCCACTGCCCTTAGTGACAGGAAATAATTCATTGAATTAGGGTTGCTGTTACTCTAGTGATCTTTTCAATCAAATATATATGGAGTGATTGTTTGGTAATTTTGGTTTGAGCATCGCCCATGTCCATGATACTAGAACCCTCTCCCTAAATACACCAACAACTACAGATTATCTAGCAGTGATAATTTAGTCACAGAAGCAGATCTATCCCTTTGAACTCTGAAGGTCTGTGTTCTGATATTGCAGTCCAAAAGAATTTAGGTCTCTCTTTTGCCTGGTCATAATAAATTATACCCAACCCCTGAGCAATGTTTGGAATCTTATCTGAAATCCTGGATGGGAGCAAACAATCACTACAGAGTAGAAAAACTTTGAGTACAAACTTTCTGGAGTTAGTATTTCAGACGATGTAAACTGTGCTTGATTTTTAATCTACATATGCATTGCTAGGTAGGGTTGGTCTCTCTCATCCAGATCAATGTGGTATTTAAAAGGAATGTAAGAAACTACAGATGGTTATCAGATCAGGATTGCAATATTTATGTGTGATGAAATACATTCTCAAAGATGAATAATCAAATACAATGATGTTTTAGTGGCTGGTGCAGAAGAATACACTAGGACTTCTTGTCTTTGGGAGATAGTTACTTATTTAGGCGTACTACTTTTGAAATGAAAAATTATCCAAGGTTCTTCTGTTTGGAAGATGCCACTGGCATTTGCAACAATAAGTGCAAGAACAAGAAGTTGTGAGATGAGGCTATAGCTTAAGCCCTGTTTAGTCATTTATTGCACATAGAATGAGCACATATAGTAGAGCATAACAGTAGCAGGTTCAATCCCATACATCTGTGGCTGTTCAGTAGAACATCTGTAGGGAACCCCTATGCATATAGTTGTACAGAATGAAGAGGAATCCAGAATTGCATCCATTCTCTATGGAGTAAAGCATGGATGGGGAACCTGTGGCCTTCCATAAGTTGATGAACTCCAGCTTCCATCTGCCATGGCCAGTATCGCCAATGGCAAGGGATAGTTGGCACTGTAGTCCAACAACAACAACAACATCAACATCAACAATTTATTAGTTATACCTCGCCCATCTGACTGGGTTGCTCCAGCCACTCTGAGCAGCTTACAACAGAATATAAAAACACAGGGAAACATCAAAAGCATCAAAACTTCCCGATACAAGGCAGCCTTCAGATGTCTATGGAAAGTCTTTGACATCTGGTAGGAGGGCATTCCACAGGGCAGGCGCCACTACCAAGAAGACCCTCTGCCTGGCTCCCTGTAGCTTCATATCTCGCAGAACAATAATAAACAGCATTGAGACAGCAAAAGGTTCCTTGTAACAAACAAATGGACAGAACTATATATTCTTGCATTTCCTTGGTGCGCGCTCTCTCTCTCTCTCTCTCTGTGTGTGTGTGTGTGTTTATAAGAGAACCAGACAGATAGAAAGAGCAAAAGAGAGAGATGTTTAGGAATTTTAAAAATAGGACTCCCATTCTGCTACAATTTGTAGTAATAAAATTGTGGAATAAATCCACTATAATATTTAGAATAGGTTTACATTGATATATGAGCTGCTAAGCAATTTCTTACACAGGTTTCTCTTTTCATTTACAGCAATTTAAAACAAATGTGTTCACACTGATTTCCAGAGCTGCTTCTTACTTTCACTGCTGAAAGGTGAACTGAATTCTTGTGGCTCACTAGCCCTCTGCCAACAACTGCACAGCAGGTACACAACTTCTACTTGTGTAGGCTTGGTGTGGAAGGCATAATCTACACGGGGAAAGGGGAAAAATAACTCAGCATGGGGAAAACTCTGTTTTCAGTGGTAGCTCCATGCAGAGCATTATGAGTAAGGATGGGGGATAAATTCAATTCAGTTTGTATTTAAAAGCAAAGCTATCTGTTTTGCAGTTTATAAAACAATATGCAACCTGGATCACATCCATTCTTCAAAATTCACATTTCTATGAATTTTGCAGTGCACTTCTCCAGCCAAGTAATGTGTACAAGAATGTACATAAAAAAGGGTAAAGTGTGCATTAAAATGCATATATTAAGAAAACTATCATACAGAAATGCATTCTATTAGGCGAAATTGCTTTGCAAAAATGTGTATATTAGACAAAATTCTATGAAAAATGTCTCTGATAGCAGGAATTCTCTCTAAAATGCTATGGATTTTCATGTGGACTTTAACAAATAATTATCACAAATGGATTTAGAAAAGTGGAGTGCTACACATAAGATTGAGAAAAAGAAAAAGAAATCAAACTTATTCCATATTTATGGATAGCTTCATCCTGACCACAGTTTAAGTCCTAAGAGTGGTGAGTTGCTATCTAATGCACACAGCCTATGAGAACTGTTCTTATACAGGTTTTCAACTACAGGTGGGGTTTGAATACACCCTCCTTCAAAATCTTTTCTACAAGAATGTCCACCAGGTGTGCCATATCATATTTTGTGATACAGCAGCTCTAATTATTGACACATTCCATCTGAAACCCATATGTCTTGGGCACAGCAGGTTCTAAGACCATGCTAACAGTAAGTTAAATCTATGAACTTATCCATTAATTAACTGGCTTTCCCTGCCCACCCCCCCAAATTCCAGTTTCTGAATACAGGTGCTAATTTATTTAGTTGACGCAGGGGCTTCTTTCAGTTAAATGAAAAATCATTTAAGTCACTTTAAATTCTGCCAAAGATTTAGGTTGTGCAGATAGATTATGCTATCAGCGGTGCCCATGCTTCTATGGGGATAGTAAATGTGCTTGGAATGGTATCTGAAAGTATACATTTTAATGCTGTGATTGCTTAATCTATGGTGTATGCTTGCAGCTGACTGAGAAATTATCTTTCACTTCCAGCCAAGAGTAACATTATAGTTTGATTCAAAGTATGAGCTAAAAAAGTTGACACATAATTTCCACACTCTTAAACTTTAGATTCTCTAATTAGCACCTCTGTCCAAATTTCACCAAATTACTTCTTACAAAACAACATCTGCATATATATTAATTGTAAGCATAGATACAAGACCCATGCCCCAACCGCCACAATAGCATCTAATGTTTTAGGTGTTGATACTCGTCTTTTTGCATGTCTTCAAAAACTACACACCGGCCTAACCAAAATGAAGAGCAGATGTACTAATAAAGACATTACAAGCAAATTCTGACCTAAGTTACAGCTGTGGAACCCCACCGATTTCTGAGGGGCTTGCCTGGGTGTAAATGAGGGCAGATTTTGCTGTATGCTGTCATGGCATCCATCATGATAAGAATGTTTTCATCTGGTTGTGAGGCAGAAGGAGACCTATGCCGTGCTGATAAAGAGTATTACGTGACTGTTCCAAAATTGGCCTTTTATCATTCTCCGCTTACGTTTTATATGTTTGCTACATGTAGGATACATATGCAGGGCACATGAAGGCTTTGAAGTAGTGCAAATAGCCGAGCAAAACCTCCCTAGAAAAATCTTGAGCCAGCTGCTGCTATTTCTTACATGTTTTAGATTAAAGCTTCAAGTCTACTCCTGCTGGACCACCACAGGAGAAAAACTATGGGACACTGAATGTTCTCATGCAGGGTGTTATAGAAACATCTGTGGCAAATTAATCTACCCTTATCCTCTGTGAAAATTCACAGGGTTTAATAGCTTTCTTACCTGTGAAGGGGTGGTCTAGTTATTGGGCTGCTACACACACACACACACACCAAAAAAAGAAAAAAAATCAACAATGCAACAATGACATAGGTTTGTATCATTGGTTTGTTTGCGTTATACCTATCCAAGCCGCAATAAAGTATTTGAATAATGTAAGAGACATACTGTGTGGGACTGATCTTTTCATTTTAGTAGGTGTGCGAACATAGCTCGTAGGCATGAGAGCAGAATTCAGAGAGAATTAGAAAGCTTGAGAGGGATAATTCATGCCATATAAAACTGGCTATTAAATGCCATGGGCTTCCTAATGAGGGTGCACTTTTAGCAGCGGTATACTTTCCAGGGGAAGATGAAAGCAATAGTTTTGGGGTAAAAAGCCTTCTTAAAGAGATTCGCTTTTGCCAGCAGTCTCTGTATTTTCAGTGGCCACTCCTGCCTTCAGACTCTCTGTGTGCAAAGTGACCACCTCACACACAAATGGTCTAGCTCCATAAAATAATATAAAAATTCTACCATTCCACAATAAAAGCTTCAGAAAATGAAAGGGAAAGGGAAAGGGGGAAAGTCCTGTTTGGTTGATTGTTAGAGTGCTATGCTTCTTTAAATGAGAAGGATATCATTAGAGGGCTAGACCTGAGGGTTAGCTATTCCAAACCAATTTTTCATAACAAATTAGCATAAACAATCTAGATTATAATTTATCACAAGCATCGGGAAATGGAAGAGCAGTCCCACGAAGGCAGGGGTTGGAGGGGAGAGTCCATTCTTCCCTTCCTAAGTCCTGCTAGGCCAATGCTGGTCAGGCCCCCCCCCCCCATGATTTCAGTTGGAGGGGAAACAACTCCAGGGCTAGTATCATTTGTCTCCCTTATTGGTGGGTGATGTTGGAGGAACAGGAGTGCTGAAGATTCAAGACTTTCCCCAGTATGTTCCCAAGATGCAGTTCTTCAGTCCTTATCACGGTTGCAGCTCGAATGGTGGAAGAACAACGGTGGCGGAACTTTCTGCTCTTCAGTGAAGATGCTTCTGGAGGCAGACATCCTTGCCACTCGCATACAGGAAGATCTGCAGGATTGTTCCTTCAATTAGTAATAAAATGACATTTTGTGTGAATGTAATACTATAGAACTCACATTTCATCATTAAAATTCTGAAAGCTTGCAGTTTTTTTCTTTTGAAATGCAATTTTTTCTTTTAAAAAATAAGCTACAAGTCTTGCTGATGTATCTTAGAATCACAAGGACTACCAAGAGTAAAATGGAAAGCTGACAGATGAGTGAATAGTCTGACCTGGAATAAGGCAGCACCTTATGTTCTCAGGCTGCACCTTTGCTGCAAGTCCTTTTCTCAAATGCTACTGGCACACTCTGTCTGGTCCTCTAATGGGCTCAGACAAAGACCCAGGGCCCTATCATTTGCGTCAGACTTGGACTTCAGATACTATTGGACTCCCAACTCCCATCATCGCTGACTGTTGGCTATGTTGGCTGGGGGTGATGGGAGTTGGAGTCACCATCTGAAGGGCTGCAGGCTCCCCACCCTTGTTCTATGTGGGTGAGGTGCCATTAGCTGAATTTGAACTGTACAATAAGTGCAGTAAAGACTTTTTCAATAAGTCAAAGACATCATGACTAGTGGACTGTGCAATTAACAGGTTGAGAAATTACTGGGCTCTGTATATTAACTGAAGCTGTAATTTATTGAGGTGTAGCTCAACACATTTTGGGATTTAAAACACAGTGTAATACAGTAGGGCAGTTTTATCAAGCTGTCCCATTTAACAGCCTGTGCAATTTAATGTGCTTCACAGGTGAAAACTAGGATGGTGCAAATTAATCAGGCCGTGTTGTTTATTGGAGCTGTACAAAGGTGTGTGGCTCATGCAACTCTTTGACTTAGTAGAGGCTATGTGTGTTTAGTAGGAGCTGCAATACATGGAGTTCAGGTTACTATTAGACCCGCATGTCAAACGCAATGTGATACTGTAGGAACTGAAAGAGAAGTTGAAGAATGACTACTCAAAGTGGAAAGAAGGAAAAAGCTCCATAAATGTGGACTAAATGTTACCAAAACTTGAACATATTTTTTATGGGTGAAATTAATACTTTTAAACGTGTGAAATTAGAAGAGTGAAATGCTGATCTGTCAGTATTAGACAAACCCCATTCTAGCTGCAAGCATTGAGTCCTAAGCAGTGTTGTCTTTTCTGGGGGGGGGGACGAAGGGGAACGCATAGCCCTAAACATTTTGTGAATCTAAGTTTGGCCTCATTGAGGGGCAGTATTTCAACATGAGAAGGAAAATGAGAGTACCCCTAAACATTTTTTTAGGAAAATAAAAGCACTGGTTAACTCAACTCAGTCTTCCAGAACTTAGCACAAAATCAGATAATTAGGTGAAAAAGCGCTAGCAAGTATTTTGAAGCATACCAATTGCATGACAGGACCTCAGCGCAGCTTTTGAAATTATTTTTTAAAGTTTTTCAAACTGTGCACTTCCATCTTTTCAGGTGACCTTTACTAGCTTCAGTTTGTGATGCTCGTATCTGAGACTGAACTCAAAGAAACCAGAAGAGGGTAGGATCATATGAATTCTAATTGCTTTCCCTGTTGTCCTGGCTTGTAAACCTACAGAACATCATGGGGTGATGATCCGAAAACAGACATTTTCCGCCACTGTCTTTGTACTATGAGATTCCCGTCTTTCTACCATATGTGAAGCAGCAGATGTCTTGTAAAGTCATATCTTTTTGCCCAGGCTTTCCCTGATCCATAAGGCTGGACATTGTTTTTATTTGTCTGAATTCCTGTATTTGCTTTTATAGGCTTTTCTTGATGTCATGTTTTTGTTTTGATCATATTGTTTATTGTTTTAATGGTGCACGCTGCTTAGAGAGTTTGTAAATATTGAACCATCAATTAAGCAATAAATTGAGAAGATTCCTAATGCTGTATACCACAACCCATGGGCACATTGACAGAAGCACCCACCAATTCTCCCTTATTATTTACAGCTCTTCCCTGACCCATTGCTTTTATAAAGGGAAAGATTTTTATGTAATTTGAAATTCAGCCTTCTTCTGAATCTTTTTTGGTTAAAAAAATCATTCAGCATTTGTATGTGTGTGCAGTAGAAATATAGTGGTACCTCGGAACTCAAACAGCTCCATTCTCGAACTTTTCGGCTTCCGAACGCTGAAAACCTAAAAGTAAGTGTTCTGGTTTTCAAACGTTCCTGGGAACATGAACGTCCGACGGGGCTTCCGCTGTGCAAAAACTTAGCTGTCGGCCAATCAGAAGCTACGCCTCAGAACTCAAACTTTTCATAAGTCAAATGGTCTTCCGGAATGGATTACAGTTCGAGTTCTGATGTACCACTGTATGTCTAAAATTTCTGTCCATGGATACAGATAGATAGATATAGATATACACACATATACATATGTGTGTGTGTGTGTGTGTGTGTGTGTGTGTAGATACACACATGAATACATATACTGTGTTTGTCACTACTTGTCCATATTTGAAAAAGCATTATTCCAACATAGAAATGAACAAAGAAACCTTTTGAAACAGATACTGAGAATTCAGAAGTCCTTCATAAGAAAAGTAGGTCCCTTATAATACTAACAAAATTGTTTGTCAATGAATACATTAGATTAACATGAAATATATCAGAACATGCTTTACACTAGGCAGAGATTATTTGAATTATGAGAAAAACAATAAATATTATTATTTTATAGACTAGCCGGGGGGGGGGGGAATGTAATGATCATGATTTCACCCACCAATAAGAAAACATGTTTATGTCTTTAACTTTGTTCAATGAATTAAGTAATGAAGTAATAGCTGGATAGCTCACAAGGTATTCTAAGATGGTATACTCCAAATGATCTCAATCAAAATATAGTAAATATTTTTTTCTAATCTAAAAATAGCAGGCTAAATGATGGCAATAAACAAAGTATGGATGCTCAAGTTACAATGAAGGAAGGAGTCCAAGCAATTAAAAACCTAAAAAGCAATAAAGTGCCTGTGCCTAATGGCTTTATCTTTAACTTTTATAAAAAGATTTTGGAATATTTTAGCAAAGTCTTTGATGAAAGCAATTTATGAAGCCCATGAAAAGGGAATTCTCCTGTAACTGAGCACAGATTAGTTGTACTACTAATTCCTGGAAAATATAACTCAAATCTAGCATCTTATGGATCAATTTCCTTACTAAATCCTTTTACTATCCCATTTTAATTCATCCATTTTTTTAATTAGTTAATTTTGCAAGCTGTGCCTTTCCACTTTGCAAGGTACGGTAGTTTTACAATCCAGGATAAAGCGGTTTACAAATTGAAAAGCCACGTAAATGAAAGGCAGCAATCTAAAAGCACATAGGGTGTATCTGTATTTATCCACAATAAAATAAGCTGAAGCAGCAGCAAGATTACAATAGCAACAGAGACTGTATTATGTTTTTATTCATATGCTCCATAAATGGCCACTGAAACCCTGCTCAATCTCCCAGGATTTTGTGGGCACAACAGAAGAACCACATTTTCCCAAATGGATTTGGTCATTCATTAAGGTTGTAATCTAAAGCACTGCCTCTTTGGGTGGTTGTAGGGTCCCAGTTAGCTTTTAGCCTTTCTATCAAACAAAGGCAGATTACAATTAAGCAAACTATGCAAGTACACACATGTTTTACACATCAGAACATTTAAATGTTCTCAATGCAGATGGAAATGCTCTTTTAGCACACAAAATGCACAGCCCTGATTGAAACTCAACATACACAGGAAGAATATACTGAGTCAGACCATTGGCCCTTCTAGTTCAGTGGTCCCCAGTTACCTAATAACTGTGGACCCCCAGTTCTGCAAAAGCCATGCCATGGACCCCCTACTTTTGAAAATGTTGATATCTCTGTGGTAGTTTTGGTTAGGTGAATGGTGCCACCATATCCTCCAACATGTTCCAGTGCAAAACCGAGATGCTTGTCTTTCGGGTCGGGCTCCTGTGCAAGTCATGTGACCCTCACAAGAGCATGGTGCCCCAAAATGCACATTTTTGGGTGCCATGGCCACAATCTCATGGGGTTCGGGGCATTGTGCTCTCATGTGAAAGCATGGCCAAAATTGGATGTCCTGGACAGTTGATGAGTATGTGGCACAGATCCCCTGGATGGGTTATGCGGACCCCCTGGGATCTGCGGACCCCCAATTGGGAACCACTACCGTATAGTAAAAGCTATGGTTTTCCCAGTAGTGATGTATGGAAGTGAGAGCTGCACCATAAAGAAGGCTGATCGCCGAAGAATTGATGCTTTTGAATTATGGTGCTGGAGGAGACTCTTGAGAGTCCCATGGACTGCAAGAAGATCAAACCTATCCATTCTGAAGGAAATCAGCCCTGAGTGCTCACTGGAAGGACAGATCCTGAAGCTGAGGCTCCAATACTTTGGCCACCTCATGAGAAGAGAAGACTCCCTGGAAAAGACCCTGATGTTGGGAAAGATGGAGGGCACAAGGAGAAGGGGACGACAGAGGACGAGATGGTTGGATAGTGTCTTCGAAGCTACAAACATGAGTCTGACCAAACTGCGGGAGGCAGTGGAAGACAGAAGTGCCTGGCGTGCTCTGGTCCATGGGGTCATGAAGAGTCAGACACGACTAAACAACTAAACAACAACAACAACTCCAGCTCATTATGGCCTATACTGACTTGCAGGAGCTCTCTAGGGTATCAGACAGGTGTCAATCTCAGCCAGAGATTGAAGTCGGAACCATTTCCATGCAAAGCATGTGCTTTCCCTCTCAGCTACAACCCTTCCCCAATACAGTGGTACCTCGGGTTAGGTACTTAATTCGTTCTGGAGGTCCGTTCTTAACCTGCAACTGTTCTTAACCTGAAGCACCACTTTAGCTAATGGGGCCTCCTGCTGCCGCTGCACCGCCGAAGCACGATTTCTATTCTCATCCTGAACAAAGTTCTTAATCCGAGGTACTATTTCTGGGTTAGCGGAGTCTGTAACCTGAAGCATATGTTATCCGAGGTACCACTGTACTATACAGATTACTCTTCTGAAATGCATCCAGTTTTGCTCTGAAACCAGTGATACTTTTTTTGTTTTGTTACCACAACTGTCTTTGGGAGACTATTCCAGGGCTTTACTCATCTTAAATTTTCTTTTGATCACCAGCCAACAACATATTAATGGAGCGCTCATAGCTATTAGATCTTATTCCAAGAGTCCTGTACTTTTCATCCACAACTGTATTAATTCTCCTGAAATTATGGTATCAGTTATCATCACCAACACCACAAGGAATACATGAAATCTACCTAGGCAGGCTATTGATCTATTTAGCCATTTATTGTTTACTATAACTGGTGGTTGCTCATAGGCAGAGATTTTTCCCAGCTGGGGAGACCTAAGATCCTTGATTGAATCTATTTACGTGTAAACTATGAGTTCTACCACTGAGCAATAGTGTCCCCTTTTAAGGAAATCTGTTTTGGGCTGCTGTCTGATTGGGCTTACTTTGGAGTGAACACACAAAACAGGGATGATGTAGCTGTACAATCATCTGCAGTTGTTAGACAGAAATGAAGAACTGTTGGCCTTCAGAGTATCGTATGAATCTGCCGCCCTGGAGATGATGTTGGATTCCCATCAGGGTCAGCTAGCATGTACTTCAAGATCTAGAAGGTTTAACTACATGCTAACTGACCCTAATGGGAGTCCAACCTCATCTTCTGGGCAGCAGATCCATATGATACTCTGTGGGATAAAATGTGCAATAGTACTGTTGTACATACTAATATAATGGGTTAGGTTTGTGCTTTTTGGCCTGACTGGGCTTCTGTAATTTTCTTCCAGTTCTGCTTGCTGGGTGGAGCTTTTCCATCAGTCTAGTTGTGTTGCAATAAAGTAAGGTTTTGTCTGAATACCTGATTACATGGTTGCTTGTTTTTTCTCTGAACCCCATCATAACAAATACCACTGTTTAAAGACTGAACATGTTGACTAACTTAGCTGGTGCTATTTTCACATTTCACTTAAGTGCCCTTTCCACAATTTTATCTCTTTCCTCGACCAGATCAATCCCTGCCATTTCCCCCCATTTAAAACTCTGATGCGTTCCCCTCCCCCGCTTTCTTGGTTATCAGACCAAGCTCAGATCCAATTAATGAGTCATAGTGCCCAAATCCATGCCCCTGGCAAAAAAACCATACCACGCAACCCATTATGGTAAGCGAATTAAAAGACCATCTGAGCAGGTATCTGGTGTGTGTCTCAGTTCATTCTTCCATAATAAACTATGTTCTCCCCCTCATTCATTTGTCAATCATAGGAACTAAAGATTATCATTTGCTGTTTGTACGTGACACCAGCAATTTGCAAAGCCTGTTGGCAAGAAAATAAGGTTAGAATGACAGAGCGAGAAATTAAGCAGAAGTCTGATGCAATTAGGTATAACAATCAGTGCTCTAATTTCTGATTTATTGTTTCCTGTTTTCTTGCTGCGCTCAAGCCATGAATACTGTATGTGCTCCATATAGGTCAAACAATTGCCTTATCATTCCCAGTAAAACCAAGAGGTCACCGTTAACAATATTTATTTAAACATGCAGGATGCTTCCCACTGCAGTTAGGAAATTGCTATTGCTAATAGCTTGTTGGCACTATTTCCTCATTCACACAATTTTTATAAAGACCAAAAGCCCTAGAACCAGCAAGGGGGGGGGTGTCAGATGTCCAGTTATTCCAATGGTATATTAGCTGGGTGTTGTTGTTTTGTTATTGCCAGATTGCCTGTATTTGTATCAGAACAAAGTACATCCCAGTTATTTAAACAAGTCAAAACAAAAGGACTTTTCCAAACATCTGTTTAGAAATGGTGGGCACACAGAGTCCTTTTTGCATTAACACTATGAAACATTGTCAGCTGTGAGCCAAATCTTGATCCTACTGAGATCAGCAAGAGTTTGCCACTGATTTCAATAGGATTAGGACTTGGCTCTTTAACTCTGCTCTGGCTGCCACTTTTGCCTTATGCATAGTTTGAGGTTTTTTGGACAACAGTATCATTCTTGGTAATCCAGAGCCATTCATAAAGTATTATTATATAATCATTACAAATCCACTTGTAATGCAAATAGCTGTTATTTTTAGTGTGACAGTTTTATAGCGACGCAGCACCCAAAGTCTGAAAAGAAATCTGCCCCAGAATATTACTGAATTGGGTTTGTGTGCACTAAAGAAAGGAGGGGGAGGCAGGGCTGGCTGTTAGGTAAAGTAACATATAGGGAAACTGTGCAATACTTGAAAATTAGCTAGCATGTTAAGACACAGCAAATATGGATTGCTCGATTCTGTTCCTCCTTCCACCCAGTTTTCCATTCCCACCATTCTGCTCAACAGCTAGTCAGCATTCCACAGCCACTGAGCATAGTCTTCATTGGACTATCCCCAATCCATTTGTACTTTTGCAAATTTTGGGGTTCCCAAAATTTTGGAGCCAGTGTGGTGTAGTGGTTAAGAGCGGTAGTCTCGTAATCTGGGAAACCGGGTTCGTGTCTCCGCTCCTCCACATGCAGCTGCTGGGTGACCTTGGGCCAGTCACACTTCTGTGAAGTCTCTCAGCCCCACTCACCTCACAGAGTGTTTGTTGTGGGGGAGGAAGGGAAAGGAGAATGTTAGCCGCTTTGAGACTCCTGAAGGGGAGTGAAAGGCGGGATATCAAATCCAAACTCTTCTTCTTCTTCTTCTTACTGATACCTCTTATACCATACATTTTAAGAAGGAAGGTGTGGCTCAGTTAATTGACTGACACCCAAATAAAAAGTGGGCCATTCTGGATTATATAGATGTACAGATTTCACTAGTGTGCCATTCCCTCAAACTCTGGTATATCTAAAGTTAATATGCACACTAAATAACTTTTGCTTCTAACCAGCAATTTCTTATCTGTGTGCAGAAAGATCCTGTCCATTTTTTTCCTCAGAGGTGGCTTAAGTGCATTACAAAATATAACCCCTAATTTTTCTTCAATTACCCCTTGGGCGGAAACGAGAAATTTCATTTTTGCCTCTGGTTTAATAATTTAATACTAATATTCCCTCCATTATTAGTTTTACTGGTAAACCAAGGAGCAAGCTGGCGGAGTCCAGCTGTGACCCCAGGGCAGGAACTTTCTGCCTGCTGTCACCTTCTGACAGTTTATGCTGTTAATTACCTCAGTCAACTGTAGCACAAGTACCTCTCTGTCTGCCAGCTGGCAGGCCTGAACTCGCAGCCTTGAAGATTTAGAACCTGCAACAAAGGGTTGTTAATGTAAACAGTTTACTGAATAATACACCCAGGCAATGGGAGACCCACCTCAGTAATCAAAGGTAGGCTCTTTTACATGGATGTGTTACCTTTAAAAGAAGGGACAAGCCTTGCTTCCATCTCCTTTCTCAGCCATTCTTCTCAGAGGAAGAGGGAGTGTGACATTCAGAGCAGAAAGAGAGCCTGCTTTGTATAAAAAGTCACAGCGATTAAGACAAGGGCTCCGTGTACAGTCTGGGCAAGGATGTCAAATGTATAAGGCCATCTTTCAATTGATTGATTGATTGATGGTTCGAGTTAAGGAGAGGATAACTGGGGTGGGGGGACCCTCTTTGAAGTCGTTTTTAGTACAAAGGTTTGTATTGCAAGTTTCCTGGACTGGCATTTTGAGTTAGCCAATAAAATAAAATTTGGATTCAAGAAACCTGTAATGTTTGTGTCCAATCTGTCTAGCCTTACTGAAATTCATGAAGGATCATGGGTTGCTGAAAAATACCCAACCACCCTGATCGAGAATGCAAAGGGAACTTCTATGTAAGCAAAGGCCATTCTGTGTGGAAGCTCCTTCCCTTCACCACCTTCACTTCAATGGAGAGAGCATGTCATGGTAATCAAAGAAAGGCATGTGTACACAGAACTGACCATTTCTACTGGGCAGGCTTAGAAGTGTGCCATGAGAAAGGCTGAAGATGGGCCAAATTTAGGGGCAGGCAGCCCAAGTGACCAGCTGAGATGCTCAGCTCAGTGAACTCTATCATGGACTATCTACTCAGGGTGGATAGTGAAACACTTGTAAATACTGGCAATACTGGTCTAGTAGTCCAAATTGGATGAACTGTTTGTTTGTTTGTTTGTTTGTGTGCTAGAATGTTTAGAAGTGGATTCAAGAGTCTCATTTGCTCTCCTCACCATGATCTGGTGGGTGAGATGAGCCAAAGGCTTTCTCCAAACCCAGAGCTACAGAAGAAAAGGGATGAACCCTACCCCACTCCCAAAGATTGGCCGAAGCCTTGCAGCTTGGCTCTGTGCTTGTCAAAAGTCACGGTGAATTGATCAGGCTTCTAAGCACTTCACTGCAACAGATCGTAGTTATTGCTCTGGCATAACTTACACAGGCACAAGAGAATGTTTATAATAGTGGTGCTACTGAGTCTCAAGCTTTGGAATTGTTGAAATACTGTATATACAAAATAATAATAATCAATTTGAGTTGGGCCACCCAATTGGGTCTAGTAGACCCAACATTTTTAAGCAATGTAGCCTAATTTTTTTTCTGGGACCCCTCTGGGATTAGGGACCCTGAAGCTTAAGCTTCATTAGTTTCATAGTAGATCTGCCATTGTAGTAGCTTGGATTTGATAACCCGCTTTATCACTACCCTAAGGAGTCTCAAAGTGGCTAACATTCTCCTTTCCCTTCCTCCCCCACAACAAACACTCTGTGAGGTGAGTGGGGCTGAGAGACTTCACAGAAGTGTGACTAGCCCAAGGTCACTCAGCAGCTGCATGTGGAGGAGCGGAGAAGCGAACCCGGTTCACCAGATTACGAGTCTACAGCTCTTAACCACTACACCACACTGGCTCTCCTACATTGATGCCACCTCACGGCTTATCACATGAGTGGAAGCAGCAGGAACCTGTAAAAATGATGGGAAAGTTTTTCCATATTATGGGGGCTGCAAGCAGATTTTTTCCAGAATCAAATAACATAGAAATGAGCATTAAACTTGCACTATATCCACTTGTATCCCATTAGTTTTCTGGAACTGGCTTTTACATCATGTAAAAGCTCAAATATAATGGACGAATTTAGGGAAACGTTGGGGAAATGGAATAAACTGCCGTGTGAATGCAGCTAGAGTTTCATTTTAGATTAGATTAGATTTTCTCAGACATGGGTGGGTGTGTTGTCATTGTTGCACCACATTTCCACACACAATGTGTGTGTGTGTGTGTGTTCTAAAATAAGCTTGGGAAGAAGCTGTTGGAGTAGAAAGCCATCTATGATCCATCTTGGATGAGAAAGCAGTTGTAATTGGCAATGGTTCAAGGCACTTTTTTTGTTTGTATCTTTGTCATTCACAACAGCAGGTGTAAACGTAAATGTAGGTTTTTTTCCAGAGTGGAAGGAAATGTCATGCTTGCCTTTGGCACCAAGATAGGCTTGTGACAGATCAGGTTGCTCCCCTCTGATATTGTCCAACAGATCTTACAATCAAATTTTACAAGCTAACAGAAGTTGTGAATTATAGTTAGATGGCCCTCATAAACAAAAACTAAAACTTATGCATACAAGAGAATATTGAAAAGTTTGCAAAAAGCTGTCAACATGTGATGTGCCAGTGGATTTCTCTTCCTCCCATTTTATTGTGTCTTTTCTCTAGATAGAAGTACGTCTGCCAAATATGTGTGCATGGATTTATGCTTCCAAATGAAACAAAGCTGTGGCATTATTATTCCAAAACCTCTCCTAACATACCTCAATCCATATATATTTACCATAGCTCGACTTGGTTATTCCTTGGGGTTGAGTTTGTTTTTTCTGTGTAAGGCCAAAAGACCAATTTAATGAAAAAACCAGCTCTGCTTAAGTGTTTCTTTGTATTTGACATTATCAGCTATGATACTGCTGGAAGTGGATGCACAGAAAAGGTCACAGATAGCATCATGAGATGAGTGTTTGAATTAAATGGCTGTATCTTACAGTATAATCCATGATGCAGAATCTGAGTGGTCCTCGTGTACTGATCTTCTCTCTCTCTCTCTCTCTCTCTCTCTCTCTCTCTCTCTCTCTCTCACACACACACACACACACACACACAGCATTCCCCATCAAGAGTTGGCAGCAGCCAGTTAAAATTGTCACCACTTTAGTGGAATATCACCTGGCCATCTTCAACATAAATATATGAATCTACTTTAGTTTAAGACAGACTGCTGGTCTATCTAACCCTGTATTGTCTACTCCAACTGGCAATGTTTTCCAAGGTCACAAGCTTTTCCAGCCCACCTACCTGAAATCAGGGGTTAATTTCAGGGTAAAGCCAGATGGGTTGAGCGTACCCCCCACTTTCCCAGGGCAGGCTTTTGCCAGTGTTTCCCCACTCTCATCAACGATGTAAACATTTCAGTGACTCATGAATTCTCCCTTTTTGCTCTGGCAGCCAAAAAGATCAGAAAGAAGACCCTGGACAATATAGCAGTGAACTGTAAGGGAGATGCAGAGATCTAAATAGAGACTATTATTTGTGGCACAGCATCCCTTTATGTGTAACTATTTTTGATTCAGATTTGCAATGGCCAATAGCTAGTACAATAAAGTTATTTGGATTGGATTGTCCATTATGCAATGTTTCCTACAGGTAGTTTTGAAGAGTATAGAAATAACACTCATTTATGCATACATTTTTCTTGGGAACTGTTTGCAGTTTCTTTTTTTCTTTTTCTTTTTGGCCAAACACAAAGTTTCAGTCTGTTTAGAGTTTGCTTCATTATGTTGTAATTATTGATTGTTTTATTACACTATAGAAGTAAGGCTGGTGGTGCTCATACCAAAGATCACATATTTCTGTCTTGATTTCCTATTATAGCAAAAGCAATATATATATATATATCTGTTCCAGTAACAAGAAGCCGAAAGCACCAGCCTGAAGATGACGAGTGAGACCTCGTCGAAACGTCGCACAGACACCCCGACTCTTACACGGGAAGACACCCGAAGACACCAAAACCTGCATTCCTGTACCCGTGAAAATCTACGAAAGCATATATATATATATATATATATATATATATATATATATATATATATTTTAAGTAAAAGCAAAACAGAGGCCACAAAACAATAGATACGCAACCCTATTGCAAATCAGTGGGTGTATGTTCCAGTAACAAGAAGCCGAAAGCACCAGCCTGAAGATGACGAGTGAGACCTCGTCGAAACGTCGCACAGACACCCCGACTCTTACACGGGAAGACACCCGAAGACACCAAAACCTGCATATATATATATATATATATATATATATATATATATATATATATATATATATATATATATATAATCTGTGGTAGCCTGTGGCCTGAGTCACAGATTAGTGATTTGCTGCTACTGTAGTTGTACCAAGAGTGCTTATTATTCACAAGGACGGTTAACACCAATGAAGGACTAATCTAAATTTAAAATGGCATCTTTCCTTTCATGTAACCTTTTAGCTGTTTGCCTAGGTGTTGATTAAATCCTGAGTGCAGTCCATTATTTTGGTCTTGCTTCTCTGTGTTTATTCTTCCACTTACACACACGCACCATAGAGACACATGCACATGCTGTATTGCTACATTCTAGACAAATGAAAATAATCATTATTCCTTGAGAAAACTCTAAACAGCAACAGAGACAGGATTTGCAGAAAGGATGTTGGGTAGGAGGAGAAAAGAGGAGGAGAGAATGTTAATGCATGACAGCAGTGAAATTACACAGATAAATTTCCGAGTTCTTTTATCTTGTAAACATCCTAATTATCAACTTCAAAGGAACAGGGAAAAGACATTCCCTCTTCTTCTGTGCCAAACTGGGAGAACCAAGTCTCCTTTAAATCTCATATGGGAGATATGAGGAGCCTTTGAATGCATCATTGATTTTTATGAGTAGCAATGAGGTGAGAAGTATTCTGGTGTGTGGCACAGGCCTTCATTAAAAAGTGTGAAACGGAATGGCTTATAGTTAAAAGGAGCAATTTGTTCTAACATACTTGCTAAATTGTGTTGTAAGTATGCCAGGTCAATGAAGTACATTTTCCTCCGAAGCATTTGCATGCAATTCTCTGTCCCTGTTGAGGGGCAGTTCCTGCTAATTGCAAACTAACAAGCTGGCGAAACAATATTTATCCTGACATTTGAAAGGGAATTAACAGCAACTCACAAGAGGAGCGGAAGGATCCTGAAATGCCTTCAGTCTGCTGGTGGAGCCTATTAACCTTTTGAGTTAAAAAGCCTTGCAATTATAGTACCAGTACAGTGTACTGTATATGAAAAGCTAGCTTGAGTATTCCTTGAGCCCTTTGTCTTGCTCACATCAGTGATCTATTCACCTGACTGCAGAGGTGTATTTTGGGCAATGCAACCAGTCCACTGCACTGGGTGCTGAGCCTAGTGGGCGCTGCAGCTGTGACATAGTGCACTGAGCATAACAAAAGGTGAGAGGCAGGGGGAGAGCCAAATTTTGGCCTTGCACAGGGCACTGCTAAAATTTGAAAGGCCAAAGTCTGTCCCTGCTGAGTGATACCCCATGAGATCCAGGTGTTTCATCGACCATAAAGCCTACAGATTCCACAACTCCTGATACTCTAAAATGCAGTTTCGAGTATGTAGAAGCTTGGCTTCCAACTGCACATTACATCTGTTCTTGTGAACTGGAAACTCACACAAGCATTTGTGAAAGCAGGCGGAATCATATGGGTACTTGCAGAATGTTGCATCTTTTATTTTCGACACTGTTCACAGTAGATCAAGATGGAAGTTCTACGTAAGCATTTAATCTATCCCAACATACAAGTACTGTAAAATACCCTCCCCCCAAAAAAATGCATTCAACCTGATGTTTATCTATATACTTTCAAGTCTTTCTAAGACATGTTTGTTGCATTTATATCCCAATTTTCTTTTTTGGTGGAACTCAAAAAAGTATACCTAGGGTTCCCTGGTGGCCTGATATCCATTATGTAAGTTACGCTGGCTAAAGCCCTGAATTGTGGTTGGCTGATTGTAGTGGCTTTCTCTCAAATTGTGTTCATTGAATCTTAGCTATGTTTCGTTTTGGGGAGGAGGGGCTGTTACTTTCAGCCCTGCCGAGAAATTTGGCCTGACACCAAAGAACCTGGACTAGATCCTCATACACAAGAGAGCTTTATACTTTCGTTACTTAAACAGCAGCTCTGTAAGCCACATGGCAACTTTCTTTAGAAACTGGGGAGAGGGGAGGTTCAAAAACAGCTTGTAATATGGGTTAGCTGTTCAAAGGAAGGAAGTAAAAAATTCCACTAGGCATGGCCAATCCCTTGGATGCACCTATAGTGACTCTTTGGATCCCTGCCATTAAATATACATTAACTTTAATAATGCAGAGGGGGGAAAGAAAGCAGATTTCTAATGCTGCGATTGCATCCCAAACATATTGACATGGTATGGATTATATGCTTTGATCTAGATGGAAAGGGCTGGTGAAAGTTGGACTTGCCAGTCTTTTCCAACTCTATGGATCTCTAAGTCCCATTAACATCAGTAGGACATGTTCACAGATGTGTTTAGAATCAAAGCTGGGTGCTGGAATTCTCAAGTCACTTGCTGAAATCAGTTGTACTACCCAAAGGTTCACACTTTGAGGATCGTGTCTAGTTTTCATCAATGAGATGATTTGCTGGATGTTAAGTTTTGCTGCCAATTCCCCCCCCCCCGGCACTGTTTTACTGGGTCTGTTTCTTGGGGTTTTGTACTCTCTTTATTGTAATGAACTGTTCTCTCTCTCCCCCACCCTCTTTTCATTTAATGTTATGCTTCATGCTTCTGACCAGCTTAGGGAGGGAAGTGCGATGCTCCAACGAGTCCAAGAGCCCTTCTGCCACCTTTTCAAAACTAACCTGGCTTTGGGAAGGAGGCAGAAGGGCTCCAGCATCCTTTCAGATGCCTGGTGGCTCCTTCCCAAAGCCCAATAAGCTTCTGCCCGACTTAAGGAGGCACGATGCTCATGCGCATGGTGTCAAGATAGCACCCCCACCCAATTGCCCTTGCAAGCTGGTGCCTCCAGCCCTAACTGTTCCCCCATGAAAAACTTCACCGCACACCACTGATCTCAGTCATGATCCTTCCACTGCAATTTAGGAAGAGTAGTAAAACAATTGGTTTAAGGCAATGATATTTCAAAAGGGAATCGTTAAAGTGGTAGTGTTGATTCCTAGACAGGAGACATAGACCAAACAGGTGTAAATGACGAGAGTAACCTAGGAAATGGTTACAGTCATCTATAAAAGCTATAACTGATCAGGGAGCAGCTCAATAGGTCACTGGGGCACATGGGAAGCTAGTGATCTGAATAAATAAAAAGAAAGAAAGAAAACCAGATTTTCTGAGGTCTTGGGGGGGGAAGCATGCTGAACAGGGAAAATGTGAGGGGGTGTGTGTTTTGTCCACCATTTCATGCAACTATCCATGAAAAGTGAACGAAGAAAGCATGGCTATTTTGGACCATCGCGGAAAGAGTGTGAGTCAGCCCAGATAACGATCCATGCAAATAAAGAGAGTGTTGTTTATTTATTATTATTATTAGAAGAAGAGTTTGGATTTGATATCCTCCTTTATCACTACCCGAAGGAGTCTCAAAGTGGCTTACGTTCTCCTTTCCCTTCCTCCCCCATAACAAACACTCTGTGAGGTGAGGGGGGCTGAGAGACTTCAAAGAAGTGTGACTAGCCCAAGGTCACCCAGCAGCTGCATGTGGAGGAGCGGAGACGCGAACCCAGTTCCCCAGATTACGAGTCTATCACTCTTAACCACTACACCACACTGGCTCTCTATTAGTAAATAGCTTTGTACTATATATACTGTTATGGCATTTCATTACCAAGCTGATTATAAATTTGAAATACATAAATCAGCAGGTCAACAAATAGATAAGACATAAGCAATAAATATTTCAGACTTCCAATACTCCTGAAATTACATTAGTCTACATTACATTATCCTATAATCTATCCTCAGCCCCAGAAATTTCCTACTCTTTTCTTATATATTGCACAACCAGTTTCCAATTATTTAATCTGTCCTTATACTCCCTCTCCTTCCTTAATGTTATCACTAGTTTAATAATACCCATCTGTTCCCATGGGCTTCTAATTAATTCCTTCTTTCTGGGCTTGTGGTTGTACTCCTGAATCTCCACAAACACGACCCTTATGTATATATTTATTTAAGAAGGATGATAATATGCAATGCAAAAATATGTAAATATAATTAAAATCTGTCCATAAGAATACTTACAATTCTGTATTAAAAGGCAACAGGTCATGATAAACAAGAATGTCTTTAGCATGCACCAGAATTGTATTGCCACTTGATACATAGGTGGAATATTCTTCACGAGTGATTCTAATTACCACCTCTAATGCTTTATCATTCACAGTTACCCCATCCAGGGGTCCTTTACCTTTACCTTTATTAGGCTGTAGTCCACAGGAGTGGTAATGACTGAATTCTATACACCTGCCACTCTCAGACCTGGCCATCCTGGTCAAGAGTCACCCCCCCACACACACACACAATTAAGTAATGCTGAAACACACATGTCCTAGACACTTGGACTTGGACTACAGACATTTATCCTGATTATGAATAAATTGTTGAGTTTCTATTCATTTCTTTGAAATCCCACATGGAATTGGTACCACCCCTTCAGAAAAGAAGGCTGGGCACTTCTCTGAGCAAGTGATGCTTTGGAAGAAATCTATGGCTTGCTGTCATAGAGGCCACCCGTTTTATGAGGCACAAAATTTCATGCTAAGAACTCAATAGAAACTTTTGACAGACCATAATATGAAGTCTTTAGGCACACACTTTCAAGTTCACTTACTTATTTTTGGACATATATATAAGGACCTCTGGTGCCAAAGTTATGAGGTAAATACCACGTATGTAAGTGTGCTGATCAAGCCATTCTCAGGAAAAGGAGGTATACATTGGAAGCTGTCAGGTCATTGGTCCATCTCGCTCAGGATTTTCTACACTGACAGACCACAGTTGTCCAGGATTCTCCCCAATCTCTCCTTGGAGATGCTAATGCCCTCTACCACTAAGCCATGGTCTTTCAGTACTGGCTTGATAAGTGATAAACTGACCACTGTCAAGGAACCAGAACAAAACCTTAAACAAATGGGATAGTATTAGAAAATACTTATCTGAAGAAAAAGCTCTTTTCAATCTGCCACTCACAACAGGATGAATTGGTTTCCTCAGAAGTTGGAAGGATCTGTAAGTGAGTGAAAATTTGGGCTATGTGGTTGAGAATTAGAGAAAGCTGGGCTCATTATGGGTTTTTCCCCTTCTTTAGTTCTCCTTTTTTATTGATTTTGTTCATATATGAAACAGAAAGTGCTGGCACACATTAGCCTTATTTAGCACAACTGGGAGATATTGCGTGTGCAGCAGGTCTTCTAACATAGCAGCGGCCAAAAAATTGAAAACAGAGCTGCTGCAATGAAAGGTATTTTGCAGCAGAGTATCCAATAAAATGGATGCTTTTGAAAGAGATGACTTTTCCTTAAACATATAAGAGAGCAGAGGAGACAGAGCAGCCCATCACCAAACAAATTTCAGCTGTATAAAGTTATGGCATGATGTAAATAAAAAAACTACCATCTCCTAGGATTGCTAAAGATGCTCTGCTGCAGCATCATGTCCTCTTATTTTTGAAGGTCAGTGTGCATTCTTCTGTAGCCAAAAGAGGACCACTCATACACCAAAGTAAGGTATTGGCATGCCTGAATCCTAAGGTTTGCAAAAAAGCCAGCATCTGCGAAGAAAGCTGAGAGGATGGATGACCCCAAACATAGCCAATGAGGACTGAGAATGCCAGGCAGACACAGGATTAAAAAAAATCAGTGGGATGGGCAAGGCTGACAGACTGGAACATTGAACAGGATCACTGCACTCTACCACATTTTGTAGTTGCAATAATAGACTGCCAGTGATCAGAACCTTTATTCTAGGATGGTAGTCTTCAGACCCAACTTTAGCCCAAACTTGAGCTACAGCACCTTGTTTTTTAATGATATATATTTTCATGACAGTAGTGCAACTTAGGGCAAGTGTTGAAACCCAGGTTGAAGCCCAGTGTTTTAGAATACATCATAGGGCTCTCAGTGCTGTACTCCAAATTACTTTTCATTGCCCATGTGCTCTGGATATAGGGGGTCAAATCTAATGCTACCATTCCACTAGTGCAGCAGAGTTCTGTTTCCACAATGGAACTTTCCCCCTCCTCTCCCCTGCACCCTCAAAATCTGCTCCCGAAGGTGCTCCAATTCCTGGAAGCAGGTTTTGAGGGTGTGCGGGGAGAGGATAGGGAAGCTCTGTTTCTTGAGCAGACCTCCCTGCACACAGCATTGGACACAACCCACAGATTCCTGCTGGTATATCCTCAAATATAATTCCAGCTTTTTGCGCCATGAAATATCTGCAGAATTGTGCAATATGCAGATTATTGTAAGCTATCAGTGGCGACGCCCAACATATGTCAAAAAGTACTTCAAATATATTAATTTTTTAACCACGTCATCTTATTTTGTAAATACTTGAAGGAAATTCAACAGAGGAGAATCCCGACCCTGATTCATATGTCTCTATTTATGTCTTTGAGATGTAGCCCATATGGTACAGAACATTGCAGCCAGCTGCTAATTAGGCACCCGGCATGCTCAGTACTTAAGGTCAGCTCAAACAAATAAGGACAAAGCTGTTGTATTAGTAGGATATATTATCCTGTGGATGGATTCATGCAGGTTCCATTAGCATTAATGAACAAGGCATTGCAAGTATCCAGAAAGGGGGTAGGAAGGCAAATCCTCTGCAAATCATGATTGGCTGGATGCAATTGGTACTGCATGATACAAATGAAAGCACTGGTTGCCTATCCCAAATGCTAAGATTACAAGAATATGCTTCTCGTGTTGTTCGAGCTCATTCAGGAGTCATAAATGTTTCTTCTAATGTCAGTAGTAAGGTAAAAAAGGTAAAGGACCCCTGGATGGTTAAGTTCAGTCAAAGGTGACTATAGGGGTTGCGGCGCTCACCTCGCTTCAGGCCAAGGGAGCGGCGTTTGTCCACAGCTTCTGCCACAATGACACACTGTGACAGAAGCCAGAGCGCACAAAAACACTGTTTACCTTCCCGCTGCAGCGGTGCCAAGTTATCTACTTGCACTGGTATGCTTTTGAACTGCTAGGTTGGCAGAAGCTAGGACAGAGCAACCCCGTTGTGTGGACTCAAGCCACTGGCCTTCCAATCGGCAGGCGCAAGAGGCTCAGTGCTTTAGACCACAGCACCACCCGTGTCCCTAATGCCACTAATATGATATCCATTAAAATGTAAATGGATGCTAAGCAAGGCTTTGAGAATTAGATATTTCCTATAGATAGTATATTCAAGATGACACAACTGGGATTTGTGTTCTCTTTGTATCATTGGGTTATCACTATGATATTGAATATGTCAGGCCCAATCTAACTAAACTGAAGTGCTTTGATGGCCATTGATTTCAACAGAAAAGTTAAAAAGCAATTCTGTACAAACTTACTTGGGAGTAGGTAAAAACACACACATTTGGAATCCAAATCCCCTCTATCTCAAATAATGTTAACAAGCTCCAGCTATGTTGTATGAATGTGGAGAGGGAGATGTGCGATGAGGGAACTATTATAGAACCAAACACAAAGGAAAATTAAATAATTTGTCCGTTGGCATAGATTTCTGAGCTTCCAGAAACCCACCGAGTCATTTTTCTCCAATGACAATAATTAATCTCACTCCCAGACTGCACAGCCAAACATTTTTTTAATGAGCTTGTTAAGTGTGCTTACCTATCCTTGTTAACTCTGGGGTGGGAGAGTTTTATAGAAACTTGGAGCAGATGCTGGCAAGACAGATCTAATGTGTGGTCGTTTAATCAGAAATACCATGCTATGAAATATTAAAGATAAAATATTGGCCTTGGATTTCCCCCTCCTCTGTTTTGGTCGGCGTACACAGAGGCTATTATAGTTACTATTTCCATGCTAATGAAAAGAAAACTTAGATCTTGAATGCCATACAGTGGGTGTAAATTATTACAGTGGTTTCACATTTTCATGTGATTGAGGCAACAGAAGTAAGCTCATAAACAAGATACTACTAATTATACAGAGGAGAAGTCATAAAGTCACCAGTGGATGCATGCCTTATATTCATGGACACATCGTTAAAATGTTCAGACTTGCTATCAAATTCTACATTTAATACTAGACCCAACAGCATTAAACCCTCCCAACAAGAAAATCAGATTGGTTAATGATCCTTTTTTGTCACACAAGTTTTATATGTCTGCTGTTGAAGCAGCTGGGTGATTTTCTGTTTCTGGACAGCTTAATCACTGGATGATTAAAATAATTTTTATCTGTGCTACTTGGTACATATAAAGTCTGAAGATGTTTCAACATCCTGAGTTGCAAGTAGACATATTTAACACATAAGAATTTTTTGTTTTTAAAGTTTTTACACATCTTGTCCTTTTTTAGTTTTTGCTTTGGGGTGTGTGAACTTAGTAGTTTATTTATTTTAAAAAATGTATATATTTCTATTCAGAAAAAAAGGAATCAGAGTGGTTTACAACCACTTGTAGGGTCTGGGTTCTGTTTGCTTTTCTGTTTGTTTTTTAGTCGTCGTCATTTTTTATTTGGAAGTTCCTTCTGTTTGATGGCTTCATAAATAAAATGACCTCGGTGGCACAGAGTGTCTTCCATCCATTTTGGCTCATGGCCCAGCATTGGCCTAATTTAGACAAAGACAGCCTAAGTACTATTGTCTACACTCTGGCTATTTCTAGGCAATACGTTCTGCATGGCATTGCCTTTCTGGGTGGTTTGGAAACTGTAGCGGGTGCAGAATTCAGCAGCCAGGTGGCTCATCAGAGCAAGGCGGTACAAGCACCTAGCACCAATCCTGACCCAACTGCACTGCAAGCAGCAGCACCCTCTCCAGTGCCAACCAGGTATGGGAAAATGTGGCATCAGTTTGCCATTTTTTCCAGTCTTATGTTGTCCTCCACATTTCTATAACAGTTTGTGATTATTTTTTTTGGAACATGGAAAAAGTTATTATGAATATTCATTAGGATCTTAGTGTCAATTTCTCAAAACATGCACAATTTTTGGTATGCAATTTCCCCCAGTAAGCATATTTTTGCAAAGCAATTTCCCCTAACAGAATGCATTTTTGTGTCTTGTATTTTCTTCTTCTAATATATGCATTTATATTCACACTCCCCCCAGTGTATATTTATTTTTGGGCATATAACCTGGCTGAAGAACTGCACTGTGCAATTCGGGGACATGCCAATTTTGAAGAAAGGCTGTTTTGGTTGGTGTATTGCTTTGGAAAGGGCAAAGTAGGTAGGGTCACTTTCAAATGTGAGCTTAATTTAATGTAAGGTAGCCTGGTAACAACAGGTGTCTCATCCTATTTCTCTCTCTCTCTCTGCTTGACACAGCCATGTATGTGTCATCTAGGGCAACAGATGCAGGATTCCCACTGCCTTAAGGGGGTCTTCTCAGAAGTACAAGATCAACAAGTTAATTCTAAGTCTCCTATCTGGCAACTTCCACTCCTGATCCAGGCACTTTAACAACCAGTTGCATACTCTAAACAGTCTACGCAATGTGAGAGGACAACACACCCTTGAGTGTGTTGAGAAACCAGTGTAGCTCAGATATCCAATTCAGGTTCGGATTCCTTCGGGCGAACTGGCAACAGCTGCAGCAGGAGGAAGATGGGCAAGTGCTGTGGGCTTCGGACAGCCAAGAAGCTGGGCAGTCATCGCCGAGACCAGAAATGGCATGACAATACAAGAAGGCACATCTGGGTACTGCTTTGAAAGCCAACCCTTTTGGGGGAGCTTCCCATGCCAAAGGAATTGTCCTGGGGAAAGTTGGTGTTGAAGCTAAGCATCCAAATTCTGCCATCAGGAAGTGTGTCCGAGTTCAGATCATCAAGAATGGAAGGAGAATAACAGCTTTTGTTCCTATTGATGGTTGTCTGAACTTCATTGAGGAGAACGGTGAAGTCCTGCTTGATGGGTATGGTCGGACAGGGCATGCTGTTGGTGACATTCCCAGTGTTCGCTTCAAGGTTGTTAAAGTAGTCAATGTTTCTCTGTTAGCATTGTACAAAGGCAAGAAAGAGAGACCAAGATCATAATATCTGTGATGCTGCATTCAGCTATAATAAAACTGCTCATTTGACAATATGTTTCTGAGGAATCTTTTCATAGTAGTTCAGCTTTTTGTTAGCATGGAAGTAATTTCACAGCAAAATTCTCTCTTGTACAAGTTGGGTTGTTTTAACTTTTACATGGCTTTTCTTACTGGTCCTGTACAAGTGTGGTTTCTCATTGGACTGTATATGATTGCAGCCTCAGTTGCAGAAAAATTTGGTTCCATTCTGAACCACAGAAATGAAAACGGTATAAAGGAATGTGTACATATTAGCGACACTTTAAAATTCATTGAGTCAGTTCTTTAATACTTGTGCAGCTGTGTCACTTTCTTTTAAGTATTGGCATAACTAAATGTTAAATGACAATTTTTTGCTTGATGCTTATGTTGCTGGGCTTGCTTATTTAAAAAAGGAGAAAACTAAAAAGAGAGAGAGAGAGAGAGATCCAATTCAGCAGTAAATTCAAAATTATGGAAGGTAGGAAATGGGGAATGACAGTGAATATGCAGTTCAAAAGGGAAATAAACCCTCATATTTTAATTTATTTTATCACATTTCCTCCAAGTAGCTCAAGGTGGTGCACCCAGCTTCATGGCTGAGTGGAGATTTGAAGCTAGGGTCCTAGGTTCAAGGTTAAACTCAGCCTTTCTCAATGCAGATGGTCTTGAACTGCAATTCCCATCATCCCTAGCCAGCATGGCCATTGGTCAGGGATGATGGGAGTTGTAGCCCAACAACATCTAGGGAAGCAGAGCTGAGAAAGGCTCCTCTAACCTCTGCTGAGTTCAGCCAGTTTCCCAGCCTATCTTACCCCCAAGGGTTCTTGTGAGGGTAACCACCCACACCACTTTGAGCTCCTTGGGGGAATAAATAGATAACAAATAAAAGTTACATCATGTCATGGCTAAAAACATGACCTAAATTCCAAGAATCCCCTGGATAAAATCTCACCTCAGATACAAACACACCAGATTGCCTCACGTTATGTTTTAATCATTCGGCACTATTAGTTAAGTTATCAGCGAGTGAATTTATCCAATTCCTTTTCTTCACCGCTTTTCCTTTCCTGAGTCTCTTTTTTGTGCTTGTACTGTCAAATCATTTACCCTGAAATAGCTCCAGGGCTGAAAAAAATCACAGCCAAAATCTCTTAACTAGAAAGAATATTAATTATATGCATTTTTTCCTCTGCTCACTAGCATTTGTGTATTTTTCACCAAATTATTGACAGATGACAATATCCTATAACAACTGACAATATACATAATAGGGGTTTCAGGCTCTTTCTACTTCTTCATATACATTCTGTGTACGTGTATAAAATCTGCAATTTGCTGCCAACAATTATCTCTGTGTACTGCCCTTATCTACAGACAATAAAGGATTCCTTAGACCCACTTGCGTGCATTCATTGTCTACCAATACTATTACAAGCATATCGTCACCATCCCATATTTGTCATGTAATTTAATGATTCGCATAAGGACCTTCATATAAAGAAAAGAAAAGAAAGAAAACTCAGTCCTTTTCTTGTTACCAAAACATCTGCTCATAGAGGGAAAGAGAGAGAGAGGAGGGGGGAAATCATCTTTGATTTGATTTTATTGCAGGATGCATGCTCAGTCGCTAGCCTGACAAACGCCAAGACGCAGGCGAAACTGTGTGGACCTTGCCCCTTTTTTTGGAGTTAACCAGTGAAAAAGCTGCATCTGTTTATTCTCAGACATTAGAGCTACTAAAAGAATAAGACATCAGAGGCCTGTGAACGAGAAGCTCTTTTAAAACACACAAAGCCTTCGCTCCCGAATCCACCTTAACCAGTTTAGAGAAAGAGCTTTTGGCACCAAGTCTGCCTTCGGTGAAAGACTGATAATGATCACGAAAGACATTCTGTGGGCTCCTGCTCCGCTCACTTCAAAGGCCTTCTCTCTTAATCAACATTAAATCATCATTTTCCCCTTGCACACAGGACAGCTGTACACAATCTATTTGTTTTAAAACAGATTATGGCTAGTTTCCCTGCTAGAATATATGCTGCACTGAATTTTCTTTCCAAAGAGAGAGAGAGAGAGAGAGAGAGAGAGAGAGAGAGAGAGAGGTTTTTAACTGGTTTAGCTAGTATAAACTCCTTCCCATCTGTACAGTCTAAATATCTTTCCAGGATCTGGCCATTATTTTGGCAGTACCACATTATTTTATTGGTATCACAGGGGTGTGCACGATCTTCAAAGCAAGTACAGTGTTGCAACTACGAATAAGGCTCATCCAGACCAGGCTGCCTTGAGCATTAGGCTGCAGGAATTCCATCCTGGGTTTTAAAATGTGGTTTTCATTAGAACGAGGAGTTTTTATTTTTTTTTTAATGCTAGTCTCCCCACCTCAAACATTTGCAGGGATTGTTTCTTCTTTTTCTTTTTTTGCTCCTCTCCAAAATGCCAGTAATTGTATAAATTCCAGATTTTCGGTTGCATAGCCCATTGAACCCAACGTAACTTCACCTCTGATAAGATTTGTACAGAATTGCATTGTGAGCAGGACCTGGTTGACCTGTGGGAGTGCCCACGAATCCTAGGATGACCAGAAGACATTTTATTGCCCAATTAAAGTAAATGTAGATAAAAAAAAGATAACTGTTGACTAATTAGTGTAAGGCCCCTTAAAAAAATCAGCAGATTGCCTTTTCCCAGATCATTTCCAAAGATATATTGCAAAGGGCAGTCCCTTTGTTTAGTGGAAGAAGAAGCACTGTGACCCTACAGTGACCCATCTCTAGGGTTGCTTGGCATTCTGCAGTCTCTTTTCTGTAGTCGGTTACCAGAGTGACAGCATATACCATCGCCAGAACTGAGCAGTAATAGAGCTTTTCCTGGACAATGGAAATGATTTCTTTCCTGACCATACAAGATGGCACAGTTGCACATGCCTTAGTTAAATCAGTAGGATCTCTCCGTGCTGCTGCCTTTGAAAACTAGTTTAGCTACTATAAACTCCAGCTAGTACAGTTTGCAATATGGCCAGGTTTTTTGTGAGGGAGCACACAACTTCTCTTTTACTTCACTTACAATGGCTGCCAATCCATTTCTGGATACAGTTCTAAATGCGGGTTATCACCTGTAAGGTTTTACAAAGTCTTGGGATCAGGAAGGATAAATAAAGGCCTGTTTCCTTCCTTATGCTGAGATTATTTGAATAGGGCTCTTTCTGATGTTTGGTAGGAAGAAACATAGGAAAGGGATTTATCAACCATCCAGGTTTTGGAACTTCTTGTCCTTGGAGGTCCATTTAACCCCCTCCTTGCTGGCTTTCCATCTTAAGTTACTTCTCTGATCATGTAAGGAGGTCGTCTCTCTTCAGCCCCTCCCACCAGTTCCCAACAAGTTCCCAAGCCCCACCCTCCTATTATCAAAGAGCAAATTTTCAGGAGGTGCAGAAGCTGAAGACGGAAGGGAGATATGTGAAAATTCTAAACCATAAACCATGAACTCTGTTCATATTCACAGAAGTAAAGTTAGGATCAAGCAATCTAGGCTTCCCCCCCCCCTTCTTATTTCAGCACAGCTCTGCCTGATGGCCTGATTCTATTTACTCCCTTGTCATTAACTGCTGCTTTTCTTTTGTTGTCTTAGTTATGAAACTGTTCTAGGATTGTGGGCATTTGGAGAACTCATTTTGCTAGCCACCTTAGGTGGATTTTTAACAGAAAGGTGGAATGTATGTTCCATTAGTTAAGCTCTTGTTGAAATCAGTACACTTTTGTAACTCCATAGATTTCAATGGGTTTAATTGGAGTGTGTATTAGATGTCCACCACTGTGGCCTAAACCACTGAGCCTCTTGGGCTTGCAGATCGGAAGGTTAGCTGTTCAAATCCATGTGACAGGGTGAGCTCCTGTTGCTCTGTCCCAGTTTCTAGCAGTTTGAAAGCACCCCAGTGCAGGTATATAGATAGGTACCACTGTGGCGTGAAGGTAAATGGTGTTTGCGTGTACTCTGGCACTCGTCACGGTGTCCTGTTGCACCAGAAGTGGTTTTGTCATGCTGGCCATATGACCTGGAAAGCTGTCTGTGGACAAATGCCAGCTACCTCAGCCTGAAAAGTGAGTTGAGCGCCACACCCCATAGTCGCCTTTGACTGAACTTAATTGTCCAGAGGTCCTTTACAAACTTTACCTTTTACCACCCTGTGTATTTTAATAAATAATGAATAAATAACAATGTTTTTAATTTTAATTTTAATAATAATAAGAATAGACAGCAAGGCCAAAATCCTCAAGACATGGTAGTTTTTTGCTTTTGTTTTGCTGTGCAATAGAGGTCACTCTGAATTGTACTGATGACAGCTGTCTCCACATGCAATCTATTATCGCACATGGATTGGACAACATTCTTCACAGTCATTCAAATCACCCAGTCCATGAACTGTTGCAGATGAGTGGCTTATTGCCCAGAAAGAGAGTTGCCACAGAATGCAGTTTAAGGCAGTCCCCACACTGTGATTGTTCTATTCTGTGAAGCAGCTTCTTAAATTCTTCCAGCTTAACTAAGAAACAAGTTAAAGGCACATCTAACCAGTGAGTGGAATAAACAATGGTACTTGCTTAGTAGCAGCTGAAATGGATTGGAGAGCTGGATCACTTTTCATGACAAAATCGTCTTGGCAAATAATGACAATGTTCACCAGCCTATCTTTGAAAAAGAAAATGAGATAGTATTTTAAAAATGACAAAAACGTTGGTTTTATTTGTGGAGTGTATGTGAAGTGAATCCACAGGCATACCTAGGTGCTCACTGCAAGGAAATTCCAAAGTGACGCGGAGCGAATATTTTACATATGAACGAAATGCGCAAAACAAGTCATACAGTTTGAATCACTCCATCTGTTTCTGTTGTTCAAAGGCAGCTCATCAAACAGATCTGCTCAAGCAATGTCCATTACAGATTCTCACTGTAATATAAATTGTTGTCTTATGTTGCTGGGGGTTTAGGGAGGTGAGTGATGGCCTTAGTCTGAGTGTGCTTATATAGAGATACGTCACTGCCTGATGATGTGTTTCCTCTGTAGACACAGAGTGCGATACTAACTATTTGTCAGAGGGATGCCAAAGCTTTATACATCCAGCGTATGAAAGGATATGAGATCCTTGCCAACTATAACTCTCACTCGTCTCTAAAACATCAGCTCACACTCTAGTGTGGAGACTATTTTGAGAACAAGCATTTTAAACAGTTTCTCTTCCAATATTAACATCTTGTAACTTTCAGAAGTACAAATGTTTCCTGTTTTCCTGAACCAGAAGTAAGAGTCCAGGGGTGCCGGGGGTGGCGTATCTCTTCAAGACATCAGTATCCAAAGCTGCCAATTATGGCCTGTCAAATTCTAGAATGAAAAGTATTTACGTAGTTTTGAGTCCACAGTTGATGAACGTCTCAACAAAATGGTCTTTTATTCCCAGAGAAAATATTTGCTGTTTTGACCTTTACAGTAGCTGTAGTGCTGTCAGGGACATTGTTTGTGCTTGAAAGTGTACATTCAGAGTCAGTAGACATATGGTTTAATGAGGTTGGATTCCTCATATGAATTTTATGGGCCATGATACTCTTGGGACATAAGAGCACCAGAAGAAAAGTCCAGCTGGATAGGACCAAAGTTTCATCTAGCCCAACATCTCATGTCCACAGTAGCCAGTCAGATGTTTGGACAGATCACAGAGGCCCACAATTTGAATGCCTTCTCCTGCTGCTGTTCAAAGGCATCTTTCTGATCCTAGAGATATTTTCTAAGCCATCATGGCAGCTTACCACATTCTGATGCACTTTGTACATTGTTTCGAATTCTGTAAGATACAAGCATTGATCCAAAGAAGAAAAAGGCACTTGAAATGGTTTCATTCTAAACTAACAAGACTTCACCTAAACAAGATTGGCAGCATATATGGTGTCTGGACAGACACAATGTTGATTCTTGCTTCTGTTCCCCACCCCCTCTTTCCTAATACTGGGATGACATACTATTTCTTTGTGCTTATAGGGGTGAGGCTACATCTACTGCTAGCAAAGCTGGGGTGAGATAATAGCTTAAGGGTACTGTCTTTGATAGGGGTAGTGGATAAAATTGATTCAGTTCACATTTACAGGCTTACTTACCTAATCTGTACCTTCCAAAACAGTACTCAAACTGAAACATAGCTACCCTTTGAAATTTTCAGTTCACTGAATTTTGCAATGCAGTTCTACAGTAACATGGTGTGTACAAAAATACTTATACTGGGGTAAATTGTGCATTAAAATGCATATATTAGGGGAAATAACATGCAAAAGTATTTCAGACTATACCTGCCACCACCCTAGCCAGCATGGCATTGACAAAGTCTAAAACATCTGAGACACATCAGTTTGTGGATGGCTGTGCTAAGCACATCTCAATCCAAGCTCTGATGCAGCGGCAACAGCGAACGTCATTCCATCTGCCTCTGGTGCTAGATGAGAACTTCCATTTGGCCCTGGTTTGCAGAATTGATATTTTCAGCTCCCCTAGGCTAGGTTCTGAGTTCACCCACTTTTCAAAGACAGGACAGAATATCTGTGAGATAGAGTCAGGCATATGCCACGCATATAGTTCCATTTTAGCTATGGTTTATTCCACAGTGGCAAAAATGAATGACTAGGATCATTCATGCACCTTTGGTATAGGCAGAAAATACACTATTAAAATACTTTCCATATTTGTAAGAAAGTACACTGATACAAAAATTGCTCAAGCTGAACATGGAAGAGCACAAGGACCGCAAACATATCCTTGAGTAGCCTCATTGATTTCACTTTGGCTACTTCATGGCATGTCAATATGTCTTACTTTGAGTTCCTTTTGCTATTCAGGGGTGAAGCTACTAAATATTATATTATTTCATTTTTAATCCATACCTCTTGGATCCTTTTCCAGTTTCAAGTTGTGGCATCACCCCAATTTCTACTGGAATTGAGTGTCATCATTTCTGTTTATATAGAAAAGGTGTAACAGGAATCCTGTGTGTGTGTGTGTGTGTGTGTGTGTGTGTGTGTGTGTGCCAGAAACCCAGAGTTGAGTGTAAAATACTGGCAATTCTTCAACTAGTGCCACAAACCAGCTGTTCCAACCCGGTTCTCCTTGATCCCATTTTGAGAGAGAAATTTGAAAGATTAGGGATTACCTTTAATTGGCTTTATAATTTTTGCTTAATTTGAAATTTAGGATAACGTGATACAGACATTTTTAAAGTGTGAATTTATAGCCAATTTATATGTGGCTTTGGAAATAAGTTGCATTGATGTCAATGGCAACATTTCCATTGACTCCACTGAGACAAGGTTCCATCAGTATTCTTCGTATGACTCATTAGCTACAAAGCCAGGAACAGGACAGAGGAAAATAGGATGTGTTTGCAAAAGGCATCAATCTTCCTTCTTTGGAGCTGACACCATAGCTGCCCTTTCTAAATGAAAAGGGGAAATGATCTGAAATACATTTTGTTCCTCTGTATTTCCCACAACCGGGACGTGGGTGGTGCTGTGGGCTAAACCACAGAGCCTAGGACTTGCCGATCAGAAGGTCGGCAGTTCGAATCCCTGTGACGGGGTGAGCTCCCGTTGCTCGGTCCCTGCTCCTGCCAACCTAGCAGTTCGAAAGAACATCAAAGTGCAAGTAGATAAATAGGTACCGCTCCGACGGGAAGGTAAACGGTGTTTCCATGCGCTGCTCTGGTTCACCAGAAGCGGCTTAGTCATGCTGGCCACATGACCCAGAAGCTGAACGCCAGCTCCCTCGGCCAATAAAGCGAGATGAGCGCCGCAACCCCAGAGTTGGTCACGACTGGATCTAGTGGTCAGGGGTCCCTTTACCTTCACCTTATTTCCCACAAAAATAATTAGATAGGAAGAGCCATGCTGGATCAGACCACTGGTCCTTCTAGCTCAGCATGCTTTTCGCACAGTGTCTAACCAGATGCCTATGGCAAGCCCATGAGCAGGGCTTCCATCAGAAGCGTACAATCTCAATTGTGGAAGTAAAGATAGCCATCAGGCCAGCCTTTAACCTCCATGAATATGTTCAATCCTCTTTAAGTACAATCCAAGTTTTTAATAGCTGACGTTTCATCGCTTATTATTATTATTATCATTAATTCTGTTGGGAGCCACACAGAGTGGTTGGGGAAACCCAGCCAGATGGGTGGGGTATAAATATATTATATTATTATTATTATTATTATTATTATTATTATTATTATTATTAGGTGGTCATCAGTGCCTCTTGTGTGAGAGAGTTCCATCATGGTGCTATGCAAAGAAGTGCTTTCTTTTGTCTCTCCGGAATCTTCTACCATTCATCTTCAATGACTGTCCATAAGTGGTTTGGGAAGTGGTGTACACATGACATTAGCCACAATCCTTATCTATCCCATCATTTCTTAGAAAATGTTGCATTTTTGATGCACCCCCCCCCAAAAAAAAAGACCCCCAGCTTCAGGTCAAATTGAGAACAAGAACAGCCTAGCTGTGTTTTTAAATTGGTAATGTGAGCACGGCCTAAATCTTTCATCGTTTCTTTTGCAACTTGCAGGCGTAACCTGTGAAATACTCCCTTTGAATTTCTTTGCAAGGAAGTTTCTGAAATGGGCAGATTCTCTTGGATCACACCCACAGCTGTTCTATCCTACGGAGTGGTGTTTATGCCAACGGTGGGGGGGGCAGCAGGGCCAATGGTCAGGGCTGATGGGAGCTGTAGCCTACCAGCATCTAGAGAGCCTCAAGTTCCTCAGGCCTGGTCTATACTGAAGCATTCTGCGCTGAGAACAGGATGTGTTGAATTTTCACCTTGTTAGAAAGGTAGAGCAGTGCCAAGGGCCTATTTCTGCATTGCCTCTTGAGAAATAAAATCTTTATTGGTGACATAATTTCTGAACCATCTAAGAAGAACTTAAGAAAATAATAATAATAACATGGATCTATCTTTCCTGTTCTACCTAGTGACCTTTCTGTGCCTTTAGCCAATGATCACCCTTTAACTCATCCTTTAATACAGGTAGCCTCCAAGTGTTGCTGAACTCCAGTTCCCATAATTCCTGGCCACTGTCTCTTCTTGCTGTGGCTGATGGAAATTGGAGTCCAGAAACATTTGGAGGGCCATAGTTGCCTCACACCTGCCATAATGTAGATTTATCCAGTTCCGGTTTAGGTTGCATCCCCACTACTCACTCCTGCGGCGTGTGTTTTAAATAATGATAACAGAAATACTAATCCTACTGCTAATCACATAAACTTTGCAAAATCAAATGCTATCTCTGGATGGATTTTTTTTTTTAAAAAAAAACATTGCTCAATATGCTAACTCTCCTTGTCTGCTTGCCTTGTCACCACCCCGTAAAATCAAATTTATATGTGTCTATAGAATTCTATTGGTATAGAAAATTTACCATGTTATTTATATATATATATATATATGTAATTTTTATTAGTTTTCAATAATTATTTTAATAATGTTATTTTAAGATTTTGGACAGGTGTGCCAAGATAAGTCTTGACCAGTTGACTTCAGTAGTGAGAGATCATAGAATCATAGATTTGAAGAGTTGAAAGGGACCCTGAGGATCATCTAGTCCAACCTCTGGCAACGCAGGTGTCCCATACAGGGATCGAACCTGCAACCTTGATGTTATCAGCACCATGCTCTAACCCACTAGTCATTTAAGCCATGGACTTATTTTCTGTTGAGTTGACTGTGCTTAACTGCAATCCTATATGTGACTGCTCGGAAGTGAGCTCCATTGAGTTCAATGGGACTTGCAGATAAGTGTGCATAGAACTGCCGCTTAATTCCACTATCCTATGCTCACTTACCTGTGAGTAAGCCCCGTTGAACACAGTGGATCATACTCCCAAGTAAAAATTCATAGAATCAGACTGTAACTTTTGCTTGATTTAAAGTTTCATAGATTTTGTACTGAAGATTCATCTGTGGGTCCCGATTACAATCCTATTTAAGAGGTTTCTACTGCCACCTAGTGGCCATCATTTTCTTTGAACGGCTGCCTTCAAAGAGTTCTTAACGTTGCCAGAAGTTGGCTCCGTGGTAAAACTCATTGCCCACCCCATGCCTGTGACTGTGAGGGCTTCTGCGCTAGCTAAATGGACACCATACACTTACTCAGTTATTCCAGAGATTCTAGACATCATTCCCAAATCACTTCATTTCTGTATTTCTGTTTATCAATTTTCCTGGCGATTTAACTGGTGTGAACTGTGCGATCTTTGGTGTGTAGCACAATTGTCTTGTTTTCTTGCATGGGTAGTGATGCAGCTGATTTGGGTAAATTTTCCTATATCTTTCTGTTAGCATGTTGCATTAACTACCTGCAGCACAAAATGTGAGGACTTTCAGAGGAAATGGGGGGGTTATGTTTGATGTGGAAAATAAAATTGTGGTGAAATGCAGGAAGGAGAAAGGAAAGGAAAACAAGACATTGGAAACAAGTTGAACCTTGTCTTCAGCTTCAGATTCTAATTCCACCCCCACCTCACTTGGGCTATTTGGCTGTGGCTGCCGGCCTTCACTGTTTCATACATAATGGCAGTCTTTCAGGGCTTCTTAGGTAACCGAAGGCAGAAGGTTTGGCCTCCAGAGAATGTCAGAAATCTCCTTTATCCCAAGGGACAAAAGTGAGGCTCTTGCATGTATCTCTTGAAGAACTGTGGCTTAGTTACTTCTAAAGGCATCACATCAGTAGTCTTAACCACCCTTCACTCAAGAGAATTGAATGCAATCTGTGAAAGCAGAAAACAGATACTCAAGACCAATGGCAGGGAACCTATGGCTCTCCAGATGTTGTAGACTCTAACCAGAGTTGGCCCAAGATGTTTTGGCACCTGAGGCAAGCTGTAAAATGGTGCACCCCTCAACAGGGGAGAAGGGGTGAGTGAAGATCTACATCAGAAACAAAGGGGGAGGAAAGATCTGCTTTGGGAACAAGAATGGAAGGAGACCAGCCACAGCTGTACTTGCCACTGCAGCGGCAGTGGGTGATGCATGCCTTGGAGACCATATCTGGTACCCTGTGGATCCTGCCGTCTGAGGCAGGCATCCCACCTTGTTTCATGAATGGGCCGGCCCTGACTCTTAACTCTCATTGGCCGCAGTCAGCATGAACAATGGCAAGAAATGATGGGAGTTGCAGCCCAGCAGCATCCACCACTTTTTTTTTTTGTACAAATACAAAACTTGTCACCCATTATGGTTTCCATTCCATTATATCTACATAGCACTTCTCTAGACATTTATTCCAAAGTTAACTACTGAATATTATTGAATTCTACTCATAAAGTGCAGTCTTATTATCTAGTTCCATAGTTTTTAGCCTTTCCAGACCCCAAACACACCATTAATCCAAATATGCATTTAGGGAAACATTTCTTAATTTGTTCTCATGTATTTGGATGGTTGGTAATGCTGCTGTTGCAACTCATCTTGGATCAGGCTCTGAACTAGTAGTGGCTTGTGACCCACTAATTGAAGACCATTGTCAGATGAGGGTGAATTTAAACAAGCACCTTTTACCTTCACTGGGAGCCAGTGTGGTGTAGTGGTTAAGAGCAGTAGACTCGTAATCTGGTGAACTGGGTTCGATTCCCCGCTCCTCCACATGCAGCTGCTGGGTGACCTTGGGCCAGTCACATTTCTCTGAAGTCTCTCAGCCCCACTCACCTCACAGAGTGTTTGTTGTGAGGGAGGAAGGGAAAGGAGAATGTCAGCTGCTTTGAGACTCCTTCGGGTAGTGATAAAGCAGGATATCAAACCCAAACTTCTTCAGGGCAAATTTCCACAACATTAAGGGCCTGATTTAAGGAAGATGGTAATGGTTCTATTTGGGGCAAGTATAGTAAAGGAAAAGAAAGACTTCCCACTACTTCAGCCTCTCTGTAATATCATCATATCTGAAGCATTTTTCCTGACTGGAGAACAACTCATTTTCACTCCAACTTTGGCAGATGGAAATGTTATTAATTATATTAATAATTGTTGATATTTGTTAGTCATCCCACAACACAAGTTCTCAGGGCAATGTATGATAAACGAGCTAAAACAATGCAAATAATATAAAATGAAGCTAATATAATATTAACAAAAATCCAGTCACAAAATCCAGAACTAGCTTACAGCAAAACAAAATTTCAACCACCATTTATTCACTTTATCACACAGAGAGTTTGAACAACCTGGGTGCAGGAATGGGATAACAAACTCCCATGAGGGAAGTCATTTATGCCTAACACATATACTTTTCTCTCTGTGTGTGTGTATTCATGACCAGAGAAACAGAGGAATTCCACATGTCATATGGACACATGACAACCTCCCCGCCCCTCCGCACTGAAATCCTATCTGTGTAAAAGAATAATCCTATATGAAGTGGCGCTCAAGTTATATTGCAAGGCACTTGAGACAAAGGGCAGGCAAAGTGACCACGCAAGGACCTATAGTTCTACATCAGTCCCCTGCCCAAACCAAAGCCTAGAGAAGGCACTTCCTACTTCAAATACTACAGGAAACAGCAACAACATCGACTTAGTTCAGAGAGAGAGAGAGAGAGAGAGAGAGTCATTCACAATAGCTAATATAAGTTTTCACTATAATGTACTAGTGTGTTCTGAAGCACCTAATAGAAAGTGATAAATATAAACAAGAGGTAGGAAACATTCCACCCCCAAATATATCTCTGTCTCTATCTCTATCATCTCTATCTCTATCTCTATCTCTATCTCTATCTCTATCATCTCTATCTCTATCTCTATCTCTATCTCTATCTCTATCTCTATCTATCTCTATCTCTCTCTATCTCTATCTCTATCTCTATCTCTAGGGTTGCATTCCACTGGAGCAAATATGTCTGGGTGCACATGCCAGTGGTGAGTGGTACCAGAGCCCAAAGGGGTTCCTCTTCCCGCCTCTGTCCCTTTTCTACTCCCATTCTTCCTGTCTCCCTCCAGGCTTCGCTTGCCCATGTGTAATTAGGCTTAGGGCCACTGGTAGCTCTCAGACCTCAGGTTGACCAAAGCTGTTATGAATATTGTCTTGAGTTGCCTCCAGTTCAAGGGCACGATTCTCTCGGGGTCATTTCATGTATTGATGACCAGGGAAGGGTTAATTTTCAGCAACTTTTATTATTATTTTGATTGCTGCTACCCATGGCAAGCTCTTGGGATGAGACCAGCTTGAAAGCATAGAATAAGTACCGTATTTTTCCGTCTATAAGACGCCCCCATGTTTAAGACGCCCCCTATTTTGGGGGACTCAGATTTAAGAAAATGGGAGGGGATGAATCTGTGTATAAGATGCCCCCTAATTTTTGACATTATTTTTAGGAGGAAAACCTAGTCTTATACATGGAAAAATACGGTACATTTATTTTTGTTTTTTTAAAAACCCATGCTTTAAGAAATCAAACATGGAGATAAGCATAATTTAAAGAGCATCTATTTTTACCATTTAAGTTCATGGGAGCCTTACAGCTCATCATTTTACTGAAAATGCTAGATTTTTTTAAAGTGATAGCCTAGAGGAGAAAAAATGTCTGTTCATCAATTTCCTGTTCTTCAAGAGATAACCACTGCATCAGCCGGCTGGTTTATCTTTACCCCCAGGCAGGAAATTTATCATAATTTATTCTAGTGCACGCTAAATTGGCCTTGTTGATTGCTGTTGCATAAACAATGTAGAACATTTGCCTTGGTTAGGGCTGGCACTGATGTGGAGCAGAGATTGGCTGAGGAGTTTCAATTTAGTGAAGTGGTTGTAATATCAGTACAAACACCAGTGTTATCTAGCAAATGCTGAAGAGCTTTAAAAAGACCAGGGAAGGAAATCATCTGGATATTTCCTCTGTGCAGTGCTAATGGGCCACTTACTGAAATATATCTGTTTGGAGAGAGAAATCCAAAATGGCACAAGATTAGGTCCCATTCAAAAGTGGTTTCTGCATGAACATCATGCTACTCTCCCTCATTCAAAGGTTACACTTAAGACATTTCTAAGGGTCAGGATGAAAGGGTTCCACTGAAAAGTCTGTCTGCTCTTGCTGTATACAAACATAAGTCATGCATGAGTATTCTCACAGCTTCATAACAAAGTCAATCCAAATAAAATTTTTAAAGAAGAAACAAAAAAGAAAATCTGACTGAGAGCAGACTTCCGTCAACCAGAGGAGAAAACATTCAGAAAGTTTTAGGATGAACAACAGCTGACCTGGCCCACAAACTAAACAAGACCAAGTGCTAGCGTATAAATCAACCCTTAATACAATCGCCTGTGATTAATCCTGAGAAAGCACATGCTATCGTAATCTTTTTCAATCATGCCAAATTTGCCCGTTCCAGATCTGTGATTGGTCCTGGGTGGAAAAGGAGGTTCCACACCAAAACCATTTTGAGAATCTTGGAATGAACCAACGTGGACACCCATCTGCCAGTAACACGTGGGGCCAGAGACAAAAGTGGAAAGACACAAATGTGAATTGTTATCTTTGTGTCTGCAATTCTATGATTCAATGGAAAGCATCCTGGGTGTGAAGTGGTTCCAGTGAGGGGTATAGCTGAGGGATAGCTCTGGGGGCCAGATAGATAAGCTTGGGGGTGGCACTTGAGTTCCCCAAGTTCCCCAGCCCTGGTGAATAATGGAATGATGTTCACGTAGACACCCTCTGACATATTTCCACATATCCTAAGTCAGGCTGTAGCTCAAGTTAACCGCTCTGAGAGCTTTGGGAGCCCAAAGCAATCTTAGCTCTTATGGTGCTTCTAAGGAAATTGCATTACTTGCATTGCTTCAGAGTCCACCATTATTCTCAGTCATGGTCTGTGGAGGGATTATGTTTAGCTAGTCTGAGTTATTTTCCTAACAAATGTAGTGGAAGTGCAGAGCTTCCCATGTCTGGGAAAATGAAAGCTTCCTAGCTCACGCAGTGGTTCCCTGCGTGTACTTGTCCCACATATGTTTCTGTATTGTCATAATGCGACTTCCACCGAGTCGACGGAGGATTTCCCCCAAGGATGTTAATGGGAGTTGGACCAGTCCCTAAATGAGTAGTGAACATTTTACCTCCCCTCAATTTATGCTTAATTTCCTAGCTCCAGAGGTTCTGTTTCATCCATATTCCTTATATCATTTTTCATTACTTTCCTTGTTATACTAAGGAAGCAATAATATGCAGAGCAGCCAGATGCCTAGATTGTAAAGAACGTAATGTATATTCCCTGTGGTTCCTTGGATTTCCCACATGAAAAGATGGATATATGGAGTATCAGAAACAGTGTTCAAAGTTCATCCAAAATGCATCGCTCACCCATAAGCTTGTGGCCCAAATGTGGCCAAATGTGCATTTCAACGCCGATTTAAGATATTGCTTTTCCTCCATATTGTGAGTGATAACAAATGTCCCCAAATATTTATATGGATGTAGATTTCTGATCACATAATAAGTTCTCTTTCATCACACACACAGAGAAGCACAAATAAATCCAGAAGTTAAGGAAGAAGCTTTGGTTGGCATGTGCTTTTTGTACATTAACTACAGCAGTTGACAAAAGTGTTGTGTTTCCCCATTCTGGACAAAAGCACGAATGGGGAAATTGTGGCTCTCCAGATGTTGCACTTCAGCTCCTGTCAGCCCCAGCCAGCATGGTCAATTGTCATAATGATGGGAATCAGAGTTCGGCAACTTTTTGAGGGCCACAGGATCCCTAGACTTCCTATGAAGGATTCTCCTCTCCCTTGTGATAATGCAGACAGAGGAGGAACAATTTGCAGTGGTCCACAGTGGAGGAGAACAGCCATGAGACCAGAAAGTCAGGCTACCCAAATCTCATGATGATGAAACCTTGCTTGTGATCTGATAAGATTACACATGATCTAAGTTTTGTGCCCTGTACAGGACTGAGCTAGCCCAGTCACTGACTTGCAGTGCTACCATTGTGCCAAGATTAGGCTGGTTTCCACCCCAAGAGGCAATCAGCATCACTAGCCGGCTTTTACAGGACAGGCCTGGAGAGCAGACCAGAGGGAAAACTTGTTCCCTCTGGTTCACTGACACCCTCCCTCCCTATGGTAACAGTGTGTGTATTCATTCAATGTGTATTCATTGCCCCCAAACACCATACCTCACTGCATGTGGTTCAGTCTAGCAGAAATAGTTGCTGATTTGCATAAAAAAATTAAGGAAATGGTTTGCAATAGTTTGAGATAAATAAATTAAATCTAAATCTAAATGTGAGATATTACTTATGTAATACAGTAAAGAAAGTAATACAGTAAAGAAAGATTGTAAGAGAATGAAATGAATAGATAATAATGAAGGTCACTTTGGTTAACAAACACCAGAACCCAAATGTCCACAATTATGCAACACATAATATTGAATACAGCCTGATAGTGCAAAGCTATCTCATAGGTTGCTAGGAGACTAAAAGATTTATTTGTCATGTACATAAATGAATTAAATTGTGTGTGTGTGTGACTCTTTTTTCTAAGCTGATTAAGACATATCATTTACTTCCTAGATCATGAAAATTTATTCTATCCACAACAATTTCTAATTTTGTTTTAAGTACAAAGCATGGAGTTAACTCTGCCCTCATGTAATTTTGCCCTCTTCTTGGACCTTTCATTTAAGATCACATAACACTAGTCATATTAGCTTCCCTTTTTCAGTGTTTCAGATTAGTCATTGTCTATGGATGATATCATTTCTTGGCTTGTTCTTCATTAGTTGTTCTGCCGCAACATTAAAGAATGTAAATTTCATGCACTCAGCCACATCTGCTTGGTATAGTATACGTTCAATTTAATTTTCATCTTTTTAAAGTGTAAATAAAAATATTTTAAGAAAGCTCTTTTATAAGTTAGATTATCTGAAAGGCTCTGCGGTTGCCAAATCATTTATTCCAGAGTAGCTCCACTGACTTCAGTAGGACTGCTTCAGAATGTAGAGTTCTGTGGGAGTGGGGATTATTGGTTTGTTCTTGCTCTTATTCATATTTTGTGTTTTTTTATATTGGAATTTTACATTGTAAACCACCCCAAGATCTACGGATAAAGGGTGCTATACAAATTTATAACAAGAAAAATTCAGCACAGCCAACTAACATGTAGCAGATTGGTAAAATCCTTTAAAAACCAAATGGGATAAAAACAAGTTTAAGAGCAAGTGAGCAAACTGAAGACAGTTCTGAAAGGCATACCTACATTCCAAATTTAGATCCGTTTTCTCTAAAATCTGGGCAGAGCAATCCTAAAGTATGTGTGTTGGGGGGGGGATATCTGGAGCAAAGCCAATAACACTTCTAGAATCTTGCTGGCTCAACCTGGCCAGGGTAAGAACAGAGGAATGCTTTCCCGTTTGTCTCTTGGCAATATTGTTGTTGTTGTTGTTTAGTTGTTTAGTCATTTAGTCATGTCCGACTCTTCGTGACCCCCTGGACCAGAGCATGGCAGGCACTCCTGTCTTCCACTGCCTCCCACAGTTTGGTCAAACTCACGTTGGTAGCTTCGAGAACACTGTCCAACCATCTCGTCCTCTGTTGTCGCCTTCTCCTTGTGCCCTCAATCTTTCCCAACATCAGGGTCTTTTCCAGGGAGTCTTCCCTTCTCATGAGGTGGCCAAAGTATTGGAGCCTCAGCTTCACGATCTGTCCTTCCAGTGAGCACTCAGGGCTGATTTCCTTAAGAATGGATAGGTTTGATCTTCTTGCAGTCCATGGACTCTCAAGAGTCTCCTCCAGCACCATAATTCAAAAGCATCAATTCTTCGGCGATCAGCCTTCTTTATGGTCCAGCTCTCACTTCCATACATCACTACTGGGAAAACCATAGCTTTAACTATATGGACCTTTGTCGGCAAGGTGATGTCACTGCTTTTTAAGATGCTGTCTAGGTTTGTCATCGCTTTTCTCCCAAGAAGCAGGCGTCTTTTAATTTCGTGACTGCTGTCACCATCTGCAGTGATCATGGAGCCCAAGAAAGTAAAATATGCTTATTCTTATTTTCCATCCCATTGAATCCAATGGGAGATGAAATGCCTAATCATCCAGCATAGATTGGGGTCCAGTATATGGCCATGTTGGGAGAACAAGGGGGCTTTGGATCCATTGGACCCAAGGCTATACCCAACATAGCCTAATATGCCCTGTTCCAGCACTTACCCTTGAGATTTCTGTAAGTGTCCCAGGGGCTTCCAGGGCAAATATGCTGCCTTCATCAGTGGATCTAGTCCCTGCCAGCAGAAGGCAACTTCTGCCCCCATCCCAACCCTGCCTCAGTTGACATTTGGTGGAGATTGGGATTGTTCTGTAAAGCTACAATCCTACGCACACTTACCTGTTACAAAACCACAGTATTGAAAAAAGCTGGGATCCAAGAGTGTAGAGAACACTCAGGAATAGCAAGTGGATTAATAGATCCTAAAATAACTGGATAAACAACAGGATGAAATGTTAAGCAGAGCCCTACTGGATCAGACCAAAGGCCCTTCTGGTCTAGCATCCTGTTTTCAAAATGGCCAGCCGTTGGGGTGACCGCAAACGGGACAGAAGTGCAACACCAGAAACTGGAATTCAGAGACATACTGCCCATAACAGAGGAGTTCGTAGTCATCAACAGCTTCCTCCCTCCATGAATTTGTATAATTCTTTTTTAAAGCCATCCAAGTGACCATTATCACTACACCTTGTGGAAGCAAATCTATGTGCTATGTTAAATAGCTCCTGGATAACTCTCACACCATACAACCTGGCCTTTAGTCTTCATGGCTCTCTCTTCCTTGACATTTCTTGTCCAAACAACAACCCATTTAGTCTGAAATTTGTACATTTCATTAAGTTTTTCCTCACCATGGGCTTGAATGTCTTTGATAAAGCCTGCCCTGCAGAAATGTCTAAAAATGTCTAGGCATCAGCTCACAACATAGTCACTATGTTTCAGTAAATTTCATTATAGGAGATTAAAGTTGCAATGCTATATATGCACTTACCCGAGACTAAACCTCACTGAACCCAAAGAGTAGATAGGTAGCCGTGTTGGTCTGCCATAGTCAAAATAAAAAAATTCTTTCCAGTAGCACCTTAAAGACCAACTAAGTTAGTTCTTGGTATGAGCTTTCGTGTGCATGCACACTTCTTCAGATATCTGAAGAAGTGTGCATGCACACGAAAGCTCATACCAAGAACTAACTTAGTTGGTCTTTAAGGTGCTACTGGAAAGAATTTTTTTATTTTGAACCCAAAGAGGTTTCCTTATGAGGAGATGTGCCTAGGATTGGACTGCAATGCAAAGCTCTAATCCTGCGCAGATTCTAATGGGAGTAAGTTCCATTGAAATCCATTGCATTTCCCCCAAGTAAACTTGTATTGGGTGCCAAACACCATTGTATAATCTGCTAAGAATCTAGCTGTAAATTTCTAGACAACCAATCACAAAATTGTATAAAAAATCTACAATATAAGCTATTGCTCAACACAAAATAAATGTTTTTGTTTCATTTGTGTTCAGAGGGGAGGGCTGTTGCTTTTCAGGTGTGATTTTCATGGGGGGGAAATACGTTAAAGTAAAATATTTCAGGGGGGCTTCTCTTATTTTTTTACTACCTAAAGATCAAACAGCTTGACACAGCAAAAATTCTCATGAGTTTGAGAAAAATGCTGATTGGTTTGTTGGCTGATGGCCGGGGAAATGTTATGACCAAGTAATTATGTGTTCTGGACAGATGCATTAACCAGGCTTCGGACTGGAGCCACTGAGTATTATTTTAGTCATATGGCTAAGGGAAAGGCATCATTTTCAAAGACCTGGCTAACCAGCACTGCTTTAGAGATGCCTTACTGAATGACTTCCAAAACTGTGCTTCTGATAGAGTAAACAAAAATGATATTAAAGGTTTATTTGTTTCCATTAAAAAAGGAGAGAATTATACTGATATATTTTCCTGGTTATCAACTGACATAAAAAAACTATCCTTGTTTCAATGTGTTCCTTGAAAATTCTGTAGGAGTAAATAGAAGGTTGCTGAGATTGAAGTTATTTCAAGTTTTGTATAGACCAGGGGTCTGCAACCTGTGGCTCCGGAGCCGCATGTGGCTCTTTTACATCTTTGCTGCGGCTCCAGGGCGGATACTAGCGAGGGGAGGAGGCGCATTGTGCGCCCCGACACTCCTCACTGTGGCGGGCACTGTACTGGCTGTGACGTTGCATGGGGGCGGTGCGTGCGTTAGTCACGCACCGTCCCAACGTCACCTTCCCGCCCGCTGTCAGATCGTGGCTCCAGAGATATATTTGTTTTAAATGTCGCAATGGTTTTGCGGCTCCCAGTTGTTGTTTTTTCTTCGGAAACGGGTCCAAGTGGCTCTTTTTGTCTTAAAGGTTGCAGACCCCTGGTATAGACCATACAAACTTCCTCTGATGACCAACATATTTCATGTCTCCTCAAAAGCAGTGTGGTATTATGGTTGGAGCGTTGGACTAGGCCAGGGGTAGGCAACATAAGGCCTGGGGGCCGGATGTGGCCCAATTGGCTTCTCAATCTGGCCCATGGATGGTCTGGAAATCAGCGTGTTTTTACATGAGTAGAATGTGTCCTTTTATTTAAAATGTATCTCTTGGTTATTTGTGGGGCCTGCCTGGTGTTTTTACATGAGTAGAATGTGTCCTTTTATTTAAAATGCATCTCTGGGTTATTTGTGGGGCATAGGAATTCATTCATTTTTTTTCTTCAAAATGTGGACCAGCCCATAGCTGAAAAAGGTTGCTGACCCCTGGACTAGGCCCTAGAAGACCAGGCTTCAAATCCCAACTCAGCCTTGAAGCTCACTGGGTGACCTCAAGCCAGTCACATTCTCTCAGCCGAACCTACAGGGGTGTTGTGAGGATAAAATGGGCAGGGGGAGAACCATGTAGACCACCCAGAGCTCCATGGAGGAAAGGTGAGATATAGATGTAACAATAGAAATAAATGAGCCCAGGAATCCGACACAGCTTTCCCATGTAACTGGCTTAAACAACCTCTCCCTGTTCTGAGAATCCTTTCAGCCACTCTGATGCTTCACAGGAAGGAGAACTGGACTGGTTTGGGCCTGGCAAGAAGGAAAGAATGGACAAAGAGGACTATAGGATGGCCACTTACATATCAACATAAAAGAAGGAGTGCATCATTCAAAATGAAGCCAAACAGGGGCATTGATCTGCATAAAACTGGCACATGCTAACTGATAACTATAGCAGCAAACCTAGAGATCATTACTATAACTTAAACAGAAATGCATTATATTGCACCACAGTGGTGAACTATGTGATGCATTTGTTTTCTGGGACAGGGGGAGCAAAATGTAAGTGGCCAACCTGTTTCAATGTCTTTGAACCTCACTGGTAGACCTTACTGTACTTCATGGGGATTGCAGCGAGAAAACAAAGTAAGTAATCATAATAGATTTTTTTTCTTTTAGGGTTGGAGATGGAACAACTTTCTCTTTAAAGTATTTAATCGATTTCAGAAAGAAGATTCTAACCACACACTTTTCAGTTTCAGATTATTATTATTATTTGTTTAAATCTCCCCTTGTGTGAAAAAGAAACATAGAAAGCTGGGATCAAGGCATGTGATGTAGCCTTTTCGGATTATATACCAGGAATTTTTTTAACCATCTTTCTTAGCATTTCTTTCTGCAATATGTTTAGAATTTCTCATTTTAACTACAAACTAAAGGAGATGACTGATCCACATAATTGTAATTAACCAATATGCCAACAGGAGTTGTTATAGGGAAAATATGTGGGGACTACTGAGGCAAAGTTGCATCAAACGTTTGATCTGACTCATACATCTCATCCTCACAAAGATTTTCCTTTCAACCCAGAACTACATTGAGAGGTAGAAAGATATACAGCTGATGCTTCGAGCTGAATGACACCACGATAAACTAGGGTTTCTCCAGAAGATAAAATACATCATAAATCGATCCAACACTTACCTCATTTTAAATATTACTGTCTTCTTTTATCAGGTAACACTATATAACCTCCCTTTACCTCCCTCTTTCCCATATTTTATTTGGGATTTTAATTCTGAGCAACGAGCACAACCAGAATTTTTTTAAAATTAAAATAGGATATATAGCTTTTGAGGTTTAGGTTATCTGATTGAAAGGTTTAATTAAAAGCTGTAGGGATGTGCTTTTATTTCCTGAAGAGAACTTCCATTGAATGGAGGGTGTTAATCTTATACCATATTTATAATCCTCTTTTTGAAGTTGAAGAAAATCACTGTGATGCCTATTGCGGCTTCTTATTGAGGATAGACAAATAATTAATCTGTCGTTTTCAAGCACATCAGTGCAAGCAGAGAAGCCATTCTCAGCACAATGGGTTGTTTGTGTCTGTTGCCCTATTAATAGGTCACACATTTTGTAAACACTCTGCTATCGTTACTAATTATTTGCTAAATATGATGATATTATGTCAGTACCCCATCACAGGCCTCCAGTCTGTTTCCAAGCCCAGTTCAAAGTGCTGGGTTTAACCTTCAAGCCCTAAGACCAGGCTACCTGAAGTATCACCATCTCCCATATGTATCCTTCCTGGAGTATTAGATCATTATCAGAGTTCCTTCTCTGGGTTCTCCTACCTAATGGTGGAGCAGGTGGTTACTAGTAGGGACAAGGTCTTTTAGTGGTGACGACCCATTTATAGAATGTTCTCCCCAGAAAGGTTCACCTGGAGCCTCAATTATTGTCATCAGGTATGTTTCTATGTCTGTACACATATGCAGGCAAACATATGTGTTCATGAAGATCTTGAATGGAGGATATTGCTTGCCACCAACCTTCTTGAAATAAACCCTATTACCTCACGTGTACTGGGAAATTGAGCCACAACAAGGAGAGTGTGCTTGCTTCAGGGAATTAGCAATATTCACACTGCTGTCGTATTTATTCACAAAAATCACTTGAAACAGACTAAAAAGGGGTGTTCAGCTTGAGGTGTTGATGCAGAAGTATAGAATAATGGAATGATCAGTGGCTACACATTTCATAGCCTGTTCAACCCATGCTGCCTGGACCATACCCTTAATTACTATTCCAGAGATAGAATGGAGAGCCTATAGACAAGAGAATCATGTTATATAGCAAGTGGAGTCTTGAAGACCAGGGTTGGCTATAGGAAGACAGTCAAACACCAGATGGGGGGCAGGACTTTTCCCCCAGCAGGAACTCACTGCAACTTAGTTCTGGCACCTCTTAGGGTGGGTGTCATTGCCATTCTAGGAGAACAAGGGAGGAGTTCATGGTGAGCACTGAATAGGGGGAAAGCTCACATGCAAAATGCTAGATATTCCAACCTTGCAAAATCAAGATGTAACCAAGACTGGAGGAATATGAAAGGTAGAAAGAAATGCAAAAGTCAAAATGCAGGGAATTTTGGAAATGCACCGGAAGCGGAAAACTTGGTGCACTAGTTGGTAAACTAGAACGAACTAGAGTTTAGACTTTAGCGGGCTAAGGAGTCTTCTGATTTAGATAATCCCTCCTCCTGACAAAATAGTCTTGAAGGGGCAACCAACAAATCAATGCCAGACTTGGACTATATATCATTTCCCCCATGTTCCTTTGAATTCTCTTGATCATGAAATTGGTTACCAGCACTGCCTTGTGTGGAAGCGAATTCCATAAGACAACAATGCACTGTGCCATAAAGTACTTTCTTTTGTCTGTACTGAATCTTCCAACATTCAGCTTCATTGAATGTCTGTGGCTTGTAGTGTTATGAGAGAGGAGAACTACAATTCCCATCATCCCTGACCTTTGGCCATGCTGACTGGGCTGCTGTGAGTTGGAGTCCAATGTTATCTGGAAGGCCACAGGTTCCCTATCCCTGCTCTAGGAGAAATGTGTTATCTAGTAGGAACACCCATTGAGAACACATAGCTCCATGCTGCTAGCTAAGTAGTAGTTGTAGTAATTGTAGTAGTTACAGTGGCTATATTGATCCATCTAGACACCACACATGTCCTCCATTGCTAGCAAGGTTGTACCTGCCACTTACTGGGCAGACAGGCTCAAGAAATGGCACTTTTCAGTGTATTGCCTTCTAGCTATTCTAAGACACTAAGGTACCTCGTGCCAAACAGCGAAGATAAAATGTTCTCAGAGCAAGGTAGACACATGTTTTGGGATCAAATGCATACATCTGGAAACAGGTATAGTGGGAAGATTGTAGTGGCCTGGCAGGAAGCAGGGAGGATGGGATCATAAGGGCAGCCTGCCCTTTTTTATGCAAAAGATGTCCCATTTTGTTCAAGACAGCTGCCTTCAGTTGAGCAATATTAGAAGTGGCTCCAGTTTTGAGTAGAAGATCAGAAATGGTTGTAGTCCTTGTTGATGTCATCACCAACATCTTATGAAGTGTTTGGGAATGCAGGAAATTCTCAAGGTCAGCCCCATATCTAGTGTGAGACATCATCCGTATGATTAAATCAAGGCCTGTTGACTGTAGTTGATCTATAAGCATGAATTACTGAAGGACTGGCTTTGCTCCTTACACTGAAGCAGGAAATCTGGTGGAATTTCACTTGGAATTTCTTTGAACTGAGCAAGTGAATTTTTATGCTATGAACTCTTAAAATGTAGCTTATAAATCATTGCAGGAGCTTTGCTCACTTCAGGAAGCATGAGATCTGTCCATTGCTAACATAACTGCTCTCTAATCCTGTAAAATCATGCTTTGAGGGGCAGCTAATAAAACACTTGACCATAAGCTGCAAATTCTCATGTTGCAGAGCGCCATTGAAATCAACAGTTACTAAGTAGACTGGGGACTGTGTGCCTGAGCTCAGTGGGACATATTTAGGTGTAATTAGGTGCAGAATTATAGCCTTGCTTTCAGGATATTTTTCATATCCACTAATCATTCTTTTGCACATGTAATGAAAGTGACTAAGGATGGACAATTGTTTGGATTTTTATTCATTATTCAATGTATCTAATCTATGTTGCTTAGCCAAAGCACAGAAACATTAAGTATTGGTTATTCTATATTACTTAGTTCAGAATAAATTGTAGTAATGTACATATTTCAGGTCTACATACACCAAACATTTAAAGCACACAACTTTCTCTAAAGAATCCTGGCAACTATAGTTTACTCTTGACAGAGCTGCAATTAGAATCATAGCATCATAGAGTTGGAAGGGAACCAGAGGGTCATTAGCCCAACCCCCGCAGTGCAAGAATCTTGGCCACAGCTGTCCAGCACTCATAGCAAACCTCAGTCCCCAGGATTCTTGGAGGAAAGCCATGTGCTCTAAATGCAGGGTGCATCTATACAGCATTAAAGAGTGCAGTCCACAAATCCTATACACATGTCATATGTCAACTCAGAATTCAATGGGACTTACTCCCAGGTAGGTGTATGTAGAGTTGTGGCTCAGTTAAGGCTGTGATTCCCTGGCACGGCAGCAATGCATTACCTTTACCTTACTAGAAAACATGCATGCTGAAACACAAAGATCATGATGTAAATTTTATCAGTGTCTCATATGAAAACATTGTCTTAGCTTTGACTATGTCCCACAAATGTGATTTGGTAACTGCCTTGCCCAGGTCATTCCCCCCCCTCCCCCCCCCCCGCCTCTCTCTCACACACACACTTCTCAAGGTCTTGCCTTTCTCTGGTCTTTATTCCTTTCCCCTATACAATGCTTCTTCCTTCTGATTTTTATTCCAGTCCATTACTCAGACCTAACTTTATCTCCCACCATTCTTTTACATTGGAAATGATTCTGATAAGAAGAAGAAACTTGTCAAGAAAAAATGGAGAAAAGAAAATAATATAAGAAAGATCTGATTGCCCAAATGTGGTAATGAAAATGATTTTCCTAACCTTAAGTAAGTAAGTAAGTAAGTAAGTAAGTAAATAAGTAAGTAAGTAAGTAAGTAAGTAAGTAAATAAATAAATAAAAAATATGCCTTCACACACACACACACACAGAGTATATGAGATTGTGTTGAGACTGGCAATCGAATCTTTCTTCAGCATGGTCACCATCACTATGTGCAGCAAGCAAGCTGATGGGATGCAGGACAAACCGATTGATGCACACAGCTCCATCCTCCAACATCTCACTGCCACTCCCCAGCACCTGAGCTGGCTGCCTCACTGTGTCTAATAACAGGATCAGCCATAAAGACAGGAAAATGTGGGCTGAACATTCTCATTAAAAGGAGTTTAATTATTTTCCAATTCTGGGTGGTGCAGCAACCGAAGTCCTTGAATTGTGACTTGGCCTGTGACTCTTCTTTGACCCCCAAAAATTATTTTCCTGAAACTTTTTTTCTTGAGTTAAAAATTCCGTAGAGAGGAGGTCCAGTCCCTTGGTTCTTGACTGCTTCTAGTCTAGACAGACATTTTTACATTTTAAAACTTATGTTAATTCCTCTTCCAAGTGTATGTCAGATGCCACCAGGGGAATCTGCTGAGTTTTGTCCAACTGCTGTGCATAAGAGAAAAATCCTAATCATTGCTGCAGATACAGTATATTTATTTGAGAAAGGACCGTAGCTCAGAGGTGGAGCAGCCTTGGCTGGCATATCCTGGCAGAGTTGGGAGATAACGCTGTCGGAAATCCTGGATAGCCATTGCCAGTTAGTGTGGGCTGTACTGAGTTAAATGGACCAGTGATGAGACTCGGTGACCCGGTTCACCCATAACACTCAGCCAAACCATGGCTACATGTGAACAAACAACTGTGTAGCTTCAGTCCTCACAGAGTTCTGCTGCTGCTGGGCTACCCACAACAAAGCCATGGTTTGACTTGGTGATAAGTACAAATATTGATAATTTGATAAATTGTGATGCCCACGCATACAACTTCCAGGGCCACGTCTCCCAGGTAGTGTTACCAATTCATAACCCTGCGTTCAGTATCCCATAGAAGCATCACAACTGAATGAGGTTTCTTTTCAGGTGTGATGCTACCACCTGTGCATACATGGGCATCCTTTTCAAATGCTGTTGTTTTAAAAGCGTAAAACATCTGTCCATTGAAAACATAGCAATTATACGAATTATTGATAGTATATGCACATCAGAGAGCATGTGGATTTTTATTACCGGTAAAAAAAAAATGAATTCTGAAAAGTTGCTGAAGCACACTTCTGTTTTCATGGCCTGCAGAGCGAAACCCCCCTTTTATTGATATTTTGCCAAGAGTTGAATATTGGTTGGGGAGGATGGGCTCGGTTATTTTATTTTATTTTTTAAACCCACTATTTAATACCGGATGCTTTATCATTGATAAATCAACCACATGGAACTCAACTTCTCGCCCTGAAATTGTCCCACTGACCTCAGTGCTGCTGCTCTGGAGTAAATGTAAGGGAATTGCCTCCTAGAAAGGTCTGTTGGAGTTGTTTAATTTTGATAGGGATGATATATAGCTTGGGAAGTAAGTAGAGTCAAACAATTATGCTGCCTTTGACAAGTAAGGTTACTTAAATATAGATTAACCAATGAAACTGAAGTAGTAGCTGTCAAATTATCAGGAAGCAATTAAACAAACAGAAATTCTCCCTTTCTACTGGCTGTTTCTGGAATACATAGGGATTATGAAGAGAGACAAGAAAAATGACAGAGGAGGCTAAGCAGCCCATCAAATGCTCAGTGGATCAGTTTTCCTGCTCCAAAATAGCTAAGAGCCATTCTGCAGAAGTTTGTGGGTGGAAGTCTGAGAGCCCAAGAGTAGATTTGGGATACAATAAAATGAAATATGTATCTCCCCAAAGGATTGTCTCTTGTTCCTTTGGAGTATTTATTTGAACCTGGCCTGGTTGGCTGCCATCTGGCATTCTGCCTTCCATTTCAGGCATAAGATATCCAATTGTTTCTACAGCTGTTGTCAGTGCTATACACCACTCTGCAGACCCAGAACCCTATGATGGTCTTTGATTTGCTCACAAAATCCAGCTAGACCACTGAAACATAGCATAGCAGAGTCCAGATATTGGGCCAGTTCATAACAATCACTGTCGGGGCTCATTTCAGTACTACATACACATGGCGAGTTAGTTCTACGCACCAGCCTGTTCCAGGCACAAGACACTGGTGGGATCCCACACACCTCATTACAGACAGATTTTGTGACCAGGCCAATGCACACAATCAAATACCACATGCCATTCAGTTCAATAAAGTAAGATTACAAAGATTAGAAAAAATATGCTTTAACAGAATTATAGCCTCCTGTAGGAAATACTGTATTTTTCGCCCTATAGGACACACTTTTCCCCCTCCAAAAATGAAGGGGAAATGTGTGTGCGTCCTATGGGGCGAATGCAGGCTTTCGCTGAAGCCTGGAGAGCGAGAGGCGTCAGTGCGCACTGACCCCTCTGGCTCTCCACACTTCAGGAAGCTATCCGCAAGACTTGCGAGTCCGGCGGGAGGTCCCGCCGGGCGCGCAAGGCTTGGGGCGGCAGCCTGCAGCCCAAAGCACGGGGTGCACTGCAGAGCATGCCCTGTGCTTCGGGCAGATGTCCGCAAGCCTTGTGCACCCAGTGGGAGGTCCCACCAGGCGCGCAAGGCTTGGGGCAGCAGCCTGCAGCCTGAAGCAAAGGGCGCCCTCCGGAGGACGCCCCGTGCTTCAGGCACGTGTCCGCAAGCCTTGCGTGAGAAGGACCCTCACCTGGCATCAAAAAGATCACCAATGACTGTAGTTTGGATGTAGGGTATCTGCACTGCATGCAGAAGGTCCCAGGTAAGGCTGAGAATGGCATTATGATATGGGAAGTTTTATTTTCAATTCCTTTCCTAATTATCCCTAGCATGAAATTTGTCTTTTTCACAGCTGCTGCACACTGGGTCAACATCAACAGTTCCCAGGTTTCTTTGGGAGAAGTCAAGTGTTTTAAATGTGTGTTGAATATGCTTTAAATATATAGTGTGGATCTACCCTAAAAGATGAGTTGTACAGGACCTAGGAGAGCTCCCAGATAGCATAGACATTGCTTCTGCAAGAGCCAGAGTTCAGCTAAGACATTTGAGCTCCACAACAGGCCTAATCGGTGTCTGAATGTCTGTAAATACCCTCCAAAATATTTGCTGCTGCCCAACTCACAACAAAAGACAAGCTATAGGTGGATACTAATTGCCCCCACTGAACCCCACTTTGATTGTCTCAAAGCCAGAGTAAATAAATAACCTAGTGCAGTGCACTTTTTGAAATCACCTTTGAACCCTTTAAAATCCAGCTCAGCTCCTAAAATTGTCCATGGATCCCATATTCCCTGGTAGTGGAAAGAAGATGCTAAACTCTCAGTGGCAGGGAAACTGAAAGTGCACTGCCTGGGTATGTCTCTGTGTGTCTCTGTGAATGGACTCATTGTCCTGAGTGCCATGATATAGTTCCACAAAGAACCCCAGTGTCCTATAAACTAGCACTTACATTCTGAGAAAAGAAATTACTGTTCAAACTTGTCCACCGAGGGTAACAAGAACTGAGGGTAACATTAAAAATCAGATCAACTTCCTGACTAGGAAAACAGTCAAGCAGTGGAACTGGCTTCCAAGGAAGTTATGGAATCTCTTTCTCTGGATGTTTTCAAGGAAAAGTTGGGCAAGTGTTTCCAGGGCTATTTTTGGGACCAGATCTTGGGCTAAATGAGAGGTGGGAAACCCTCTGGCTGGGTGAAATTTGATCAGTAAAGTCATTTCCCCAAGTGTTCTACCCTGCCCAAAACCAGACTGCTGGTTGAAGAGATAAAGGCTTATTATTCATGGCAGACAAATCCATTCTTAGTACAGTCGTACCTCTGTTTATATAACCCTCTCATTACGCAAACTTCAGAATGTGCACATGGCAAACCCGGAAGTATTTTACTGGGTTTCGCTGCGCAACATGCACAGAAGCGGACCTCAGGTTGCAAAAACCTCAGGATCTGACCAGACCTCCGGAATGGATCCCGTCCACAATGGAGGTACCACTGTACAAGCTTTGCATGTGGGCAAGATGGAGCCAAGAAGTTAACACTAACATATGCTAACTCATAATGATACTGACTGAACCTGGAGAAAAAGCAGGAAGGAAGTAAAGCCTGAGTGGAAGTGATCTACATTACCAACAAATAGTTACTGGAATAATAGGTTGGCTTTCTGTCTGTTCCCCATCACCATCTGCTTCAGGTAATTTACTGCAAGCCTTGTTGCATTACTCCTAAAAACAGAGGTTTGTGTATACACAAAAAACATATGTTGCTCTTCCCACTTTTTCCTCTGGCCTCACCCACCAGAAAGTTGCCCAGAAGAGAATGTGACCTAGAGCTGAACATTGTTCCTCATTTGTGATCTATACACTATCCATCTAGATCGCCCATACCTGCCCTAGTGAGCATTTCTCAAAAGAGGACCCCTCCCCACAGATACCTCACTCAACCATTGGGAAATCAATCCCGGGCATAACAGTACTGTCTGAACATACCCTCAAATGTCAAAATTTGGAAAAGCGTAAGCCAGCATCAGGATAATTATTCATGGTACCTCAGTCACTGACGGAAATGTTGTTGTGGGTTCTCTCATGACAGTGCTTCAATGTGTGAGGAAAAGCAGGGCTGGTTCCTTCCCTTTGAACAGGCCGAGTCCATCCCAGCTGGCCAAGCCAGCTTTCCAATGCGCCGCCCAGACATCCCATAGCTACACATGTGCCTACGGACCGCCAGTTGTCTCGTGTCATTGGGTTCTGTTTTTCCTCTGTCTGAAGCACTATTTATACAAACAGCTTTCTTCTTCCTTTCAATTAGGTACCGAAGATTTATTTACTTTTGTGGTTCTATCATCCACGCACAGCATTTTAAGCTGCAGCTCATGTCAGTCTGCGGTCATGTTTGTTATTTATTTTTATTTCTGATGAAGCAAGCTTTAAATCAAATGTCAGTGTCAGGACGCAGGGCCGCTCACCCTGCAGCCAAACCAGACAGTGCCAGAAGGGTGTCAGGCTGAACATGTGGAAACTTGGAGGTCCTCTGCAAAGGGGTGAGTCTTTCCTTTTGAACCAAGCAAGCCTCCAATGGCTTTGCAGAAAAGATACATCCTTATAATAGAGTGGCTGGGGAAACCCAGCCAGATGGGCGGGGTATAAATAAATTATTATTATTATTATTATTAGCCATGCTGTTGACTGCTAGAGTTTTTTTTAATCAAATGCTTTCAAAGAGTATTTACAAGTAAATGTCTAATCAGTCATTATACTGCAGTTGCCTAGCAAACATATAAAGATGTTTTGAAAGAACTCTCTAGATCTCTATACTGTGTATTAAGAGTCACATCAGAATGGATGGTTACAATGCACAGATCATCAGTGATCCCATTTACAATCTCTGGTCTCCTAGCCTATCATAAGGTTTAAGTCTACATTCTACCTTACCTGAGAGTAAACCACAAGAAGCTCAGTGGGACTTACTCATCACTAAACAGTATTAGATTGCACTATTCATCCAGGAACTGTGAGCAGGACAGTCCCAAGCTGAGTTTTTCTTTTACCCATGAACTTTCCAAGTGGCCTTTGCACACTCCTGTCTTTCAGCCTCAGTCCCCACCTCCAGCCATCTGCAGCAGGAAAAGATTGATACTGGCCTACCGTACAAGACTGTTGTGTAAGGATCACAGAGAGATATATATGCAGAGCACTTTCATAATTTGCAAAGGCACTATGCCAAGTATTACTATACTAGGCAAATAATTATGTTTATAATAATAAAATTACCTGGGTCAGTCACAATACCTCATGAGTCTGCGAGGATAAAGAGGGGTTATCCCATGTTCACACACGTGGATAAGAGTGAAATGATGATGGTAATACAATGTCAAAGCATGTCATTTGTAAGTATACTGTAGATCTTTAGAGGGAAGTGTTTTATCCTGTAACCCCAACCACTGGTTTTTGTTTTTTTAGAATGGACATCAGCAATTATTATTAATTTTTTAAATAAAAAAATCAAGGATTTTTTCCAAGTACATATTGCTTACAGCCTCAGCTAGTATCTGTGGGTGATGTTCTGGTATCATTCAGTGGTTGAGTTATTTTTTACTTGAAATAGTACAACATATCTGCTGTTTCCAAAAGGTATTAGAAAACTTTCCCTGATTCAAGGAATGTGAAGATTGTGGAGGAAGTGACCTGTTACCTAGACTGACCTGTCCATTCAAAGGGGTCTCTTGGACTAAGAATCTACATAATGTCTGAAACAGGGAAAAATAATTACCTATCAACTGAGACTTTTGGCTATACAGAAAAGTACTCCATTGCTAAAGCATTTTAATGACCTGTATCTTTTGGGCACAGCCTCCTCCCTTTCAAAAATTAAATTAAAGCTCTACCAGTTTAAAATATGTGACCAATCAGCAACTGTATTCCTGATCAGTAACCATATGCTTGATTAGTAAACTTAGCCTATCATGGAAAGTCTAAAATCTCAACCCTTTGGGGGCAAAGGAAAAGCACTTAAAAGCTTAAAAGCACTACTTGTTTCCTTTGTCTACTATGGCATAGAAAAGGTGGCATAACAGATTCAATTTAAGCTAAAGTTACTTGAATTTGTGACTAGATACTATTGAAACAGGCTAACAATCCGTTCTGCAGCCCGGTTCTAGCCTGATGCCTTGGAAAGCAAACGTGGCTTCCTCTCAATAAAAGATACAGATCCTCATTGCCCTGCAGTGCAATCCAGTGGCGTAGCGTGGGGGTGCAGGGGGGCCAGCCGCACCGGGCGCAACATCTGGGGATTAGGCAAATCCACGGGTTAGGGGGCGCAAATTGCTTGCTTGCCCCGGGTGCTGACAACTCACGCTACGCCACTGCAAGGGGGGTCGGCCGCACCGGGCGCAACATCTGGGGGTTAGGGTTAGGGGGCGCAAATCCACGGGTTAGGGGGCGCAAATTACTTGCCTTGCCCCGGGTGCTGACAACCCACGCTACGCCACTGGTGCAATCCGAAGGGTGTAAGCCCCACTGAGTTGGATGGGCTGCAATTCTATACCCAGTTAGAATTACTGAACTCAATGGGCTTTACTTCTCAGTATATCTGTATATGACAGTGCTGTTGGTCACAACTAACTTGAACCAGGTCCTGGCTCCCCCACCCCCTTCTTTTGAGAGGCAAAAGTAATAACCTTAACTTGGTGCAGTCAAGAATCCTAGAATCTCTCGTTTAATCAGAATCAGTTCTTCCCTCGATGAAATGGCTTGCTTGGCGCTTGTTAAAGAGCTGGTTACGGGCCCATTATAGCCCACAGCTTCAGAGAGTTTTTGTTTTTTGTTTTGCAGGCGGTGGGGGCTTGTTCCGCTTGTCTTTTCCTTCTTTTGCCTGACATGTATATTGGGCTGATCCCTTGCGTGAGGTTGCCCTAATCCAAAGCAGCAAAGAGCCCTCTCTCCCGGCTGCAACACCAGCCTTCACATAAACCCAGCTTTAAGTGACTAACAAGGAAAGCATCCGGGTTCCGCAGAGTTGCAACTGGCATGATGTCATGGGGGCAGCCAGTTCCAAACCTGACCGCCGCTTGTTGACGAGCTCGAGTTTTGATCTTCAGAAGGAGGAATGATTGCCAGACTCCGGAGTTGCTTGCGCTGCCGTGTTGATCTTGGCAACACATCCATAGCCACTCTCCCCATCGCTCAATAAAATAAAATAAAATAAAACTAAGGAGGGGGGGGCGGTCAGCGTTCTTCTTCCACCCCATCGTTTCCCACTACCACGCCACAAAACCCCCAAGGTGGCCAGAAGGAAGGCGTAGAAGGAAGAGGGAAGGAGAAGAGAGGCAGTCAAGGAATGGGAGCTAGATCCCCCCCCAAACATCCTTTTGTTTGATCTTGGAGCTTTTGGCAAGTGGACAGGGAGGAAAGGAATCCATTCGTTCGCCCTGACGTTTACAAGCAGGGCTGTTTCTTTGTGCCACGAAGGAAGGCGAAGCTCTAGCCTTGTTAATATAACCACGAGCAGCAACCTGTCCCTCTTGACTGAGCAACAGGGTCTTGAAAGCCAAGAGGGCGTAGACAGCCAGGCTTTCCGCGCGCTCCCCGCTGCGTCCTGGAGACCAGGGAGGGCCACGTTCGAAGCTGACTCTCTCTTGACCTCCCGCCTCTCTTTCGCCAGCCAATGACCCGTTTGTTTGGATTAAGAACTCCAGGCCGGTCCATTTCCTTTCGCCCCACCTGCGATGAGAGCTGGATGGCCACCGATTGGCGCTATGCCAGCCATTATAACTCCATCGAGGCGGTGCCTCTCGAGAGAGAACAGCGCAGCAAAGGAGGCTTGGGCAGAGGTAGCCTGCAGCTGCGCTGCGCGCTGACAACAAATCACTTCCCAGTTAAAGGCGCTCTCAAAGCGGCTTACAAAAATGAATCTAAGTATCGTGGCCTAGTGGTTAGGGTATTGGTCTTCGAGGAGAAGACTCCGGTTCGAATTCCTGCCCGGCAACAAAAATGCACGTGGTGACGACTTTCTTTGTAATTCCGGTCTCCCCGCCTAGACTACTGCTGTAAGTTTTGGCCCTTGCAAAGAGAAAGATGTAGACCGCCCGGAGCGCTTTGGAAAGCGGGGCAGGATAATTTTTTTTTTGGGGGGGGGGATTTGCTCAAGTCAAAAAAAAGAACGCTATATTGTCCTCGTAGAAAGGCACAGAACGCTTTTGGGCAGCGATCCTTTCCACTGAACACGGTGGCACTAAGGTTGCACTTCAGGCGTTTATAATTGGGATGGATAAAACGCAGTGTCCAAGGACGGTTTTTGACGTAAGGAGGTCGGTTTGGAGCCTGAGCGAGTGCTTAACTTGCGCGCAAATGGTCCGCTGGCATTGGCTACTGAATACACCAAGCTTAGCTTTCTTCCTAAATGTCTCCATGGGATAAATGAATAAATGAATGAATGAATGAATGAATGAGTGTTTATTATTACGGCTAAACAGCCAGCATACAAAACCCAAAATTTTTACATAAACATTAAAACGGCCCATGTGGAATTTAACAATCAATACACTAATTAAATAGACTTAGGGTATGTAGTCAATGAAATATAAACATTTTAATGAAATAAACATTTTAATGAAGGAATTTGACTGTGAGCTGTGTCAGTTTATGACTGTCCCCCCTCCCCCTACACCAATGATAAATTTAGCAGAGCAAAAGATTAGCGACAACCCAGTTAACTGCTGTTGTGAATGGTCACTGGCCATATCTGGTACACTTTTGAGCCGAAATGTCACAGACCTTTTTGGCCCCCTCGTTTCCGGTTTTCCCGCTGAAGTTTTGAGTCCAAATTCATCGACCTGCCAACGAAGCTTTACAGCTCATAGAATGGTAAAGGTGGAAGGGATCACCAGGGTCATCTAGTCCAACCCTTGCAATGCGGGAATCGTTTTGCCCAACGTGGGGCTTGAACCACGACCCTGAGATTCAGAGTCTCATGCTCAACCTACTGAGCCATCCTGCAGCAGGCTCAGCTCTGCGAAGGCTGATGCCACAGTTAACAGCCCGACCCCAGGAGTACTAACACGGAGCGCAACTCCGTGTCCGCATACTCAGGAGTCAGTCTTGCTGGGTTCAAAGAGAATCTACCCCCAGGGAAGTGTGGCAAACCTTCCATGTCAAATTCCGGTGCGTTCAATGGGATTTGCTCTCAGGTAATTTTGCATAGGTGGTTTACTAGGTAAAGCTTTTGCTACCTCCATCTAAAACAAGAAGACCTTTTACTGTGTGCTTGCTATCGCAGATTGACAGATTTAGCTCTCTAGCATGTACAAGGTTAAAATAAAAAAAATTCCTTCCAGTAGCACCTTAAAGACCAACTAAGTTAGTTCTTGGTATGAGCTTTCGTGTGCATGCACACTTCTTCAGATACACTGAAACAGAAGTTGCCAGATCCTTCTATATAGTGAGAAGGTGGGGAGGGGTATTACTCAGAAGGGTGGTGGGAATGGGAGATTGGCAGATAGCTGGGATGAGCCTGTTGACGACTCTTAACGACTGCAATAGGTCTTGTGCAATGTACAAGGTTGTGAGCGAAGCTCTTGATATGTCAGGCAATATCTTTCGCCCGCGAGAAATGGGGCCTTTTTTCCCCCCTTATGCTTAAAGGGCATCACTAACAGCGCAATGACATGCATGTCTACTCAGAAAAAAGCCTCACCGAGTTCAACAGAACCGACTCCCAAAAGATGTAGCCTTACTTCTTTTATGAACTGTTGTTGTTGTTTAGTCGTGTCCGACTCTTCGTGACCCACTGGACCAGAGTGCGCCAGGCTGAGGGACCCGCCAATACTCAAAAGAGCAGAAGGAGCTTCTGATCAATTTCCTAAGATTGGGGGTGGGTGAGAACTTGTCTGCAGGCCGGATTCTACGTATATTTACTCCAGAGTAAATTCAATTTTGTTTTAAGACGTTTACTTCTAAATAAGGAGCCTAAATTCCAAACACGCGAATTATTAAATAATGCTCCCTACAGAAACGATACAATTGTAGCCTCCTGTTCAGAAATCAGCTCTGATGAAGATGGAATTAAACCTCGGAAGTTACTCCACGATTTTTTTCGACCAACAGCCTAAAGTTACTTTTTCTCTAACTTGCACAACGTTATTCCGCTTCTTTCTCAGCTCAGTCCACAAACCCATTCATAAGAAATCTTGGAATTAACAGAATCGCGTCAGGGTTTCACCCTTGTCAGTTTCCACTCGAATGCTTCACACGGGTGTCAATCACTGCGGAATTTTATCCCGGGAGTAGTAGGTTATTCCATTCACACGAACGACGAAGCACAGAAGAATTTACCAAGCAAACATAATTCGCTCTTCCCTTTGCCTTTTCACCTAAGAGGTATCAAAACAGATGAAAACAAACAAAAACCCTGCGTTTTAACTTTTGGATATACGGGGGATTTATTTTTAGGGGAAGGTGGTTTGATACTGGAAGTTTGTTTGTTTGTTTGCAAAGCGAGGGTGTAATTTTATTTTGAGACTGCTAAAAGCTCGCACGCACTTTGCACTCTCACGCACAAACTGTCAATGGTTTTCCAGACTTCACATTTATGCTGCCCAAACTATTGCCGTAACGTGACCTTACTGTTTTCAAGGGTGTCTTCCTGTAATCGTTTGTCTCAGAGAACAATGCAGAAAGAGAGGAAAAACTGGAGGGGGGGGAGAGATTTCCCCACAGGCCGTTTATTATTATTTTTAATCCACTATCCCCACCCCTAACTGGAACAAAAAGAGTATGTTCGCTTTCCAACAACAGTAGCTAGCTGTTACCAATCTCTCGTGCAAAGCAGTCCTTATTGTTTAAAAAATGCCTTTAGATTCGAACCGATTTAAAATCAAATTAAAACGCAGATCCCAGGCCCGATCCTAAGGAAATCTCCAGGCCCAGTTATGTGCCTGTTAAGTCCAATTGAACTCTATAGGACTTACTCCCGAGTAACCTGCGTAATCAAGCTGTTTGTTTTATCCGGAGTTTGGCTACGGAGTCAAGCTGTTTCTCATATCTTTGAAGTCTGAGTGATGGGCTGCGGGAATGGTGAAGAGTGGTTTACAGTATGCGTGTTTACTCGGAAGTAAGTCCCACTACAGTCTATATGGGTCTAACTCCCAGTCTTAGCAATGTGGGCATATGATTGTAGCCTGAGATACCATTCCTATGCATGGTTACTTAGGAGTGAGACCCATTGACCCTAGTAGAGTCTGCTTCTGCGTAACGATACAACAGGGTTGCCCTGCGCGGGTAATAGATTTGCCGGGTACCATCCGTTTAACCAAAATTGGCAACAAATTGTTCAGAAGACTTCCAGCTATCTTGTTTCTCTAAGACTGTAAATACATTGCTGCTTCCCCACCCTCGTGTGTCTGCAAAGATACTGATACATTTCAGAGAAAGAGAGAGAAAAGGTCTTGACAACGTATTTGAAATATGGCTAGCTGGAAATTAATAGAACCTCTCTCCCCTTCCCCCAACTGGATGTGTAAATATTTATATCCTTATAATCCAAAATAATTCTTGAAATCCAAACCCTTAGTCAACTTCAAAGCAGTTAAGAATGTAGAATTATTCCTGGACAGGATACCCCCTCTGAAATGAGCATTTAATCTTCTGGTGTTTTGTTTTGAAATACTGAAACAGATCCATTTACTCAAGAGGTTGAAATGCTATAAAAGCTAACATGTTCTGCACACATGAGCTGAAGTTAAAATCAGAGACAGCAGCCTTTGTTTCAGCCACAACAGAATCAGAACTTCCCTCCTAGTGATCATTCTCCATTATTTAATGGGGGTTAATAGGTACAAGAACAGATTCCAATCTACATTACAGTGTTGGTTATATTGTGTGTAGGAGCAGAGAAGTATGGGGAGGGTTTTTGATTATTTGCTTTGGAGTACCATGACTTCAAGTTGACTGCAATTCAACTTGAACACAATTACTTAGGGAGAAAGCACCAGTGAGCAAAATGGGATTTGTATCTGAGTTAATACGAAGGCATCTGTACAGTAAGAGTATGTGGCACAAACCAGCTAACAGCACAATCCTATACATGGCTACTTCAGAAGTAAGTATCATTGAGTTCAGTGGGCTTCCTCCCAAACAAGGGCACAGGGCTAAAGCCTAAATTGCACATACAAACAGGGATGGATCAGGTAGGGGAGTGGAAAATATGTTTTTGACTGCTATGAGGACATCATCCTGACAAAACAAAATTCAGAAGGCTTGATAAAGATACGTATGGCATGGACAGAAGATCCACTCTTCCCTCCTCCTGAATTCAACATCAGTGGCGTAGCGTGGGGGGTGCAGGGGGGCAACATCTGGGGGTTAGGGTTAGGGGGCGCAAATCCACTGGTTAGGGGGCGCAAATCCACGGGTTAGGGGGCGCAAATTACTTGCCTTGCCCCGGGTGCTGACAACCCACGCTACGCCACTGTTCAACATGAATCAAAGTATTTGATTGGCAGTAGGTTAGTGAAAACAAAAGAAAGTATTCTTCCCTCCCCAAATAAGACATAGAATTTGAACTGGATAGCCTGTTTTAGTAAGAATGTAAGAAGAGCCTGATAGATCAAGCCGATGGCTCATCTGGTCCAGCGTCCTGTTCTCACAGATGCCTATGGGAAAGCCAAGAGCACCATTCAAGCACAAAGGCCATCTCCCCTCCTGTAGTTTCTAGCAACTGGTACAGTGGTACCTCAGATTAAGAACTTAATTCGTTCTGGAGGTCCGTTCTTAACCTGAAACTGTTCTTAACCTCAGGTACCCCTTTAGCTAATGGGGTCTTCCGCTGCCGCCGCGCTGCCAGAGCACAATTACTGTTCTCATCCTGAAGCAAAATTCTTAACCCGAGGTACTATTTCTGGGTTGGCGGAGTCTGTAACCTGAAGCGTCTGTAACCCAAGGTACCACTGTATTCAGAAGCACTGATGCCTTCATCTATGGAGGAAGAACATAGCCAAAATAGCTAGTAGCCATCAATAGTCCTTTCCTCCATGGGAAGCCTGTAGTAGCAGGAACAGGAAAGGGTTTAATGGTACCTTAAAGATTTGTGGGTATATCACAGTGTGAGCTTTTGCAGAGTCATTGGCTAGAGCCCACTTCATTAGATGCATGGAATATTATCTCGTTAACACAAATAAGGAGAAAGCAGAGGTGGATTTAGGGGAGCGTGACCAGTTTGGTCACACCAGGTGGGGAGCATCAGGGGTGCTGCTGGGGATGCAACTATTCTATAGACTGGAGCAGAAGAAGCAGGGGTGCTAATTTTGGTGTCACAGAGGGCGCTGCTGGAATTTGTGACCCCAAATTCCACCACTGGAGACAGGGAGGGCCTTGGAGAAGATCTCGCCACAAAATGTCATTCTGGAGCATAAAAGAGCTACAACGTAAGATCCGAGTGGCCAGTCATCATGATAATACTGCCTTTCTAGCAATGTTTTGCTAACATAACATAGCTTTAATGAGACCCACGGTTCTGATTAAATCCAAACTGAATAGAATCAAATTTTGGTCAGCAAATCCGGTTCTACTCAACTTAACAGGAACCCTAGGATTATTTCTCACTACAGATGCTGAATTAATATGGCATAGCCAGAAAAAAAAACAGCATTATCAGCATGATTCCTGATGGGAATGGGTAATCTTGTTACATGGAATTTCGTATTCCAAGATGGTGATGACCACCTGCTCCCACGACATCCAGTCTTTAGAGATTAGCTGCCATTACAAATGGAAACCTGATCACTAAATGGAATTCTCAGGATTATGGTGAGTATACCCAAATACCAAGCATGAGGAGGATTTATTATTATTATTGTGATCTGGCCACTGATGGAGAAAGAATTCTGGACTAGGGAGAACTTGCTCTGAGCCAGTAGGGCAATTCTTAAACAGAAGACTGTTTGTCCCAGTTTCTCAGACAATGCAATAAGACTACAAGCATTCACTTTTTCACAAGGCCACGCATAAATGTGCCTGCTACTATGCCTGCTACGGCACTTCACTCTCCACTGTTGTGTGGTTAACACCTTGAGTACCAAAGTACCCTGTTTAGCAAACCCTGCCTGACGCAACAGAACGTGGATGTCAGAGGCAAAGATTTATATGGAATGCTCTGTCAATAGAGATTCAACAGGTGCCTTCTGTTTTAACCTTTAAACGCCTGCTGAAAACTTTTCTTGGCTGCCAGGCTTATGCAGACAATTAGGAGGACACCTTTCTGTAACAGTTAAGTTGATGATTTCTAAGTTTAAATTTTATGTGGGGTGTGTATGTGGAAATCACTGTAAACTAAACTGTTTTTAAAAAAATAATATAGCGGCATAGATATATTTAAAAAATAAATGATTGCTAATCTGTGGAAATCTAAGGGTGGCTTTAAAGCTGTGTTATACCCTTCTCATAACAGGGAGATTCTTGTAAATAAATGTTAATCAGATCATTATTGCCTATATCATAATATTAAGTAACGCATAAAATCAGCAACACAAAAGGGCTGAATAACTGGTAATTGTTTCTTTTTCAAAAGTAGTTCTCATGAACTGAGACAATGGATGTGAAGTGTTTTGAAACAGTTCCCACCGTCAGAAATGGCAAACCGCCATTCCTAGAAATTGCATGATCAGTGGCAAAACAGCTCCTGCATCTATGCAAAGAAGAGGGAATTTCACAAGGTGCAACTTTTCTTATCACAACTATCACTTTACACAAACAACTGAACTTTACACAATGTCATCTTCTACACTAGAAGTGAGGTAGAAGGTAGATCAAGACCTATTGGTAGATATTTGTGTGATTTGCAATAGATCACCATGGGCTTCTAACTTTAACAACTACTCCCCTCCCCCCCCCGCCAAAAAAAAAAAGTTTGTTGAAAGAGAATGTTTTGTGGGAAACCTGAAGTGGATTTTTGTATCAATGGGTTTATGACCTTGGTTCTGATCCCAAAAATTATGGACTAAATACAAATACAGTGATACCTCGGGTTAAGTACTTAATTCGTTCCAGGGGTCCGTACTTAACCTGAGACTGTTCTTAACCTGAAGCACCACTTTAGCTAATGAGGCCTCCTGCTGCTGCCGTGCCGCCGGAGCACGATTTCTGTTCTCATCCTGAAGCAAAGTTCTTAACCTGAAGAACTATTTCTGGGTTAGCGGAGGCTGTAACCTGAAGCGTATGTAACCCGAGGTACCACTTTACTTCACATGTTAATTAGGATAGAAAGTGGTTCAATGTAAATTCAAGCCAATGAATGCCTCATATCTGAATGACAAGGCAATGTAAATACAAAAACTAATTTAAGGCTGCAGTGCCATCCTTTTAGGAACAAGTCCCACCGAACCTAGTCATGTGACTTCAGGTTTATACCACCTTTTTGCAATTCCTGCACTTGAAAGGAGTAAATGTATTAATGATCTGGCTGTGGCATGGAATGAAAAACCCATCCGATTAGAATAATACACCATTACTTGGGATCCTGGTGATTGCTTGTAATAATTGCATGCATTGGGCTGGTGCCTTCTGTAAATATTATTCTGTGAAGCACTATGTACACTGAAGGCACTATAAATAGTGAACTGAACTTATGCACTTACTACCACTTTCATGTTCTGGAATCTCTTAGCATCTTATGCATTCTTTAAGTGTGGATCCTTATCTAGTCAAGATGGCAAGATGCATGGACAAGAGGGAGAGATATTAGCTGGTCCCAAGGGGGGGGACCCCTAAGGGGAGCATTTGCTCTCCGCTTCTCATTATTTTTCTCTTTGTGCTTCCTGGAACAAGCAAAGTAGCCATGCTACTACCATGGCTCCCTGAAAGTGAACTGAATCTCTCTAAAAAGATATTTTAAAGCCTGTACCTTTCCTAACCCAAATATTGCACAATCCTTTTTGAAAGGAAACCAAGTACTTTTCTTTTTATAAGTCATTTGGAACATTTTTTCATCTTTGTTTTACTGCCAATTGACGGAGACTTGTTTGCTGTAACTTATCAAAACTCAGTGAGTATACTATTCACTTATTTGTGAAGCTAAGAGTGTGTGATTTATTCTAGCTTAAGTATTTTTATGGGGAATGTTTGTTTAAAGGTGGATGGGGGCAGATGCAAGTCAAACTCAGTTTTAATGTGCTTGGAGCAATCTCCATTCTGCTAACCCTGCTACTGGAGAGTAGGGATCTTTTTTCTAACCTTCTCTAACACAGCCCTCTATAATGCAACCTTTTGTTTCAGGACCCACTTAATCTACCACCTGTGTGCAGACTGGTTCATGTATGCCACAGTCTGGGAGCCAATGCACCCAGCTCAGACTTCTTGTGGCTACAAAGTATGTGATGGGTTGTGCGAATAATTCCTAGTTGTGCTTAGGATCAGAATCTTAGGATCAAACTGGGCACTTTCAGACTGCAGCTAAAAAATGAAATGGACCTCTTTACCAGTGAGTTTCTTAAGTGGAAAGGCCCTTCCCAGGCTCAGAGTCTAAGCAAGGACAGGATGATTAATTTTTCCCAGGGCAGAGTTGCAATCCCTGGAGGCTGCTTTGCTTAACCCTGCTTTATAGCAGCTGCTCATGCCCTTGATGCTACTACAGATAACCAGCAGGCGCTCTGCAAAGGGGAAGCAGACAGACCTCTCCCCTTGATTGGAGACGTCAGGGGGAAAGATTTGCTGTAATATCTCCAAATACCTTGCAAGAAGTCAAATGACAAGAGAAAGCGTAAGACAGAGAAAGAGGGGGCCAGAAAGCCAGGGAAAAACCTAGGAAAGATAGTTTAATCACCACCCTCCGGCTAACCTTGGCAGATATGCAGATTTAATAAAATGTCACAGAAAACAGAGCTTTAGAGGTTCTATACCAGAATCGCTCATTTTCCATCGTGGCAAAGCATTTTGGGAGGTGAATAGGTGCATGCACACAAATTCAGGGGAGGGAAGGAACAACACAATTCAAGGAAGAAGGTTCTTTGCTGCCTGTGTAACAAAGAGGATGAAAAGAACAGAGAGCGCAAACCTGAGATGAAACACATAAAAAATACTCTTCTTCATGCATCCAGAATGACTGCAGTTTAACTAAGGCCAAAGGCAGAATTTCTGTTTGAGCATGAACTTAAGCTTAGGTTTTCTTGTATTAATTTGACAAACTTACAATATTGTTTCTATAGTTATGTCTTTCTCGACAGGGTCAGCTGTTGCTAAGTTAATGGGTACAATTGTAACTGCATAATTAACAGTCAATAAAAGGATTAAAAATGTAATTATTTTTGAAGTGGAAAGCTGAAAATATTCTAGATGGCTAAAGGTTTTGTTTTAATATTCTTTGCCTGTAATCCTATACCCACTTGTGATGAAGTCCCATTGTCGTTAGTGAGGCTTACTTTGGAGAAGAATAGAGTTGCAGTTGGAAGGGTCTCGAGAGTCATCTGGTCCAACCCCCTGCTATGCAGGAATCTCAATGCATAGTCCCCCATCCAATTTGAAACCATACTGGATCCTGCTTAGCTTTGCAAATGTGCTAGCTGTTCTATAGCTGCACCACTAAGAGGACAAACACGTATAGGTTTGCACTGGTATTTAAATAAGGCAGTACATACATATGTAGATGCACCTAGCTTAATAGTGTAATCCTCTACAACAGGGATCAGCAACCTTTTTCAGCAGGGGGCTGGTCCATTGTCCCTCAGACCATGTGGTGGGCCAGACTATATTTTTTTTGGGGGGGGGAATGAATTCCCATGCTCCACAAATAACACAGAGATGCATTTTAAATAAAAGCACACATTCTACTCATGTAAAAACACCAGGCAGGCCCCACAGATAACCCAGAGATGCATTTTGAATAAAAGGACACATTCTACTCATGTAAAACATGCTAATTCCCAGACCGTCCGCGAGCAGGATTGAGAAGGCAAATGGGCCGCATCCGGCCCCCGGGCCTTAGGTTGCCTACCCCTGCTCTACAAGTTTACTCAAGTAAGCCCAATGGAGCTCAGTGGGGCTTTCCCCCAGGAATAACAGAGTGAGATGGCAGCTAAGGCTTTAGAGAGCCAGTGTGGTGTAGTGGTTAAGAGCGGTAGTCTCGTAATCTGGGGAACCGGGTTCGCGTCTCCGCTCCTCCGCATGCAGCTGCTGGGTGACCTTGGGCTAGTCACACTTCTTTGAAGTCTCTCGGCCCCACTCACCTCACAGAGTGTTTGTTGTGGGGGAGGAAGGGAAAGGAGGATGTTAGCCGCTTTGAGACTCCTTAAAGGGAGTGAAAGGCGGGATATCAAATCCAAACTCTTCTTCTTCTAGTTACCTGTTTCCTCAGTCCCTTTGGAGTGCCACTCTTTGGACGATGACATAGAAGCAATCATCTGCAGGGTCTGATGCTGATTAATATTACATCTTACAATCAGATTACATTCACAGTTCTGTTGCAAAGGATCTGTATGAGGCTCACCTCAAAAGCAGGTTATTTCCTGCTTTCCTTTCCGCTCTTCTAATCTGTGAGCAGGGAGAGAGCCTTATCTCTCTCAAAATCCAACAAGACTGTCATATGTTCGCTTATTGGGTGGGTTGGTGGAAAACAGACATTCAATTTAATTCCAGCATCACACATTATTTTTTAGAAAACAACAGAAACCAAATACTGATCTCTAGCATAAAAGAGAGAGAGACCCCTACTTAAGTAACTAATGTAGGTCCCACTGTCCCAAACAGGTAAATATCTTAACTTGGCATTTAACTGTCAAGCAACCAAAAGACAATACCATTGACAAGTACCTGGTGCTGGCTACTCAGCTTTAATTTTTCCTGGAAAGCTGTTTGGGGCGACAGAGTGGCGTCCGTTTTCCCAGGTTGTTGTTCTGACATACTGCAGTGGTGGTAGAGGGCAGGAGTCTGACAAAATCTCATTAATCATTTTAAATTAAATACAACATTCCTCCTCGTTGCCAAGAAGGAGGCTAACTTTTACAAATGAAAATGCCTTCGGAAAAAGACCCAATATCCCAGCCTTGTAGCTCTCCAAATAAACAGATTTTGAAGGACACATACAGAGAGGAAATAACAGCTTCTAACCTGACTTAGTGATGGGCTGAATTTTCCGGCCCAGCTAGAACTCAAGCACACAACAATATAAAATATGAAAACATGACAAACTGTAAAGTATTATTTCTGAAAGGGACTCATTGCTGCTGGATTCAAGCGTTTTATCTAGTTTAGTTTTACCAAACCACACCCACTGAATTTGGGTACTGGGATTTGTTTTCTGAAAAATGGCCTCATAATGACAGGGCTGGACTTTGGTCTGTAATGGTCCCTGCAGTGCAGGGCAAAATGGTACTCCTTGCCCCCTCTAGTCCACATACAGAAACTGACTAGATATACTGGCAGCAGATGTTGTTCTCCATTGCATCCAAGGACAGCAAGCTAGTTGTGGGAGGTGCAGGATGGCCATGTTGCACACAAAGAAACATTTGCCACCTGAGGTGATTTCCTCACTCTACCCAATGGTAGGGACAGCCGTGCATTCAGATTTTGCCGAGCCTTCTGTGGAAAGGTTTCACAGTCAGAACACACTCCATATTCTCTCATTCTATATAAACATGGTGAAGAGGAAGTTTTGGTTTCTTAAAAAAATAAAATACTGTGGTTTAACTTGCAGGCAGTTACTTGGTTGGCGGTCTCAGGTAAAAAATGAAGCTATAGCCAACTGAAAGAGAGCTGGTTCATCTTGTTTAGGAAACAAAAAATGGCTAGCATAAGCCAGAGGGATTGCAGAGGATTGGGGTGTGTGTGTGTTAAAATCACTGTTACAGCCTTTTTCATTTCTCTTCTTCCAGCAGTATAGGGCTTCCAGCTTATTTATGAAGAGACTCTTTAGCTTCAGAGGAGGAAGAAATCTACAGCGGAAATCAATCTCATCATTGTGTCTCCATTCTATGAAAAGCTGAGGGCAAAGTGAACATAGCACCATGGACAGACACTAGAATGCCAGTTTCTGTCCCACTTGTGTGCACCCTGTTCCAGCATGCCCCAAACAATAAGTGGGTTGGCGGTGTCATTGAACACAGCGGATGGAGGCAAGACAACATTCCAGCATGCAAACAAAGGTAGCAGCTTTAAACAAGGTGGCACGGCATAAGCTAAACCAGCCTTGCTACTTGCTGACATTCTTCGGACTTTCTCACACCCACCCAGTATAGGTCAGGTTGATTGCTTCATGGCCAACTAAGTTTTTTAGAAACCAACCAAGCAAGCAACCTGGGGAGGTGCCACACTGTGGGAAACAGGTCTGGCTCTTTCTCTCTCTTTAGCTTACTCTAAGAGCAGATGAGTTATCAGGGAATGCCCCAAGTCACCTTTATGGTGATAGATTACAGGCAACTCCCCATTTATGTGTGTTCAATATGTGTGCGACCGTGCACACACGCATCAACCCAAACCTGGAAGTGACCCATTAATGTCACAAAAAGGGGCGGCATAGAGTGTTTGCAGGCTTTTCCAATGCTGTTTCAAATGTATGTGATTTCACAGATGTGTGTGATGTCTTGGAATGTAACCCGCATGTAAAATGGGAGTTGCCCGTATTCCAAGATTTGCCCATGAGGGCTTTGAACCCCGTGGGGCAGGGTAGGCAACCCTCTGGAAGCTTGTGTGGTACAGCTAAAGCTGCCATACTGATTAATTAAGGTGTGGCCAATGGGTTCCTTCCTTTTCATAGATATTGGAAGGATCTGCAGATTTCAGTTCTGCACAGCTGGAGCACCACTGCCAATCGCTTGTTTTAAATGTCAATGAAGTTGCAGCTCTTAGTTAACCCTATGCCTGTCTTCTGACTAAGGGTGCAAATGATTTTAATTTCATTGTAAAATTAAAAGTCCAATTTCACAACCAAACTGTGTTGAAAATGTGGCTCACAGAGCCACAGAATAGTTGGGTGACTATTTGATCACAAACGTGCATTGCAGACAAACCCTTAACAAGAGTGTTCCTAAAAAAAAAGCACCGTCAAAATAGTTAAAGTGCAAGCTTAGATTTATACCTAAACATGCATGCTATTTGAAGGACTCTTATTCATCAGTTTAATAATAATCTAGTTAAGACTAACATCCCATTGAACTTTATACTTACATCTGCATAGCCATCCTTAGGACTGCACGATAGTAATATTAAAAGCCTTTTAGCACAGTGGGACAGATTTGCATGCAGATTGTGAAGTTTGTATCTTATTACACTTTAAATGAAAATGAAGCCAAAACATGCATGGCGAGGGAAACAGGAAATCCTTCAAGTCTGTCCTTTGTTCATTTTAATAATGCTTTGGAGATTAGAGGAGACGATTTTCTAAAAGCAGTAAAAAAAAAAAGCTGGTAATCAACTCTAAGCTTATTGAGTGATATATTTATTTAAAATAACCATAAAAGTGGGCAACATATTCCTCAATCTGCATTTCATGTCTTCATTTGCAATTCACTAGGAAGCATGCCTGCCTCCCCCCCCCATTTTTCTTTTTAAAGAAATCTGTAGTGTAATTTGGAGTTTCTTCTAAATGGTGTAGCTATGCACTTATATTGGCTGAAAAGTAATACCAGTTTGTCAAGCTAAGAAACTACAAATGAGTAGTTCACATAAATCATGAATCCTAGTAATTGGGAAAAATCAATTATAATGAATTAAATAGCATTATCAAGCACTGTCAACACCACATTACTTCAGGTGGTGTTTTAAATCTTTTCAAAACAGACACACGCAGCCTTTGTCAGTCGAGGACCTTTTAGTCAGTAGATTCTTCTTCAAATTTGTCCTTTATTTGAAGCTTTGAGAAATGTTTTAACTTATTGCATGTTTAAAGATATATTAAATGTATCCTCCCAAATGTAGGATGGGTTTAACTTGCTTTGCAAAAGATACAGAGTAGCCCTGAAAACAAGGAATAGCAGCTGTACAAGATTTTTTTCGCATCTAAAATAAAACTGAATGAAACTGATATACTGAACATCTACAAAACATGGAACTGAAATTTACACATTGAACACATTTATTTGCTTTTGGATGTCTGAGTTTTCTATGGAAATTTTGAGGCCCTAGATAAATTTTTATATTGGGACTCAAACTTTTCCTGTGGCTAATGTTTGTCTACATTATAGCATGAGTTATATTCCATATCAAAGCTGTCTTTAGTTATGCCTGTATTAAGGGATGGAGAGGGTTTAACTACTATCCCTACGAGATTTTTATAAAAACCTTATCCTCCCTCACCCAAAAAAGAAAATAGCCTATTTCCACACACTGGGATTGGTTAAAGGGAAAAAAAGCAGGTTCAGTTATTTGTGCAGAAATGAAAGGAACCCAAGCTGCTTAATTTCCATAGCTTTTAAATATATTCTTTAACATTTCATTATCATAATCAGGACCCCGAGTTTTCATACTGTGAAACTCCATGAGCATATATAGTTCTTGGGTGGGCTATTCTACGGAAAAATGGACACCAGCTATAACTGAGGGGGAAATGGACGTTTATGATTATTGTGTTTCACCTGTGCCAGCTCAAGTAATGCTTGTGCTGCTGTTGGTGAACAATACCACTCAGATAATTCTCACAACCTATTCACAGGCACTGTAGTAGGTAGCAGCAGAAAGTAACTGAGAAAGGAGAATTTTCCATATGCAAGGCACACTTGGGATACTCCAGGCAGGAGAGAGATTTAATTGTTAACGTTGCATAAGTGGAACTTCACACATACAGTGCGGTTTTCTCATTTCTCCCACCTCAAGAATTCCTGAGCATCATCGATCTTTCTGAATAGTTGGGTCAGGACTTGAACAGGAGGAATTGGTGGAAATTGGGTAAGAGGGACCGTATGCAAACAGAAATGCCTTAGGCTTGTGCAAAGGATCCCAGCCACTAATTCTAGGTCAAATTCACCAAGAATGTCTCTTGCTTAAGTGGAAATGAAATGAATCAGCTGTAATGCAACTGTTCTCGCATAACCTCCATGATTTTCAGTGTTAATTTTTTTATTATTACTATTTCTGGTCAGCCGCTATGAAGGCACCCAACCCTGAGGAGCCATAGCTACAAAAAATGTCCCATGTTTTAAGGCACTAAACACTGAGGCACAAAGACAGCCAGATACTACCCAATTATGCTAGGCTGGTGGCTGTAAATGGCAGTTTAGAATCTAAAATGCTTTGTGTCTTTAAATTAGCTTTTGAAGAGTGTGCACACCAAATGCTATTAAACAAAGGCAACAGCAAAATGAACCAGAGCAGTCTCACAAAGTAAAGAAATAAATACGAAAAGACATAGTCTAGTCTAGAGAGAGACAGGAAATTTTTTTAGTTAAAATATTTTACAATAAAATAATTATGGTTATAAATCTCTTTAAATATGTACACATTACATGGTATTTAAAAAAACAAAAGAACTGGTTAAAGTGTTCAAGCAAATCTACTGCATAAGTCCACCATCTTGTCAGTTTAAAATCATAATGTCAGTTTAACATTCAGAAATTGTAACATGTCAAACTAATGGTAATTTTTGTGCAAACTGTAAGCAAATTTTTTAAAAAATCCAAAATTCTTCAGTTCTCATGGTAAGTTGCTAAAAAAATGTTGTTCTTGTACATTTTTGATTGCAGACGGAGGTTAGAATGACCAGCACTAATATAACCCCCATATCTACCAAGAAAACAAACAAAACCCAAATCTCATTGGAGATCCAATTCCTTTTAAACTATAAATTCTAAGTCCTAGCAACTTGTGCTTTTTAGGCAGCCACATGGCCTATAAGGTAGATATTGTCATAAAGGTGCCCAACGAAATCTTCACTAATGTTCTGAGCAGCGCGGCGTGTATTTCGGATAAATTCTCTCTTTGACATTTTATTTTTCACATGAGGACTAGTAAGATCAATGGAAAGCAGAATCAAAGAGTAGCATAGTACATAGACAGCATCTAAGGGGAAAGGGAAGAAAAAGTCATGACTTTGAATAGATAACATTTTAAGAAAACACAACAACTTTTTATAACAATGATTATTTAAACAAATATTTTTTAGGGCATGGCCCTGCCAATGTTTTTCTTGGGGTTTGTTTTTTTAAAACAGTCAACATAATTAAATTTTATGAAATAAAATAAATAAATCTACTCTAAGCATGACTGTCTGGATCAACTAAGAGTACTTAAAATGTTTTTTATTATCATAAGTGTTTTTAAAGGGCTGGGTGGGAAAAAAAGAGGGCTTTGTCTGGTGGGTTGGTGTTTTTTTTGCTACAGGTATCTTCCTGGAGAAGGTGTTCTATAACTGGGCTTCCAATTCCAAAATAGTCCTATCTCTTGCTCTAACAAGCTTCACCTATGATGCATCAATATTCTTGAGTTAAAGAAGAAACAATCACAGGTAAAGGAATGGAGCACAGAGAATATGACTATGCCTGGAATGCTGTACACAATGCTTACTAGAGGTGTCCATCTAACCTGAGCAATCCACTGTGTAGTTACTGGTACTCAAATCACACTAAAACCAATCTGAGCTTAAAAGGAACATAAGCCTGTGTTGGGTTACAGTAAATATATTTACTGGGAAATAAACTCCATTAACACATTACTAAGCCATAAGGAGATGCAGATTCAGAGCTCTTAAATCATGCAAGACCTAAAAAGAAATATTTGCATATTTGTCAGGTCTTGATTAATACTACAAAACAACATTCCACATCATCTAAACTGCAGGCCATTTCTTCTTACCTGGGCTAAGGCCAAGTTCTCTCATCAAATCAGGGTTACAAGCACAAAATCTGTGTGAGAACTTTGTAATAAGAGTCTCAAGATATTCGCCACGCTCCTCAGGGGCATGAATGTGCTTGAAAAACTCTCTTAGTGCATTTGGCAAGAACTGATTTCTGAAGTTGTGTAGCGTCACAAGGTCATCTAAAACATCTCGCCTAATTAAAAAAAAGGAAAAAGAAAAGACAAGTGACAATTATGCAAAACACAGTTTTAAAACTTATCAGTGAAACCTATGCAAGTCTACTCAGATGCAAGTCCCAGTGAATTCAATGGAACCTACCCCAGGTGTGTATAGAACTGTAACCATAAGGACTTTGGTGGGAGGGTTACTTTTCCTTTCTAAATCCTTCATTTCATCAAGACAATAAAGGAAGATCTACAAACTGGAACAAACAGTATACAGTTCAACTTAACATATGTTTAGCACGATAGGTGTGATTTGTACTATAAAGAACACCAAAGTATTATGATCCTGTCCATTGGTATAGCAGGTTAAAGGGTGTTGCAATATGTATAGTTATTTAATTTCTGTGGATATAGAATGGCAAAAATATATTGCATTGCAAGTCTGTATGTATCAACAACATACTGTAAAAAAAACCCCAGACATCATAATTTATCAAGATATGCAAATAATGGAAAACAAAACCTCCCTCTGCTAGAGAAAGATATGGCAATAAGACTAACACAGTTCTTTTAAAATATTGAAACAATGCACTGTAATGCAATCAGATATGCCACAGAAACATCTGATGATGGTCATATATCATATATGCATGTAGTACAGTAGTCTGTACGACTGGTTCATCGATAGCTACTACAGCTGGAAAAATAAGTAACAGTTCTGAGGCTGCTGTTTTCAATTACAAGATGGCTCTTTGAGTGGATCATACATATGTGTTCAGCTCTTAATGCGCCCAACCTTAAGAATCTGCATCGCATTGTCCATGAGACTGTATATCCTGGACACTTCCTCAAACTTTTCAGGTTGCAACAGCTCTCAGTAAGTGCCAATCAAGATTACATGAGCATTCAAAATATTTCCAATACAATTTACAACCTAATCCTACATAGGCAATTTCCAAGGAGCTTACTTCCCAGATACATATATACAGAACTGAGACCTTAATATTTCAAACACCTGAGCCATCAACTGACAAATAAACAAAGCCAATTACAGATAATATTAAACAATAATACATTTCATATGAACACATTTACAACGGAGAATGTCAGATAAAAGGAAGAGAACACATGATGGAAGAGGTATACAGGAAGCAGGTCACAACAGGCACCTCTGCTATACGTTAGTTACAGCCTCCAATTACAGTCCAGGTTTTTACCAAAATGAGTTGTCTCTAAAACTCTAAAATTCATTTCATCCTCAGATCACTTTGATATCCTTTCTGACATTTGTCTATGGGTTTTTGTATATGGAACATTTTTGGGGGTTTTCTGTTGTACACTTTGCTTTTTCTCTTTCTAAGGGCCTATTTACATGTTCCATTTTCCTACTCCTACATCTGCTTGGCTCTTTTTAGGCTTTCATTGCTTTACCCTTTGCTTCAGTTCAAAAGAAAACTCCCTGGCTAGATCAACAGTGTTGTGGTACCTTAACAGGAATAGATTTATTATGGTGTAAACATTTTGTAGAATACATGGACTTTCATGGACTGGATAAAAGTGAGGGGCTCTCACTTTTTCTCCCAAGATACGTTATAAACGGAATCACAACTTTGACTGTTGTTGTTGTTGTTAATAATAATAATAATCAGCAGCAGCAGCGACCACAATTCCAGACATACAGTACACAGTGAGCCAATAAAAACCAAAGTTAGCAGTCAAGAAAACAGGTCTGGAATTCCTTCTGCAAACTAGATAGCTGTCCCAGGGAAGCAACCCAGAGATAGTCTTGAGCATGTAAACAAATAATTATTCCTAGGAAATCCTCAATACCATATATGGATAGTATATTTTTAAAATAATATCAAGAACATCTGAATTTGCTCAAGCACTATAGTGCTTACTAGTTTGAACCTAACATGGCTAAAGAAATGATTCTATAACTGGGGCAAGTGGGTGACAGATGCAACCTGAATAAGATTTTAACTGAGGGATTACTTTCCTTTCCAGAATTTGAAGTGTTTGATGAAGAGCAGAGGAGCATCATTCCAATTAATGCTAGATTTCTATTACAAGAAACTTGCTATCAACACATTTTTCCACTACTGGGTAAATTTAATTGGTAAAGTGCCAAAAAAAGAATAAAAAAGATCCTCAGCTTTGCCGTCACTAAATTGATGTATTTTATTATTAACTAATGCCCCATTCTTCCAGAGTTTCAAATGAAAATACAACTCTACTAAATAAAAGGGAATACAATGCTTCCCAGTTTATAATAAAGTTACCTTTCATCAAGATAGATTCTCAGTTTCTTCCAATTTAGTGTTCTCGTACAGAAGATAAACTTAGCTATTTCCTTTGGTGAATCATCCAGTATTCCATTGGACATGAAGTAGTTGACTCCCTGGGACAAAGAGATGTTTTATATATGCAATATTAGGTTTTTGTGCTCAACAGGGGAATTTGGAATGGAACAAATCCTAATAACGATGAAGAAATTCTATCTTCAGAACTACATTTCAATATATGCCATCCAATTCATATGCAAATAAAACATGCATTAGTGTAGTTATGAATGAGATTTTATATGTAGTAAAGCAGCAGGAAACATACTTCCTTCAACATGAACCTTCTCTCTTTTTTGATTGTGTGTGTCATATTAGGTTGAAATTTAAGACTGCTGTGGAACTGTACTTCATTTCCTAACTGGGTATCATGCTGAAAATTTAGTCAGCCTTTATTATTTAGCATTCATTTTACTTTAAAAGAGTCATTTTCATGTCCTGCTGTGTACAAGATCACATTCAAATGAATGCATGGTTTTGAACTTATAAGATGTTAAAATGCAGGCATGTTTAGCTTGCACATGTCTTGAAACCATGTAACATATTCTAAATGTTAAAAAATATATTTCAGGAAACTCACAGACCAGCATGTGCCGTAAAATATGTTATTTGTCTAGTTCTTATAATCAAATTACAGAAATATTGATTACATTTTCTAGACTATTCTTGCTCTAAACCAGGCATAGGCAAACTCAGCCCTCCAGATGTTTTGGGAGTACAACTCCCATCGTTCCTAGCTAACAGGACCAGTGGTCAGGGATGATGGGAGTTGTAGTCCCAAAACATCTGGAGGGCCGAGTTTGCCTATGCCTGCAGTCTAAACACTATCCACATGAGGAAGAGAAGAGGAAAACTGCTCACACACGTTTAATGAAAATTATAAAATATATGATGAAACATAACACTTGCACAAGGCACTTCTGGTATCCTCCCACTGGAAACTGCACCTACTCCCAACAGCAGCTTGTGCTCCTTCATCAGTGTTTGTCCTTGCTAAAAGCAGCAAGGAAGCCATAACTAGTTTGCTACTGACAAGAACTTAGCTGATGGTCCTATAGTGCAAGTCTGAGGAACCTTTTGGGCCCAGCAGGCTAGATCTTTATCACCCCCAAGCCCATAGGCCAGCTTTGACAAGTGGATGGGAAACCCTCATTTGTCAATCACCTGATGTCATAATGAGGACTGACAGGTGGGTAGTCTGCCCACCTAAGTTGGCTCAAGGGGGTGATTACCTAACATTTCTTTATTTCAACAAAATAGCTTTACAAGACAGAAAAAGCAAACAGAAAATTAGAAAATGAACATGATCAAAAAATTAAGGGCTCTAAACACACACAGGATGCATAAATGTAACACATAACAGTATTTAATTTATTTGGAGTATTTCTAACCCACCTGCTAACCAAAGCTTTCAGTTATCAAACCCGCTACTTTAGATTTAAGGTTTGTTTCAGCATTACAAAGTGATCAGAGACAACTCCGTCCTTTGTTAAAGTAAAACAATCATTATGAGTCAAACTTTCTTTGTTTCTTAATTCCATAACAAAGCTGAAGTTCCAATTAATGAACAGCTTTAGTACACTGGATTGTGTTAGCGTTTTGTGCCACAACTGCATATGTTTATTTTCTCATTTTTTCTACAAATGAGACATTTATTCACAAACCTGAAGTCAAAGGCAAAGTAAAAATAACGTACTTTCTGTTAAACCTTAATCCTAAAACATTTGCTTTAAGTACAAATGGATTTCAATAAAATGTACATCCAAAAAGTATGCTTCTAATTAATGATGATTATTATTCAATTGTACACCTAGTGGGCACTTCTATGCTCCACTAACGTTAGATCTGCCCAGCAGTTTAGAAACCAACAAGAGCACCAGAACTATCACCAACACTTACTATTGTCATCAACATCAACTCACCTCTTCTGGATTGGCATTAAAGGTGAGGCTGCCTTCATCCAACTGCATATACAATTTTCTAAATGAAAATCCCAGAGGCGGACGTTTATTGTATATGGAACAGTGACCCCAAGTGGATTTGCACAATCTACAAAAATGGAGGAAGCATGTTCAGTATGGAAATAGGTTATGCTCTAATTCATTTTCAGGTCCAAGATTTCAGGATTCTAAGAGCCCACCAGATATTACAGTAGTATTTGAAAAGTACCACTTAATGTTTCAGTTATATAACTTAGTACACAGACTTTAATAGGAGTTTTCTAAATAGTCTAAAACATACTTTTCATTATGTTTTATGAACATGAGTGAACCAATTAAATACCTAGGATTTGCACAACTACCGAAAAACTGACTTATTTTTTTGTACTGCATCATTGCCAGCGCAAGTAGAATCAGTACAAAAATCTTCCAAACATATACATGTCTAAATTTCCACACAGAAATAGTTAAACAGATAACTGTAAGTACATGTAAGCCTCTGTAGCGTGAGGGGCTTAATGAATGGTGCTATCCAGTACTTGCCTTCTCATCGTAAAAGTCTCATTAATTAATATTTCAGAGACTAACCGGGTAAGTAAATGTAAACATCAGTTGACCCAAGCTTGAATCTTAAAAAAATAATAAACCTACCAGGCATTAGGAGAGAGAAGCTTTACTTTCAGAGAATTTATCAATTCACAGAGAAGGAATATCATCCAGTGTGTGGTTGTTCTGCTTCATGCAGGATTACAACCCAGTACTGCATATCCTTTAGACAGTATATAATAAGAAAAGAACATCTAACTATATCTGGAACTTGGTGCTTTAGGGTGCAATTGAACTATTAAATTTATTTTTATGAAAAAAATAAATCTCATGAAAAAATTCAAGACGTATTTCCAATCGCATGGGTCAACACATTCCTTTTACCCTTCCAAGGGCTTGCTCTGTACAAAATCTTATTAATGCACACCCACATGTTGGGAAGTGGCACACACAAAACTCATTTTCTCCACTCTCCATTTTTTGTGACCAGTTAGTAAGGTGTAGCCAGGCAAGCAGTTGTTTTGAGCATTATGAAGAGAAGGCTAGCTTTCTGCTTCCAGAAACATTACTGACTGGTGCCATTACACAAAAACAGGCCCTTTCCATTTAAGACAACCTTGTAGCCCAAAGTGCTGATCTCGAAAATATTTGCACTATCAAATTCAGCAAGCCATATGTAGACTAGGGTAGGAACTGAATTTTCATGAGCAATTGAATACTTGTGATAGCTATGCTGAAGAATAGTTCAAGAAGCAGCCACAATGAGTTCAGTGTTATGTTTCATGCTCTCACCAAACATGTAGTTTCACTTTAGAGTCTTTAGACCAGGCATAGGCAAACTTGGCCCTCCAGATGTTTTGAGACTACAATTCCCATCATCCCTGACCACTGGTGGTGTTAGCTAGGGATTATGGGAGTTGTAGTCCCAAAACATCTGGAGGGCTGAGTTTGCCTATGCCTGCTTTAGACCATCATGTACCTAGTTTTGTAATAGAGCCGTTACAGTTTCCACAAGGGTAAGAAGCACGTACAAGAATGCTAACCATTTCTGAAATGCCTCTGCATGACCTGAGAGCACACTCTTTTTCTGAAGTACCATCACCTTTGAAAACTTAAGTTAATTGCTCCTGAAGTTCTATCACTCTGTACTCTCCTTATCGGCTTTAAGTTGCAATTTGGAGACTCAAAAAGCCTAGTTAATTAGCTACAATTACAATTACACAGTAGTTTTTCATTTTTGATGTTTTGTTTAAAGAAGCAAGTGGTTTGGACAAGAAATCCTGGATCTAAATTGACTGTTGTAACCTGTGCTCATGACCTCTCATTAACTTACCCTTGCCAAAGAAGCTCATCATTAGCAAGATCCTGCCAAACACATGAAGCCAGACAGAGGTCTGTTGCATTCAGGTATGACAAAATGGTAAAGCTAAGTTCAGGAGGCAACATTTCCAGGTTGATGAACCCTTCTTGTTCTTTTGACTTCCGAGTTTTCAACAGATGGTAAATGTCAATGCCTCCCTGTGCATGTTTCCGATGGTTTGCGTTTGAAACGTTATTAGCAGCTATCCTTCTACCATGCTCTCTGGACAGATAGCTTTGTCCCGCGTATCCCTGGTGTTGCAGCTGCTGGTTCCTGGCCACTCTCCACAGCCCCTGACCCATCTGCAAGCCTGCAGGTTGTAAAGGGGGGAGGAACACAAGGATACACCCAGATTAGTTCATTAACCAACAGAAGCAACAGTTTCATAGTCATATTTGTAAGAACAAGCAAATAAAGTCTATGGTTCTACATGCAATTATGTTTAAACAGTGCACAGCATCAAAGTGATTTTCACCCAAAGGATTACAAAATGAATGAAAGGCATGACAAACATAACCCATAACAGCATTCTCCAACGTGGTGCCCTCCGGATGTTTTGGACTACAACTTTAAATTCATCCGAACTACTAGCTTTTAAAAAATCAAAATGGTATATTTACTTTGACACTTCAGAAAACCATTAAAATGTCATTGCAAACAACCACCACCAACAGAAGTCTTATAACTGTACTAGAAAGCATTCATGTAAGCCTGCAAACACCAGGAACACTTTCACTGTGGTTTTGCAGGAAATATCTCTTTTCCAAGTATCTTATGAGACTGTGGTGTTTAAAAACTTTTTGTAGCTAGCATATAAATATAACAACTAGATTTTATTTTAGTTTATTGTGTTAAAACAAAGCACACATGCTTTTAAGCAGCTTATTAGGTGTTTGAGAAAACTGGAAAGGCATGATTGAAGCTATTCGATGGAAGACTTTATACTCCAAGAGCTATTTTTTCTGCTCAGGCTTAATGAAGTCCACTTTATTATGACTATCTCTATCTCCAAATTTATACCCTTTGCCACTTCCTTTTATGGGCGAGATGAAAAATGCAACATTTTTGGGAAGTAGGTCAGGTAGAGCAGCACCTCTTAAAAGCTGCAAGAGACAGCTCATTGAAAGATCAGCCCTTTCCCTATGTATGTGTGCGAAAGGAATTTCTACTTTGGGAAGGGGGGGGCTGAATTCTAGCAATTGTTCTCCACAATTATTTGCCAAATAATATTTTAGAAGTTCCAGCTTTGAAGGCAACTTCAGGACAGCTGTTTAGGACTTGGAAATTATTTCACTTCTCTCTAGCATTAAGGGAGCAATGACATTGCCTAGATAAATAAACTGCACTGGGAAAGGAGTCGTGGCAATACATGTGAGGCTGCATTGTGTATACAGATGGAATACTTAAATCCTGTTGATTTCAATAGAATATAACAGCAGCTTGGAGTTGTGCAAAGGACTGTATCCTAAATATGTCCAACATATGTTTTAGACTGCAATTAAAAACATCCTCCCTGAAGTCTAGTTCAGTCACCTTGTAAATTAGGCACCTACATTACGTTTTTCAGTATTAGCTTGTATTTACTAAAAAGCTGAAGGAAAGCTGTATAAGCTCATAGTTTCTCATCATAAAACCTGCTAATTTTAGTGGGGCTTGTGCAGGCAGAACAGGCTTTCCAAGGTCAGTCCCCAAACTCAAGAGTAGTTATCCGTTCTTGACTTGAACATAGGCGCATGAACAGAATAAAAACAACTTTTAGAGAAAGAATGCATGTTGTGACAATATAGAACTTGTCAACTCACTTAATGTAGAACAATTATATGAACTTTATTTACATGTTTTAAAAGAGATCAACAAAGAAAAGGTAAGAATCCCAACAACTTATCACAGGAGTAATCAGAAGATGGTTCACAAGCTACAAATCTGGACCAACCCCCCCACCCACCAAACAATTCAGTAACAGTAGTGTAGGCTGCTGAGTGAGGAGATTATGATGGCTTGATAAGGCTGACAGCCTTATCTTGCCCATCCATGATCATACATACAAATGAGCAAAGCCAGATTAAAACAACAACAACAACCATGAGTCTTGCACAATTCTTAGAAGGTCAACAAATCAAAGGTCTCCTGAATTAGGCCATAAATGCGAACTTACGATGGAAGAAACATAGCCCAGAATCTCAACACTGCTCTAGTAATTTGCATAAACATGTCCAATCTGCAGCAGCAAAGACATTTAAAGGTACACAGTTCCTAAATCAATTGGGCTTTATAGATGAAATTTTCATTGCAGCTCATTGCTAACAGCAGAGCACGGTATACATCATTTAACCATAAATATAAAAATTCAAAATTAGGCAAAACTTAATACAGGGAGGGCTTCCAGGGATAAGGCACCGGGGGCAGGGGTCCCATCTCCTATTTCCTATGCAACGTCATTACATCCAAAACAGTTTTCTATCACTTCATTATAGTGCACAGCACGTGACTGGCATTAAATAAGAATTGAATGGTATTGAAGAATTAAACTATTTCAGCTGATGGTAATATTAATTACTATTAATCATGCTTTTTACAACTGATAACTCAAATAAGCATTGCATTTCAACTTATTTTTGTAACACGGTGTTCTGATCTGCAGCAGATCACAAGCTGTGGACTGTAGTCTAGGAACAACACTACACTTGTAATGACTATGAGCGGAACAAAAGCTTCCGCTTTTCAGAACAAATAATTATGCCAGTTGTTTTGCATTCCAACAATCAGTAGTGTTCAGTACAATTTTATAACATGCTTCTCATCTTTGAAGAATACAGTAAAAATTCATTAACCTGTTCTTAGATGGACAATAAAAACATAGGCAATAAGAAGCAAAAACATACAAAACTTAAATACCACATACACTTTCCCTATTAATACAAGCCTGCTTAAATAAAGATGTTGCATTGCTTTGGTGAAGTGTTTAGAGGCTAGGCTTTGGTGAAATCCAAACTGTAAAGCAGCTATCCAAACTGAAAATAGCCTATATTGCCATATATACTGTTTGCAAGGGCAACTAATAGTATAAGACTGCAAATCATGCATACTTATCTAGGAGACACACTCAGTGGAAATGCATTAGAATCAGATTAAAAATTAACTGAAAATTAATATTTCATACACAACATGGGAGCATTTCACAAGAGAGGCTCTAATAAAACTATATTTGTAACTACTGAAACCTGTCAACAATATTTATAAAAAATAGGTTGTGCTCTCCTTTATACGAAGTACTAACAGAACAGGCTGAAGAGATAAACCAGATTGACATATATAACTACTAGCCAACCAATGACTTCTGTGAAACCAAGAGCTTAAGGCTCTCTGTGGCTTTTCCAAGGATTTATCTCTGCTTTTTTCCTACAAATCAATTATTTTTAGCAATAATCCTGAGATGGACATTCCAGAAGCTGACTACTGGAACATCTAGGATAAAACCTCATATCCTGTAATGAACAATGCCCATTGGAAGAAACATATAGCAAAAAAGAGCATGACGTAAATAACGAAAAGCACATGCTTTTGTGCAATTTGTCTTTCAGCACTCCCCCCCCCCATTAATAAAGCCAGTATCACCTTTCCCCTTCAGCTGCCAGGGTGGGCAGCCAATGGGCTATAGAATGCCATAGCCTTCCCCTCCATGGCTGGAGAGAGTCAGAGAAGGATGTTTTCTACTGCCAGAGGCTTCTTCACCACCACACCGTTCCTATCAGTGGGGGATGAAAAGGGGAAATATGAGGGTGGAGGCTTGGATCCATAAGATCTAAAGTCCTACCATTCCCCCAACCCCCAAACTGGCCACAAAACTATGCCAACCCTTGAACTACCATAGTTATTTCCTTTTCCCAAACAGGCAATTGCAGCAAAAGAAAAGAAAATCCTTGATCATGGAGAATTTCTTTTAATTGCCCTGCCCCACCAACTTTCACCCTAGCCAGCAGGGCATAAGAAGCAGCAGTTCCTCTGCCATGGACTCTCTGCCCCACCTCATCTCCACATGATTCCTCTGCCCATCTCTAATAACAACATTATGGATTATTCTGAAGTTTGCATAGGGAAAGCAGGAACACCTTTCAGACACAACCTGTACACAGTAGGTAACTTCAGCAGAGGACATTTCAAAATTTGCTTCACCAGCACTGCAATCCTATGTATGTCTGCTCAGAAGTAATCCCCACTAAGCACATTAAGAGTTTACTCCTAGGTTAGCACTGAAAAGCTACAGAGAGCCTTAAGCTCTTTGTTTCACAGCAGTCACTGGTTGGCTAGTAGTTATATATGTCAATCTGTTTTATCTCTTCAGGCTGAAATGCAAGAATACATACTACAATAAATTCAGCTTTGCTAAGGAAGATTCTAATCCTTATCTATAACATATTTTTATGCTGCTACTCTATTTCTATGCATTAAAATATATCTACTGTATTTGTAACATCTTAATGGTGTATCTGATTCTGATTTTATTGATGTTTAGCTAATTTTTAAAATGCTTAATTTCGGTATCTCACCCGAGTAAATCTGAGAAGCAGCTAAATAAATGCTAAAACTATATAACTAATTGAACAATATCCGACCAAAGCCTAAATGACATTTCTCAAAGTACAAACATGAACAGGTGCTTAATCACCACACTTCAAACTGATGACAGCTACCACAGAAGGTGAAATCCACAAAGCATAAATAATGAACACCCTAATTTTATGCAAAACTATGCATATTAAGCAGGCTGCAGATCTAAATTACAACAAGGCACATATAGTGCCACATTCTATCCACTGTCAAATTCTGTGGGAGCTGGAAAGGAGACTGTCTTAAGTTCTGTTAAGTGCAACTCATTAGCTGCCAGCTTGCACTGATGGAACTGCACAGCTCCAGCACCACACATACACAGGAGACATTGACCAGACATCAGTTCAACTGCACTGCAGATGTCACAGACGTGAGCAGAGAAAGTGATGAAAGTACAGGACCGAAAGTCACTCCCCCTTCCATGGACAAATGTGACTATAATCCCATCTGATGCAAGATTAACGCTGCATACAGAAAGTATGGATGTTAGAATATTATAATTGATCCACGCCCAAACAGGGCAGGTAGTTCACATTCTCCACACCAAACAAGCCCCGGTGACATGCCATGCTCACCCTCCACAAATGTGTAAGGAGAGAAAACCAACATTCAAGTGAAGTTTGTAATGTAGGGTTCAATCTATAAAATCCAGAAGTGACAACAGAATCATTGCCTTTGCAATGAAACAAAGCCTTGCTTCAAGACATTGGTATCTCTTACCATTCTGACTGGCAAAATAGCAATCCAGGATCTCATCTTCAACACCTAAAAAGTTAAATGCAGCAATGCCAGGACTTAAATTGAGGACTTTAGGCACACAAAACATGTGCTGCACCACTGAGTTGCATCCTCTCTAAACCTTCACCATAACAGGGCTCCATAGCAGAACCTGCCCAAACATATTGCTGTCTAAGGCAAAGGTCAAGATGGTGCTGTCCATACCATACTCAGAAGTTGGCTCAACTGGCAGTTAAACCGTACTTCAACATTGGCAACAGGCAAAGTTTAGGGGGTGCATGAAAGCCTTTGTGACACCAGCAGTGGTGATCTCTGACAGGGAAGTGTCAAAGGGCTGAGAACGACTAGACAGGCACACCACCACACCAATAATGGTATCTGCTGCCTCAAGCAATTGTCTCACCCAGCCTAAGCACAGGGTCAGTCCTAAAGCCAAAGAGGTAGAGGCAAAGAAAAGTGGCATGTCATAGGCCTGACCAACAATTCAATGTACTGGTGATTTGGAGACCTAGATTTAAAGCAGAAATGGCAAACATCTCTCCAATTAGGATTTTGCTTGTTTGGGCATGCACAAGCTTGTATGGAGAGAAACACCAGTCAGATCATCTATAAACTTCCCTTTATTGATAATTTCAAGGTGAACTGCAAAAATTTAAAATGAGTAGAACTGCAGGAAGGAAGACAGCTTTCAACCTTCCCTTTTTTTGAAGAGCCAGTGTGGTGTAGTGGTTAAGAGCGGTAGTCACGTAATCTGGGAAACCGGGTTCGCGTCTCCGCTCCTCCACCTGCAGCTGCTGGGTGACCTTGGGCCAGTCACACTTCTGTGAAGTCTCTCAGCCCCACTCACCTCACAGAGTGTTTGTTGTGGGGGAGGAAGGGAAAGGAGAATGTTAGCCGCTTTGAGACTCCTTAAAGGGAGTGAAAGGCGGGATATCAAATCCAAACTCCTTATTCCAGTGCCGTTTCCCGCTGCTATCCCGGATTGTTAGATATCCCGTAGACTGTCCCTGGGACAGGTGAGACTGCTGATCCCTTATTTTCAAATCTGAAAGTTGACAGCTATGCTAGAGGCACATATCCAATGGCAAAATTGCATTAATGTCTATTGAGAAACTGCTACTGAATCCAGCGAGACTTATTCCAACTTAAGTATGCAATAGGACTTTAGCCCAAGTTAACTTAACCAGAAGTTACCTGTTATGCAATCACTTTTCTCGGTTCCTAAATACCCAAATTATTAAACAGTTTTATGTATTATTAATTTCCTCCATGCACATGTACCGGAAGGGCTGCCGGCTGGGGGGTGGGGAGAGATTACACCACATTTGAACTACTCCCAGGGCGATTTCAGGCGTGTGACACTCTGAGGTGAAGAGCCAGAGCTTGTGCAAGGAAGGGATGCGTGGAGGAACTTAACCCTATGAAGGATACAGGCAGCTTGGGGCAACTTCCCAGCCATGAAAACCCGCTCAAAGAGAGATGCTGCCCAAGCGCATCCCAACCCGGGGGTGGATGAGAGACGGCAAAGTCCGCTCCCCACTCCCCGATTAGCCTCCCGCCGAGGCCGACAACTGGCCGGAGCGCCACTCCCCCCCCCCCCGGGTGTCGCGCTCAAGGCTTCCCCTTACCTGTGCTAGCTCCAGTCCCAACCGCCGCCGCGACGAGCCGTGTTCAAATCGGGTGCGCGAGCCTTATAAGCAGCGGGGGGGGAGGGACCGTCGTCAGGCGGCCTCGTGCAGCCGGCGGAGGAAACGGGCTTCCGGGTCCCTACGCAAAAACATGAGTCGTCACCTCTTCCACACACACACACCCCAGAGCGTCTAAACGCTTCTTGTTGTTGCTGCTGCTGCTGCAGCTGCCGCCACCGCATATGTTGTTACCGGAAGTGATGTCGGCCCCTCCTGGCCCAGAGAGACCGACGCGGGGTTCGCAGCGGTAGATTCGGTTCCACGGGGGTCGGAAATAAAACATACATTATTATTTATTTATTTATTGCGAAAGATTGGCGCTTTTACTCCCCCTTGCAGGACACAGCGCTGTCTGAGAAGAAATTCTAGGGGCCGGCCAATAGGGCTAGCAGCCTCAGAGGGAGGAAGGTGTGAGGAATCTGCCGGAGCGGAGCGAAAGCCTGCCTCGAGTTCCCGCGGGAGCGCTCAAACTGCCGCCAACAGGGGGAGGGAAGGAAGAAAGAAAGGGCGGGGGCGACGCGAGGAGGTGGGCGGGGCTCTGACCATCCTTCAGGCCAAAGGTGGGCCGGGGCCGGTAAGCAGACTCTGCAGCCTTATGCACGCGTAACCGAAATAACCGCCTATACTTCTCCCCTGTAGCTGTGCTTCTCTTTCCCTCTTCCTTTTTCTTGTTGTCCCGAGTCTGTTTTTGACCATGAGGAACCTGTCATACCTGTTCGTTATAAGGCGCCGTTGACATTGCTGTTTATTAATGGCAATAGCGATGTGTCAGCTGCTGAAATAAGCCTTGCCGGGTTCAGTAGGTGCTTGCTAAACAGCAAGTAAATTAATTGTGTGTAGGATTGCAGTCTGTGTAAAAAAGAGAGAGAGAGAGAGAAAGAGGGGGAATTGCAGTCTGATCCTACAACTGATTTTTGTGGAAATAAGCTCAGTGGGAAGCAGACTCCTAACCATGTCTGCTCGGAAGTAGTCCTATAGAATTCAACGAGGCTTCCAGGTAAGGGGGGGTTGGATTGCAAGCAGAATAAGTGGGCACAGGGCTGTAACCTTCCCAGTGCAATCCTATCTTATGCTCCAGAAGCTAGTCCTACTGGGTTTAATGGGCGTACAGTTGTAGCCTGGGTTTCCAGAGTGAAAGTGTGGTATTTGCAAAACAATTCTTCTTTGTTTTGTTTTTGCGACCCTAAAAATGCCACTTAAGATGTAATGTGTGCTTCCCATGTGCAAGGTTGAAAGAGGATGGCTGTTTTCATACAACAAAGCTTGAGTCCAATTTTGCTTTGAGCTAGTTCTATAAGGTAAGACTATAATATGACTAACCAAAACATTTGAATTCTAAAATGCAACTATTCTGTGTTCTAGTCTGTACTGAGCACTTCCTATGATCTGAATGAAATAAGAATTGTAACGTGATAGCATGGCCACAGGAGATTTAAAAGGAAACTTGCGTAAAATAGAGCAAGGACTTCGACTTTTAAATTATCCCAGAGATGTTGATTATGCTGGGTAAGTGCAAGCATATCTTTATTTTTTATAATATTCATTGGTTCTATCAAACATGATTTGCTGGGAAAGGGATCTACAGTTCTCATATCAGAATCATGTTATTTTAATGTTGCTTCTGCTTGGACTGTGGACCAGTTAAAAATATATATACAGTATAATAAATTGACTTGTTAAAGAATAGGCAAGAATTTTGCTTGTATTCCTGTTTGGATAATAGAAGAACACTGGTAGGCAGCTAAAACCAACTATCTGCAACATATTAATCCATATAGTCTGATGTTGGATGGGGAAAGGGTCATTCCAGGCATTCTTTTAATTGTGCATTCATGATGGTTTGGGCTCATAATTGTATCAGGGGATTGTATCATAACTGCAGAAAATCTAATAAAGCTGAATGATGTGTGGATGCTGCAGTTTAAATTCACCACAAATGCAGAATAGACATGCAGAAAACTGTGGTCTGAAGGGACCGTTTTATATATGTTACCCTGCCTCCCCTTCCTGTGTCTTTAAATGGAAAGCAAAGATGCTTATAAAGTAGAAACTTTCTTACAAAATGTTGGTTGCTGTTAACAAGAAAAAGAACTTGAGATATGCTTGGAAATTTGAAAGCACCCAAAATGTGAGTACGCTGTAAAATAGTTACAACTCTGATTTTAATATAGTGTTTCTAGAGGAACAGAAATAGAACAGCTGCAGTTCCACTGGTGCAGTAGAATACAATATTCTCTTACTGTCTAGCTTTTCTCTCTATTACAGGTTGGCAAAGGGAGATCCATCTGCATTTTTGCCCATCATCAGGTATTGCTTCACATCCTTCTCAACGTATATTGCAGAACTTCTAGTGGAATCGGATGTGAAACTCATGGCAAAGAATGACTTGCGTTTTATTGATGCCGTTTATAAGGTATTTATATAGTTCAAGAGTCCTTTGTGACACTACCACTTGTTGAGAATAATGGAAAAGTAAGAGTTTGTTTTAAACTTTACTTTCACCACATCTCTCAAAGCGCGATACAAAAATAAAAAAGGAAAATCTACTTTAAAACATAAGTTAAAACGTCCAAGAGTAGAACATTAAAGCAACATTCATGGTGTAAAGGTCTTCTGAAAAAGTTGTGTGGCATTATGGAGGCTACAAACAGGTTTAAATTGTTATAGAACTCACATGACTGTATGATCTCAGCATGTATTATGTTGTGACGTTTTATAGGCAGTGTTCTAGCTTGTATGATATATTAAGTGAGAGATAAGATGGGGTTTGTTCACATGCGAGTTCAAGGATCTATGGTTTTAGGACTGATCTTACTAGCTAAGCTAAAACCTGTTACCAGGACCTTGTCCCTACTATTTTCACTGATCTCACACTATGCAGGAACAATCACCCAACCCTGGCTTAACTCTACTAAAGAAGCATCTTCTAGCATCAGACATTGAGAGTTTGGTGGAAGTGCTGCAGCAGCACACTTCACAATGCAGTAGCAAATGTCTTCTTGCCTTACTCTCAGCCTTTGAGCTGGGGAACAGGCAGGAATCTGCCATCCTCTGTATGTCCAAGAGTCGAAGGAAGGCTGGTGCTCATTAAACTTGCCAGATAATGTAACGAGTGATCTGTACATAAGCTGATGCATAATAGAGCATGACTCACTGTATTTTTAAAATTGCTTACTCCTGCTTATCATAAATTAACTAGGTGTCTCACTACCATTAAATGCAATATATCAACAGTAAAAGCTATCCACAGACCTGTGTATTACAAGTCAAACTGGCATAGGGAAATTGGGATAAATTATATCTCTAAACTCTTGTCCAAATAAAAAGTATAGACTTAAGTACACTTAGGTATCTAATAGGAATACTAATGCACAGAAGTCCCCCCCCCTTACTTTTTTGATATGGTTTCAACTGCTGGACAGGGCTAGAAATTACAGGAATGCAAAAATGCACTTCCTGGGTTTTCATGCACTAGTTGTAACCCGTATCTGAAGAAGTGTGCGTGCACACGAAAGCTCATACCAATAACAAACTTAGTTGGTCTCTAAGGTGCTACTGGAAGGAATTTTTTTATTATTTTGTTTCGACTACGGCAGACAAACACGGCTGCCTACCTGTAACCACAGTTATAGTGACTGTGAAAGCAATTTCTTTTTCTCTGTTCCTTGCAGGTTCTCCGAGATCAATTTCAGTATAAGCCAGTCCTATCAAAACAGCAGTTCCTCCAATATGGCTTTGCAGAGAGAAAAATACAGATTGTTTGTGACATTATTAATTCAGTCTATAAAAGGCATAAAGAATTAAGTAATATGAATAAGGTATTGATCAAGTTATTAATTTAGTTCATACTTCTGAGAAATAAAAATGTTAATATCTATTAAGGTCTAAGTAAAATAACCAGCACATTTTTGTTATTACGGTTTCTTGGATGTGTGAAAACTTTGTCTTTGCTCCATCTATCAGTTTATTATTTTAATTAACAAAATTTATGAATGGCTCTCAGGGTGTCTTACTGAACTGGCTTTGGTTTGGGTGTGGACCCCATTCCCTTTTCTGTTGTCTATGGGTATTGGGGAAATCAGATAATTCTCATTTCCCCCCTAATTTTTCTTCTTCTTCCTGCACATCAGTGTATAGGCAGTTAAAATGACATAGTGCCATACTTTGACTTAATTTCCGTTATAACTTCTTGCAAAGTTGTGTAATATTATGTTTGGATTTGATTGCTACAATTTGCTCTTCAAAATCACTCTTGTATGTGTTTATATCTTTCCCTTAGAGCTCAGATACTTGCAAAATGTTTTGTTAGAACATACTTCATATTGTAAAAACAGGAAAATATATGCATCATTAACTATTTGGATGGGACCTCTGTGTGTTTTTATAGGTCAAATTCCAAACAAGAAAGAGAACCCATCCAGTTAGACCTCAGCTACAAGCAAACAGTCCTAGTGTGCCCGATTCTACAACGTTCTGTGCTACAAATCTTTTTCCTACTCTTCCGGATTCTGCAACAATCTCTACTATGGATTTTCAGCAGGCAGGAGCACTCAAAATTATTTTAGAAGGAGAATTAAAATACACAATTATTTTAGACAAAAAACTGAAAGACTGTAGATATGTTTCCAGCAACAATAGCTTTTTTACTGAGCAAGTTGTCTGAAAAATGTGCACCAGAAACTGAACTGTGTTCAGATAATCAGGCTGATTCTTTGTGCCACTGCCTTCTAGGCTTGTCATCCTGGCACTTTAAGATTACCTTTCAGGTAATCGGAATATCGAATATGGAGTTATGAATCCTGACCCTCTGCTCCTGAAGCAGTTTGACTGGGGAGGATTCCCCAGTAATTTGGTGTGTCTGTAGGAACATACTTTTAAAAAAGAAATTTATGAAACAAAATTCAAACAACATAAAGAAATATCATTGCATTTAGGTTGAAAGCAGCATAAACTTGGATATTATCATTGAACTTGTTTCAAAACATTACGAAAAAACCCATTTTTTCAATAAACCTGTTAGGCTGGTTTATATATAGTCTTTTATCATAAGTTAGCATAATCATAGCTACTATGGACCACAATTTTTCAATCCATTCAGATATTTTTAGCTGTTATAATCTTAGCAGCAGTAATAAAGTTGAACATCATTTCTTGATCATTTTCTAGAATAAACTCTTTTAGATAACCAAGCCGAAATTCTTTAGGTTCCTAGGGTATACTAACATATCACAGATATTAGTTGAATGGATTTCCAGAATATTTCTGTTTGAGAACAATTCCAGAAAATGTGTATGTGATCTGTTTTGTTTAAACAGTAAATTTACAACATTTATCAGACTCTATTTGTATATTAATAAGGCATCAAATACCATTGATAGAGGGTTACTAAAACAGTTCTCTTTAAAACAGTCCTTTAAAACAGTTCGTAGAAGTTATATTAGAAACTCAGTTCCTGGTTCTCACAACTTATTAAAAATAGGGCTAATGCTGAACCAGTATGAGGATGGGGCCTTTAGAGATTCCTTGTCTATGCAATACTGGGAGTGGTTTTTTATTTTGTTCTTATCTTTTCAAAATCACTTCTAAGTTTTTGTATTTTATGCCTCAAGTATTTTATCCCGCACATACGTGTGTTTTATAGCCAGGTTCAATTAAAAAGTGTTCTGCTGTTGACTTATATGGCCTTTATTAATACTCTCTGCATCCCTTTGTGTGGGGGGTCTTTTACATGGCAAAGAATCCTCAAATAGAACATCATAAAAGTATGTTGAGTGCAAGACTCCCTCAAGACATAATCAATGAAGCACTGGAGGAGGAAGAGGAGCAGGAAGAAGTTGCCTGTATTGCTGATGATCCAGTCAGTGTACGTGAACAGGTAGGACCATTTAAATTTTCTTTACTCACCTGCCTGTTGAAATAATCATAATTTTTCAGCTAATATATCTTGTGCATTGTTATGGGCTGGATCCGGCTAAAGAGGTGTGCTAGTGGGAGCGAGCAAGAGTCCCGCTAGCACATCGGGGCTTTCTTCCCCCTTTGCACCCCCAAATCTGCTCTGGTGGGGGGTTGAAAGAACCCCTAGAACAGTGGGGGGGGGAAGAGGAAAGATTATTCCAATGGTACAGGAAATAGCAATAAATTTGTCACATGATTAAATAGCAAAAGCAGCTGGTGGGAAAACAATCAACATAATGCTGCCAGTAGCCCCCTTGAGGCATTCATCATAACAGCAGGGCCCAAAGTGTGGCTGCACCAACCCTTTAAGAACGTAAATGCCTATGAATAAAGCCAAAAGCCTGTCTAGTCATAGCACTCCAGTCTGACAGTGCCCAGAAAGATACCTGTGGTAAGCTTGCAAGCACAACCTGGGAGCAATAGCACTCCCGTCACCTGTGATTCCTGTCAAGTGGTATCAGAGGCATAAAGCCTCTAGCAGTGGAGGTGGAGAATAAGACTATCCATGGCCACTAGCCCTGATGGTTATCTTCCATTCATTTCTTTAACCCTCAATCCTTTTTAAAGCAGTTCAGGTTGGTGGCTGTCACTGCCTCTTGTTGGGGAGAATTAAGGCACAAAGGGGGCTAATGAGTAAAGATTATCTAAAACTTTGAATGAATAAAATATTATTTACAGGTCTTGGAGGAAACTACTAATGAAATGCAAGAATTAAAGAGCCAACTTGATGAACTGCAGGAGAAGCTTAATAAACTGGACTGGGTAGAAGAAAAGTTGCAGGCGTTAGAAGATAAACTACAGGGAAAGGTTGTTATAGATGAAAAGGAGTGGAATAATTTACTGAGCCGGGTGTTACTACTTGAAACACAACTGTTACTGCAGTCCAAAAAGGTATGTTTTTACCACCTACAGCTATATTGATGTATTTGCCACTTTGAGCTCCTAAATAATGATAATGTTTTGTTGTAGCTTACCAGCTGTGTATCCTTTGGGTTACTTCTAGTAAAGCTGTTTCTCAACTGTGGCCTTTTTTTCTTATGAGCCAACTTAACTTATTTTACTGCATTTATTTATTTATTCTTACCTCCATCACCTTGAATTTTATTCTGTTGAATGTCAATTGTATAGGGTATAGATTTCCAATTGTGAGATATAATTAGAGAATAACTGTTGGTTACTTTAGCAAGAAATAAACTGTGCTTCATTCAATCTACACTGTGTGTATAGAATCATATAAAATTGTAGAGTTGGAAGGGAGCACATGGATCATCTAGTCCAACCCCCTGCAGTGCAGGAATATTTTGCCTAATATGGGGCTCGAACCCATGATGCTCAGATGAAGAGTCTCATGCTCTACCAATTGAACTAGTTCCACTGACGCAATGGGACATCTTTTTCCTCTCTCATCTCCCTCCTGAATGGTCCCCAGTCCTTTAGAGCTGGTTTTGAGGCTGCAAGGGAGTGCTGGAAGGGACAGGAGAGGGAGAGAGAGCTCTGTTGGTAGACATGAAAGGCCGTTGCATCATCATAATTTCAGCATTGGATTCAGCCCAATGTGATGTGCAAGAAACATTGGTGGCTTAGTTTAGACCATAGTTTGCAAAATTTGGATGATTGTGATTGGAGGAAACAGGATAGAACTGGCATACATGAACCCATGGTATCTTCCTGATTAAAAGGTAGTGTCTGAAAAGGGATGTTGTCTCTATGCTGCTGATACTGTTGTTTTAGGGAGTGTATTATAACCCATTCACTGAAAGGTACTGAGGGAGATCATTAACCAGATCTAGGAAATGCTAGCTATTTTGCTGAAGAGCACTGTTATAAAGGGGAAAATGTCTTATAATTTCAGGCTGATTTATCTGCAGATTTTAATAACATGAGCGAAGAAAATACCTCTAGCAGAAATATGACTCCAGTTTCTCCTGGTGAGTATTTGATGTAGCTTTCTCCAGTCCACTTTTAAAACTACGCAGTGATATTGTCAGTTTAAATGCGTTGTTGCAAACTGAAATGCAGTCTATTTAAATTTCATTTTCTGTTGAATAGGGGTTAGAAACCTCTGGCCTGCTAGTCAAATTAAGACCACCAGTTTGGCCCATGCAGCCCTTTTTTGGCCAACCACACTCACATGTCACCTGCCGTCTGGAACAAATCCTGATTGTTCCATTGCAGCAGGGCTTGCATTCTACGCTATTTAAATTTGGGCCCAATTCCAAAACCTAACCCAACTGGAAGATTCCAAATGGAACCAATCCCAGTGGGGCTTACCATATTTTTCGTCCTATACGGCGCACCGGCCCATAGGACGCACCTCGTTTTTTTTTGGGGGGGGGGAATCAATAAAAAAAATTTATTCCCCCCCCCACCGTGGCTGCCGCCCCAAGCCTTGCGCACACCTGCCCGAAGCACGGGGCACCCTCCGGAGGGCTCCCCGTGCTTCGGACGACAGACTGCTGCCCCAAGCCTCGCGCGCTCGGCGGGACCTCCTGCCGGGCGCTCAAGGCTTGCGGACACTCGCCGGGGCTGCAGGCTGCTGCCCGCAAGCCTTGTGAGCCCGCGGGAACTCCCGCCGGACTTGCAAGTCTTGCGGATAGCTTCCTGAAGCCTGGAGAGCGAGAGGGGGTCAGTGTGCACCAATGCCTCTCGCTCTCCAGGCTTCAGCGAAAGCCTGCATTCGCCCCATAGGACGCACACACATTTCCCCTTCATTTTTGGAGGGGAAAAAGTGCGTCCTATGGGGCGAAAAATACGGTATATTCTGCACCAAATTTAAATAACACCAAATGCAAGCCCTGGTGCTTTTTGGTGGACATAGAGCCACCTGATGTCCTATGATATCAGGTGATTGACAGGTAGGCAGATCTTTCCACTGTCAAAAGTAGACCTCAGAGAGATGCCCAGTTTGGAATCCAGACCAAAGTGGATAGTCACTTTTGGGAATGTTGCCTTGTCCTCTCTTTGTACATGTACAACATTGGGCCCCCAACTAAGAAACTAAATTCTGCTTGAAGTTAGGCAGGCTCCATCCCTCAGGACCTTTAAATGAGCCTTCAAGGCCTATCTTTTTACTGATCCTTTTAAATGGCTAGTTTTGGGTTGTGATTGTTTTATGTTTTGTTTTGTATGGTCATGTTCATGTTAGTTTTAATAATATCTTGTAGTGTTTTGAAATGTACATTTTTAGACTTGTCTTAAAATTGTATTATAGTTTATTTGTATGTTTATGTTTCTGTAAACTGTTTTGGAAAACATCTTGTTTTGAAAAATTATAGACCATAATTGCAAGAGACACATTTAAAACTTCACCATGCCTTAGAACTGCAGAACAGACAGAAAATTTTCCACATCCGTTCTCATTTTATCTAAAATGTATATTAACTATATGGTTGGTTTGCTGTATGAATACTTGTCAATCAACTCATTGTCGTCTCTGTAAGTTGGATCTGATTTATTGTATGATAAAGTACAGCTGCTCTCTGTTGGCTCTGAGATCTGCCAACAGGATATTTTATACAATGTGATGTTTTCTCACTGCAGAGAGGTTTTGGTTGGCCTATAAAAACACTACTGACATGATCCTACTGACATGAACAGTGTGGCATTTAAGAAGGGCTTGGAAGAACCCTGATGCCATTTGTGTTGCTTGTAGACTTGTTGTTAAACTTTTGGCCGTCGTCCCCCCCCCCCCCCCTGATAAGCTTTAGCTCTCGGGAAATAGTTTATTCTCAAGTAATGACCTTTTTGAGTAATGGCATCTGCAACAGCTTACATTGCTAGGAATCATGGCATACCTGGTTAATCGTCACAGGTAGTTTCTATGTTATAATTGCAATATATGGTTGTGAAATAACGTGAGAGAAAGACCTTGGAGCTTTGCAAATTCATCTCCCTCAATTTCCTTTGTCAATACATTCTGTAAATCAAACTGTGTGATGGCTGACCTGATGTGAGAGAGCAAAAAGGCAAAGGTGATGTTTAAAATGAATATTTCTTTACAGATAGGGAGAAGGCGGAGCTGCCAGAGACTCTTCATCAGTCGTCTGGATACAGTTCACAGTTATCTGCAGACCCATCTCCCAAAGCCACGGCCGTTAATAATCATGGTCTGTCAGAGGTTTCAAAGGTACTTTAAAAACCAGCAAATGCTAGCTGTTTAGCTTTGGAAGAGCTTGTAGATGTTGGTTGATTTTTATTATTATTTGGGGGGTGGGTAACAGCAAACTTTTTCAAAGCACTTTTGATAAAATTAAGTGCTTGTATAAAGTTACTCTGTTCATGCCTTTAAACTTAGAAAAATGCGGACTTCAAAGAATTAATTTAGCCTGTTTTGAAATTGCAGGAGACAACAGTACAAAGAATGGAGAGAATAAGCAAAATGTAAGTAATAGGGGGGGGGGAGAGACAAATTTATTTCTCTGCAGGGAATTGTTTTGGCTTAAAACATATCTAGAAAGTACATGTGTTTTCCAAACCTCAAAGGCCTTTGCATCAGGTGTGGCATTTCCTTAAGGCTGTACTGGATAATAAATCGAGCTACAGTTCCATGTTTGTGGGATGAGTCACTATTTTTGTTTCTGAAATACAACGTTAAGTGAATTTACTGGTGGCTGCTAGAGATTAGAGTGCTAAATATGTTTATTAGTGATTAGATTTCCCCCCTGGTAATGTTTTATTGAAGGAGTTTCTCTTTTTTAAAAACAAAATGAAAACCATGATCATTTTCGCACCCAAGAGCATTGTACTTTGATGTAGTAATGCCTGATTGTGAAACTTTACATTATCATTGTTTGTTTGTTTTTTCTTTCAGTATAATTCTATTTCAACAGGTTTCATTTTTAACACCCACCCCAACTTGTATTGTTCTAAAATAATTTCCTACAAAGAAATAAGATGTGCAAAATTTCTAGTTAAATTGGAAAATTAAGAATATGTGTTTGATATTTTGGAATATGTGTTTTCTATAATCCATATTTCCATATTGTCTTTTAGTCTGATTCTTCTTTAATATAGTTGGGAAAATGCAATTGGTGCTTATTCAATGTTACCATTCTGCAAGTAGACAATTTTGTTTGGCATATCTAACCTCTTTGTATAATATCTTCAGGATTGAAGAAACTTCAGAGTTGTTGAAGACCTCAAGAAACACCTCTTGAGAACATTCTGTCCTACACAGCTAGATATCTGCAAGCAATTATGTATGCCTTTAAATTTTTAGAGCTATCTGAATCTCTTTGTGATATTTTGTAACTCAAATTATTTAAAGCTATTTATTTTTATGAAAATAAATATTTTGTAATACCTTTGTCATTGATTCAATTTTCACCTAACTGTGCTTAATTACTTTCTGCACAAAAAACCCTCTGTGCATGTGGCAGAGTTGTTCCAGTACTTGCACTCTGTTTTCGTATTGACATTTGCTAGCACTGGCCTAAGTAATATGTTTTTGAAAGGGCAGCTAAAGGACCATGGTTTACATCCTGTTGGAAATGCTCCAGCTGGGACTTTCATATTGCACCCAAGAGAATTGCATGCCTTCCATCTGTGAAGCTGTAGAAGCCTTAACGAAAACTCCAAGTACACCATATTGTAAACGTGTACTTTCTAAAGCCTTTTTGAAAAAATATACATTTTCATGCTTGGTCAGAAAACACAAACACATTGTAGCATCCATTAAGACTAACAAAGTGAAGGCCATTTGGATCTGAAACACTAAAATATGTAAGTAGGTCTACAGGCTTGAACTGGGAAATGTGTTGAGCGTTTTGAGTGCTGCATTACCTGACACATTTTAAGACTTGGCACAGCTGGAGGCCATCCAGTCAGTATACAGAGATACAGAACAGTTTTATGATTTTGAAGCCATATAAAATGTCTCTTTGAAGAGGAAAGTTCATGTAAAGCAGACATAAATATGATGTACTTGGGTGAAAAGTAGATGGTGGGGGACAGGAAGGAACTTGAGATATTTGGATCTCAGAATTGCCACATACTTTTCTGTCCTGCACAGGGACCTATTTAATCAGAAAGTATTAACCTTAATTCCACCACTTCCTATGATAAGATCTCACAGTGATATCGCAACAGCATTCGACATCACAGGTTTTTAATGGGGTGGCTAGCGGATGATGAGAAAACAGTTCTCTTTTTGTTGTAAAGCATGGCTAATTTCATAAGCTTTCTTGTCTTTTCCCAAAGCATATGTGAGCTACACCAAATTAGCTGGGGTAGGAATTTAAAAAGCAGATTTGAATTAAATTTAAATGAAAATGTCTCAACTGGTGTAGCAGATTTCCATTCCATAAACTTTTAAAAAATCCTAATATAAAAATTACTAAGCTATGGTAGGGAGGTAATCTTTCTACCTCCAGTTATTCATTCTCTATTAGGCCAATATTGCCCCAGCACCTTGCATTTTTAAGGTTTTAGATGTTTCAGTGTTTTTCATGAGGAAGATGTCAATAACTAAAGCTGGATTGTCTTCAGTACCTTTTCTATCTGTACTACACACCTTTTCCATTTGCCACCTTTGCCTGTTGTGTGGGATTAGAACTGTGCACAACATGAAGTGACATGAAGACAGTTACATCTTTTAACATTTCACCTCTTTAAAAAATATGAATACTTGGTTTGCCTGGACCTATATTTCATGGAATGTGAGTTTGGGATGAACTATCTTTGAAAAGCATAAGCCCAAATGATTCTCTTATTTAGTTAAAGGGAAGCTGCTTTGGGTACTAGGAATTTGGACTGGAGAAAGAGTGGAACATTGCTTGGAGGAGAAAAAGGTAGGGGATGTTTACTGGAAATTAACTAGCCAGGTATCTGAATTGCTCCAATTTTAGCTAAATCATTTCCCCTATAGCCTTCCCAAGAAAGTAGCTAAGTGGGCTGTCACCCCACCATTAGGGAAGTGTTGCTTAACACTATCTGTCCAAAGATGTCTTTGCTCTGGATTTCTGTCTTACATACACACACTCCTACGCAGTTCAAAATGTGTGTTTTCAAGGGCAGACATTTGTGGGTAATCTGGAGCAGAAAGGTTGCAGGCAGGTAAACTGCAAGAAGCTTAGGCCTTGAGGCTATTTTATGTTCATTTGCATAAGCAATGTGGTTAGCTTCTCTTCTCATTTTTAAATAGGCTTCCCAGTGCTCAAGGAAACGGCATCCTGAGGAAATTTCATTTTAAAAAGTCTCTAGTTTGGTTCTCATTGTGCTATATGGGACAACCATGCACTTTATAAACAGTTGTCATGAACTGAGTTGATGTCCACTCAAGCGACTGACAGTAAAAGTCACCTTTTAATATTGTTATTAATATTAATATATTAAAATAGTATTCTTTAGTTCTGAGTCCTTTTGCCTCTAAAAATATGTTTGGAAACTTGTTGCATTAAGGACACTAATTTTTTCTTCCGCCCCACCCTCCACAGCATTTTCACTAATAGGAATCCGATGAGTAAACATTGTCATTTTTATGTGCTTATTTAAAGTAGAACTTTCTTGCTTTCTTTCAAATATTTCTGTGCCCCTGTATCATGGAAATATATCACAGTTATATTCCAGCAATATGAAAACATAAAGCCAAACAATAACAACTTAAAAAGTTAAAAACAAGTTAAAAGCAAAAAAAGCAAATTAAAAACAAATTTATACATGTAAATAATTCCTAAAATTGTACATGTTTGTATAGAATACCCTTTTTGCAACAGCTGCTGTATGGCCTTGGATATAAAGAACCCTAAGCAATATTTGTGCATGGGTACCTGACAGATAATTGCTTCCCACACAAGCTTACCTAATAGGTTTATTTGGAAACCCCCACTGAGTCCCCCTGTTGAGGTTAGGCAGAGTACCTGGAAAGAGGTACTTTCTCAATTGTGTAAACAATTATAGCATGCCTGCTGATAAGTATCTTATGCCATGTACTCACAGTAAAGACCTTTTCATATCAGCATGCCATTGAACTGGTTTTAATCTGGTGGTGATTTGCTGTTTGCTTGTTTTTTGAATGAACCTGTGGGCTACTCGCTTTTTAAAAAATGAATTGTGTGCAAGCAGAAAGTGCTTCTGGACTGCTCAGGATGCAGGGTGGGACTTAAGGAAGATAGTTATTTTTCCTACTCCCAGCTGCATTTTCTCAGTAACAGGTGAAATCTCACTCTGCAGAGTCCCATGTCTTTCAGGTATCTTGAGGAGGGAATGTGATGGGCTGCAATGAAAGGGGGGGGGGGAGTTCTTGAAAAGTACCGTAAATTTTAGCTATAACTAATTTCTTCTGGAAAAACAGCATCTTATTGAAAACCTGTGAGATCTAGTAGATTTTTGGCACCACCTTGTGGTACAAGGAAAATTCCTATAATTTTTGTTGTAGAATAGCAGTAGTTCCCAAACCTTTTAAATGCGGTGTCTGAAAATAATATTTGTCTCTCATCCAAATGCAACTTTTGTAATGTTGGGTCACCAAAGTAATCTGCCAGCAAATCTTTCAGTTCTTTCTCATAAATTGCACAGCCCAGGCATAGGCAAACTCGGCCCTCCAGATGTTTTGAGACTACAATTCCCATAATCCCTGACCACTGGTCCTGCTAGCTAGAGATGATGTGAATTGTAGTCCCAAAACATTGGGAGGACCAAGTTTGGGGATGCCTGGCACAGTACTTTGATCTCTTCAGCTCTGAACTGACATGCATAGGATTGTATTGCATTTAAACTTTCTAAGCAAAAGTGCCCCTTCATGGATCACTGCCTTGCCGTAGCGAAGGGGTTTGAATAACTCAGAGAAGCTATGAGCTATGCCGTGCAGGGCCACCCAAGATGGACAGGTCATAGTGGAGAGTTTTGACCTGATGTTGGGAAAGATGGAAGGCACAAGGAGAAGGGGACGACAGAGGACGAGATGGTTGGACAGTGTTCTCGAAGCTACAAACATGAGTCTGACCAAACTGCGGGAGGCTAAACAACAACAACAAGCAAAAGTGTTCTTAGGATCTAGGGCAGAGATGGGAAACTTGTGGCCCTTCAGAAGTTGTTGGACTCCCAACAGCCTCCGCCATCATGGCATATAGTTGGGAATAATAATAATAATAATAATAATAATAATAATAATAATAATAATATGCCAACCATCTGACCGGGGTATCCCAGCCGCTATGTGTGGCTTCCAACAAATTAAAACATCAAACATTAAAAGCTTCCCTGATCTAAGGAATTCCTAAGGGAAAAAATAGCTCAGGAAATTCTAGTATTTGACTGAGAAAAATAGATTCTTGATAAGCCACATTGGAGGGCGTACTGTCAATGAGCTGATGTAGCACAGTGTGTAAGAATGAACTATTTATGAGGAAATCAATGGGTCATCTCTCTCTCTTTTTTTTTCTTCATGGCAGTAAGCCACAGTTCCTATTACAGTTTGAGTGATAGAAGCCTATTTTGGCCTTCATTGGTATATCAATAAATAATAGTAATCAATGAGGCAGCTGCATACAGAACTCTACCTGTCCTGTCCTGCCAAGCTCAGAGTAAACAACTGAAGGGAATGATGTGAATTCAATAAGGATACAATGACAAAGGTCTTTCATCTGTCCAGTTTCATCTGTATTGATCTCATTTTGATCTGTATTGATCTCCCACGCAACGGCATTGGTGCTGCTCCAGAGTGTACCTAATGTCCCTGAGTGAGTTTGAATTCAAATCACCCCAACCCCTGAAATAAAATTAATAAAATAAAATAGGAATTTAGATAATTAAATAAAATTGGAATTCATTCACCAATATTTAACATTATTTTAGTACCTTGCATAGCTATGGTCTAGAATATTGGAAAGAATGTTGACACTCTAGTGATCATTTTATAGCACTCACAGTGGGGTGGAATAAATGTCAAGTAACTGGTATCACTTAAGTGAGCCTACTGAAATACAGTTATGGGTTTAAAGCAGAAAATACAAGACCGGTGAGAGAATTTTCTCAATAAACATGGAGGCACCAAAAGTTTCCCTTTAGACTTTCAGCACTTGGAGTTGAAATATTCTGATCGTACTTTATGACTAAAGTGACAATCTGGAAAATGTATTCCTGAAGAAGAATACCAGCATAGCTGTAAGGCAGTATGTTAACATCAAATTAACTACAGAACCTTATAAATCAGGCTGAAGAGAGGGAGAGGAAGTGCCAAGGAATAAATACTCTCGCGGTGAAGTGCTCATGCCTTGAAAATAATGTAGCTTTACACAATAAGTATATTCATGTCAGTCAGTTCTTAAATGTGTGTTTATATACTTGTGGTGAGTCTGAAAGCATTAATAAATTAGTCAGTGCAGTTAGTTGATTTAAGTAATTTATCAAAGGGAAATCGTGGCCTTTTTCTTTTTCTTTATAAAAAGTAAGCTGTTCCTAATGAAAAGGCATGGCCACACGAATCTATGCTCTAACCAGATTCTGAAGCACTAGAATCAACAAAAAGGTGCTGTGTTAGCAAGGCTTTCCCTGTATTATTGGTCAGACCTGGGAGGGTGTGACAACACTATATGCAAACAGCTGTCTTTGTGCATTGAACAGGGTAAGAAGGCTCTTGTGAAGGCTCTTGTGTCATCTCATCGGTTCACATTAAAACCTGTTGATTCACTTACAACAGTTGTTTACAAATATTCTTTCTTTTTTGTTGACCCTTTTGGGTCAAACTGCTCCTTGCTCTGCAGGAGTGCCAAGTAACTGCTGGAAACCACAAATGATTATGGGGGACATTCTAGAACAGATGCTTCATATGGGGCATTGGCCAGACTTGTTGGCCTTTTTGGTTGCCCCTCCCCATAAATTGAACAGTGTAGGCAAGATGCTGCTTTGTGGCAGACCCTGGGTGCTTCCAGACTCACTGTTTTCAGGTGAAATTCAATCAAGCTGCACAGTTATGATTGATGTGGAGCTCTTGTGCAACCACCCTGCTTCCCTGAAAGATTTGCAACAAGGAAAATGGTGGGGAAATGGAAACTGGAAAGTGTGAGAGAACACTTTTTTTAATGCAGCAGCATCAAACATATCCAAACAAATGCTCAAGAAACAGGATGTCAGGAAGCTCCGTTTGTGTCCTGTGTTTTGAAAGTGAACTTCTAACTGAATTTTCTAGTAACTTGATATGGTACCAAATTTCAGCTTCTATTTTACATAAACACCCCAGCAATTTTGGGAGTCCTAGCCAATGAATAGAAGGGACCTAGGATTTTAATATAACCATTCCTAGATCAATAGTTCTCCCCAGATTTTGAAATGGATTCTTCCAGATTTTATTTTTATTTTTAAAAACTCTGTCCTCCCATATTTTAGTTATTTAACGCATTTCAACCTGTCTTCATCCAAGTGTATTCAAGGTGGCATACATGGTGCTACATTATAGTCTCATTACACTCTTGAGAGGTTGGTCAGGCTGAGTCATGACTAGCCCAAGTTCATCCACTGAGCTTCATGGCTGGATAGGATTTGAACTGGGATCTCCTCGACCCTAGTCCAGTACTCTAACCACTACACCGCACTGGTTTGTCTTATTTTGACTACAAGTGACTCAACTTACATGGGGATTACGTTCTGGGGATAGCATGTAAAGCCAAAATCGTGAATGGCCAAAACACATTGGGTTCAATAGCAGGTGGGATTGCCAGATTCTTTTTTCTTGGACGCCCCCCCCCACTTTTTTGCCAAGCATGTAAAGCTGAATGTGCACAAGTTAAATGTGCATAAGTTGCGAGTTACCGGTATAATGTAGTTGCTCCAAAGTAACTGGTACAGATATTGGCTCCGTTGTGACTCCATCAAACCTCCTCTTCCCTCAGCCGTCTCCAGGGAGCAGCCGTTCCATGAGACAGCCTCAGTGGGAGAGAGAGGAAGCAGGGCTCATTTCATCAGCTTTGCTGTTTAGAAATGGGTATCTGAGTGTAGATGTTTATTTTCATCTTCCCTCCCTGTCCTTTTCCCCCCTTTAAAGACTGTAAACTAAACCTAAAGGTAAGGAGTGTCTTGTTTTAATTGATCATATGCAAGATGCTTTGGAGGCACTTTGTCTGAAGCATGGGCTACAAATGCTCTAAATCAAGTAATAATACCAGACAATAAAATCAATAAAGAGGACAACAAATTGCTCCTCTGCATAGCATAGAGCGGGCTGTCCAACTTACGCCAACACACACTTCTAATCTTTGCAACCCTGTCACAGTAAAATACTTTTTAGCTAATTATTTCAACAGAATTCTTTGTGCTGGGAAAGTTAAGCCTGTGTATAAATCGTAGTGGCTTTAGTGTGCTAATTGTAATGTTTATTCTCATTTCTGTCCCAGTCGTTGGCCTATTGCCATCCACACAAATTCTTCGCCCTTTCCAGTGGAAAGCTCCATTAATCATCAGCACTTATTCTGGAATAAATATACAAAGTAAACAAAGCTATAGTCATTGAAAACATAGAGGTGTGCAGATAGTACGTGGAGATTATTCGGCCAAATACTTACAAGCTGGCACTGCACGTGTGTTCTTGGAGCATTTAGCGTTAATTTCCCTCCTAATTGGATGGATCTGAAGCATATCATTGAACCTTTTGCATTCCTGGGAATGAAGCCTAGAACATTAGGCCTTGCTCGGTTGGTAATTGAAGTAATCAGTCAGAGTAATGAGGGAAGGTTTTCCTATGGCAGCAGAGAAATGCGTGGAACCGTATGAAAACTGAATACAGGGCTTGCAGGAGGTATGAATGAGTTTTGGCCTCTTGGCAGCTTTTTACAGTTTCCCTGCTTGCTTTTCAGAAGCAGTTCTTTTTTAAAAACAAAAACAACCCTCACAGTTTACATTCACAATGTGAGAGGCAGCTTGAAACTTAAAAAGCAACCCAACCCAGCTCAAACCATCGTCAATGCTGACATAACTTGGAAGACGTTTGGTAGGTCATAAATTAAGAGGAATGCTACTTGAAGTAGGCAATCAGGTCCCTACTGTATTTTGTCCAGCTTAGTTTGTGGTGTTTTACCTTTCATTTATCACTCTTGCATACCTTTCCACGGCTGGCTTTTCAAATCTGATTTTCAAGGGCATTTGACATTCTTTCCCCAAAGGTGAAATCTGTCAGTGTGCCTTTTGTTTTGCTTTACATATTCATTCTTAAGCGGGTTACGTTTAATACTAACATGTGCAACAGTCATATTTAGCTTGAGCTGAGAAAGTCTAGTATCATTTGCAGATTACAGAAAATGATATAGAAACACCTGGCTTTGAGATTTATAACTGTGCTCAAATCCTGAAAGCTCTGGAGTTTTATAGCTCTTTAGAGAGAAGGCAGGATCTACATTAGCACTTGTTAGTGTAAGAGTTAAAACTTCAACAAAAAAGGCTCAAAATAAAATGTCAGAAATGCCTTAATGATTCATTAACATTTTTAAAATAAAAAAAATAGTGATTACATTAGGCTTGCACTCACCTTTGGAGAAAAATAAACATGAAGTCATCTTTTGGTATGTTTTATTCATTTTTAGTATGCTATTTACATTTATTTCAATAACGGTTCCAACTAAAAATAATCAAATTTATTTTTCATTCTTTCGTTGTGTGTATTTCACTCTGAATAATGGGAAGATTTTCTTCTAATCCTGTTCCCATCAACAGGTATCCTACTATGCACACATTTATTGATTTCTTCTGTTGTAGAACCAGACTTAATGTATGACTTTTGGCCTGTGACAACCAAGAAAGCCTGTAAACTGAAGCACAACTGTTATGTACAAGCAGTCCAAGCATGTGCATTCTTCTTTGTAACATAAATGCTCATTGATTGATTTCCAGGGTATCCCTCCCATTTGTTTGCAGTGTTGGGGTCAATTCTGAAATAAATGTTTAGGTAGAAGAAGAAGAAGAAGAGTTTGGATTTGATATCCCGCCTTTCACTCCCTTTAAGGCGTCTCAAAGCGGCTAACAATCTCCTTTCCCTTCCTCCCCCACAACAAACACTCTGTGAGGTGAGTGGGGCTGAGAGACTTCAAAGAAGTGTGACTGGCCCAAGGTCACCCAGCAGCTGCATGCGGAGGAGCGGAGACGCGAACCCGGTTTCCCAGATTACAAGACTACCGCTCTTAACCACTACACCATTACTTCTGGATGGTTAAGTTCAGTCAAAGGTGGCTATGGGCTTGCGGCACTCATCTCACTTTCAGGCCAAGGGAGCTAGCGTTTGTCCACAGACAGCTTTCCAGGTCATGTGGCCAGCATGACTAAACTGCTTCTGCTGCAACGGAACACCATGATGGAAACCAGAGTACAAGGAAATGCCATTTACCTTCCTGCTATGGCGGTACCTATTTATCTACTTGCACTGCTGTGCTTTCGAACTGCTAGGTTGGCAGGAGCTGGGACAGAGCAATGGGAGCTCACCCCGTCGCGGAGATTCGAACCGCTGACCTTCTGATCGGCAAGCCCAAGAGGTCCAGTGGTTTAGACCACAGCACCACCCACGTGTTTGCAGTGTTGGGGTCAATTCTGAAATTAATGCTTAAGCAAATACGTAAATAAGCATTACAAATATGGCTATATTTCCATGACAGTGCTGGTCTAAACATTCATTGCATGACAAAGTCATGTGGTAGATTAAATGCAACTATGAGTGACATTTTGGAAAGGGCATACATGTCCAGGAAGGCACTTCAGTTGTATTCAACAAGCCCTACTCAGAGTAAACACACTGAAATTAACAAACCTAAATTGGTCATGCCCATCAACTTCAATGGATCTATTCTGGGTAGGATTAGCATTTAATGGCACCCAGATTCTGTATACTGTAATCTTTGGGGCTGGCTCTCAAAGAGGCAATGCAATTTGCCTTGACCAGGTGATACTAAACTAAAGTTGGGCAGGATGTGTGTCAGCAAAGACATTTTTTCTTACTGTTACAGGTCTTCTTTACACCTTGGTGTTATGAATTTTGGCCTGCCATTCTTCTATTAGGCAGACTGCTGGTTAACAGTAGTCTAGAGTGGTTAGTTGATGACATTTCTGCCTTGGGAGCTCTTGGTTAGGAGATGGTCAGGAATTAGATACCTATCAGAACTTGAGGATGGTAACACTCCCTTCTCCCCCACACACAGCTAAAGTAAGTGGACTGATAAGTGTGAGAGAGAGGAAAGAGAGAAAGAGAGAGGCAGCAAGAGAGCTAGAAGTCTGGGAATCTAGAATGCAGTGTTGCATCAGTGCATGTTCTTTGTTTTCATAGCTGGACAAATAGTCTGACCCAGATCAAGGTGTCTGTCTATGTGTCCTTTGCACATAAGAGTTTCATGCCTTTGCAGCATATCAAATAGCAGGGCCAATTTGGGTCTAAGGTACCACCCATCCAAAGGTTATTAGACACAGGACAAGGAACTCCAGAGGAAAAGAGAAGACCTGTAACTGGGGTGCCAACTTCAATGAAGTATTGAGGGGGCAGGTATGCCCCACCCTGCTTAATTGATCTTTGCCACACACATCATTTGAATGGCAATGCCCATCAATTTGGGTGAGCAGCTTCTGTTCTCACCTATCCAAATGCTGTCTAAATATGCACAGCTGAATCTCCAGTATTATGTTGCATTATTCTTACGTTGCGAACAAGCTGAGAGTCAATTTAGACAGGAAGGGTAAAATATTTTGAAAACTTTGAAGATTAATAACTCTTCCTTTAAACTCTGACTGATCTAAATCAATCCAGTGTGATTTGTCTATGAAGTACTAAGTGTTTTCTCCTGTTTATTCTGCTACAGAAGTTAAATCCAGGGGGAACCAAAATTGTGCATATAATACTGAAAGCTGCTTATAGTTTATATGCAAATGACTCACAGCTCCGGGTAATGTGACAGCACTGATGCTCTCCATTTATAAAGTGAAAAATTATCTGAGCTCTGGCAAAGAACATACAGCACAGACAGAATGACAATTATTAATGAATCTGTATCGCAGAAAGATTTCTCAGCTTCTCTTTACAAATTAGGATAAATTATATATATATAAAAGAGCTACAATGCATTTGCAATTGAAAGAGGTTGAGCCCTTTCCTGCCTCCTCCTCTGGGGCTTATTCCTCTCCTTCATCCACCCCACCCCCAAATTGCTATAGGAAATATGAAGGAGAATAGCTGCATTTTAACGGAAAATGTGTTTTAGTTCTTGGAGGGTTCCCCCCCCCAGTGAAGTGTAAAGGGAGTGGGAGCAAAGTGTAAAGCCAAGGGGAGGGGGTTGGCCAAGAGGGTGGAGTGGCTTTGGGGGACAAACTGTAAAGGAGGGACGTTTTGGGGGGAGCTAGGTGTAAAGTTGGGGTTGGCCAGGTGTAAAGAGACAGGGAGTTGGCAAAGAGCGGGTATGTAGGGTTGGTGGAAGAAGTGAGCAGGGTAGTTGCCTCTACTACTATAAAATAATTATAATATTACAGCAGGTGAAACATTCTCCGTCATCACATCCTTATTCTGGGCAGTGGGGGAACTTTTCTGCATTCAGTCAATCATATTGTTACAGATCTCAGGTAACAATGTTTGGGGGTGTAAGGGCTGGTAGAGTTAGAGGATGTTAGAACTTAATAAATGGTAGTATTTAGACAATATTTGGAGTATTAAAGCGAAGATTCTTAGATGTAAAATGCAGGCTAAACCAGGAAATCCCTGGGGAGAAGGGCTTCCAAGGTGTACTTACTTATGGTTACCAGACGTCCCCGTTTCCTGGGTTTAGAAATCTGTCCCCGGACAAAATCCATCCCTGGAATGTCCCCGGATTTCATTTAATGTCCCTGGATTTATATTTTAAGTGTTGTAGATTTATTAGTAGGAAATGAAAGTTGCGTGATTAGTTCAATGGCACAAGACACATCATATTGGGACTTCCAGTGAGGCAAAATGGCGGGCGCCACGACAGCGAGCAGCTCCTGAAGTCAGCCGGAGCCAACTGTGCTACCAGGCTGGCTACGGGCTGCTGAGACTGCTGCTGCCACTGCCGAGGGGGAACCGGGGACGCCCGGCGTTTTCAACTGGGGGAACCAAGAGAACAGGCCAGGGCCCAGAGGAAGGCTGCGTGACCGAGGAGACCACAGAACAAAGATATTAATTCTTAATATTTTAAAAATATTTTTTAAAAAATAATTTTTCCCCTCTTTTTTTTTAAAAAAAAAAGTGTCCCAGGATTCTTTGAAGAAAGTCTGGTAACCTGAACGTACCAGGCAATGGCCAGTCATTGACCCTTTGCCTGAGCTCTGGGTGAATAGCTGAGTGGGGGGGGGGAGGTTCCAGGTGTGGTGATGTCACACAGGAAAAACGTATCCTGTTGAAATTTAGAGGTTGGGGAACAATGGAGAGAACTCAATGAGCTGCTGTGCAAGGCCAGGACCATACTGGCAGGCTGGCTGAAGCTGGCAGGCTGGGAGAGAAGGACAGAGATGTATGGGAATCTAATGCTGGGCTGCTGTGGAGGACAGGCTGCTTCTGAGATGTGAATGCTGTGAAATCTCTCTCCTTTGAAAGTTTCTGGTGTAAATAAATCATATTCCAAAGACACTGTAGACTACACTGCGCCTCATTTCCCCCAAAGGATGACAGACCCTCATTACTTTGCCTCTCTGCTTATCAGATGGTACCGGGAATTTCACATCTGCAATAAGAACTGAAACACAAAATGTGAGTTCTTGAATGATAAGAAACTCTTTAATAAAAAGTCTGGGAACTACTAACTGCATCCAGTTTGGATTTCAGTGTTCTACAAGGAGACTTAACTTCTCAAATAGATGGCCAAGTTTAGAATCTGATGTTTGCTCTAGTAGATAATCCATTACCTGAGGACCATCTTGTGGGAGCTTCAAGACATGTATTATTTATAGGGTGCCATCAACACACATCGTGCTGGATTAATGATTAACCTTTTCTTAATGTATTCCAGAGTTGCTTGCTCTTTCGAGCTGCATCTTCAAAGGCTACTGTTGTGTCTGAATCTTGCCTGAGCACATTTGCCAATTTGTTCTCTGTGTTATTTCCACAGCGTGCTCACACCTTCTCCCAACTGTAGCTCTGAAAGGGGAATAGAGGTCTCCTATCACTCTTAGCACCCTTAGCAAACTGCAGCTCCCATAATTCTTTGGGAGATGCCATCAATGTTTTAAGTGGTATCATAGCGCTTTAAATGAATGGGGTGACTGTGACCCTAGTGAATGAAAACCCATGACACCATTAAATCATTTGTGAGCCTTTTAATAGATAAATCCAAGGCCAGCTATAAAAAGTCTCCTATTTTATTAATTACTATGCTTTATAACAACAGTAGAGAGACACGGGTGGTGCTGTGGGTTAAACCACAGAGCCTAGGGCTTGCCGATCAGAAGGTCGGCGGTTCGAATCCCTGCAATGGGGTGAGCTCCCGTTGCTCGGTCCCTGCTCCTGCCAACTTAGCAGTTCAAAAGCACGTCAAAGTGCAAGTAGATAAATAGGTACCGCTCTGGCGGTCCCTTTACCTTTTTAACAACAGTGTTTTAAAAATAATAATGCTGAAATTTTTATAAAATAAACATATCTTGTTTTCTAAAAGACCAGGTTCTTTCTTTGAATCAAATAGTCGCAAATGTAGCGAAATAAACTCTTATTAAACCAGGTCTAGCACTTATATAAACCACCTTTGTTTTTGCATGTATGATTCTGATCAGTACACCTGTTTTAGCATTTGGGATGTGGTTCCTCTTCTTCATGGCGAAGGGTTAAACTATATGTGTGGGGGATACTTAGGAGCTTTTCGACAATGTTTACCAATCTTAGAATGTCTGCTTTTCACATTCATGTGTGTGTATACATATATATACACACAACCTTACTAAAGTCCATAAAGCTTTCCTGCTATTAACATGTGTGTGTATTGTAATATACCATTTTAATTTTATTTTATGACCTCAGTAGCATCTTTATCATTCTCTGGAAAACACTGCAACCTGGGTTCTGTTTCCTCTACTGATGATAAGCAGACTTTGCCATGCAGCAGGGAAAACAATGTTCAATTTTATGTTTTCTCCCCTTTTAGTCATCACCTCCTTGGCAAGAGCGTCTCTAAACAGCCATCGCTGTCGTCTCTCTCAAGTAAATCAAGCTTTGCCTCAATGTTAATATCTCTCCCCCAGTCCCCCCCTCCCAATAATCTCTATGGTCTCATATTTGACCGAGATGCTTACAAAATTGGAACAATTCCAAAATGGCTCCCTCGCAGCATTCTAATGTCTGTGAGAGTTGAGTACTTTTTCTGCTGTGGGCAATAATGTGATAATGTCGCAATAAAAATCTCCATACATTTCATCACCAGAGGCTTTGCTTATGCTCCCTGAAGACTATTTCGCAGAATGGGTGTACTTAAACCCAGACTGATTTGTTTTAATGGGGGGATAGGGTAAACGTACGCTAGAGCAAACCCAGGTGAATGTGGAAGCAGCTGAAAAAGCCATTTTAAGCATATCCAGTCAAATGGACATAGAAATATTTTACAGAGTTAAAGGGGTAGAGATGTGGCTCTGTGACAGAACATCCTCCTTCCACACAGAAGGTCCCCTCCCCCCCCATCTCCAGGTAGGGCTGTAAGAGATTCCTATCTGAAACCCTAAAGAGATGCTGCCAATCATTACTGAGCTCGGTGGATCAATTCGTCTGACCTGGTGTGAGGCAGTTTCCTATGGTTACAAAGTTCATCCTCGTCGTTTTCTACTCTATCATTTACCATTAACAGTTCGTTCACAAGGCAGATGATAGAAACATCAGCCCATAGCTGTCAACTTTCAGATTTGAAAATAAGGGATCAGCAGCTTCACCTGTCCTGGGGACAATCTACGGGATATCTAACAATCAGGGATAGTAGCGGGAAGCAGCGGGAAACGGTGCTGGAATAAGGGAATTTCTCACAAAAAAAGGGAAGGTTGACAGCTGTGCATCAGCCTGCCTGCTCTCGTGAGGGAGGATTCCTTCACACCCACAACAATGAATTCTCCAGAGCAGCCTTTTTCAACCCTGAATCCCCAGATGTTGTTGGACTACAGCTCCCATCATCCTGGACCACTGGTCCTGCTAGCTAGGGACGATGGGAGTTGTAGTCCAACAACATCTGGGGACCCAAGGTTGAGGAATGCTGCTTCAGAGGGTCATCTAACTAAAGTGCTTGCCTGAAAACCTTCCTTGACTCGATTGATTACTGTCCTGATGGACAAAAAGAAAAAAGATTAAATATTAACCACCTCTGTATGAGCAGGATGAAGATGCCACTTGACATGCCTCCGCTCTCTTATGTCTATCGGAGAGTTGAGACCCCAAATCCCAAATGGACAGATAGTGCAAATCACAGTTACTTCTGTTCTTCATATTTCTGTATAATATTTCTGTATAATATTTCTGTATAATATTTCTGTATAATATTTCTGTATACTATTTCTGTATAATATCAAAAGTGGCATAATATTGTTGCACACCACCCCAATCTCTGAGCAGTGTGAGATTCCAGGTGTTCCAGGCGCTTACCTGGGGTTCTGCTTCCTCGGAATGAGGGAGACTGTGGTGTCTTTATGATAGATGGTTTATTTACACATATATACAACCTGAGTCTATGATGGAGGGGCTCACAGCATTAACACCTGAAGAAGGTCTTGCCTCTCCCATAGCCTTGGATCTCAGCAGAAATCAGGCATGGTTCTGTCTCTCAGCTTCCTAGCCTGCATCCAGCTTCTAGCTCACACACCTTGACTCTGGCCTTTGTCTTTCTAAAAGCCAGTTGAGGGAGGGGGCCCCATCCTTTTGCTCTCTGACACAAAGCCACTTCTTTTGTTACCTTTAGGACCCAAGCTTAGGCGGAGAGGCATTACCAAGAAACTTGCTAGGCTATTCCAGCAATTGATTCCCTGTTGGATCCAGGAATTGGAAGGAACTCAGGCATACAGCCTGCCCCTGCCCCCAAACTCACAACAAGATCTTGTGGCAAGATGCATGACCTTTTCCACTGTAGGAACGCGTTCTTCTCCTGACAGGAGAATGTGGTACTCACTTAAATTCATGACAGGAGAACTTTGCGTTGCTGTGTAATATATTTTTTTAAAAATTGTATTATATCTTATGGTGAGATGTGTGACCTTTCCTACTGTAGGAGCATGTTTCTCCTCGTGATGTGAGAACTGCCATTTTCAGCATTCCATTTTTCCTCTTTCATCTCTCTCTCTCTCTTCCGCTTTCAATTTCAGAAGCTGCTTCTGTTTCTGGGAAACTCAGTCGCCCACACTGTAAAGTGGCAGAAGAAGGCACCCTGAGAACAGTGAGCAGTATCAGTTTTGCTTCACAGCCTGAGAGAGAACAGAACCCACATGAAGAAGTGTGGTGGGCTTTCACAAACATTTGACCTCCAGGTTTTGGAGAACAACTCCTATTAGCCCCAGTCAGCACAACTAATGGCCAAGGATGATGGGAATTGTGGCCCATTACATCTAGAAGGGACGTGGGTGGTGCTGTAGGTTAAACCACAGAGCCTAGGACTTGCTGATCAGAAGGTTGGCGGTTTGAATCCCCGTGATGGGGTGAGCTCCCGTTGCTTGGTCCCTGCTCCTGCCAACCTAGCAGTTCGAAAGCACATCAAAGTGCAAGTAGATAAATAGGTACCACTCTGGTGGGAAGGTAAACGGCATTTCCGTACGCTGCTCTGGTTCGCCAGAAGCGGCTTCATCATGCTGGCCACATGACCCGGAAGCTGTATGCCGGGTCCCTTGGCCAATAAAGCGAGATGAGCGCCACAACCCCAGAGTAGGCCACAACTAGACCTAATGGTCAGGGGTCCCTTTACCTTTACCTTTACATCTGGAAGGCATTGAGTTAGGCAAGGTTTTCCTGTGGCATCAGAGTATGCTGCAAAAGAAGGACATGTTTCCTAAAGACATAATTACAAGCCATGGATGGTTGGTTGGCTTTTATGAGATTCTTCCACGGGGAACCTTGAACTTGTGTACTCCCCCTTCACTCTGTTTTGCATGCAGATGTACAATGTCAGAAACGTCCGATCATAACCGACAAGGAAACACAGTTTTCCATTTCATCCAAATACTGGAAATTTCTCCAAGGGCTAGAGAAATGAAAGCTCAGATTCTGGGGCTCTGGCCCAGGATGCCAGTGAAGGTCCTTGCAGGCACCAGGGCACCCACAGGTGCTGGATTGTGACCCCTAACAATACTATCTGCATTAGGATGGCAGTGTAGCCTACTATAGAGAGGACAGTTCTCTGTTTGAAGGGCTGTTTCACACCCAGTGTAAAGATGAAGAACCATATGATGGGAGATCAGCAGGGGTCTTGAAGTTGCCCATCAGCGTTAAATAGTTGGGCAGGAGACTGAGCAGGCACACAGCTGACTTGGTCTTCTTCACTATACTTCTTTGTTAATTACAGTCATTTGCATCTATAGGTATACGTTAACCAGGGCAAATTTTATGCAAATCTGGGCCCTCTTCTTGTGTGATGCATTTTCTTCTTGTTTTTTTTCCATGATGCATTGAGTAGCCACTCTGATCTGCATACATATTTGCTTGCTGCCTGCTTGAGCCGGCGATGTGCAAATAAGCAAAAACAATGCACTGTAATTTGTTCACGTCCAGGAGGAAACTTTGAATAGATTCATGCATCATGGAGTGGATGGGAGCAGGAGGCACGATTGTAAAAGATACAGCTCTTTTGCAGTTTTGTCTTGAGCATGGTCACAAATTGTAGGTGTGGGTGTTTGTCAATGAAAACTGATGATAAATATCTATCTAATCTAGTGTAGGAATTGGCAAATTTGTAAATTTCAGTTTATCATTTCCCAGTGCTATTTTTCTAAAGAAAAAAGGTGCCAGAACTCTCCATGAACACCTCCCTTGTTCTCTTATAATGGCAATGGAGCCCACCTGAGAGGTGCGAAAACTGATTTCCAGTGAGTTCCACCGGAACTCTGCATTTCCCCAACTTTTAAGTTCACTCTACCATTTCCACATCAATTTGCAATTTAGTTGTGTGTTTTTTTGCATGGAAATTCATATGCATTTTCATGCGTATTCCTCCTAATGTATGCATTTCATATGCAATTTTGCCTAATCTAATCTACAGGCAACTTCCCCTAATATAACATAGTTTTTTATATTATTGTCACGAATATATGCATTTTAATGCACACTTGCCCCCAATACAAACATTGCTGGGGGGGGCATGCTGTTTGGCTGAAGGCCTGCATCACAAAAATTCAGAGAAGTGTGATTTTCCAAAAGATAGCTATGTTTCAAGAAGTGAAACTTGATTCAGGAAGTGCACTTGGTTCAGGCAAATTGGCAGACCAAAATGGAAACCAAATGAATTACTTCCCCATTCCTCAGCTGCTCAGACATGACATAGCATAAGGGGGCTTCATCTCTGCTTCTGGATGGATGTTTGCATCCAGTACACAAGGCGGTGTGTGTGGCTCCCAACTCAAGACCAGAAAAAACACATTCAGTGCAAGACCAGTCTTCTCAAAAAGTGTCAATCTCTGGTGGGAGTTGTGAGCTGGAAAAATTTTGGACCTGATAACATTATTTGTGATGATTTGTTAATTGGTCAAAGTGGTTAAGAGTAATATGTGGTTTAACAACATTTAACTGTGACTAATGACAGACCCTTCAAGTGCCCCTATTTTCCAGTGACAGTCCTGGATTTCCAGAAGCCATCCCGGTTTCTGATTTCATCCCAGAATGTCCTGCTTTTCCTTAGGACATCGCTATTTTCATTGGAGAAATGTTGGAGGGTATAGAGTTATATGACCCTGGAGCCAAGGAAATAAGTAACTATACAACCTTCAGAAGACATCTGAAGGGAGCCCTGTATAGGGAAGTTTTTAAATGTTTAATGTTTTATTATGTTTCTATATATGTTGGAAGCTGCCCAGAGTGGCTGTGGCAACCCAGTCAGGTGGGTGGGGTATAAATAAGATGATGATGATGATAATTAATAATAATACTGGACTAGGACATCCCTATTTTCATTGTAGAAATGTAGGAGGGTATATAATGACTATCATCTAATTAGATGTCATTCCAATCCAAACTCAAGCTCCACTGTGACAAGCAAGTTTGGAATAGACAGTTCATGGGCTATTTTGCTGGGGCTATGCTGGCACGAGTTCCTCACCCTGGTATAGCCAGCAGGATTTTAAAGGCTTGTTTTCCCTTTGTTTGAGCTGGCTCAGGTGGCAGTAAATCTGCTCCTGAACAGAGTTTTGAACAGGAGTAATTGAATTGTAGAATCAGAATTGGAAGTCCAACCCCCTGCAATGCAGGAATCTCAGCTAAATATCAGCTAAAGCATCCATGACAGATGACCATCCAACCGCTGTTTAAAAACTACCTCTTGTGAGAGTCTGTTCCACTGCTGAACAGCTCTTACTGTCAGAAAGTTTTTACGAATGTTTAGTTGGAATCTCCTTTCTTCCAACTTGAAGCCATTGGTTCAAGTCCTACCCTCCAGAGTAGGAGAAAACAAGCATGCTCCCTCTTCCATGTGACAGACCTTAAGATATTTTCCAGACTAAACATACCCAGCTCCTTCAAGTGCTCCTCATAAGGCTTAGTTCCCAGAACCTTGATCATCTTGGTTGCCCTCCTCTGCACACGTTCCAACATTCTTCTTAAATTTTGGTGCCCAGAATTGGACACAGTATTCCTGGTGTGGTCTGACCAAGGCAGAATAGAGTGGTACTGTTACTTCCCTTGATCTGGACACTATACTTCTGTTGATGCAGCCTAGAATAACATTAGGGTTGACTCATGTTCAGCTTGTGGTCCACCAAGACCCCTAGATCCTTTTCACATGTACTGCGAGTAAGCCAGGTATCCCCCATCCTATGCACACCAAGAGACAGAACTCTGGGCCTTCCCCTTAAACCCCCCTGCTAAAGGCCCTCGCAAACGCCCCTGGCTTTAACTCAGAAACCCATTGTAGAAAAGCAACAGAGAGAGTCTACTAAAATAAATATTTTAATTAGTTGGGAACTGCACATTGTCTAAACCTTAAAGGAGAGAAAAGGCATTAGAAGAAAACCTTGGAGAAAATCAAAGAATTCCTTTTGGGTGGTTTAATAACGGTTGGCAAGGTTAATATCTTGGCTACATATATGAACAGTGCCACTAGATGGCAATAGAGGAATCTTTATAACTAAGCAAGAGACCTACATAGCAGCTAAATTTCTGAAGACCAAGTCAGTATCAAAGTCTGATAAACATTTAAATAGCCTTCTGCGTCTCTTGCTTGGCAGCCAGCAATCATTTTTTCTTTCTGCTATGAGGTTTTTTTTTACTGGCTTGGGATTTTCTTTTCTTTTAAATGTCAAACCAGTTTGTTCCTCTTTATGTGTGGGCAATTTCTTATTCAGGGTCAAGTTATGAAGCATGCCCTGTGTTTGTGCATGCAAATACTGCTCGCCCCCTCAATTTTCCCCATCTTTCTTTTCCAACTGATAGTAAGCATTCTGTGGCTAATAAGCACCCTCAGTCTTCAGGGGGCTGATTTTGGTTATTTTATTTCTTGCTTTTCTCCCCCTCTCCCTCCTCTACCCTTTTTCATTCTTTATTTCCCTTTCTTCTACAGAAAACTTCAGTAGAAATACCTTCCTCTGGATTCTCTCTTTGGATTCTGTCGGCACTTGTCATCTGAGTTTGCTATTAGATGGCACAATATATATGTATATGGGCTGATCCCGAGTTTTAAAAAGTGAATGCAGATCTCTTTGCACTTTAAAAACAATAAACTTGAGGTCATGTTAGGCTTCCCATGCCTGCTGCTTATCTGAGTATCTTTGTAGCATGAAGTCAGGAGTTTCAAAATAAGTGGCTGAGATGCCAAGCCAAACAAGAAAACCAAACCCTTTAAGAGGCTAGAGTAAAAAAAATAAAAAATACTGGACATTCTACCCTTCAAGGTATTTATTATTATTTATTGCATTTATTGCCTTCCTTCCTTTACAGTGTGCTTGTCAAGGGCTGGACTGTGGAGGAATGGTGAGGACTGATCCCACCTCTCCTGAACCTTCCTGAGAACAGGAGGGCAGTATAGATTTAGAACAGTGGTTTGCAGAAGGGCATAGTTCAGAGGCTGCAGAGGGCAGAAGCTGGGAAATATTGGGAGAGCAGAGGCAGGAAGAAGAAGCACCAGGGCAGAGAAAGCTGACAGTGTCCTTGGAAAGCATTCTTGACCCCCTCCCCTCTCCCAGGACCAGGCTGGCCACATGACCTGGAAAAGCTGTCTGTGGACAAACGCCAGCTCCCTCGGCCTGAAAGCAAGATGAGCATCGCAACCCTATAGTTGCCTTTGACTGAACTTAACCGTCCAGGGGTCCTTTACCTTTACCTTACCTATTTGACACCATCAACCCTGGTATCCTCCTGGACTGCACCAAAAATGGGAATTGGGGGCACTGTATTATAGTAGTTCCAATCCTGCTTTCAGGACTGAGTCCAGAGAATAGCACAGAGAGACTGTATTTTGGCCACCAGGCGGCTGGGGTGCCACAGGGGACTATCTTATCTTCAGTGCTATTTATTATCCACATGAAGCCATTGGGAGAGGTCATCAGGAATTTCAGGGCGAGGTGCCATCAGTCTGCTGATGACACTCAGCACTACTTCTCACAACATCTGAATCAGGAGAGGCCGTGCAGTTGCTGGCCATTGCCTGGATGCAGTGGTGAAAAGGATGAGGAAAATCAAGCTGAGCTTGGCTCTTGACAGTACAGAGGCACTGTGGGTGAGTCACTCCTGTGCCCGAGAAATTGGTCAGTTGCCTGCCCCGGATGGGGTTGCACTCCCCTGAAGGAATAGGTTTGCAGTCGGAGGGTACTTTTTAATCCAGCTTTGTCACTGGAGACTCAGGTAGACTCCATGGCTAGAAGTGCTATTTTACCAGCTGCAGCTGGTTTGACAGCTATGGCTATTCCTGAACTGGGAAAGCCTTGCCACAGTAGTTCATGTGTTGGTTGCTTCAAGCCTGGATTGCTGCAATGCGCTCTATGTGGGACTTCCCTTGCACTTGATTCGGAAACTGCAGTTAGTGCAGAACGCTGCAGCACAATTGCTGACAGGAGTGAGGCCTTGTCAGAATATAACAGCATATAGAACTTGATTGTTTACTGTGACAGCACCTAAACTTCGGAACTCCCTGTGTGTTGAGATCTAGCAGGCACCTTCACTGTACTTTTTTGGCACCTGCTAAAAATATTCTTGTTTAGGCCAGTCTACCCAGATGCTTAGAAGGTTGAGATATTTTTAATCTGTTTTAGTATTTTAACTTTTCTATGTTTTAAAGTAGGGTTGCAAATTTTTCTTGATTGTACTGTTTCATCTTTTTGCAAAGGTTTCTTTTAATAAAAAATCAACTGTAGACAAAGCCTCCCCCTGCTCATGTAAGTCCTCATTTCAGTGGGGATTTTACAGAGCACCTGCTCAATGGGCTTGCCCCTTCACTCAAACAAGAGACAATGTAAAAATGAAACGGCTGTTAGGACAGGACCAAAAAATGTGACCGCTCTCCATTCCTACATCTAACTGCATATTAGAAGCAAGCAAGTGAAATTGCCTACCGCTATCTCTTTAGACCATCATGCCTCAAAAGGATGAAAGGAATGCTATGCAAATTTGGTCAGTGGTGCAATCAGGTAATTTTAGATCATGGGTGGAAAACATTCGGTCCAGGGGCCAAATGTGGCTCTTCACACTTCTTTATCTGACCTCCCAGAACTCTCCTTTCTGTACTCCTCACCTTACCCAGATGACACACCCCTCTTGCAAAGTCATGCCCCTCAGCCCCATCCTCCTTAAGGGCTTTTACCTACCTGCAAAGATTCCTCAAAGTGTGAGAATGCCTCAGGCTTACCTAGACAGAGGCAGAGGTGTGCATGCGTAGAAACCGCAGATATTTTCATGACTAGAACTCAATGCCATTATACAAATCTATGATGTGACTGCATTTGGAACACTGTGTAAGGTTCTGGTTGCTTAACCTCAAAAAGGATATTATAGAGTCGGGTAAAATTCCCTCAAGGTGCATACTGGAACATTCAGGACGGGTTAAAGAAAGTATTTCTTCACAGTTAAACTATGGAAATTGCTCCCACAACAGGCAGTGATGGCCACCAATCTGGATTGCTTTAGAAGAGGTGAAGTCTTCCTGCCCGTGGTCCTGATCGAGATTACAGAGTCCTAAAGATGTGCTTTGGGGTTCTGCATAAGATCACAGCCCCCCAAGTGCTTTTTTTGGTGTGTGTGTGTTCTTTTTAAGGTCAAGAACTTGATGCAAAATCATGCAAGATCATGGCACCCAAAATGGCCACTGTGCTCTTGTACGAGAAAACAGGATGCCTTGTTTCTTCCTGGACACTTCCGGGTTATGTGTTTGCCTCCTACAGGATAAAAGGCAAAAGTGTTTTTGAGAGGAAAATAGTTGGAACTGAGCATGCTCAAGGCCTGTGTTCTTTGGAGATGTTTCAAGATAGGAGCCAACCTAAAAAACGTGTACCAAGAAATAAAACCAGTTATTGTTCATTCCACTGATGTAGCCTACATGCATTATAAATCCCACTAGCAATACAGAGTCCTCTCTTACCCTAATCTGAAAATAAATGATAAAAAATAAAAATAAAAATGTTACCTAAGTGCGGTTACAGATTTACCTAATGTAGCCTTGCCCATAATTATGACATCATCGTTTCCACAGTCATTAAGCAACTTCAAAGGTGGAAAAGTGGAGAGGCTAAAGGATAAAACTAGGACAAATTGACAAAAAACCTTCCAAAAGTTTTTATTAGAGTGTTTATGAAGGCCCCATGAGTCACTTAGAGCTCTGCCACGTGTCTTGTGGCAAGCTAATGGCAATTAAAGATTTATAGCACCCACAATGTCACATTTTTATATCACGTAATCATGCTTATTTTATATGGTGTAAGGGCTTAATTGAAAAGTATTACAGGTATTATGGAATGTGATTCACCTAGTAATGGATTTGACCATTTACTGAGGTGATTACTGAGTTTCAGGGGAGAGTTTCAGGTAGCTGTTTCAGTGCTTAATAATCTCCAAGCTAATTATGATTAATCAGAGGAGATGTTGGGAAAGTCTTACTCATGCCTTTATTGTCCTCGAGGCCGCATCTTTCATCCACTGAGCCAGCAAATAGGTCGTAGGATTGGGTGCATCAAGTGCAGCACTGTAATGTGCTTACACCAACTCAGGGTTCCATACTTCCAAATGGGAATGGACCATCTCCCTAGAATTCAAAAAGTCTCTGTGTTGAGGGGTCTATAAAATGGACAAAAAAGACCTCCCACCTCTGTACATGCATTTAGAAGCTCTGCTTGTGAGTTCAGTTTTTAAAAGTTAACATAAATAAAGCTACCTCTTTGGTATCACAGCAATAACTTCGCCTTCAAAGATTTATTCTCCCTGATGCATGGTTGGGGAACTTGAAACCCTCTTGCTATTGTGCAGCCATCAACCTCACCATTGGCCATGTTGATAGGGGCTGATTAGAGTTGGTGTTCGGCAATGTGCCGAGAAACATAGGTTCCCTATCCCTGTTGTTCACTTTCCCTGTACAGTACAGTGGTACAGCACATATCCAAATGTATGTGCATGTGTGCTTTAAAGTTATTCTAAATTTATTGCTCTGCTTTTAATAGCAAGATTAGGTCAAGGGCTGAGCAAGGCATTTACCTGCCCATATTCTTTCCCATAGAGAGTTAGTGCTGACTGAGAGGGATTTGTGATTAAATCACTAATAAAAGTTACTCTTCCATTAACTACATGGCTCTAGATGTCACATCTTATCATTTTTCAGAGTGTGAATTGTTAATTCCTCTCCTCCCCCCTTCATCCTCCCAAAGCTAAATTTAAGCAGCCTGAAAATGAGGAGGAGGTTAAGAGGTAAGGCACTTTGCTGTGGTTCATGTAAAAGTACATTTTGTTCCCTCTATCTCACTTTTGCCCTCCATTCGGTTTCTGACTTGCATAAAAACTATGCACAATTCTTCAGAAATAACAAGGGGAAATACTGACGTGCTCTACATGCAGCTGATGTAAGAAATTGTGAAGTATAAATAAAATGCTGTGAATTAGCTGCAAAGTTATATTCAAATCTGCTGAGGTTTCCGTTTTCTTAAAATGACAAGTCCAGATTCTTTTTATTTATGTAATTTAAATACCCCTTTAGATATCTATGCTGACAAATATTTCAACTGTAATAGAAAATAAGATTGTTTATTTGCCACAATCAATTACAGCTCGATCCTATGCATGCATAGTCAGAAGTGATTCCCACTGAGTTCAATGGAATATACTCCCAACTAAAAATGCATAGGATTGCAGCGTTTATCTTTAAAGTGACACAAGACTTTTTAAAAAAATTGCTGCAACTAACATTGCTATCCCTCTGAAATCCATTTAATCTGTGCGTCCAGCTGACATTTACACCCAGAGTACTCTAGAGATTCAATTAAGATAAGTAGCTTTCCTGTTTGTGAAATACAACTAGTTACTTCACTTTCCTGACTGATTTGGGGGGGGGGAGTTCTCCCTTCACTATTCTTTACTTGAAAGATAAACATAAAGCAGGAAAGAACAAAGGTCAGCTCTATGTCAGAGGTAGTTGCCAGCATGTGACTTCTTCTGATGTATTAATTCAAATGCATTGTTGGCTAGCGGGCTTAACAGATAGCAAAATCAGTGAGGAAATACAGATCAGGACCCAGAGAGTTCCGAAAGGGGGTCAACTTATCTCTTGCCCCTATTCAAACAGTGGCTGATGCAACATGGCAAACTGTGTTGGAAACTGTAGTCACCGTGGAAGTTTTACTGAAAAGTGGCCTGAAAATCTTCTAAAATACATTAAAGATAAACGGAATCCAGGAAATGACAGCATTTTGCTGGGCTGGAATGAGGCTTTCTGTGATGCAATCCTTTGAACCCTGGAAGAGCACTCCAAGGGCCATAGGATATATCAGAGAGAGAGGGAGAGAGAGAGAGCGCACTCTGGTGTTGCTGAGGGAAATTCAGTACTGGACACCACCTTTCCATTGCCATGGAAATCTTTCCTGGCAAAACTGACATTGGGGCTTCAATGTCTTAGGGCCTAAAGTGGTGTGGGGTGGGAGGCTGTTCAGCGAAATGCCAGGAGAGATGGGGTAATGACTTGGGTGCAAATCAATCTCAAATGCCTGGCACACCCCAACGGGGCAGAAATTTAGACAACTTCAGGAGCTGCTCTGAATCTCTCCCTCTGATTTTCTTCTCATTGCTCTCAATAGTAGGCAAGTCATTTCTAAAAGCTGCCCAATGGATGGAGGAGGACAAGAGTCATCTTGTATCATAACCTCTGATCTGCTGGTAGGAGCTGAGCAGTGCTTTGGTAAATGTAGTTCAACCATCTTTGGAGAGGGCTCTCTTCACCAAGAAAAGAAAAAAGAAAAGAAAAGAAAAGAAAAGAAAAGAAAAGAAAAGAAAAGAAAAGAAGGATTGCAGGCCTAGTCACTTTGTGGATCCTAGCTGCAATTTATAATACAATGCCCCCAATTCGCATTCTCAGGATGATTACCATGGTCAATGGTATCAAATTTAATATATTTAATATATAACATAGGAGAACAGGAAATATCTGGATATTAAATACAGTGGTTTCTATAGATCATGTGGAGGTGGTAACCCATGAATGGTTGAAGGAGCAAGCCGCTTCTTCCGTTTCATCTGTGGCTAGATTCATCAGCAATGAGTGCAAACTTGATACAGCCTCGGACTATGTGTATGCATGGGCATATAAGATTGTAGCCAGAAAACTACCCTTAATACACAAACTGGATCTTGCCTAACTGCAAGGCCGCATCCTTCACAATCCAATCTGATCTTCAGTGGCCCTAAAGTATATCTAATTACTTGCTTTGTCATGGTGCCAAAGATCTTGCCTTGTGTTTATAATGTTGGAATGGCAACGAGGTAACATTGGCTGGCTCTGTTACACTTGTCAGCAGGGCTCTGTTACTATTAAATGTAACAGCCACATGGTTTCATAGAATGCTCCAACAGGCCTTGAGATGTCTGTGCTGTACAAGTGCCTGTGAGTGGTACTGAGTGCTGAGATCCCAGCATGCATGCACTGGATATGTACCTGCATCACATTTAGAACACTGAAGCCTGCTGTGCCAGCTCAGACTTCCTAAGAATTGCCCCAAGGGTTAGCAATCCACCTGCAAAGTTAATAAGGGAAAAGGAAAACAAAAAGAGGCATTCTTCATGTTTCCTAATCATGGTTCTTGTGGTTTCCCTTCCCACTAAGTAGAAAGTACCTGGCTCCCATTGATGTTTTGCTATCAGTTATTAATCCACGCAGGCAGTACATTAATTAGTTATATATATATGAATGGACAGGGGACGCGGGTGGTGCTGTGGGTTAAACCACAGAGCCTAGGGCTTGCCGATCTGAAGGTCGGCGGTTCGAATCCCCACAATGGGGTGAGCTCCCATTGTTCGGTCCCTGCTCCTGCCAACCTAGCAGTTTGAAAGCATGTCAAAGTAAACATAGATAAATAGGTACCTTTCCGGCGGGAAGGTAAACGGCGTTTCCGTGCACTGCTCTGGTTTGCCAGAAGTGGCTTAGTCATGCTGGCTACATGACCCGGAAGCTGTACACCGGCTCCCTCGGCCAATAAAGCGAGATGAGTGCATCAACCCCAGAGTCGGCCATGACTGTACCTAATGGTCAGGGATCCCTTTACCTTTACCTTTTATGAATGGACAGAATCTACAAATTGACTTTGTGTATTCAATGCAGTTTCAGTAACCAGTTGGATCACTTTACTCCACATAAATGCCTGTCTTGGCTATGAATCTGGACTTCTGTCACCCTCCGTTGAAGCAGTTATGTTACTGTTGTCCGTAGAATAAAAGCAGCATTGTCTACAAGTTTGGCTGAATGAGGGTTGGGGTTTTTTGTTGTCAGTGTCCACGCCTACAGTACAGAATGGTGTATTAACTTAAAGAATGGCTTATAAACTTTCTCCCATAATTTTTTTAAAAAATTGGTTATGATTAATGTATTTGCAGGCAGTTGGTGGCGGCACTCAAAGAATGATATAAATTAATCTTTATATGCTAAAAAGTAACAGCTGGAAGCCTGAATCTTACCTCAGAAATGCACAGTTGAGTTATATCTCTACAAAAAACAATGCAATCCCTGTTCTGAGAAGCTGGTGACCTGCACAAGGTAATCCAGTGACAGTTGGAGGTATCACCTGCGTTGCAGAAAAGGTAAATGTGACTGAGAGGGAAACTGCTAATTGGTTTATGACAGAAACTACTAGCAAGCCTAATAACACTGAGAACAGGGACACATTGCTGATCAGAAGGAAAGAGCACCTGAACCCTCCTGCATTAAGACAGACTAGCATTTAAGAACATTTTCTTCTGAGGGAAACCTGGGACCGGTAGTTTGTTATGGGTGCTAGGAGTTGTAGATTTAGTGTGGGTGGGTGTGCTTTAAATCTCTGCTGTGTACACAGCAAAAACCCTGTTGCATATTATTTTATTTCAAAAAGTTGAAACTTCTGGAGCAACGGCTTCATGACATAGACTTGAGGTTGTGGTATGGCCTTACACAGGACGTTTTCCCATGTAGATCTCTTCTGGTCTCCTGGGGGAGAAGAGGTGGCAGAGGTAGCAAGGGAATGAAAATCCCAGATTCCTTTTAAAATAGGGACATTTTAAGAGCCACATTCACTCAATAATGCAAAAATGGTAGCTAAGATTTAGACAGATGTGTGGAAGACAATAAAGGATGAATTTCCAACATCTTGCATGCACAATCCAACTTCTAAACCAGAGACTATGGAACCTGTAGCCCTCCAAGTTTTTCTGGATTGCAGTTCCCACCAACCCCAGATCAACCACATCTACAGGGTTCTCATCCTTGGTCTAGCTCAGTGGTTCCAGAATGTTATAATGGGGAAGTGCTTCTCTTCAAGAGCTATGCATTTTTACCACCTTCAGATGCAGAAGCTTTCTACCTTTTGTCTTCTCTTTTTGTCTTCCTCCAAACTCTGAGGCTGAGCACACTTTACTATTTACTCCAGCTCCAGTGCACTCCTATTTCTGGTGTTTGAAGCCCAGTACACAATCGATTTGTAACAGAAGTACTCTTGTTTGATGCATGCCCCCTAAAACTAGCTTTTATCCCATTCGAAGCAGTAAACCATGGTTAAGCTGAGGTATTTCAGACTGTCATCACACAAGTGCAGATGGCAGCCTCATTGAACAAAAGTTGAGGGCAAGGGTTTCAGGTGCAGGGAAATTAAACAGGTAATGTGCATTAAGTGAAGACCTCTTTGATGTGTACAGTGTGTACAGCAATGACTTGAAGTGCAGGTGGTGGTAGGATTACTTTGCTCCATTTTCAGCTGCTATGGTGTATATAACCTTACTTTCTCCACCAACAGTGCTAGTGCACATCTCAGTGTTTTGTCCCAACACAGAATATTTTGTTTCAGCGTCCTGGGCAGCACTTGAATTTTTCAGAAAGGTCAAGTTTTCATTGTGTGATATTCCTACCAAAAATATAGCCGAAGCCTGAGATCCTATCAGGCAGACTCCCCGTTTCTTTTCATTTCCTTGACTGGATGAATGCCAGTCTATTTTCTTTGCAGAATATTTGCTACTTGGGAGCCCACAGTGGACTATTCTCTGAGAGATTTGTGTAAGTCTGTTGCCACCCCCCACAGAAACATTTCCCTTTCTTAGCTAATTGGCACTGACCTGAGTGCCTGTCCTCTTTGTAGAAGAACCACACTGGCAGGTCATTAAATTTACCAGCATTTAAAAAAGCATGTGAAGTGGTACTCCTCATTGTTCTAACGTCTGTTAGACCAGAGACAGCCAACATGGTGCTCCCTTTTCGTTGTTAGACACCAAATCCCAATGGTTGGCCATTGGCCATGCTTGTTGTGGCTGATGGGAGTTGTAGTCCAACATCATCGGGGGGGGGAGTTTCTTCTGTTTCAGATGCTTGGTAAAAATAAATAGATCCTAATGTCAAATTACATTGACACTCTAGTCTTTTTTTAAAAAATGAACTTTATTAAAGATTTTGCAATGCAATAAAATAGTATCTAGAACAAACAGAATTGGGGGGGAAACAAGAAAGAGAGAAAAGAGATAAATAGAACAAGAAAAGAAAGTAAAAAAGAGAGAGGGGAAAGAACAAAGAAATAAGAAACACCACAGATAAAGAAAAAACCCTTCTCATTCTCCATCTGCCGGTTACATAAAAAATGATTATTTAAGACATTGAGTCCATATTGGCATCCATCTTCTCCACTTTCTGTTCGACCATATTTCTTTTTAGTCAAAGTGTCACCACGTTGTCCATTTCTTCTTCCCACGACAGGTCCAAAAAATAATGAGCTTTACCTAAATGAGACATTGGGCTGCTCATATGCTTTTCACAAGGCTTTGGATGAATCCTGAGCTAGAGCTTCAGTGGGTTGTTTGTAGAGAGAGAGAGAGAGAAAAAGAGAGATTCTGAATGGCAATTATTGGACAATATTCTATAGCATTAGTAATGCGGGAGAAGATATATTATAAACGTGCTTCCAAATAATAGTAGTAAAGCATGAGTCAGTTTGGGAGTGGCTTAGATTGACTCAAGAATCTCACTGCAGCCAAGAGATGAATCACTCGCTCAAACAGTGAAGAGCGGCTAATAAACACAGTCCTAATGGGTATCTTTAGGGCTATTTGGAGTATAGTTAGGCATGATATAGAATTCCAGGTTAAAGAGGGAAAGGTGGCATTAACGGATTGTTCCCTGGCTATGACATCAACAATCTTTTAGAAGAGCTCTCTTTAATATGTCTCCTCCACCATTTTCTTCAATGACACTTCTGATGTTCCCCGCAATATTCCATCTGGCATTAGATTCTGCAACGCTGGAAGGTAAGGATCCACCTAGACTGCAGCTTTTACACATATATTTCCTACAGAATATTTTATTTATTTGCCATATTCATATCCCACCTTTTCTCTAAGGAGCTCAAAACAGCGTACAAGACTCTCCCTCATTCAATTTTATCATCACAACAACCCTGTGAGTTAGGCAAAGTGGAGATTTGAACTCTGGTCATCCAGGTCCTAGCACAACACTTGGCTCATAGTGTGACTCATCTATTGACAAAATAGAACACTTTCGGTTTAGGCCTGCAGTCTAAGCTGGCTTCACATTTGTTTGCATGTGTAGTTCAAGCTGTGTTGATGCTGATTTCTAAAGCTCTGTAAGGTTTGGCAATGGATTAATATGATGTTGCTCTTTCCCCAGTGAAACATCATGGTATTTAAGATCAGCCCGATTAAAAAATATATACAGTATTTGAAGAGTCCTAAAGTTCAATCTGCAGGAACACCAGGTAGTACATTTTTCATCTTAGAGAGTCCTGGTTTGTTGATATAGAAAATCATACTATATATTTCTTGGCAGGGCATCATATTTTTAAGAGCTCTTTGGGTGAATATTTTAAAATCCAAATAAGGAACATTTGCTAAAAGTTGAATTAATGCAGATGTTTCCTATTTTAAATTAACAGCCAGAATGTTGGTGTTTGCCATTTTAAATGGGTAAGCAATTGGCTTTTATGTTAGAATTACTGCTTAAACTCTCCCAATCCTATATTAGAACAATAATATAGGCAATACTGCATCTGGAACTCTGAAATCATAACTGCTCACTAAATTCAAGAGCAAAACCAGTACAGACACATTCCTATATGTCTTAACTTGCAAAATGTTATGTGCAAATAGATTGCTTACCTACTTTTTGTATTGCAAGCTACCCTGGGAACTATTTGAAGAGCAGGTGGAAATAATTATAATTAATAAATATAATAAAATAACTATAACTAATGACTATTTATATGACTACTGGATATGAATTCCAGAGCCTCATAGTGCTTGAAATGCAATCCATTTGAACAACATAATTTCACAGCCAGTTTTCATGGGGCTTTAGTCAGTGGGTGGCGCTGTGGGTTAAACCACAGAGCTTAGGGCTTGCCGAGCAGAAGGTTAGAGGTTTGAATCCCCATGACGGGGTGAGCTTCCATTGCTCGGTCCCAGCTCCTGCCAACCTAGCAGTTTGAAAGCACATCAAAATGCAAGTAGATAAATAGGTACTACTCCAGCGGGAAGGTAAACGACGTTTCCATGCGCTGCTCTGGTTCGCCAGAAGCGGCTTAGTCATACTGGCCACATGACCCAGAAGCTGTACGCCAGCTCCCTCGGCCAATAAAGCGAGATGAGCGCTGCAACCCCAGAGTTGTCCGTGACCGGACTGGACCAAGACCAAGGGAAGGGAAACTGGCAGCAACCCAGATTTGTTTGACTCCAGGTTCCATCACTCCCTCCCAGCCTGGCTATTGGTCAGGTATAATGTGAGTTGTTGTCTAGCAGCAACTTGGAGGGCCACAGGCTTCTCATCCCTGCCATACAATAATAAAGATATTTTAGGAGCTAGGCCATTGGTTTGACACCTGCCCCCCCCCCCGTTGTGTGAGAAGTTTCTGATGTCTCCTCTCAATTACTCCTCCACAGTGCTGAACATGATTGACTTTTAATAAGTTTTTTCCTGACTCAGTGAATTTTGACCTTAATGTATAACAAGTGCTGTGTTACCATCTAATCACCACCTTTTCCCGCCATGGAAACACTGTGCAAAAACATCATTAGAATTCATCTTTTTTCCCCAGCGCCTCCAAGGCGTGAGCTGGCAAACAAAAGGAACCAAGATGGAGAAAGATAAGCAATTTCATTATGAGTTTACCTCAGAGGTACTCATTCCTCTGTGTGTCAGGCACTTATCATCTTGTTCTGTGATGACAAAGAAACCACTCCGTGTTATTTTAAACCGCCTTGCGATCCTCAGCTGAAGGGTGGTATAGAAATAAATAAAATAAAATAAACCAAAGAGAGCTGAGTATAAGAAGGCCTGAAATGGGCACACTACCCTTTGGATCCTGACTGAAACATGGAGATTTATTCAGATTTGAAGTAAAAGGTTTTTATTTTATTTTATTAAGATAAAATATTTAGTGCTGAACCCAAATATTCAGCCCAGCTTTTCCCAGCATGAACGTAAGAGGATGAGAATAGCCTGCTGGACCCTCTACCTAGCATCCTTTTCTCACAGTGGCCAGCCAGATGCCTGTGAAACCCACAAGCATGATTTGGGCCCAAGACCACTCTCCCCTCCTGTGGTTTACACAGCAGCTGACTGTGGAGGCAGAGCAGAGCCGTTATGGCCGGTAGCTTTCAATGAAATGGTTCCCCTGGCATGTTTAGCAGGGGAACCATTCCCAAAGGCTATCAGTTCTTTGGGAACGGGGTAAGAAGTTGAAGCACATTCAGGCCAGGCCAGGGGGTTCTTATAATTTGGCAAGGTGGCCAAGGGTTTTCTACTTTTGCCCGCTCCTTAGCAGCCCCAGCTGTTGTTCCTTTAAAAATGCAGGCCAGAATGTGCCATGGGGATGATGCTACATAGCAAGGCATTCCTGAGAGAAGCAATGGCTGCTCCCAAGGACCACATTTTCAAAGGGGCTGCAATTGAGCTGACAGGGTGCTGAGCTAAGCCTTTTTCAAAATTCATTCTAACCTTTGGTAACTAAACTGGCCTCTGTGGTGGTGCTCATTTTTATTTATTTTTAGTGTGGTGGGTGGGACTTACCATAATTATGTGATTGGACAAGCATTTTAGATATTATGTATTATGCATTGTCATAATTTTTAAAAAAATTGTTTTTATCTGTTGTATTTTATCTTGTTAAGTCGCTTCGAGACTCTTTTTGTAAAAAGTGACCAACAAAATTAAATAATAATGTTGTTATGTTCTTTTACCTTAAAATAAAGCTGAATGTCCACTTGACTTTATTTTAAGTTAAAGAAAGTGTTGTGTAGTGGTTAGGGTGTCCGACTAGGGTTCAAATCCCCATTCAGCCATGATGCTCACTGGGTAAACTTGAGCCAGTCACAGCCTCACAACATAACCTACCTCACAGGGTTGTTGTGGAGATTAACAAAGAGGGAGAACCATGTATGCTGCCTTGAGCTCTTTGGAGGAAAAGGTGGGACAGAAATGCAATAAAATAGATAGATAGATAGATAGATAGATAGATAGATAGATAGATAGATAGATGATAGATAGATAGATGATAGATAGATAGATAGATGATAGATGATAGATAATAGATGATAGATGATAGATGATGATAGATGATGATAGATGATAGATGATAGATAGATGATAGATGATAGATGATAGATGATAGATAGATTAGATAGATAGATAGATAGATGATAGATAGATAGATAGATAGATAGATAGATAGATAGATAGATAGATAGATACCCTTGGCTACTTCTTGAGTGAATACTATCATCCAAAAGTGCCTGAATTTTATACATTCTTCATGAAAATCACCTTCACAGGGGACAAATGTTTCCCTATAGGTGGTGCAGGGAATTCTGACCAACCCATAGACGTCTTATCTTTTCTTCTCTTTTCCATGGAATTAAAACAGCAGGCATACGCACCAGATAAAGGCACTATTGTTTAGAAATGCATTTGGTGTGGGTGGATATGAAGTGATTTGAGTAACCTCCACGTCTATTTATCTTCTCTTGACTGCATCTGTTGTTTAACTGGTTGGTTTTGACTGAGTTTGTTCAGTGTTATCACTCTTTAATGGCTGTTCAGCGATTAGAATACCTTTTTCGCAATGGTTGCCGGCTGCGTTGAATACTTGATCAGCTTGGAAAAGGGAGTAAAAATGATTTAATTAATAAATAAATAAAGTAGCCCCCTGGTTAAAGGAATGTGTGTGTGTAGTGGTTCTTTGTTATTGCCTGCCTCCCACAAATGATCAAAATAGCATACAAAGCAATCTGTATAAAATCTGTACTGATATCTAAAGCAAACCCCACATATTGAAATCACCGGAGCTTCAAATGACAATTAAGTAGATAAAAGAGTGCATGAAGTCACATCCTGGAAATCAGGATGAAGCAAAAAGGCTTTGCAAAAGGCTTTTCACTCCTATCCAAATGCTTGCAATGGCAGGTTTGACAGCAGAGCCTGTTCCATAACACTGGCACTATTGTTGGGAATCTGGCAGCCCATCACTTCCTTTGAAGATGGGCCAGAGCCTTCACAACTACCCTCAATTAAATGGTTTGATATGAGCAGGGGAACCTCGGTTTCAAATTTCCAGACAGCCTTGAAGGTCATGGGATGACTTTGGGCCAGTCACTATCTGTCAGCTTAACCTACCCAGGGTTGTTGGAAATATAACATGGGAAGCAGGGCAGGGACCACACACAATATATGCAACACACCTTGGAAGAAAGGGGAGAGATCAGTGTGATAAACAAAGGATTCAGGACCCAGGATGCGCACAGAATTAACAGATTAAAATCAAGCATTGTGAGCTGCTAACAAAAGCCATCTGGTTGACAGTGTGCTTGCTGTATCTTCTGTTCCAGCACAATCCTTGCTCAAAAGTTAAGCCAACTGGATTGAATGGGGCTTTCTCCCAGGAAAGTTGTTGTTGTTGTTTAGTTGTTTAGTCGTGTCTTGACTCTTCGTGACCCCATGGACCAGAGCACGCCAGGCACTTCTGTCTTCCACTGCCTCCCGCAGTTTGGTCAAACTCATGCTGGTAGCTTTGAAGACACTATCCAACCATCTCGTCCCCTGTCATCCCCTTCTCCTTGTGCCCTCCATCTTTCCCAACATCAGGGTCTTTTCCAGGGAGTCTTCTCTTCTCATGAGGTGGCCAAAGTATTGGAGCCTCAGCTTCACGATCTGTCCTTCCAGTGAGCACTCAGGGCTGATTTTCTTAAGAATGGATAGGTTTGATCTTCTTGCAGTCCATGGGACTCTCAAGAGTCTCCTCCAGCACCATAATTCAAAAGCATCAATTTTTCGGCGATCAGTCTTCTTTATGGTCCAGCTCTCACTTCCATACATGACTACTGGGAAAACCATAGCTTTTACTATACGGACCTTTGATGGCAAGGTGATGTCTCTACTTTTTAAGATGCTGTCTAGGTTTGTCATTGCTTTCCTCCCAAGAAGCAGGCGTCTCTTAATTTCGTGGCTGCTGTCACCATCTGCAGTGATCATGGAGCCCAAGAAAGTGAAATCTCTCACTGCCTCCATTTCTTCCCCTTCTACAGTGGTGCCCCGCAAGACGAATGCCTCGCAAGACGGAAAACCCGCTAGACGAAAGGGTTTTCCATTTTTGAGCTGCTTCACAAGACAATTTTCCCTATGGGCTTGCTTTGCAAGACGAAAACGTCTTGCGAGTGTTCCGATTTCCCCCCGCTCCCCCCTTTTTCTAAGCTGCTAAGCCACTAATAGCCTTTTAGCCGCTAATCCGCTAAGCCTTTAATAGCCGCTAAGCCTTTAATAGCCGCTAAACCGCTAATAGCGCTAATCCGCTAATCCGCTAATAGGGTTGCTTCGCAAGACGAAAAAACCGCTAGACGAAGAGACTCGCGGAACGGATTAATTTCATCTTGCGAGGCACCACTGTATTCGCCAGGAGGTGATGGGCCCAGTGGCCATGATCTTCGTTTTTTTGATGTTGAGCTTCAGACCATATTTTGCGCTCTCCTCTTTCACCTTCAATAAAAGGTTCTTTAATTCCTCTTCACTTTCTGCCATCAAGGTTGTGTCATCTGCATATCTGAGGTTGTTTATATTTCTTCCAGCAATCTTAATTCCGGCTAGGGATTCATCCAGCCCAGCCTTTCGCATGATGAATTCTGCATATAAGTTAAATAACCAGGGAGACAAAATACAACCTTGTCGTACTCCTTTATCAATTTTGAACCAATCAGTTGTTCCATATCCAGTTCTAACTGTAGCTTCTTGTCCCACATTGAGATTTCTCAGGAGACAGATGAGGTGATCAGGCACTCCCATTTCTTTAAGAACTTGCCATAGTTTGCTGTGGTCAACACAGTCAAAGACTTTTGCATAGTCAATGAAGCAGAAGTAGATGTCTTTCTGGAACTCTCTAGCTTTCTCCATAATCCAGCACATATTTGCAATTTGGTCTCTGGTTCCTCTGCCTCTTCTAAATCCAGCTTGCACTTCTGTTATTTGCAGTGCTTTCTAAGGCCCATTTGACTTCACTCTCCAGGATGTCTGGCTCAAGGTCAGCAACCACACTACCTGGGGTGTACGAGACATCCATATCTTTCTGGTATAATTCCTCTGTGTATTCTTGCCACCTCTTCTTGATGTCTTCTGCTTCTGTTAGGTCCTTACCACTTTTGTCCTTTATTATGGTAATCTTTGAATGAAATGTTGCTTTCATATCTCCAGTTTTCTTGAACAGATCTCTGGTTCTTCCCATTCTGTTGTTTTCCTCTATTTATTTGCACTGCTCATTTAATAAGGCCTTCTTGTCTCTCCTTGCTATTTTTTTGGAAATCTGCATTCAATTTCCTGTATCTTTCTCTATCTCCCTCGCATTTTGCTTGCCTTCTCTCCCCCGCTATTTGTAAGGCCTCATTGGACAACCACTTTGCTTTCTTGCATTTCCTTTTCATTGGGATGGTTTTCGTTGCTGCCTCCTGTATAATGTTACGAGCCTCCATCCATAGTTCTTCAGGGACTCTGTCCAGCAAATCTAAATCCTTAAACCTGTTCCTCACTTCCACTGTGTATTCATAAGGGATTTGATTTAGATTGTATCTTATCAGCCCAGTGGTTTTTCCTACTTTCTTCAGTTTAAGCTTGAATTTTGCTATAAGAAGCTGATGATCTGAGCCACAGTCAGCTCCAGGTCTTGTTTTTGCTGACTGTATAGAGCTTCTCCATCTTTGGCTACAGAGAATATAATCAATCTGATTTTGATGCTGCCCATCTGGTGATGTACACGTGTAGAGTCGTCTCTTGTGTTGTTGGAAAAGCGTGTTTGTGATGACCAGCTTGTTCTCTTGACAGAACTCTATTAGCCTTTGCCCTGCTTCGTTTTGCTCTCCAAGTCCAAACTTGCCAGTTGTTCCTTTTATCTCTTGATTCCCTACTTTAGCATTCCAATCCCCTATAATGAGAAGAACATCCTTCTTTGGTGTCACTTCTATAAGGTGTTGTAAGTCTTCATAGAATTGGTCAATTTCAGTTTCTTCAGCACCAGTAGTTGGTGCATAAACTTGGATTATTGTTATGTTAAAAGGTCTGCCTTGGATTCGTATCGAGATCATTCTATCATTTTTGAGATTGCATCCCAGTACAGCTTTTGCCACTCTTTTGTTGACTATGAGGGCCACTCCATTTCTTTTGTGGGTTTCTTGCCCACAGTAGTAGATATGATGGTCATCCGAACTGAATTCACCCATTCCCGTCCATTTTAGTTCACTGATGCCCAGGATGTCAATATTTATTCTTGCCATCTCATTTTTGACCACATCCAACTTCCAGGTTCATGGTTCTTACATTCCAGGTTCCTATGCAATATTTTTCTTTACAGCATTGGACTTTCCTTTCACTTCCATGCATATCCACAACTGAGCGTCCTTTCGGCTTTGGCCCAGCCGCTTCATCAGCTCTGGATCTACTTGTACTTGTCCTCCGCTCTTCCCCAGTAGCATGTTGGACGCCTTCCGACCTGAGGGGCTCATCTTCCAGCGTCATAACTTTTATATGCCTGTTGTCTTTGTCCATGGAGTTTTCTTGGCAGGGATACTGGAGTGGCTTGCCGGTTCCTCCTCCAGGTGGATCACGTTTGGTCAAAACTCTCCACTATGACCTGTTCATCTTGGGTGCCCTGCTCGGCATAGTTCATAGCTTCTCTGAGTTCTTCAAGCCCCTTCACCACAGCAAGGCAGTGATCCATGAAGGGGTCCCAGGAAAGTACACATAGGATTTTAGTTAGAGTCTGGCTTATAACCACTTAACTACAGTCATATATATGGTGTTAAAAGTAGGTCTTCAGCATGCAACAGAACCTACACAGTGGACATGCCAGATGTGGGGAGGGAATGATGCAAATCAGGAGTTGCGACACAGAATGCCCTCCCCTGGGAGACACATTAAGGTCAAGGGCTATTTCTTTTGAGTCCCATCTTGCTTGCTTAACCTTTAAAAGGAACACTTCTGTTGGGCCAAAGCAGGAGCACATGTGCAGATGTTCCTTTAGAACATTGGGTTCCCAGCTGTCTTGCCCAGAGGTTCATCATGATAAGATCAGGAATTGTGTTTCTTGAATAACAGCTTGCTACTCCACTATCAGCTTCCTATCAGGTGAGCATTGGGTGTGGTCTACGGTGTACTCAGCTCATCTGGCCTGGCCTGGAAGAATTAAGTAATCCCCTGAGAGCATGTCTTTGCAATGCAGACACATACCCAAGACAGATGTGTTGGGTCTCAGCAAAGAACTTGGTGTACAAAGTGTTTCCTGCTGTTAGACGCTTTGAAAGTTGTTGCTTTAGAAAAGCGCTTGAGAAGCGATGGGACTGAAGCATGGTGATGGAATTGGCATGATGTGAATCATTAATATACATTTAAACCAATTTCAAACCTATTTGACTACACCACACAAGGATATAGAATATTGAGGACCTCCAAGTCCAAAAGTTATTTGGGACGAGTGATGAGAGTGCCCATACCATTATATAACTCTGGGACTTTAACCACTCTCAGCAAAAGAAGCAGGAGGTTCCCCAATGCAATGGGGTTGGCTATGCATATTTTGGAATAAAGGAAGTGATACACCCTTCCTCTCATTGGACCATTAAGTCCAGAGTCTGAAATATCCTAATTGCAACACTGATAGCAAGCAAAATAAGTCTTATTTTTAAATATTAAATGTTTAATTAGGCCAAGAGAGCACCTTCCCCTCTGAAAACAACTGCACATACAGAGAGAAACAACTAGAGATGACACCTTTGATAGGTTTTCACATAAGTCTTCTGGTATAACAAATCAGCAGAGCACCACCTAGTTTTTATTATTTAAGAATAGTATAAACCTTCAAATTGAAATTAACTTCCAGAGGAATGTAGCTATGACAATCTTGTAACATCTTGAAAACTAAGGTTTATTGTAGCATAATCTTTCCTGGACTCGAGTAATTTCATGTACTTTAGTCCGCAAAAGCTTATGTTACAATAAATTCATTGGTCTAACTTGCTACAAAACACTGTTATTTTGGGGGGGGGGGGTGCGCGTGTGCATGTGTATTTAAAAAATCCCATGTAAGTTATTGCGTTCTGCCCCTACCACAAATATAAAAATTCCTTTGCAACTAATAGGAATTATTCATCTGAACATGATGCCCTCATCTCTTATTAAATTTGATCCCTAGGAAAAGTTGAGTTGGCGTTACAAACACATTTCCCTCTGACTAGTCATCACTTTTGATATTTCACTTCTCTCTAAATATGTTTTCCTTCGTCAAAGTCATGCTGATCATAGTCTCATATGACTTTCTTACTTGTACAAACTGGGTTACAAGCAGCATAGTTATCCCATAAGAGAAAGCATGAGGAGGGGTAATTAGGAAGCTTGAGAAATAAACCTGACAACTGGCTGGTGGGAAGCTATGGAGAATAGAATTTGAGGGTTTCTTCCATAAATTGCAATCCATGGCCTGATGCCATGATTAGTAATCATAGTAAAATAATAGTGCTAACTTTATTCATTCTAGTAATCTCACACATTACTCCAATGCACATAGCATCAAATATAAATAAAAGAAAACGAGGAAAAGGATGATTTTCCTAGACTTTGGAACTCTCTCCCTATAGAAGCTAGATTGGCTCCCTCCTTGTTGACCTTCTGCCAGCAGGTGAATACCGGTAGTTTCTTGTTCCAACCGGCTTTTGGGAACTGACTGCTCTTAATGAAAGGGCTGGTGCCATGCTGTTTTATTGTAATTATTTGCATGGTTTTAATAGAATATATTATATATATTCTCTCTACATAAATTCACCCCTCTATATATTCTCTCTCTCTCCTATCAATGTTTGATTGTTTCTTAATGATTGTTCCCCCCCCTACGTTTTTAGAGGTTCTTATTTTTATATGTAAAAAAAAAAGTCCTTGCCAGGGAAAAAGGTGGCATATGAATATATACCATAGTAATGTATAAAAATATAAGGTACCCGAGCAGATATTATGAAAATAATTCACATAGCATTCTACATAATTGCCCACTAAGAGACAAATTTCCCAGTTTTTCAGCCTATAAGCTAGATATAAAGTTCCCTTCCAGTTCAAGAAATGCAAAAGTACTGGGATGTCTGAGAAGCCTCTAGGCTGTTGGCACTAATGGTTAATGTTGTCAAAATGCTTATTATATTAACCTTAAATAAATTCACAGGGGCTTACTCACAGGTAAGTGAGTATAGAAACACATTAGACTATCTGTGCTGGACCATTGGTCTGGAGCTGATGCAGTAAAAATAGAAAGGCTCTGTGCTCAAATGCTCACACCTTCCGCTCTGGTTGGTGTGAGTGACAGGCCTTCAGATGCATCGGTGGCTCTGCCTGGAACTTTTTAGAGACGGAAACATAACAGAGCCATAGCAGCTCAACATTAGGCTCCAACATTTCTGAGTTTATTATAGAACAGTGTTGCATAAACTAAGTTTATGACAAATGAGCTTTGGATTCTAGCTCCTTTGGCTATAATCAGCAATTTTTTCCACTCCGACTTCACAGATTTACAACAGCAACAAATACCCTTCAGATTTAAGTCATCATTTCTTTTCTTTAATCTATCCAGATGCAACTCCTTGAGTCTACCACCTGCTAAAAGTGAAGAGAATATTTTAGCCGAATTGCAAAACAGATCTGCCTAATCCCTGAGAGGCAGCCATGCTAGTCGGTTTTAGCAAATGCAAAGAGCCAGTATTGTCACATTTAAAATGTGCAATTTGGATGTGATCCAGGAGATCCCTGATTATCACTTTCAAAAAAGAAAAAAAGTTAATAATAATTGTGCTCTTTTCCCCAAGTCTGATTGGTGGCAATGAGAGTATGAACTCTCCCTTCATGCTGTTTTGGCCCTTGCCCCCTACCCATTGCTATTTGCCCTGCAAGGGAAAACATGCAGATTAAAAATGATTTCTCATACCATCTCTACTTGCACTCTCAGATGCATCAAGATGCATCCGATAACACAATCTTCCTTCTGTTATTGCCAGTGACTACAGCTGTGATTGCTCATTTTACTTCTCTTGCATATGTCTGAGCTTTGTATAGATCAGGGTGCCTGAGATGACAAGTCCTTATATCCTACCCTGTCACTTAGACCTGTGGATGAAGATCTGCCGATGGTGACACAGGTCCCTGTGGTGATGTAGGTTGTGATTTAGCGTTGTGCCCTTACTTCTGTGGATTTCTCTCCACTCAGAAGTGAAGCAACCCTAACACTGTTAAGTTTTCAATGTCTGTTTAAACAGACATTGAAAACTCTCCCAAAGCTAATCTATTTTATTGTTGCAAGTTTTAATGGTTTTTTTTGTTTTCTTTCTCTTTTTTATTAGCTTTTCTTAAATATTTTCTTACGTTACAAAACAAACAAATAAACAGGGGAAAGTACATCTAATGTCTTCATTTTCGATTCATGAAGTATTTTCCAGTTTGTTAATACTTGGTATGAGACACTATTGTCATAGACATCATGTGTGGTGGTGTGGAGGGAAGAGAGAGGAGAGAGAGAGGAAGGGCGAGAGGTGAGGGTATTGCTGTTTTTCTATGTTTTATAACTGTTTTAATGATCTGTATTAAATTTTACACTCTGTTTCTGCACACTGCTCAGATATTCTCTGAATACTGAGCGGGTTATAAACTGTTAGACAAATTAGATAAATAAAGGCCTTTCTCTACATTCATATGCTAACTGAGGGCAATACTGTACTTAAATGCAGTGTGATAAAGTGATTATGTTGTGGAATTCAATGCAAGTTTCCTCAGAAGTATAACTCATTCAGTGAGGGTTAGTCTCTCGCATGTGTGCTAGGATTGCAGCCTTAGTCCATGAACTTAGACCACAATAAATTTGTTAGCCATTAAAGGGCCACAGTATTCTTTTTCCATGTTTGTGTTATTAAAGGTGGAACTAAAATGTTATCTGTCAAGCAAGAAGAGGTTATTTCCAAGCAAACAGCTATCCCTCAGCCTGCCTCTTTGATTCCACACAGAATAACTGCAGGCAGAAGGAAGCTCATACAATGCAAATTCCTTTCCTTTCTTTTCTTTTGAATACAGAGGAAATGAGGACAGGCAGGTAAGCTGAAATGTGAAGCAAGCTCCAACTTGCAACGGAAGGCAAACTATTAGGAAACAGATTGAAAAATATAAGGCAGCAAACAAGCATCATAATGTCATTATTGATTTCAGTGGGTCTGTTCTGAGTATGAGTAACTCCACTGGCTATAACCCAAAGTAGCATCCATGCGAGGTGATGGTTCAAGAAATCTCTACTGCAAGGCTCAAGGGCTGTTGTTTTGGTAATTTTGGTAGTGCTTTGTGAAAGACTGTATAACTGCTCAGCAAGTGGCCACTAATGGGATATTTCTGAAAGGGCTGGGAAGCCTTGGGGAAATGGTGGAATGGTAATCCACTCTTTCAAGCAATCAGGCTCAATGGAAAATGGTTTGGTTTTCTTTATTGAGAGGTCAGGTGGTTTCTACCAATCCAGTAATGTGATAGGACAGGCCAATCTCAGAAAGACCTGAACAGGTTTTTCTCCTGCAAGATAGAATTATTCTGTAGTCATATTTGTACTTTCAAGAGTTATTCTGGAAACTGGCCCGGCTCTGATAGACTCCACCTCTCCATCAGCGATTCAAGCTCTGTGGAAATACTTCACATGCACTCTGGATAGATTTGAAGCTGAACAAATCAATATTATGCCAGCAAGCCCAGAACTAAATGCTCTCACACCTTTAAAACTAACCAAAAGGCTTTTTCTTTAAAACAACAACAATAACAAGTAGGTAGATTTGCATATCCACTAACGTATTTAGAAAACTTTAAAACCCTGCCAAAAAATATAACCAGGCATGTCCTAGTCTGACTTTATGATTCAAGAGACTTGGCAGCTGTTCCATAAACAAAGCTACTGAATCAGATGGTTAGCTGCATTTCAGAGCTGTTTGCTTAGAGTATAGAAAAAGAGAGCGGGAGCAATGACCATACTACAGACAGTACAGTACCTTTCAACACACATTGCTTTATTGTTTCTCTGCCCCCTCCCCCCCTGCCCACTGTACACACAAACAAAGCCACTTCTGCTTTCAACTTCCCCCAATGTGCTATTCGTTTTGTTAACCTTTGAAAACAGGTTTTCTGAGCCTTCTTGAAGAATTTTCAGAAAAAGGTGAATCTTTCCATTTTTTCCAAGCCCAGAGAAACCCAGAAATCCAAGCCCAGGGAAGCTTCCCCCAGCCCTTCCTCTTAACCTCCTGCAAGGGTCATGGAGATCCTATTGCCTCTGTGTAATATATTGAGTCAAGAAGTGGGATAGAAAAGCAGACCAAAAAAAGAAAAAGAAAAAAACCCTTGCAACACTTCTATCGGTAAGCATGCCCTTTTGTTTTGCAGATGCTGACCATAAAGTCCACAAAAGTTGGGAAATAAATATTCTCACGTCTGCCTATTCTTAATGTAAGCCATGTCAAAGCTATATATAGATAGAAGTATGTTGTTGCATGTTTGTACATTTATAAACCAAATTCAGTAAATCTGATCTTAATCTAACTGTCAGGATATATTCAGTTTACAAGCTAGGTACTTATCTATCGTTTTTTGTATGGGTATGAGATACTGCATTTCTGGGGCTTTGGGAAATCTTCAAGAGAACCTAGTTCTTCTTGGTTCTTCTTGCAGGCAGCCCTTCCTAATAAATTGGTAGTAATGGTGAATCTCTCCTGACATGCAACAAAGCACAAAAGAGTAGGTTGTTTTGGGACTTGTTTCTGGTCATAGATTGATTATTAACTGAAACATGACAACCGCTGCCCTATGGCTATGCACATCGCTAAGTACTTAGCAGGAAAAGAAGCAATGATGAATTATTAGGCAAAGATACTTCACACTTTAACATATTTGCCCATACACAAACAACACTAGGTAATGTTTGCTCTAGTTCCTCTGCATTCAGATTATTCTCCAAGGCTGTGAGAAACTATCCACTGTAAGCTCCAGCAATAATCAAATTTCAGAAAAGGAGCCATAGTTTAAAGTTATAATTACACTGAGAATGAATAGCCATAATTAAGCACTGTGTGTTTCATAGGATGACATAAATCATATTGCAGATTCAGAGAATGAAGAAGCACCATATCTTTTCCTAGGAGAAAAATAGCACAACTTAAGTCATAGAACAGTACTGGAACAGTACTGGAACAGTACTGATGATGCCAACTACAGTAATATGCAAGTTATTTCAGATGTGGTTGCACCAGAAGATCAGTAAATCTGACAGTGTTGGGTGGAGGCTGTAAAAAAAAATGTGTGTCATAGAATCATAGAATCATAGAATCATAGAGTTGGAAGAGACCACAAGGGCCATCGAGTCCAATCCCCTGCCAAGCAGGAAACACCATCAGAGCACTCCTGACATATGGTTGTCAAGCCTCTGCTTAAAGACCTCCAAAGTAGGAGACTCCACCACACTCCTTGGCAGCAAATTCCACTGTCGAACAGCTCTTACTGTCAGGAAGTTCTTCCTAATGTTTAGGTGGAATCTTCTTTCTTGTAGTTTGGATCCATTGCTCCGTGTCCGCTTCTCCGGAGCAGCAGAAAACAACCTTTCTCCCTCCTCTATGTGACATCCTTTTATATATTTGAACATGGCTATCATATCACCCCTTAACCTCCTCTTCTCCAGGCTAAACATGCCCAGCTCCCTTAGCCGTTCCTCATAAGGCATCGTTTCCAGGCCTTTGACCATTTTGGTTGCCCTCCTCTGGACACGTTCCAGTTTGTCAGTGTCCTTCTTGAATTGTGGTGCCCAGAACTGGACACAGTACTCCAGGTGTGGTCTGACCAGAGCAGAATACAGTGGCACTATTACTTCCCTTGATCTAGATGCTATACTCCTATTGATGCAGCCCAGAATTGCATTGGCTTTTTTAGCTGCCGCGTCACACTGTTGGCTCATGTCAAGTTTGTGGTCACTTTGTACGTCATCATATACGTACACTGCTTTGTTCAGAAAACAAAATTTATTTTGTGGTCCAAAAGCCACAGATAGCAGCTTACTCTGAAAATAGCACACCAAAAGAAAGAGGGCGACTCTGGTCTGAGGTGGTTGTTAAGGTGATGGAACACACTGAATCCATGCTTAATTGCAGATTTAATCAATTTCTCACAGTTCTTTGGATCTATATCTCATGTTTATATAAAACAGAATCTTGTTTAGGTAAATAATTTTCAATTTATATCAATGCAATTTTGTTTTTTTTATATAAAAAAAATTGTGTCATTGAGTTTCTTGCAAAGGTGCCTTTCTGTCAGTCACAAGTGGTTAGTGAAAGAGCATTGTGTGAGAAGGCCTCTTACCTGCTGGCTGCAGAGGAGCGACAGTTGAGATCCAGCATGGTTGCAGCGGCAGGGTGATCTTCTGGCTTCAGCACAGCCAGGGGAGGACATTACTTCCTCCTGCTCCATTGGCTGGTGCTGACTGCTGGGACTTGCAGTGGTTTAGTGAGCGGACCAGAGGGAGTAAAAGCCAGCTGAACACAGGCCTCAGCCTCAGTTGATGGCAGATTCACCACCAACCCCAAACTTCATGTGTAGGACTACCTGGGGATAAGTGGACAGGCCCTATGTAAGACCTTGCTATGGAAGTCTTTGGTCACCATATTCAGAGCCAGGAAGAAGATAAATCGGGTTCATCTGGGGTTTTTGCTTCCCACATAGCAATTGTCACAACTTGATGGCGGATAAGGCATTGGGTTGGATCCTTAGTCTAGGCGAATGCGGGGTTAGGAGCCCCCGGGCCTGGTCCAAGGAATCAGGGTATCTCGTTAAAGGGATCCAGGGGGAGGTGTTTCTGTCTGGATGCCCAGATGGCGGCTGATGGGCCATAGCATCCTCAAAACGGTGCTCCTGATTCGATATACGTCATAGGACAACCCTTAACCTTGGTTTAACTCTGCCAAATAATCAAGCAGCAGACTGGTACACATCCAATGTCTGTGCCAAAACCTGACATCAGTAATCAATAAAGTTGTGGCCAGTTTAAATCCCAAGTGGTTGTACTGTGTTTATTGTAATATCACCTTGCCTTAGACCCACTGCCCATGGCTTCACTGTGCTTGGAACAGCAAAGGTTGTCTCAAATTCAAATGAAGTCCTCCTGTTTGGTATTTTAGATGAAATATGTAAGGAAAGTTTTAAAATGTTAACATTGCTTGCATATTTGAACATTTTAAGTATTTTGCATCTACTATGTAGCTTTTTGAAATGTAGTAGTAAAAAATACAGCTTTCTAAGAGGAAAAAGGCAGTACAGGGTTCGTATTTCATACTGAAAAGGAAAATGAACTGAAGTCATTTCATTAAGTATTAATAAATGACAATTGGTTCCCTTTGTATAACAAAAATATCTTGTTCACATTAAGAAAACAAACATGTACCTGAGTTAAAAAAATTAAATGCCCATTACAGAATAACCAAATTGATTTTAAAGTTTATTTTCTTTGCAGTAACTACACAGGCCACATACAAGGTTTCTGAACCACAAAATTCAGTAATATGATCCTTAAGTAGTTATTGATATTAACCCTTTACAAGCTTTCTTTAAAGAGAGAGTAACTTACAAAATGTCCTTTTTTAATTTTAAAATATTAGGTAGTAGCAGCCTTGTCCCTGGCATTGCTCAGGAATTCTACGATCCGACCCCCTCCCCCCATCAGTGCAGCTTTGAAATCAGTGGTTAAAATCAGTGCAGTTCAGAAAGGTTCAGTCTACCATATTGATTCAAAATGGCATCCAATTGTACCCAAACACAGACGAGGCCCTGTTACTTGATCTCAGGAACCATCATGCAAAATTTGGTTATGATAGCTTAAGATATCTGCAGATGCATAGCAAACAGACAAACTGTCCCAGATATATGGTTTAATTCTGTATTTCATACCATGGCTTGAATCCACAGATGACCTGTGTTTTGCTTAGTGTCAAACTAACTCTGATAACTACTTCCCCACCCTTTCCACACATGGGTGCTCCTGTTTCCCCCATGATTCACCCCTCAGTATGTCAAATTACCACCCAAAAGTTTACTATGTGAGCAAAACTCCTACGATTTTTCAGTTTTCCAGGACTGCAAATGGATGCCCCCCCCCCCGAAGCAATTAACATGGGGATGAGTGCTAAACTACATTCCACTACATTTCTAGAAGTGGCTTTTACATTGTGTGAAAGATCTAGTGAAGTGTGGAAATTATCAGGGAAGGAAACATCAGGAGAATCGAATAAACTGCCATCTGAATGCAGCCTCATATTAAGTTAAGAACTAAACTTCTAAAATTAAAAAATTAATATAAAAAATCATGTTTGTTTTGTATCTAATTCCTCACACAAGGAATATTGGCAGCAATATTTAGAACTCAGATGTACCATTAGCATTGCTTTACAACTAAAAACAATTTCATTTCAGGAATGAAAACAGTCACAAATTAGAATTCCCTGTTTCAATGGGTGCTGTGTTGTATTCATGAAAATGAATTCCTCGCTTCGTTGTTATCTTCATAACTTGTCCATTTAGTGAATCATCTTCAAGGATTTGTATCAGTCCTTTGGCAATTAGTGTTGGTCTAAAAATGAATTTAAATGATAAGAATCAGATACTCTGTCAGAATAGGTCCCCTGTCTGCTGTTAACTAAGTCTATTCTTTAAATACAATCTGCCTCACAAGAGCATGTGAGCTTACAGAATGGTGATGACAGTTCAATGAAAGAGAACATGGGATGGGAGAGAGGAGAAAGGGTCTAACCCCCACCCCTGGCCCAGACTGTACTCCTAATAGCTAGCATGTTGTAGAGGCTCCTTAAGTAAAGTTGAGACCTGTCTGGTATGACCTACTGCTGGGTTTTTTTGTCTGTTTTCTTTCTCTAAAACTCTGCTGATGCACTTTAAGTGCTTTGATTACAGGAAAACAGGAATATAGCTCTCTCCAGTATTATTAAATAATTTCTATTAGGCTGAATTGGCATCTGTCTACCTCGAAAGACCATGGAGTGTGCCTCTAGTGGCGAAGTAAAACGCTGGAGAATCACAGCACCCGCTGTGGCTGCAGTTTCCTGCTGCTTCCTGTGTTGGTTCCTGCTGCTTCCTGTGTTGTTTTTGCTGCATTACGCAGTGGCACGGTGACCTCCCCAGGGTGCAAGCCTGGGCAGTGTGTATGGAGATCCTGGGCTGCCCAGATGACAAGACCCACCCCCTTGCCTCGCTGATGTGGCCCAAAGGAAAGCAGAGCTTGGCTGCAGGAGTTGCCAGAAGGAAGCGTACCAGACACCATCCAACCGTTTTAGGAACTCCACTCTGTATTTGTTTAGGGTTTACTCCTTAGCCTTTTCTTCTCCCGAAGTTGTCCTGCAAGGCGGTGGGTAATCTGACAAATACCATTGTGCCTACTTTACTTACTCCAATACGCCGTAGACTTCCATCATATCTTTGATCTTGTCAATGTATGCAACATATTGACCCATGTTTTCTTCCTTGTCTATTGACTGAAGAATTGGTGTGTTGACAAAAGCAGGACAGATGGTATTTATTCGTACACCATAGTTCGCTGCCTCAGAAGCCATCTACAGGAAAATGGCAGACATCTTAAGTGTTGGTGGTGTTGGGGAATCCAGTTGCTGATCACTTATAACAATAATTATCAGAGACTAGGAAGCATATTGTGTGATCAACATTTGCCAATGCAATACATATTTAAGGTAGGCAGGTGTATGATAGTATTTATGTAACACTCAAATAAACTGACTACTGTCACAAAATATGTTTCTCAGAACTAGAACTAGCCCATCCTTTGTGGCTTTAGGTTTTCCCCAATTCAGATGCTTCTCTTAGCATTGCTGTCACTTTAACGAGCTGAAAGACATTCAGAAATCTTGGCAACCAGATTCTGAAGCAGCAAGATTAATTTTTATTTATAAAGCATAGTTACTTTGAATAGCTAAGATATTCAGATAATGCAGTTATTTTATAGATGAGAGGAGGGAAAATAGCAAGGTGAGTTTGTCATGTGGAAAATTATGAGAATTCTTCAGCTGCCCATACTCACGGCTATTGAACGTGTAAATCCAATTACCCCATGCTTTGAAGCACAGTACACTGGCTGGAATGCAACAGGCATAAGTCCTTTAACAATGGAAAGGAAAACAGTTACAAATATTTATTAAAATGAGCATCACTCCTGATAACTAATACTGAATGAAACTAAAAAGAACTGAGCCTGCATAAGTAAACATTTCTGGTTTTATATGTTTATTTAAAGGTTTTTACTGCAATAGAAGGTGGGAAAGATGGGCAGTTATTTTTTTATACAACTTATTAATTGCTTTTCCAATTCATGTGGTATTCAAAGCAACACACAGAATAGTTTGAAAATGAACACTTCAGAAGTGATTTTAGGGCAGATATAAGGGCTGCTTTCCATCACAAACACAAGTCATGATTTTTCATAAAGTGGCTCATTCCACATGTGGGTGCTACCAAAGTCCACAAAACAGTGCCCTGAGCATGTGGCAAACAATTCACCATGGAGAGGGATCTGAAGGTCTAATCAAGAGTCGGATTAAGACCAAAGGCTAATCCACATGCATAAAGTGAACCTTGTAAGATCCCATGTATCAGCCAAGTTCTTTCGTGGGATCCCTCCTGCACGTGTGGGATTCGTATAGTGGGCTTGTTCCATGACAATGCTCCATTGAACAACTGGGCAGCTACCACTTTAACATAAGGTTGCTTGGGAGAATTGTGGGGAACTTTAGATGGCATGCAGCCACCCCTGTCCCTGAGGATGGAGGTCCTGTGAAACATGCCTTCCCTCTTAGCGGTGTAACTGGCGCTGACATTGTTATCATTTTGGCACCAGATCAAGACTTAATTATTTTCTCAGGCATTTTAAGGGTTTTGCTGTTTGACTCCGTCACTGTTGTTTTGCTTTCAGCAGCCTCTGTTTATTTTGATGTAGGGTTTTATTGTTTTAGCATTTTATTGTATGGTTTGTTTAAACTATGAACTAGACTCCACCTTGGTAGGTGAAGGGCAGCTTATAAATATTTCAAAATAAATAAATAAAATGGATATGATCTGTTTCTAAACATATGTATTTGCATTTCTGTAGTTGCATATGCTACAGTTAATATTTTTGGACATCAGAAAGTAAGACTTTAGACTATAGCTATACTTCGAAGGTATTTACAAATGGTTAAGTTCTGTCAGAGTCTTTCATTAAGTTCATGGGTGTTAAGAAAATAAAAATGAGAAGTTTATTGTTCTTATGTGTTTGGCTGGAGCAAGAGCTATTCACTTCTCTGTGGTGTGTGCTATTATAGTTTCGGCATTTGGGTGGGTTTTGTTTTGTGTTTTGCTGGTATAACTTCCCATGTTTACTTGAACTGGAAATAATAATGTTTAATGAACACATAGTCATAGCACCCTCTACAAGAGACAGGAAGTTCATAGATAAGACAGATTACAAGTCCTTAACTTCTCATTGTTAGCACTGATGTTATACTGCATATTGAAAAGTGCAATTATTATTTAATTTGTTAGTAGCCCAAATCCATGAGTCTGTAGGTGACTTGCAAAAAAAATTAAAATATAAAAAGTTTAAAACAACATCCATAAACAAATGACATTTTAAAATACAGTGATCTACTGTATTTTGAGCTCTCTCCTCTTATTTGGTTGACGGATGACACTAATGCTTTGACTTGGCAAATGCCACAACAGAATTTTGGAGAGCCAAAGGCACATTTTCATTGTGGAGAAATTCTTTCTTTCTTTCTTTCTTTCTTTCTTTTTTTCTTTCTTTCTTTCGGTGCTGGTGTGGTTGCTTGAGAGCAAACAGGCAAGACTCTGACCTGTCTTTTCCAAGCTTTATTATAAGTGCAAACTATTTACAGTCAAGAGCGTCGCAAGTCATGTCTGGCTCACTCGCTAGCAGTAGCAGAATCTGGGAGTGGGCGGTCCTTATACCTCCTCCACCATAACAGTTGCATGACCCCCAACCTTCTCATCCCTTCTCTGTGCCTAAACCTACTGCGCAGCATGGGCGCTGGCAAAGGGGTACTTCCCTCCCCTCCGGTTTGCTCAGGCTCGGTGTTGAGGCTCTCCCTAGCAAACCCTGCTCCCACCACTTCCCTCCACTGGAGGTGGGGCTTCCCTCCTTGCCAGAGGAGGAACTGCTTCGCAAGATTTTCGGAGGTTCCCTATAACACAACTGCCCTTCCACCTCTCGGCTCTGAGCTGATGGCAGTTCCCTGACTCACTCTTTCTTTCTTTCTTTCTTTCTTTCTTTCTTTCTTTCTTTCTTTCAGTTCATAACATTTATACACTGTTTGAGCGTAACCCCCCCCCTCTCAAAGTGATTTAGAAAAAGATAAATCATTAAAATTGAGAGAGAAAATACAACCATCCTTTAAAGGCTTTAGTTTGTAGAAACAAAACTTCCCTGTGCCTTTCTTAACATTCCTGATGCATCAAATAAAACTTTTCTTTCACTCCATGGATTGGTGGTTCTTTAGTAGTGCTGGTTTTATTTTTTCTGATGTGACGCTGGTGTCAGTGAACTGGTGCAATGTTTCAGTTGTTGCTTATCTCATGAATTCTGCTCATATTGATCCAGAGCAGATTCCAAGGTGTAGTTAGCAGAGTAAAGAAACTTAAACATGTTGCAGGATTCCCAAAATATAGACCAGAGGCAATATTTCATCCAGCAGAGCTTTACTGCTACTGAAGGCAAATGAGCATAATGGTCATAAATCCAATACATTCAGGATTGGCACAGTCCATAAGAAATCCAGTTGCAGCAGACTTAACCTAAATTTACAATAACTTAGCACTTAGCATACTATATACAGAACACCACACCAGAATGAAAGAGAGATAGAAAGTGAAAACCATACTCCTTCTGGCCTATTATCATATAGTCAGTATCACCATGAGTGAAAGAGATAACAGAACCAGTTTAAACCAGCTGTTCAGCTTCTCTGAAGGAATAACCGAAACATATGGAACCTTCCACTTGTTTTGGGGAAGAATAGAAACTTAGTGGCAGCTAGAAACTTCCAGCTTGTATCACACAGAGAAGCTTCCAGAACCTTCTTGAGTCAATTAGAATAGGAAAGATCGCTACACTTTAAACCAATTCTTTTTGTACCAAGGAATGCAAACTGACAGTTTTTAAGAAATTAATATAATCTGACTGGTCTTCAAACTAATAGCCTTAAAATAAATAAGCTATATAAACTTCTTACCTGCTAGTGATGCTACATTAACAATAACTCCTCCATTATGTCCATTTTGAGTTTTCATGTGTTCTAAGCCAATATATGTTCCTCTGATCACTGAAATCTGGTACAGAGAACAAAAAGGAAGTGTCGCACTTAAGTCTCTTCTCAGTCTGACATTAATCTGTTATAATCAGACTTTCAGTAAGTATATTCAACAAGTTTAAAATCACTGTGGTTGTTTCCCTTTGTATTCCTAAAACATATAAGTTATCTAGAAATAGATTATTCAGGCGTCAATACTTTGATCTGCCTCCTTTTTTACAATGCCCCTTATCTTCAACTCTTATAAGTGGTCTTCTAGATTTCCTAGAAATTCTGATTAACGGCAAATGGACCTAAAGTCCTTCTAGGTGCCTGACAAATTAACTGTAGAACAACTTCACCCATGTCAAGGTACCATATTTATGAAGTCTGAAACCCTAAAAAAGGGAAGGGGAATTAGATCTGGCCAGAGAGCCAGATCCAGAAGCGACCAACCCTCCATAGGTTGACAGGTAGGTGGCTTGGTCATCATGAATTTGCACCTTTGTCAGAATGCAGGATGACAAAAAAAGCACCAGGTTCTAAAAGTACCACATTCTGCCTGCAAAGGAAGAATTGGGAGTGTATTTAAATTACATTCCTGATTCTTCATTTGCAGCAGCCATGGCTTGAACTTTTCCACATCTGAGGATGGCTCAGCAAAAAAACCTTATGGACCTAATTAGGCCTGCAAGCCCAAGAATCTTCAAAACTTATCATTTTCACTTCTGTGGAGAAGATACCTCTCCATGCTTGCTGTGAGAGTGGAAGGAAATTTTCACCTAAGTTGCACATGTGTGCAACCACTGCACACAGTTATTCCAGCAAGAAGTTGTGCATTGTGTGCAAAGGCTACAAAAAGCAGAGCTTGCAAGCTTCCCCACCACCCCCCTCTGCAGTTTTGAAACTCCTTGTCAGCTTCCTCTCTACAGTGAAGGGGCTTCTCCAATACTGTCACAGTTTCACTTTAAGCGAGAACTGTAGAAAGTACAACAGCTTGTTTAAAGGGTTATCTAGCCCAGAGGTTCCCAAACTATAGTTTACAGCCCACTGGTGGTCTGCAGGTTTCATTCAGGTTGTCCGCATAGTCTGAAATGCATAGGTAGAATCTAGAGAACCCCCTTACTATACAGTACAGGCAAAATTAATGGAAGGGTTTCAAATTTCCAAGAATCACACAGCTATTGTGAACAACCTTTGCAGAACTAGGGCAGGAGCGGGGAGAAAGTTTGTAAATTCCACCATTACTCTTTAAAATCTTTGATTGGTGGGTCAATAACATATATAATTAGTGCTGATTGTCCCATGCCTGGCAGTTGGATGGGGAAACTGTTGTGTGAGGGAGAAGTAAACACATATATACTGTATGCATGAACAGGTGTTTGGAAACTCCACTGCCACACAAGACATTTCACAGAATTTCCACTGCTATTCTGCACCATAAGAATGTAAGAACAGGCTAGTGGGCCATCTAATTCAGCATCCTCTTCTCAACAGCTATCCAGCTTCCCCCAACAGTGGAAACAGAGTACAGCCAGGTATTGATATCCTCCATGAATTTGTCCAGTCCTCTTTCAAAGCCATTACTGCCTCTTGTGGGACTGAATTCTATAGTTTAACTATTTGTTGTGTGAAGAGGTACTTGATACGATAATCTTTGTTGTCATTGTCCCATACAGAACAACGAAATTGAAAAAAAAAACTACATAAGACATTCAGAAATCAACAAGCCTGCTATCCCAGCTATTCCAGCCTGGTTAACCCCCTAAAAACTCTAATACCCCATAATTAAATACAATATACTCCCACAGAGACTACCCTACACTGTGTTTAAAACCAAAATCTCATTTGGATAAGAACTGTTTCTCAGGCGGCTAGTCCTAGTCTTTATAACCCTGTACCTTCTTCCAGAAGGCAGAAGCTGAAAGAGATCATTTCCAGGGTGCGTACTGTCCTGCACTATCTCTGCAGCTTTTTTATGACACCTGGACTGTCTGTCCTGAGGGTTCCAACAGCCAGATTCAGTGGATTCCGACGAGTTCTAGTGTTATGATATACTTCAGTTAGCAAAGACACCAGGGTATGCAGTACTGGTTAAATCGTGTCCTCCCTAAAAGAGTACCTCGTGAGACCTGGAGACCGACCTGTGTTGTGGGTGGGTTGGATTGCTCAGCCACAACACCAGATTAGTAGGTCCCTCATTGCTGGGTTCAATCTGACCAATGGGGCACAGTCCAAACGGATCGAGGGACCTATATATGCCCATGCACATGACCCAGAGCTTCCTCTTTCAGCTTGTGCATTCGGAACACCTGCCTACCTCTCCCTATTTTAGGGCATTGTGCGATTGACCTTGCTATGCCGTCGTGTGTCGTCTGTTGTTGGGACAGGGGCACGGCAGGAATTTCCCCACTTGGCTGATTGGCTGTTGCCATTTGGGTTTCGCCTGCCGCGTAGCAAATAGTTACAACTTGTAAGGTTGTGGATAGGCACTGGTTCTGGTGATAGGGATGGGGGAGCAGTCTCACCATCCCTATGTGAAGGGAATTCCATTAAAGGAATCCAGGGACTCAGCTGATTTGGTCAACCCCTGTGAGGGGGTTGTGCCCGTGCCTGAGTCCAGGGGGGCATCTGGGTGGTGAACAGAGTCTGTTCCTGGCTTTTCACCTTCCCAGGTGTTCACCCTTGGCTGACCTATGCTGGTGCCCTGGGTCAGCGCTGCCTACAAGGGTGCAAGGAGCTAGTCGAACCAGAGCCTATGCAACCACTCACCTTCTGTAATCAATAAAGTTGTGGCCTAAATTCTGCCAAAAACCAAAATTTGAGTCATGTGTGAATTTATTTAGGGGGGAGGTCTCTGGGTCTGAACACGCAAAAAGTAATCATAATGTTATGCACAGCATGTCTTCTCTCCATTGTCTGTTCTGGGTACTCATTTGCTTTGAGCATTCTGAAGAACTAGTAACAGGAAGAATAATAAGTGACTCGGATTTCCTTGTTCATCACATCTGGATTGTCTACATGCCCCACCCCCTGGCCCTGGATCTTGTACTCATCCAAAGCAAGTCTTTCAAATGCTCTCCACTTCTTAACCAGGACATAACTGACTTCCCCAATAGTTCTTTTAAGTTGCATAATAATTATTTTTTCTGGCAGCTTCTAGTCCTGCAAGTATGAATATGACTATCACATTTACCACCAGACCTGTCTCACTCATCATGACGCAAGCAAAATTATGAAGAAGAAGCAGCACATCATGTCAACTTCCTCTTATGTCATCCAGTTTCGAAGCGGAAAATCAAGAGATGTGGGTAACCTCCCATATGTAACCCTTCATCAGTCCTAGAACTCGAGTAAATACCCTCTGTCTCAATATCACTCTCTAGGCACATCCCCCCATTAATAGATTTTTCTCCCATACCCTTTCATTTGTCAAGCATATTGCTACCATCTTTCTTCATTGTGAACATTATGAACATCTGCAGACTTTTCAACACAAATGTTTGTTAAAAGCCTTAGTAGCTTATGCTAATTTTGTACGTAGTAGCATCTAGACACCAGCTTATTCTATATGTCATTTGCCTGATAGTTCTACAACAAATAGAACACATTTACTAATCTTTACACTAGTAATAGCTAGTGATCAATTCACAACTAAGGGTAGATCCATTTAAACTGAGGAACTTTCAACTTTCCTTAATTTCAGTAGAAAATATTTGAGTACTAAAGTTCCCACTGAAGGGCAAGATCCCCTCCCCATTAATTTTGGAATTTGGAACCTGGAATTTAAAAGTCAGTGGTTTGTTATTTATTTTTATTTATTTTAATATAGCTTTACTCTGTTGCTATAAAAATATTCAAAGTAGCAAACAAAATACAAAAGTTAATGCTATATATCCCAAATTATCAATTAATATCACAATGAAGCTATAAAAATCAAGAGTGTGTCATGCAGCAGCAAAGTCTTTTAAATGGCAATATTTTGCTCTCTCTCAGCAAAGTCATTTAAAAGGCAATATTTTGCTCTCTCTTACCAACTTTATTTTAAATCCTGCATGAGAAAATTCTGTGTCAGGATGATTCTTGTGAGATGCGACAGGACAATATGTCTTGTTAGCCAGTTTTTGCCTTTAGTATGTGTGTGTAAGGAGTTTACATAAGGGAACTAATAGAGATATAAAAGGGAACAATTATTGTTTTGGTCTACCAGTTAATTGAATAAAAACGTGCCTGAACAAATGACATGCAATCAAAATTCGCCTTCTTTAAAATGCCTTTGAGCATTTCCATTTCTTACTGACAGCAGATTTGGCTTATGCATTGCTTTTTAAAAAATGTAATCAGTTGCATAGAGCAGGCATAGGCAAACTTGGCCCTCCAGATATTTTGGGACTACAACTCCCATCATCCTTGACCACTGGTCCTGTTAGCTAGGGATGATGGGAGTTGTAGTCCCAAAACATCTGGAGGCCCAAGTTTGCCTATGCCTGGCATAGAGATTCACCAAAGGACAGGAATACATAAAAAGTTGTGGAAGTCACTGCCTTGATCCTGAAAATAGCAGGCATATAATCATCACTGCCTATGTAAATCACTTCACTGATTACTAATTAACAGCTCATATAATGTATATGTTGTCAGGGGTGTTAGGGGAGGGGTGGTATCTCTGGTGGGAGACACAAGCTCCTTCTTGGCTTCTAGAAACTGTCAGCATGTAACAGTGGCCATGCCTGGGAAATGGCTTTGACTGGCTGGCTAAACCAGGTGAGGGTAGCTGATGGGTCTCAAATGGTTAGTTATGGGCTTCTGGCAGAATGAGTGGACAAGACCAATAGTGGGTCCAATGGTCAAGAAGGCTGTTTCAGCACGCACTGTAGAGGAAAATGAGGGGCAGATGGGGCTTGCTACCCTAGCAAAGTAGCTCATTAAGGATAAGGAATACCCTGATCCATAATCTCTGATGCCTTGCAGCTATGCTGTTTCCTGATAAGGGCTTTGGGTGTAAACTCCAGGGAAAATCTGTACCTGCTGCCTTGCAGGATATCTTTGGGAAAAGAAAAGGCTAAGGAGTAAAACCTACACAAATCTGGAATGGAGTCCTAAGACAGTTGATGGTGCCTTGTACACCTCTTTCTGACAACACCTGCAGCCAAGCTGGTGCCAAACATATTGCTCTGCTTTCATTTGGACCACATTAGCAAGGCCAAGGGGGGAGGGTCATCTGGGCAGCCCAGGACCTTCATACACACTGCCCAGGCTTGTGCCCCAGGGAGGTCATGTTGGTACTGCTTATGCAGTGATTTGACTTCACCACCAACAATACTGTATACTGAGCTGCCTTATGCTGCGATAAACCACTAGTCCATCTGAACCAGAACTAATTTGACCAGCAACAGTCTCCAAGGTACCAGACGGAGGTGTTTACTAGACTTTTAAAATCTTTGAAACTGAACATGCCAAAGACTCAACCTGCTTCTGTGTTCTATGTGCCATGAATCTATGGCCCTTTCCAATCTTTTAGGCTATTAAGCTATTTCATTATGAGATTTAAGAATGGAATCCTAACCATGCATACTACGGACTTACTTTTCACACTTTAAATGAGAAATCAGATACCGTATAATACTTTCAGTGTAAGCCTGTTTCCCTGATAGGACATTCTAATGCCAATTATATAAGGTGTGTTCACAAGTTACATTCAACGAATGTAAAATTTGTGTACACAGATGGTTGAGCTCCACACTCTGTACGTGTGTAGAGACAGCTTATACGTGTGATCAGTGCAACATGTGAACAAGCCTGCACTAACATTGTTGCTGTTATGAAATATGCTCAAATGAAGCTCTCGATCATTTTGAGCAATCTGTTTTCACATGTTTTATTTTATTCTGCATTTTCTTGTACTACCCAAGGGGACATCAAAACACCATTCTTTGTTACCTTTCTCCTTCTTTTCAAAAGCTCATTGTGGTCTTAAGGCCGACACCCTCTCCTTTATTTGTTTTAGTTTATAGAGTTTTGTACTGTGCTGGTTATTGCCTTTGTACTTTAAACTAGGACAATGACCTTGTTTAGGTCCTGCTTTTCATTTGAATTGTGCTTTACATATTGAGGCAATATCAAAAGTAAATAAGTATGTAATCATTCCTGGAGACCAGCCAGGTTTCAGCAGAGTACTGTGACACAATGCTAACAGTGCTCATTGCTGGATCTATCTGCCAGTATTTTTTCATCACTATACCCAGCCACTGAGATGCAGTTTAGTTTGTCATACTAAAATAGTAGTACAAGCAACAATTACAAGTAAATGAAACTGCAATTTAACTTTGTCTTGTAAGAAATGTAGCGTACTAAAAGACGGAATTTAGCATTGTATTATTGCTTCAGGTGCACTTTTACATAGTTATTAGACCACTAAGCCAAGTGTGAACTTCTTTCTGGCCACAATTCTATGTATGCATACTTGGAAGGAAGTGCATTGAAAGTAAGTACAGTGGTACCTCAGGTTACAGACGCTTCAGGTTACAGACTCCGCTAACCCAGAAATAGTACCTCAGGTTAAGAACTTTGCTTCAGGATGAGAAGCGAAATGATGCGGCGGCGGCACAGTGGCAGTGAGAGGCCCCATTAGCTAAAGTGGTACCTCAGGTTAAGAACAGTTTCAGGTTAAGAACGGACCTCCAGAACGAATTAAGTTCTTAACCCAAGGTACTACTGTAAACATGCACACTATGTTCCTCATCCTCAGGTTCTGTACAGTACGATAATCTCCATAGTATTTCAAATCCCACTACGTTCAGTGGGACTTAGTCCAGAGTAACTGCGTACAGGGCAACAATCTTAAAACTGTTAGTGGCCATTGATCCTATACATTTATCCTATCCTAGCATTTATAATGCTGTACAGGTATTTTTTTAATGGGAATATTTAATGTATGAATTAAGCTTACCAAGTTAACTTGAACTGTGACTTCCCAGTTTTTTTCATTATTCACTCCAGCGTTGTTAACCACAATATCCAGCTTTCCAAAATGTTCAAATGCCTTCTTAAAAGCATCTGCAAGTAAATAGGGGTTAGAGTGAAAAGAGAATTTTTCATTATTTCCATACAATTCATCATTCTAGAATGATGGCAACAACACGAACTAAAGTATGAATTTTGCTTAAATGTGAATACAAAGAATTGTACTCATCTACAGCACTTCCTTAATTCTTCATAAAGTATATTTGTATTGTATGATAACATTTTATCAATTGAATGGATAAATTGATTCAGCCACTCAATGTTGGTGTGTTAGTCTTGCCTGTTCCTTGGTAACATAAAAGGTTTTGTAGGGCTGTTTAGGTAGGGGCCGGAGGAATGGCCTCCCTAAATCTGGCTTTGTGTTTTGTTTCAGAGCAAAGCATTAGGTAACCCTAGTGTCTGCAAAGATGAAAAACCGAATTAGTAAAGGGGTTCCTGGTGCTCATGATAGGATTTGTTTCCATGTGAACAGTAGGAACCTCATTCAGATTCCAATGTGTTTAAGTAAATATGAATACAGAATTATCATCAGAGGATATTAATTATACAGGTTAATCCTTTCAGAACAAAATGATATGATTTGGTTTTTTAAATGTATAGACATAATCTGTAATACAATCACAGACCAAGGAAATAATTAATTGAGCAAAAATTGACCGGTTCTTGATATCTCCTTTCTAAAGCTGTTACTAAAGATCTATCCCCCCCTATAGTTCTCTAGGGTCCATGATAATTAATAGACAAATATTTGCACCAAGAGTCCTCAAACTGCTTCGTTCCTAGATATTTGTCAAGTCATCCCGTTAAGTCCCATAACCTAGAAATAATTTAGCTTTACCACCAGCCATAGTTGTGCAATCCTGCCAGGCTGACAGAAGAAGAGTTTGGATTTGATATTCTGCTTTATAACTACCCTAAGGAGTCTCAAAGCAGCCAACAATCTCCTTTCTCTTCCTCCCCCACAACAAAAACTCTGTGAGGCGAGTGGAGCCGAGAGACTTCAGAGAAGTGACTAGCCCAAGGTCACCCAGTAGCTGCATGCGGAGGAGCGGGGAATCGAACCCGGTTCACCAGATTATGATTCCACAGCTCCTAACCACTACATTACACTGGCTACACCACAGTGCACACTTCTGTGTTTTGTTTTGGTTTTTTTGCCTTTAGAGATAGCTCTCTCTATTAGGAAGTGTTTCCCCATCTGTTAGCATTGCAATCAGCTACTTTGTGTAGACTCAGTTATTTTACTTTAAATGGATTATAACTGGGGCAATGCAGGGCATCAGTTGAAGAAGGAGCAAAAAGGGTTTTCTTGTGTGTGTGTGTTTCTTTGTGGCTGATTAGCTGTTTTCCCTGTGTAAAGGTCAGAGGGGGCAGGGTTTCTGTTGAGGCAGGGGATTAGCTGTGGGAGGAGCTTATCAGAGTTTGCAGGGCATCAGTTGAAGAAGGAGCAAAAAGGGTTTTCTTGTGTCTGTGTGTTTCCTTGTGGCTAATTAGCTGTTTTCCCTGTGTAAAGGTCAGAGGGGGCAGGGTTTCTGTTGAGGCAGGGGATTAGCTGTGGGAGGAGCTTATCAGAGTTTGCAGGGCATCTTTTAGATTTAGGGGAGCTAGTCTCAAACGTTTGTTGGGGAGATCTAGGTGTTTTTTTTGTGTGTGGGAAGTTATTTGTCCTGTCTTCAAGCTTTTTATGATGGAGGACCTCTGTAGCCAACCCCAACGACACGATCTCAAGATGGAAGGGGAGGGAACAGCTGCAGTCGCCTGCGATTCCTGCGCAATGTTTGCCATCTTGCCAAAGGTTGCAGGCAGCTTTACCTGCAGCAATTGCATGTTGATTGCCCTCTTAAAAGACAAAGTCCAGCAACTGGAGGAACGTGTAGCTACGCTCCAAAGAATTAGAGAGCTGGAGCTCTTCTTGGAAGCAACAGAGCACACCGTCTCCACCAAGGAGGAGACAGGGGACTCCCCTGAGAAGGAGTCTAGTTCACCAACACAGGAGCCAGATATATGGAGAAACGTGACTCAAAGAAGTAGGAGGCCCAGGGTTCACTCTGATTGCTTAGAAATACACAATCGCTTTGAGGTCCTCTCCCCTAGCATGGAAGACGAAGAGCAGACTCCATTTGAGGATCTCTCCCTCATTACAGTCGATCAGGTATATGAAGACGAGCAGCAAAGTCAGTCCTCAGGGAATGTGCAGGCGACCTTGGAACGGACAGCTCACGGAAGAACCCCGACCAAACCCAAGAGGAGGCGTGTAGTGGTGATAGGGGATTCCCTACTGAGGGGAACAGAAGCAGTGATCTGTGGGCCTGACAAGATGTCTCGGGAAGTGTGCTGTCTCCCCGGGGCTAAGATCCAAGATGTAACTGAACGACTGCAAGGAATCATAAAACCCACTGACAAATACCCCTTCCTCTTGGTTCATGTGGGAACCAATGACACTGCAAGCAATAGCCTCCAGAAGATCAAAAGAGACTATGAGGCTCTCGGCAGGAAATTGAAGCAACTAAATGCACAAATTGTCATCTCATCTGTCCTCCCAGTTGAACGACGTGGCCCAGGGAGAGAGGGGAAAATAGTGGAAGTGAACAGCTGGCTCCGCAAATGGTGTAAACAGGAACGGTTTGGATTCTTAGATCACGGACTGCAGTTTCTTGAAGATGGACTTCTGGCAAGTGATGGGCTGCACCTCACAACGGTTGGGAGAAATGTTTTTGCCAAAAATCTCAGAAACCTCATCAGGAGGGCTTTAAACTGACTAATGTGGGGGAGGGAGACAGTGCTCCTGAAGGTAGGAGTCTATCAATTAATGAAGATGATCATCCAAATGTCATAGACCAAATGGAGCAAACAGCACGCGGACCTAGTGGTGGGAGGAAAAAATCCTTAAATAAGAGACACGGGGGAATGATTAATGGACTTCAATGTCTGTACACTAATGCACAAAGCATGGGAAATAAACAAGATGAGCTTGAGCTCTTGGTACAGCAAACTAAATATGACATAATAGGCATCACTGAAACCTGGTGGGATAAGTCCCACGATTGGAATGTAATAATGGGGGGATACAATCTATTTCAGAGAAACAGACCAGACAAGAAAGGAGGAGGAGTGGCGTTATATGTCAGGGATGTGTATACCTGTGAAGAGATCCAAGATTTAGATCCTCAAAGCCAAAGTGAGAGCATTTGGGTCAAAATTAAGGGAGAGAAGAATAACAGAGACCTCATTGTGGGAGTTTACTATAGATCCCCAAGCCAAACGGAGGACATAGATGATGCCTTCCTGGAACAGATGGCCAAGCATGCAAAAGGAAGGGAGATAGTAGTAATGGGGGACTTCAATTACCCGGACATTTGTTGGACGTCAAACTCAGCCAAGAGCTTAAGGTCAAACAGATTCCTCACTGGCCTTGCAGACAACTTCATTGTCCAGAAAGTGGGAGAAGCAACAAGAGGAACAGCCATTTTAGATCTGGTCCTAACCAATGTTGATGACCTGGTTAGTGGGGTAGAAGTGGAAGGATCATTAGGCGCGAGTGATCATGCTCTTCTGAAGTTTACTATACAGCGGAAAGGAGCAGCCAAGCATACTAGGACTCAATTTCTTGACTTTAAGAAAGCCGACTTCATAAAACTTAGGGAAGTGCTGGGTGAGATCCCATGGACAACAATACTAAAAGGAAAGGGAGTTCATGATGGCTGGGAGTTTGTTAAGAGGGAGATACTAAAAGCACAACATCAGGCAATACCAATGAGACGGAAACATGGAAGGTGCCTAAAGAAGCCAGGGTGGCTATCTAAAGAACTTTTAACTGAGTTAAGATTAAAAAAGGATGTGTACAAAAAATGGAAAAGGGGGGAAACCACCAAAGAGGAATTCAAACAAATAGCCAGCACGTGTAGACACAAAGTCAGAAAAGCTAAAGCACAGAATGAACTCAGGCTTGCTAGAGAGGTTAAAAGCAACAAAAAAGGCTTTTATGGGTATGTTCGTAGCAAAAGGAAGAACAAAGAAACAATGGGGTCACTCAGAGGAGAAGATGGTGAAATGCAAACAGGGGACACAGAAAGGGCTGAACTCCTCAATGCCTTCTTTGCCTCAGTCTTCTCCGATAAAGAAAACAATGCCCGACCTGAAGAATTTGGAGCAAATGATTCAGCAAAGGAAACACAGCCCAGAATAACTAAGGAGATAGTACAAGAATATTTGGCTAGTTTAGATGTATTCAAGTCTCCAGGGCCAGATGAACTGCATCCAAGAGTATTAAAAGAACTGGCAGATGTGATCTCAGAACCACTGGCAGTCATCTTTGAGAATTCCTGGCGAACAGGCGAAGTCCCGGCAGACTGGAGGAGGGCAAATGTGGTCCCTATTTTCAAAAAGGGGAAAAGAGAGGACCCAAATAATTACCGCCCAGTCAGTCTGACATCAATAGCAGGGAAGATTCTGGAGCAGATCATTAAGCAAACAGTCTGTGAGCACCTAGAAAGGAATGCTGTGATCACCAATAGTCAGCATGGATTTCTGAAAAATAAGTCATGTCAGACTAACCTGATCTCGTTTTTTGACAGAATTACAAGCCTGGTAGATGAAGGGAACGCAGTGGATGTAGCCTACCTTGATTTCAGCAAGGCATTTGACAAGGTGCCCCATGATATTCTTGTAAAGAAGCTGGTAAAATGCGGTCTTGACTATGCTACCACTCAGTGGATTTGTAACTGGCTGACTGACCGAACCCAAAGGGTGCTCATCAATGGTTCCTCTTCATCCTGGAGAAGAGTGACTAGTGGGGTGCCACAGGGTTCTGTCTTGGGCCCGGTCTTATTCAACATCTTTATCAACGACTTGGATGATGGACTCAAGGGCATCGTGATCAAATTTGCAGATGACACCAAACTGGGAGGGATGGCTAACACCCCAGAGGACAGGATCACACTTCAAAACGACCTTGACAGACTAGAGAACTGGGCAAAAATAAACAAGATGAATTTTAACAGGGAGAAATGTAAAGTATTGCACTTGGGCAAAAAAAATGAGAGGCACAAATACAAGATGGGTGACACCTGGCTTGAGAGCAGTACATGTGAAAAGGATCTAGGAGTCTTGGTTGACCACAAACTTGACATGAGCCAACAGTGTGACGCGGCAGCTAAAAAAGCCAATGCAATTCTGGGCTGCATCAATAGGAGTATAGCATCTAGATCAAGGGAAGTAATAGTGCCACTGTATTCTGCTCTGGTCAGACCACACCTGGAGTACTGTGTCCAGTTCTGGGCACCACAATTCAAGAAGGACACTGACAAACTGGAACGTGTCCAGAGGAGGGCAACCAAAATGGTCAAAGGCCTGGAAACGATGCCTTATGAGGAACGGCTAAGGGAGCTGGGCATGTTTAGCCTGGAGAAGAGGAGGTTGAGGGGTGATATGATAGCCATGTTCAAATATATAAAAGGATGTCACATGGAGGAGGGAGAAAGGTTGTTTTCTGCTGCTCCGGAGAAGCGGACACGGAGCAATGGATCCAAACTACAAGAAAGAAGATTCCACCTAAACATTAGGAAGAACTTCCTGACAGTAAGAGCTGTTCGACAGTGGAATTTGCTGCCAAGGAGTGTGGTGGAGTCTCCTACTTTGGAGGTCTTTAAGCAGAGGCTTGACAACCATATGTCAGGAGTGCTCTGATGGTGTTTCCTGCTTGGCAGGGGGTTGGACTCGATGGCCCTTGTGGTCTCTTCCAACTCTATGATTCTATGATTCTATGATTCTATGACTGCTACTAGACACAGGAGCCAGCTGCTGGATCAGTCCAGTGGCCTATCTAGTTTAGCATGCTGTTCTCACAGTGGCTAATCGGTTGCCAATGGGAAGTCCAAAAGCAGAACCAGAGCAGAACTATGCTCTCCTGAGCTGAAATTTCCAGCAAATTGCATTTGCGAGCATACCGTCTCCAACAGTGGAGGCAGAACATAGCAAATATGGGAATTAGCTGTTGAAAACTTTATCCTTCAGTCTCTTTTAAAGCCATCCAAGTTAATGGCCATCTACTTTTTGTGGGAGCAAATTCCATACTTTTAACCTATGCACTTTATGAAAAAGCACTTTCTTATAAGAAAGTGTGACTATACCAAAACCCTCCCATTAACTGAAAAGAATCCTGCTATTCTAGTATTTTGAAGAATATCCTACTTTGTGTATGTGCTAATGACTTTTTTTCCTTCCAATTTAATTTTCATTCAATAAAAATGCAACAAATTTAAATCATTATTATAGTGCAAATTATAAACTGTATGGTTTTCATTAGACCAATATTACAATTTGTAAGTCCCTACAAACAATCTCCCACTAAATCTTTCTACTCTGTTGTTTTTCTGAGATAAGTACCTGTTTTCTTTTCTTTTTTTAAAAAAGTGGTGATCCCATAACCACACATTCCTGTTCAGAAAATCGTATCAGGAAGACCAATACAGCTAATAAAGAGTTATAACAAAAAACAAAATTCAGACAGAATCTTTCATGAAAAGCCTCTTGGTCCAAGTTTTATGGGCTTCTGTGTTACGTATTTGGACTGCTGAACAAATGTGTGAAATAACAACTTGTATTAAATGTTATCAGTTGCTGAAATGTTCTCTGCACTGAGCAAAGTCCCATTGTAGCCATTTAGAAGTCAGCTTCCTTCTATGTAAATATGCATAAGATTACAGCACACAACTCCCAACAAGTCTCAGTTCCTCCAGACACTAAGAACAGCTTTTCAATCTGCACTGTAAATTGCTTTTTAAATTTGGGGACACTAAAATAATGTTAGTTATGCATAAATGGGAGAGGAAGTGCTACCTTTAATGTTAAGCCATACTATTGGGTTTATTTCAATACCAAGTAGCTGTTTTGAAATAAATGTTTTCTTCTCTCTTCCCTACATATGATAATTGGCTTTCAATTTCATTTTTATATAACTCTTATTTCAATATCTAATGTCATGGACTAGGTGGGAATGTTCTGTATTAAAGCTTAAGAATAAAGCAAAACACGGTACAGTTTTTCACATATTGGGTCCATACAAACATTACAAAATATCCTGTAATTTATTTTTCTTTGTAATATGCCAACTAATTCAATCGAGGAAAGACATTGCTGATGTTTCACATTTGTAGATTTCCTACACATTTATAAATCCTGGTTGGATATTAGCTTTCTTCACCACATCCTAACCTGCACAGATTTTATATCTATAACATATTTTCTTCCCCTGACTCTGACAGGATAAACAGCAGGACACACACACACCTTTACCTTTTAGTTTTTCTTCACTTGAAACATCACAAGAAATAAATATGGTCCTCTGCGCTTCAAACTGCTTGTCAAAGGCATCTTTGCTTGCTTTTCCTCGTTCCACATTCTGATCCACAAGTGCTACCTGAATGAAAAGGATAATGACAATAAGTTTATGAGAGAAAGAATGATTATGTTCTTCATAGGGAGAATGGAAGATCTGTTTTAGAGAGTGATAAGACGACTGAATATCCAGGCAGCACCAGATTTTGGGTGGTACAGGTGGTTCCCTTCAGAGGGCACTGAGCTGAGGGGGCATCAAATTGAGATGATCAATGTGGGGGCGCCAAATTTTGGCCTTGCACAGTGTGCCATATTATGAAAGATTACCACAGCCTGCCCCTTAGCATTACATAAGATAATGTGTGAAGAAATTATGTTTACATGATATTCAGTATACAATGTATACTAGACATACACTGCACATAAAGTTCATGCATGATCCAGCTAACAAGCACTTTTATGTCCCGTTCAAAGGGAAGATTAAGCTTGTGCTTCCATCTTTCCTAATTAAGTCAATAGGCATTTAAAGTGTTTAATATTTGCCAGATGCTTCATATGTCTAACAGTGCAATACAATGGATGTTTACGCAGAAGTAAATGGCACTATGTCAGATGGGACTCGCTTCCTAGTAAGCATCTTTGAGTGCATGTGCAAAACAACTTGCCAGGTAGTAAGGCACCTTCTGTTTCAACTTTTAAACACCAGCTGAAAACTACTACTACTTCTTCTTCTTCTTCTTCTTCTTCTTCTTCTTCTTCTTCTTCTTCTTATTCTTATTATTATTATTATTATTATTATTATTATTATATCAGGCTTATGCAGGCAATTAAGACTCTTATCTTTTCACAATAGATAGTTGGCTTCTGATTTTAATTTTAATTTTTATTAAATAGCTTTTAATGCAGAATTGCTGCAAACTACTGTATGGGAAATGCACCCAGAAGACAAAATGTATTGAGAGCAGTTAGTGATGTGACATGGTTATTCCTGCCTCTGTTCCTTCCCCCTCCCTTGCTTATTTTAAGCTTTTTGATGGTCTGAGAACAGTCTTTAATGTCCTGAGAGAGTTGCCGTAATCAGGTGTGGAGGATATGCTGGGTACCTTCTTTGATGTTGGACATGGTTTTGAGAAAGTGAAGCATTGGGAGGGGGTGGCTAATGGATGATCTGCACATAGCCAGTCTGGCAAGCCAGAGTCTGGCAATGCTATCTATAAAATCAGATGGTTTGGGCAGAGTTTCTTTGAAGCTGGTGCACGAACTGATCGGCTGCAGGGCCCTGCAAACTGAGGCTACCTGGGAGAGTCTCTTCCAAGTGGCAGATTAATAATAATAATAATAATAATAATAATAATAATAATAATAATAATTTATTTGTACCCCACCCATCTGGCTGGGTTTCCCCAGCCACTCTGGGCGGCTTCCATAGAAACCAAAAAACACTAAAATACCATACATTAAAAACTTCCCTGAACAGGGCTGCCTTAAGATCTCTTCTGAATGTCAGGTAGTTGTTTATTGTTTTGACATCTGATGGGAGGGCGTTCCACAGGGCGGGCGCCACTACCGAGAAGGCCCTCTGCCTGGTTCCCTGTAGCTTTGCTTCTCGCAATGAGGGAACCGCCAGAAGGCCCTCGGCGCTGGACCTCAGCGTCCGGGCAGAACAATGGGGGTGGAGACGCTCCTTCAGGTATACTGGGCCGAGGCCATTTAGGGCTTTAAAGGTCAACACCAGCACTTTGAATTGTGCTCGGAAACGTACTGGGAGCCAATGTAGGTCTTTCAAGACGGTGTTATGTGGTCTTGGCGGCTGCCCCCAGTCACCAGTCTAGCTGCCGCATTCTGGATTAGTTGTAGTTTCCGAGTCACCTTCAAAGGTAGCCCCACGTAGAGCGCATTGCAGTAGTCCAAGCGGGATATAACTAGAGCATGCACCACTCTGGCAAGACAGTCCGCGGGCAGATAGGGTCTCAGCCTACGTACCAGGTGGAGTTGGTAGACAGCTGCCCTGGATACAGAATTGACCTGCACCTCCATGGACAGCTGTGAGTCCAAAATGACTCCCAGGCTACGCACCTGGTCCTTCAGGGGCACAGTTACCCTATTCAGGACCAGGGAGTCCTCCACACCAGCCTGCCCCCTGTTCCCCAAAAACAGTACTTCTGTCTTGTAAGGATTCAACTTCAATCCAGATTGAACTGCTTGCTTGGTATGTATACATTGCTTGCTGTTTTAGAACAAAATTTTTAATCTTCTCACTCACTTGCATATTTTGTATTGCTTCTGAATCTCATTTTAAAAGAACCACCTTGCCTCTGGCAACAACAACAATAATAGTAATAGTAATAGTAATAATAATAATAATAATAATAATAATAATAATAATAATAATAATAATAATTTATTGTTTATACCCCACCCATCTGGCTGTGTTTCCCAAGCCACTCTGGGCGGCTTCCAGCAAAATATTAAAATTCAAGAATTCTTCAAATATTAAAAGCTTCCCTGGCAAGACAGCTACTCTGATTCTTTTTAATGAATAGCAGTATATCATATCTGATAACTAAAGAATAAAAACAAAACAAAATAAGGCCCATTGAATTCAAAGGGACTTCTTTCTGAGTTACTAGGAATAGATCTGACCTTTGAGTGTATATATGGCTAAGGTTTTGTCTCTATAGTGACAGCTAAGCAAACGCATACATACGTGTATGCCGAAAGAGATGCACACGTATACTGCGTAAGTACACGTGTCTGTAGCAGTTGTAAGTATCATTTTGAATACAGGCACAGTGGATACATTTGAGCACGTAAATGTATGCATTTTACACATACGCAGCATACTTTGAAACAGGCACTCACACACACACACACACACACACACACACACACACACGAGCTTCGCAGCCCACAGCAAACGCGGGAGGAAGACCAATAGCTTCGCGGGAGCCACGGCGCGCACGCAGAGGAGGAGCCCGGTTGGTCGCTGCGTCCTCGGAGCGAGGCGGAGGCGACGAGGAGACGGCGCGAGCCCAGATGCCGCGCACCCTCGCCCCCCACTTCCTTACCTTGCAGCCCTTCTCCAGCAAGGCTCGGGCGAAGGCGTTCCCGATGCCCTGCGCTGCCCCCGTGACCAGAGCCACTTTGTCTTTCAGGTGCATTCCGACGGCCGGCGGGAGCGCTCGCCGCCAGTGCCCTGCCTCTGTCTCTGGCCGCCCTTCCTCAGGCAACTGGGGACTGATTTATTGCTCGCTCCTCGTTTTTAATCTCCCCACAGCCTCGAGGGTTTTCCCCCCCTTCCCCTCCCTCCCTCGCTCCCTCCTCTCTTTTCTTTTTTCGAAGGAGGCGGGAACGAGGGAAGTGCCTGAAGTCGGAGACACGAATACGCACGAGCGCGCCGAAGGAGCCCAACTTGGTTGTCACCTGCGCCGGAGTTGCCACCCGCCCTTGGTCCCTCCCCTCCTCCACCTCCAGCCGCCGCTGGCGCTTCCCCTTCGGGAGGGACTGTCGGCGGCGCGGACGGGAGCCGTCGGCTGCGCTCTGTCCCTGGGTCTGGTTTCGGACAGAGCGCGGCCACCAGCGCCCCAGGGAGCCCTGGAGATAAAGGGCGAACCGAGCTGCTCTGGCGAGAGGAACGAACCCCCCTCGCCCACCCACTCCTCCGCATCTCCTTCCTTCTTACCGCCTCCTCTTGATAAGCAAATTAGAGATACATATATTTATTTTTCCAGGCTGTCTTCATTTCTGTTCGACAACAAGCCACTTCTCTCCGGAGAGGGACTTTCCCTCCCTCCCTCCTCCTCCTCCTCCCTTCCTTTCTTTGGCAGCCCCTGAAGCCAGGCACGTTTTCCTTGTCCCAATTTGCACGATAAGGGCAGGGCGAAGAATTGAAACTACCGAGGAAACAAAAGATCCTCGGTCAGGATAGGGAGGAGGGGCAGGGCAGCTTTTCCTCGGAGACCATCCGTATGGGTGGGTGTGCCCCTGTAAGCAAATATTATTGCTGCCATAGCTTTCTTCACCTTTGCAAGCCTTGGCCTACAGGGGAGGGTTGGGGGAAGAGTATCCAGCACCCGCTGCTTTCCTTGTAGGTGTCTGATCCTTTCGTTTTCAACAGAAGAACATGCCCCATTTGTGGGGCAATGATAGATCGATCAATGATAGAGTTGGAAGGGACCCTGAGGGTCATCTAGTCCAACCCCCTGCAATGCAGGAATCTTTTGCCCAACGTGGGGGTCCTGACCCTGAGATTAAGAGTCTCCTGCTCTACCAACTGTGCTAGCCCAGTTTATAATTTCTAACGTTGTACCTATGAATTCACTAGACACAATCATTACGCTGGGGTGAAATTAGGCTTCTTGGGGCTTTGTTATCATTTTAAACCTTTCCTTCCAAATAGATTTCTATATGTGGGATATATCTAGTCATTATTTCTGAGAGCTGTTCTTGTCTACCAAGCCAATCAGAGAATGTGACAGTTGTGATTAAGGTTTTTAAGGGTTAAAACTCTCACTATGATTTGAGCTCAGATGCATAACCATTGTAGTGGATAGGTAAAGGACCCCTGGATGGTTAAGTCCAGTCAAAGGCGACAATGAGGTTGTGGTGTTAATCTCGCTTTCAGGCCAAGGGAGCCAGTGTTTGTCCACAGACAGCTTTCTGGGTCATGTGGCCAGCATGACTAAACTGCTTTTGGTGCAACAGGGACACCGTGACGGAAGCCAAAGTGCATGGAAACACTGTTTACCTTCCTGCCACAGCAATACCTATTTATCTACTTGCACTGGCATGCTTTCAAACTGCTAGGTTGGCAGCAGCTGGGACAGAGCAATGGGAACTCACCCTATTGTGGGGATTCGAGCCGCCAACCTTCTGATCGGCAAGCCCAAGAGGCTCAGTTGTTTAGACCACATTGCCACTGGTAGTAGATACAGAATAGGTGTTGTAGGCACAGACCCCCTTGAATCTTGAAGCCTTTATAAACAGTACATTTTGCATTGCAGCTGTTCCAGAACCTAGATGAGAGCACAGCAGGTGCCACAATGAAAGAAACCAAGTGTGCACCTCTTTTTAAAAAAGCCATAAATACAGCAGTTCTGAAGACAATATTCACATGAGGACTGCAAATATATACGGTAGGTGCACACAATATAGATGCATGTCTAGTGTTGCTTATGAGCTTAATAACACAAATGAAAAAAATATTTTAGGATTCGACTTTTGCAAGGCAGGACATTTGAGTTTCTCCAATTTCTCCTACCCAGTGCTGTCTGCCCCTCCCCCCAAAAAAATCCTCAAAGCTGCTCCTGAGGGTTGTGGGGACACCTCTGGAACAATATGGGATGTGACAACAGAGGGCTGTAATGAGTGGATGTTTGTATTGGATTCCTCACCTTGTGCTAGCAGGAAAGGTTATGCTAGTTCAAATCCACCATGTGATACAAGTCTATATTCTGTTGTGATAAATGGGGAAAATAAGAACACATATTTCGTAAGCAATAGTTGCATCTAATAATGGAATACTTAAATATAAAAGTTTGTAACTGGATAAAGCAATGAGGCCAGAGTTTAACTGTATTGCAGGAGGCACAGAGTGTGCAGTGCATTAACCCAGAAAAAAATGACAAGAAAAAAATATTAAAATGTTGAATACCTCATGTTGTCAAAGGAACATGAAATGTTACAGATTCTTTTTACAGTCCTTGAATTTTCACTGGCTTTGGCCTGTTTCATTGTATATTCATGGAGTAAACATGTCCAATAGGATGCAAATGAGGAAAGGAAATTGAGGAAAGAGAAAACTGGATTTCCAGATTGTATATTTTTAGGGTGGGAAATAGGAGCACCTATATGATATTAAACTGCTTGCCCTCAAAAGAAAAGCAGGATTTCATTAACCCCTTTCCTTTCAATTTTCAAGTTTATAAATCAGCTGTTGAATTCCTTCATTAATAATTGTTGTTGCATTTGTATTCTACCTTTTTGTCTAAAGAGCTCAAGGTGGTTTACATGGTTCTCCTGCTCCTCCTTATTTAATCCTCACAAAATCCCTGTGAAGTAGGGTAGGTTGAGAGGTAGTGATTGGCTGAAAGTCACCTAATGAGTTTATCCTGCTGTCATGGTTTGGCCAGGTCAGTAATTGTGTTTTAATGTGATGTAAAAGATTCTGATCTTCACAGGCTGTGCTGAAAAAGGAGGAGAGTGCATGAGCTTGAAGCTTATTTTTGTAACAGTAAACCATATGTTACATCTGAAAAGGCTTACTTTTGTAACAGTAAACCATGTGTTACATCTGAAAAGGCCAATGTTTCATTTTTCATTGAAAAGATGCTGGGAAACAGATCTTTCTTTGTGAATGATCCCCTGTCTTTAGAAATACCATTTTTTGTTGTTGAATGGCTGCAATAAGAAATACAATGCTTTTCTTAAGAAATAGATTTATTTTCACGTCTTGGTCTACTGGCACAACTACAGAAAAAGGTCGAACAAAAGTTGGGAAGATTTTAAAAATGAAACATCTTATGATGAATTAGCGCAAGCAAGAGGAATCCCACACTCAAACCCTGTTTCTTGACGTTCAACAAAAGAGTCTGCCTAATGTGTTTGTGCTGAACTGATTTAGAACCTGCAGAAGCAAAAAGTTACCTTTAGGGAAAACATTTCTTCCTGGACAGATTAGCTGCAAAATATGGAATCAAACTTCAGAAAGTATGAGCATAAGGCAGACAGAAAAGCGGCTCTGTTTGAGAGGCTGAAAATTATACTCCTAAGGCCTATTATGGACAAAGTAATGTGTGGCAGTCTGTTACTGGAGAACCTGTGGAGTTTAAATGCAATCAAATTTTGTCTGCGGGATATGAATTAAAATTTGAAGATAAACTGGGAAACACATAAAAGTGCTTGAACGAAGTAATTTTGCAATCAGATAACTCAGAAGAGGTGTGTAGTGTGATTGCATATGCACACAAGGTTCATCTCAGGAAACTTTTGTATCTATCTGTGTAGCTGTGCTGTCTTCTTTTTTTACAAAAATGGGGTCAGTAGAAAAGGAAAAATGTCCTCATGCGCCCTACTGCCAATTTGACCAAATGTTCTGTATTTCTTTGGAAATGTGGAATTGCAGCTTCAAAGGCCCACGTTAGTTGGAGAATTTCAGAGCACAGGGAACGCTTTGCCCATGGAAAGCAATTTCAACGCAAACATATTTAGAAATGGTAGAGTTGGTTGATGTGATGCTAAAAGTTGCTTCCATGCTTGGTTGCAAAAACATGTTATAAATAAGTCCAAACGTAGGGTGTGGAAATGATATACGAATACCTTTAGGCACAGTGTAATGCTTCCTGTGGCAGAGCCAAAGGCACAGCTGCCAACAATACCATATGTACAGCCAAGCATAAATTCTCCTTCCAGCCAACTTTGCAGTGCAAATGGAAGTGTATTTGTGAGAGTGCAGAGTGCCAAGCAGCTCATCTTGGTGAATTTTGACAAATTCTCCAGACATGTCACTTGGATCAGAGAACGGGGGAGAGAATGCAAAGAAGAATCCAAAGAGCATAGTAACAGATTACAGCAAGAGCTCTGCAGGGACACTCTTAATGGAGAAGCCCAACACAGGGGGTAGTGTTGATTGTTATGAAGCACTTTGACATTTCAGATGTTGCTACATGTAGATGCTCTTGTGGTAAAGAATTATTATAATACCATGAGCAATTTCTGCCAGTATGTAAGGCAGGGAAAGGGAAACAAAGACAAGCTGAAATACAATTGAGTATTTTCACATCCCCTCTTCTCAGCAATTTTCCTCCCTCCTTTGATCAAAATACTCAGATAATCACTCCAATTTTTCTAGCTTTAAGGATAGTTGTAGCTTGCACTTGCCCTATTACTTATCTACCATACAAAGAATGTCAAAGTAAGTAGATGTGATAAATCAATTTGTTGTGCAGTACTTACCTGCTCCTTTGTAATTCTATCAAATAAACTCCCAAACAGAATTGTTCAGTAGCCGATGGATAAGTGGAAGAAGACAAAATCAGTGGGCAGAAATATTCCAATGCAATAATAATAGAACACTAGAGACGCTCCCTAAAAGTGGCGGCAAAGAAAACTAGAGAAGTAAATTACTGCTATAAAAAGGTGCACTGCATCTTAGGAAACAACTGGGCAGGGAAATTTTCATGAAGACTTGAAAGTCTATGAAGTGTAAATGCCCAAATAGTTTTTGTCCATCTTTTTTGTCCATGTTTCTGGGCAAGAGCTGTGGAGATGATGATAAAGTCCCCTATATGGAAAACATTCTTCATGTTTTGGGAAAGTAACTTCGGCATCCATGTTGCCCCTACTGTCCAAAGGATAGCTCAGTCAGTAGAGCACGAGACTCTTAATCTCAGGGTTGTGGGTTCAATCCCCATGATGGGCAAAAGATTCCTGCCTTGCAGGAGGCTGGACTAGATGACCCTTGTGACCCATTCCAACTATGATTCTCTGAATAATTCCTAAGAGGACAGGCATGCTTTCTTTGGATCCCAGAAACCATTTTTTTTAATTGATAGGTCTGCATCAGTGTTAGAAACAGAGATATGAAAGCTAGGAGCTAAATAGCACCTTAAACCTAGGTTATGGGCGCAACAAGAGACTGTCTAGGCATGCCTTTTAAATAACAAGAACACAAAGCTGAAAATGAATGAATTGCAGCTAAAATATTATGTTCATTTTTCACATGGTCTAGTCCACCCCCTGCCTACCCCCCTAATATTCTTAAGATGGTCTCTTCTCCAACCTTCAGAGAGTAGCTGGAAATAGGGAGGCAGAAAAAGGCCCTCCTTTCCTTCCACTCTGCAGTTCTAACCTGAAATCTTAGGCACAGTACTGCATCCAGAGCTCAGAAACTGCTCACGCTAGTGAAATTCCCTGTCGCAAAATGCGCCTAGAACAATGGGAGTTTTGAACACTGGCCTACATGACATCATGGATATCATTGAATGATGTAGCTCTGTGTGCTCATTTATTTAAAATGTTAAACATTCTCTCCTCCTAACAGGGCAATTGCTCACGAATCAGTAAAGATTCAGAGGAAGACAACCAAATGAACTTCCCTCAACAGTATGGGTGTTATTTCAGCTGCAGCTGGTATTCTTCCTTTACAGGCTGTTTTTTAGGCCAGCTGTGCTGTGAGAATGAAAAGAGGGAAAGCTAAGCAAACAGAATCCCTGACATGACTTCATGTTGCCGTTCTAGGTGAAAACAAACCAATCCATCCCCAACATGATGGGGACTAGCTATCATTAGGTTTTCATTAGGCTTTTCAAAGTTTAGCTAGTGCATTTTTATATATTATTTCTTTGTTATTATCTCTTAGGGCTGTGGGAAGATCTTACACATGTAGTGGTGGAATTAGTACACATCCCCCATTACTTCTTTGCAGAGGTGCCAACTTGAATAACATATTGGGGGGCCCAAGTAAGCCCCACCTTGCAGAATTGATCACATGACGCAGTGCACAGACACCATTTCAGTGCCAATGCCCATCAACTTGGGAGCAGTGGCGCTCTCAAATATTTTATTGGGGAGGCCGAAGGACCCTTGGCCCTTAAGAGTAGGCTCCTATGACTGGGAAAGGCACCCACCCACCTCACATACAGGATGTTTGGAAACATCCTGTATGTGATATAAAGCTTCTTTTAAACCATGAAATGAACAGGCATAAACTTGTTTAATGTATATTATTTGCAGTGAAATCTTACAATTGGCTAATTCTATTGGTTCCTGTAAGCAAAAATTAAATTTTGCTCAAGTAATCTCTGTTGCATACCTCAAAATGAAGTTTGACAGATCTTCCTGTGTTTAAGTATCCCTGAAACCAATTCAGAAATGCGTTATGTACTATTCAATTGAAGTAAATGCCCCTGTCTTTGAAGTAAACGATCTTAGAACATGGATGTAACATTCTGCTACAGCTTATGCAACTATTTACAAATCAAAATCAGTATTCTCTTTGCACTCACGCTGTCTGCGGTAGCATGCAGTAAGACAGTTCTTTGGGGTGCAAGACTGAACTTGCTCATTATATGTAAAATGTGTCTAAGATAGGAATTTAGAATAGTCCTAGCATCTCTCTAAAGAAAAGGATCATTTTCCTGCTTGTTCTGAAATATGAATACCATCACAAGCATTTTAAGCATATTTTCATGAGAAAGGAATAGGACATCTTCATATTGTGGCATGTTTGTAAATATGCAGAACCTACATATGAAATTTAAACTTTTAAGGTGCTGTTAATTATAAATTACCAGTTACATATGCTATTAGTAGAAAACAAATTTATCAGAAGGCTGGTTTCTGTTGAAGTAATGTTTAAAGGTTGTTTGATTGTGAGCAGGAAGAGAGAAGTAGATTGGGGATTTATTGTGGAATCCCCCCCCCTTTTGTGTTTGATTTAGTTGGAGTAACAAATGTCTGTTTTAAAAACTTTTAATGTGGCATCCTCAACTCTAAGCACATTTTCCTCAGTATTTTTTAAATCTGTCTGCCTTTGTGGTTAGCTCCCAAGTAGCTAGGTCAGCAGCAGGCTGATAGGGAACTTAATTTAAAAATAATAATATCAGTGCTCCTTAGCTGAGAATTCTGCCCGCAGGGACAACCTTATCTGAGGTTTTCCCACAGTGGATATAATCATGCTGCTTACTCTGGTCTCCACTGAACCAAAAGGCTAAATCTGGCCAGTTTGAGAAGGTGCTCTGACTCATAAAGTTAGCTAATGAAAACATCCAGCCTCAGCGAGTAGATTATGTTAACGTTTCCATTTGTCAGTAGAGCATTATTGCTGAATAGGTTCTTTAGGGAGAGAAGTAAAGTGAGCCGAATTTCCCTAGTGGGAAAGTAGAAGTATAAAAATAGAACTGTACATATAATGAAAAAGCAGCTGATGTTTCCTGTAGTCCAAACTCCCTGCCCTTATAGTATAGCTAAAGCAATATTACCCTTAAAAACTTCAAAACAGGTGATTTCTCAGCTCATTCATTTATTGTGCTTAAAAAAAAACAAAAAACCCTACTTAACTCTCTGGTGGTCCTTTTGAAAAACAACAGCACTGTTTCTTATCCTGTCTGAGGTTCAGTGCTATCTCCTGGGCTACACTGGTTTATGTGATTCATGATGGAAAGAGTTTTAGTGATAACATTTTGGTTTAGTTATTATTTGCATTGCATAATGGTAGATTGTAGCTTTAAAACAACAAAACAAAACAAAACCAAAACCAAACAAACTTGATTGGGTAGGATAATGACCGGCTCAAGTAATAGTCCTGATTTTACACTTGGGATTTCAGACAAAACTTTGAAGGTCCAATAATATAGATACCTTTATTCACGACCGCTTGCTTTAATACAACACTTGCATCATTATGAGTTTTCTGTCTCCAAGTACAAGTTTTATTTAATCCAAAGAGTTCAGGGTTTAGGCCATTGTTCTGATCTAGGACAGAACAATGGAGAAATACTGCAAAGACAACTGGGAAGACCTCTAGCCAAGAAACCTTTATTGAGAGCGTGTACTCGTTGACTTAAAGAACACGGGGGTTACAGTGACATGTACAATAACATAAGCAGTTCGCCATAAATTGCTGCTTAAATGTAGGAATATGTTATCCTATTTACAGTGCAGGTTTACTTAGAAGTGAACTGTGTTCAGTGAGGCTTATTCTCAAGAAGGGTTGGTCCCAGGCTTCAAGTGGCTCTTGGCATTGTGCCACCCATAGGCCCCCACCCCAAACACATGATCCACCCCAAGACAGCAGTGTCTTTCTTCTTCTGCTGCTATTAACACAGCATAATGATGATGATAACTTTTATTTATATGCCACTCATCCAACTGGGTTGCCCCAGTGACTCTGGAAAGCTCCCAACAAAATATTAAAAATGCTTAGACATAAAAGCAGTTGATTTAAAACAAGTTAAGTCCAATTAAAACCAAATTAAAACTGTGTTATCTGGGAGCTCCGGGACTGTAATTTATACCCTGCCCATGTGGCTGGGTTTCCCCAGCCACTCTGGGCAGCTTCTAACTGAATATTAAAAACACAATACAGCATTAAAAATTTAAAAATTCCCTAAACAGGGCTGCCTTCAGATGCCCTTTTAAAGTAAGATAGTTGCTTATTTCCTTGACATCTGATGGGAGGGCATTCCACAGGGCGGGAGCCACTACCAAGAATGCCCTCTGCCTGGTTCCCTGTAACTTCACTTCTTGCAGGGAGGGGAACATCAGAAGGCCCTCAGAGCTGGATCTTGGTGTCTGGGCTGAACGATGGGGAGTGGAGACACTCCTTCAGGTATCCTGGGCCAAAGCTGTTTAGGGCTTTAAAGGGCAGCACCAACACTTTGAATTGTGCTCGGAAACATACTGGGAGCCAATGTAAAAAACACAATAAAACCTAGAAAATGAAAACAAAAAATACAAATACAGATAAAAAGGTAAAGGACCCCTGACAGTTAAGTCCAGTCGCAAACGACTCTGGGGTTGCGGCGCTCATCTTGCTTTACTGGCTGAGGGAGCCAACGTTTGTCCACAGACAGTTTTTCCGGGTCATGTAGTGAGCATGACTAAGGCCTTCTGGCGAAACCAGTGCAGCGCACGGAAACGCCGTTTACCTTCCCACCGGAGCGGTACCTATTTATCTACTTGCACTTTGACGTGCTTTTGAACTGCTAGGTGGGCAGGAGCTGGGACCGAGCAATGGGAGCTCACCCCGTCACGGGGATTCAAACCGCCAACCTTCTGATTAGCAAGCCTTGGGCTCAGTGGTTTAGACCACAGCGCCGCCGCATCCCGCAAATACAGAAAGAAAATACAAATTAACATGTACCATTTAATAACAATTTACACCCTCCCCTCCAAAATAATTTGCTACCTTCCATGCTCAGCTCCTGGGCTGTAACTGGGCAGCAGAGAGGAAGTGATCCCACTTTTGAGCTCGGATCCCTTCTACAAAGGCCACCTGCCAGTTTAATTAACTCAAAATGCAAGGCCGCAGCCCACACGTATTTGAAATTATTTCCTAGGTCTGTGAGCTGGGGGCATTTCCTTTGGGGTAAATGAAAATGGCTGGTGTCCCCTGTGAAAGGGGGCCAGGGAACCTACCCTTGTCAGAGGCTCTTCTGAACCACTGGAGACCTTGGCCAACACCCATCCTTGTTAGCCACTGGCCCTGGGGGGGAAACATTAAGTAAGGTTGTGTATGCTATAAATTGTATGGCAAATTTGGTATAAACAAGTGAAACTGACAGCACCATGTTGCAGTATAGATGTTCCTGCTCAGGACTGCATCCTCTATATCCCTTCCTGTTCCACAGTGATATGGTATTCTATTGCCACAGAGCCTGCTCAGTCCTCACTGAGCCATCTTATTTCTCTACTCACCCTTTTAGGGTGTGTGCTTCTGCAACCCTGATGTTACTTCTCTGTTGTGGGTGGGGCTGTTTTGGCTACATACGCAACAACACAGATGCATAACCACTGGATATAGAAGAGCTGCTTTCTCATACGGTAACTAGCAGTATGAATATATCACCCGAAACCCAGAACTATCACACTTGCCACTTGCTTGAAAATCCTGCCCTGTGCAACAGTATTCAAGGCAGTTTGACATTAACTACTAAACATTCCTGACAGACAAGTCAGAAAAGTGCCTGAAGGAAAATACAGACTAACTTGTTCTTTTGGATGTTGAGTCAATACAGGCACTAAAAGGAAATGTATCTGGTTTGGGATGAATAACTTCCTAGAATAGCAAGGCAATCTAGAAAGTTATAGGAGGACAGTTGTATGGCAAGAGACTCCTTTATTTTTGTTACAGGATTCCCAATGAGTGGAATAGATATTTTGAAGGAGACATATGTATTTACACGTGCAGATTTTTCTTAAAATTGATCAAGAGGAGATCTTGTAAAGCATAGAAGTTGCACAGTTCTGTATCTTTCTTTAATTTTGGGAAAACCCTGAAACTTGTGCTGCCTCACCTGCTTCCCCCCAAAAGAAAACAGGAATTCTGAAATTCAATAAATTCCAAGGCTGGTGTTTCATAATTCCATGGTGCTGTTCAATCCCTTAAAGCTGACATAGTCTATTTATTTTTATTTCTAGAAAAATTGATTTCTCCCATCAATAACCTATTTTTGTTCATTAGAGTTATGTTGTTCATTGACTGATTTACCGAGAAGTCTAAACAGTTGCAACTGATTCAATTCTGAAAACTATTCAACAAATTTGAATGTCATCTCTGAAGCAATTTGAACGTGCCTTTCCCAGCTAGATAAATGGGTATTTAGATGTCTACTCTTGTTCTGAATATATAATAATAATAATAATAATAATAATAATAATAATAATAATAATAAATACCAAGCCCATCTGGTTGGGTTTCCCCAGCCACTCAGGGTGGCTTCCAACAAAATATTAAAAATACAATAAAAGACAAGACATTAAAAACTTCCCTAAACATTTGTTGTTGCTTTTGTGCTTTTGTTTTCAATTATTTTATGTGTAAATTGCCTGGAGACAGTGCATTAGAATGAAATTAATAAATTAATTGTAACGACAACAATGTTTCGTTGTTTAAAAGTTCATCTCACTTATCAAACTGAGTATATATGCTTTAACTTTATTTTTATGCTATCTTTCTTATGCCATATCCTAAACAAAAACCCCTCATAAAACTTAGGCTGAAATCTTACCCCTGCCTGATACTGATGGTTGGTGGGGAGAGACCTTAGGGAGAAGTGCAGGCTTTTCTACATTGGGATGCAGCAGAGGCCTGGAACATGACACTCCAAAGACAGAGTTGGGCCAACCATGGAACTACTGGATCCAATGCCAGCCCAGTTCCAGTAAAAGAGCCTGATCTTGGGTCCTCTGCTGTGCTAGACTGGAACTGGTGCAGCTAACTCCCCAGAAAAACCATATCTACCTTCCATCTTGACTGGTAGGGGTTCAGATCCTTTGGTGGGTCTTCTGCTCCATTTGACCCTCAGTTGGACTAGGATTGCTCTGCCCCTGTCTATCTGTTATGTTCCCTCTCCTGTGGAGAGCACACAAAGTGGTTTGTACCCAAACATATCCAGCAGCAGCATCCCCGGTGAAGCCAACAACAAAGGAGGCACCATGATGCTGTTTGTTATTGAAATTCTATTGCAGTTTGTTGCACAACTATCAGCCAGGAACACATCATCACAAACTGTCACTTCTTTTTATACTCAGTAATTCCATTCACTTGAACTGGCATATTGAGCAACTTAAGTCCGATGGCTTTTGATTTGTGGATGCATGTAGACGGAGCCAAACTCAGCACATTAAACCCCTATTGGCAAGGTGTACAGAAAAATGTCTAAAGATAATTGCGCATTTCCAAGAAATGGTTATGCAAGAGATGAGTGATGGTGAGAAGTGTTTTCCAAATGCAGGTGAGGTAACAGTTGATGGTTCACTTTTATTCCAGTCTTTTCACCATGTGGCACCAACAATGGATTTATTCACATATGCTACCTTATATCACAGCAGATTCATATATTGGCCAGCTGATGGACAGGAGAAGGTACAGGGTATTTACTTTTCAAACTACAGATCACATTAGCTCCTTGAGACTTTTCAGAAGAATGCTATGGAAAACCACCGAGATATCGAAGAGAATGACCTGGGTCACACTCCCTGATCCTCTCTCCCATTAAATGTCATTAATCAGGGTGACCAAGGCAGTTTCAGTGTCATGACCAGGCCTGAAGCCAGACAAGAATGTCTCCAAGTACAGGTGACTCTCAATTTATGTGGGGGTTTTGTTCCAGGGATAGCATGTAAAGTCAAAATTGTGTATAGTCAAAGTTTTAAAACAGGTGTACTAAATTCTAGCCTTTTTTCTGGCCACAGTGGCCACAGTTCAAAGTGCTTATTCTTTTCACAGTCATTTCTGAGGTAAACATTTGTTTTGAGGAAAACTGTATGTCGGCTATCTATGCTTTATACTAAGAGATTCTTAGATACATGGTATCAGAATGTGCAGGTGGCTAACTGACTTTGGATGGATGGATGGATAGGTAGATAGGTAGATAGATAGATGATAGATGATAGATGATAGATGATAGATGATAGATGATAGATGATAGATGATAGATGATAGATGATAGATGATAGATGATAGATAGACAGATAGACAGACAGATAGATAGATAGATATAGATTTGAGAGCAAGGCTCTCAAAAACAGAGCATCGGAAATGGCAGGCTTTGAGTGGTTTGGTTAGTGGACATTCTGCCTCATCCCAGTGAATCACACTAGTGCCCTAAGGGAAATTTCCACCCAAATTTGAAGTGATTGGTTGCAGACAAGCCCTGGTAGGAAAATAAAAGGTAAGTCACAAGCCAGAGTCTAGGTCAGTCATTGTGAAGAAGGTCAGTCACAGTGAAGATGATAGGCAGCATGAGGAGAAGCAGAAGTGGATAACTGATGGTATGAATAGGGAGATCGATAGGTCTCTCCTGAGAGTGACCAAAGCCAATTCACTCAATGGGTCTAGATTGGGTTCATCTACATATCTGCCACTGTGCCACCACAACCTACTCCAAAAATCCTTCCAGCAGAAGGGAATTTGTGGGTAGTAGTTGTTAAATATAATTGGGTCTAGGGTGGTTTTTGTTTTAGGAGTGAGTGCTCTACTACACCCTTCAAGGTGGCAGGCACTACCGAAACATAATGACACATTTAGCACAACCTGAATCCACCCTGTCACTCTGATCATCCAAGAAGGGCAAGGGTTGAGAGGTCAAGAAGGCAGTCCTATTGATGCACACATCTCTTCCACAGCATCAAAGCCATTAACTAAAACTGACTCCCAAAGCCAAGCTTGATGGTGAATGGACTGTCAAAACCATGGTATCAAGACTACTGAGGGAAAAAACAATTTTATCATCAAAGTGCCTAGCAAAATAGCTACTATGGGCTTCCACAGGAACCATGGCCCTATTTAACAAGTCAGTATTAACAAACCTCAAACCACTGTTCCCTACTCAAGGATGTAGTGAAGCTAGTGGACCATTTTCATTGCATAATTATGTGCTCTAAGATGTGTTTGATCAGCTTCACAGGATGTATTGCACCGTATGTACTATAGCCATTGTCTGGCCTGTTTCAGAGTGCATGGTTCCCTAGGTTATCTAGGCTTATTATGGGCTCCAGAGCAGTGGAGAAGCCACTCAGGAGCAGTTGCCCTGCCAGATTTTGCCATTTCATAATGAGAATAAGGCAATGCTGGGACCACCAGTTCTGTACACTGGCAAATCTACCAGAGCATTAAGCAATTCATCAGTGTCATCCATCGGTCTATGGGACTGGAAAATCCAATAAGATCCCTCACTCCTGCAGGAGAGAACTGCTACTGTGAGTCCAAATCTCACCAGGAACTGAAACATCATGAGACCACCCCATTCCCCTCAACCACCTACCAGTCTGTGTTCATGCTGCACCAAACCTCATATGGGTCAAACTGAGTCAGACCAACTCCACCTAGCTTGTCAATCCAAGTCTCAGTGATGCATGCTAGGTTGGGTTCATCATTCATGGCTAAATCCTAGATAAGCAAGGGTTTATTGTGAAGTGCAAGCCACTGTTTGCTTTGCTCTGCCCATTATGCTGCTTTTTGCTTGCTAAAAGCAAGCCACAGAAAGCCTGATGGCTTTGCTTTCTTACCTGACCTCACCTAAAAACATAAGAAGAGCCCTGCTGGATCACTGGATGATATCAAAGGTTCCTTTAGTCCAGCATCCTGGTCCCACAGCACTCCTGCCACTTGTAAATCCCAGCAACTAGTATTCAGAGGTATGCTGTCTCTAACAATAGTAGTCACTGATAGTATTAATCTGCCTAACTCCATTTTAATACCATGCAAGCTGTTAATCAAGTCTGGAGACAACCCCTGCTAGTGGGGAAAGGGGTGGAGGAGGCACATACGTTGCACGTCATTCATGCATGTGGGTAGAGATGAATGAACAGAAGAGAATGCTGTTGCAAATTGCACATGAACAGCATTCTGTACAAAATTTGGAACTCAAGATAGAGCAATGGAGAATTCCTAGTGAATTGGTTTCCCATTGGAAACAAGATCATGTAGTTCAGAATGCTGAAATTTGGAGAGAAATTTAAATTAGGATATTTTGGATGCTTCCTTTTCCCTTTGCTCTTCAGGCATTTTCCATGAAAAATGGTCATAGTTTGCACTACATCCCATGTACAGTTATTGCTTAATGCTCCAATTCTGGAGCATTAATTCTGGAGCATTACACAAAAGCAAGGAACCTGCTTCATCTTGCTGTTTTGTACAATGTCTAACTAGACATCATGATGAATGCGTACACCCATAAATGACCGAAACCCTTCCCATAAGATGATTTACCCTGCTTCTTGAGCAGTACATTGTTGTTGTTGTTTAGTCATTCAGTTGTGTCTGACTCTTCGTGACTCCATGGACTAGAGCACGCCAGGCACTCCTGTCTTCCACTGCCTCCCGCAGTTTGGTCAGACTCAGGTGTTTACAAAATACAGTGCTACCTCTAGATACGAACGGGATCCGTTCTGGAGCCCTGTTCGCATCCTAAAGCAAACTTAAGACGCAACTGCACATCTGTGTGGGTTGTGTTTCGCTGCTTCTGTGCATGCGTGTGATGTCATTTTGAGCATCTGCACATGCGCAAGCGGCGAAACCCGGATGTAACGTGCTCCATTACTTCCGGGTCGCCATGGAGCGCAACCCAAAATATTTAAGCTGAAGCGTATTCATCCTGAGGTATGACTGTAATGCAATTAAGAGAACCAGTTGGTAAACCAGGAAAGTTGGCAATAATATTTTGGCAAGGTTATTAATTTGTGTTGGCTGAAGAAATATCATGCAAGGTGTTTTCTAATATTACTGCCAAATGATTGATTAACTGAAGTGATTTACAAAGTGCTCCCTTTCTCTCTCCATTTTTGTATACAGAAACCAGTGTATATAATCTAACTTTGCTAGTGATGTGGCCTAAACATTCATGGTGTCTGAACTGGTGGCAACAGACCAGGAATGAAACCTTGGGGTCATAGTAGATGGCTGAATGTCAACCCAGTGTGCAGCAGCCATGAAAAAGGCAGATTCCATACTAGAGATTATTAGGAAAGGAACTGAAAATAAAACTGCTGGTATCCTAAAACAAATCTATGTGCAACTACATTTGGAAGCTGAGAGAACATAGCGCATTGCAGTAGTCCATTCTTGAAGCAACCAATGCATGAACTACTGTGGCAAGGCTTTCCTGGTTCAGGAATGGCCATAGCTGTCAAACCAGCTGCAGCTGGTAAAAGGCACTTAAAGCTGAGTGTCACCAGCATATTGGATTTGGATTGGATTTGGATTTGATATCCCACTTTATCACTACCCGAAGGAATCTCAAAGCGGCTAACATTCTCCTTTCCCTTCCTCCCCCACGATAAATACTCTGTGAGGTGAGTGGGGCTGAGATACTTCAGAGAAGTGTAGCTGGCCCAAGGTCACCCAGCAGCTGCATATGGAGGAGCGGAGACGTGAACCCGGTTCCCCAGATTATGAGTCCACTGCTCTTAACCACTACACCACACTGGCACTACACCATATTGATGGCACCTCACCCAGAAATGCCTAATGACAGCTCCTAATGGCATCATGTAGATATTAAATAGTGCTGGAGATAAGATAGTCCCCTGTGGCACCCCATAACATATGCTAGCCTGTGTGCATTAGTCTACTAATGGCTTCTCCAGTGTTCATGCCCCAACAAATGATTTCTTTAAAGTATTATCAAAGTGGGGAGAATTCAACATCTATCAGTTCATAAGAAAGATACACCAATGTTGAACCACTTGACATTCCCATAGCTAGACAGGTGAATCTTAATAGCCTATTCGTGGTTCATGGTCTCTCAAAGAGATATTTTTGTGGAATATGTTTCTTCAACTGTTAAAAAAACAACAACCAAGCAGCTGAAACCGTAATTAAATGTACTTTATATTAACCCACTGTTTCACTGCACAGTCTGGATTTTGCCTGGAAATATATCTTGCAGAAGAATGTATGTGTGATTATTCACGGTTGCCTGTAAACCAAGATAAGCTGCTTCTGTGAAAGTCAGGCATGAGTTTGGAAAACATGAATTGTTAATATAGAGTAGATATATAAAGCAGTCTGACTGCTGTACACCTTCCATGAAGTTATTTGCTTGCAAAAGCATATTTCCTAAGGAAGGACAAAGAAAGGCCATATGACCTCTGTTGAACTGGTTCAGTTGTTCATGAAAAACAGGATCTAAATTCCATAAAGATGTCATACAACTGCAGATACCTACTGCTCTCTAATCCCTGATATGAGACATGTTGCCACATGCAATTGGAAGGCAACAGTGTTGACCCGTATTTTCTTTCTAAATCAAAAGCAGCTTTTAAAGGCAAATGTTTCAATATAAGAAGTGGACTGAGGAGAAGGAGGCTGCTTTATCCTTTCTGTGTCAGCCATTTTTTGCTCAACACCCCATGGCAGCCTACTATTTATCACACAAGAAGTAAACAGTCATCTCCTCTTTTGTGACTGGGTAAAAAGTAGCTTGAGGGGAGGTGGATTCTGAGCAGAAAACAGTTGGAAGGGAAAGGGTTAAGCTTAGCTTATTGTCCTTTTGCATACAATAAGTTCAACAGGGCAAGATGTTCTTATAAGAGTGATTGTACTTTTGCATTCTTCATCAGTGGGGCTATCCAAGTCATGTAGCTTTTTGTGAATGAGTCACAAAAGCATGTAGGAATATATCTGTTGTAAACAACAACAACAACTCTACTTTCGTTAGGCATTATTTTTGCTTGTCAGCACATGACATCCATTTCTTTGCATTGGAGGGCTGAAATAAGAAGCTGACACCAGTAGCTGTGCTGCCTTGAACTAAGCACCACTTTAAACCTGCAGGTGTATCTGGTATATAATACCTAGGGGTTTTTTCCCTGGTCAGAACTTGCCAGAACTCAGTTTCAGCAGAGAGGTTTTTCATAGTGAGTTCCAGCTCCCCTTTTTCTAGAAAAATAATCTTTTTTAATTATCTACAAAGTTTCTTCCCAAAAGAGATGTGAGCAATCCCTCCAAAATATGTACAATATCTGATCCCAGAGCCTGATATGTCCACATTTATCTTCTGGGAGATTATAGCTTTGTTTCAGATACAGCTGTTGCACTCATGCCCTGCCTGTAAACTCATTGCACTACGGGCACCTGGTTGGCCAATCTGTGAGAACAGGATCCTGGCCTACATGGCTATTGACCTGTTGCAGGAGGCTGTTCTTTTGTTGCTCCTGTAATTATCAATGATTTATTAATTGCCTTCTAAAACTATCCTATCAAGGTGACTTACCCATAATTGAAAACAGTTATAAACACAAAAACAGCAAGAACATTTCAAAGAAGACTAAAACCATGACAAAGTAGATGCTCATGGTAAATACCGTACCTATTTATCTAGCTGGGAAAGTCTGTCAGAACAAAAAATGTCTTCAGTTGTTTCCGGCAAGTGGGAGCCTTTCGTAGTATTACAACAGAGGTAGGCAATGTAAGGCTCGGGGGCTGGATGTGGCCCAATCGCCTTCTAAATCCGGCCCGTTAACAGTCCAGGAATCAGCGTGTTTTTACATGAGTAGAATGTGCGCTTTTATTTAAAATGCACCTCTGGGTTATTTGTGGGGCCTGCCTGGTGTTTTTACATGAGTAGAATGTGTGCTTTTATTTAAAATGCATCTCCGGGTTATTTGTGGGGTATAGGAATTCGTTCATCCCCCCCCAAATATAGTCCTGCCCTCCACATGGTCTGAGGGATGGTGATCCGGCCCATGGCTGAAAAAGGTTGCACACCAGTGAAACAGAATCTTATAAACACTTCCCATAAGGAGAATAGTTATAGGAGTGTTATATACCACAGTGCTGCCCCTCTGGTCTTCTGGCTGTGTCAAGTTGTGCTGTGCCATGAATCTAGGCAGGCACAGTTGGGTGAGATCCATTTTACCCAGCTCACCTATTTAGGTTTCTGTAAGGCAACTTCAAGTCAGCTGTATCATCCATGATAAAAGTAACAACAACAACAACAACAACAACAGTTATCATTTATACCCCCCCCCCCCAAAAAAAAAAAATTGGCTGGGTTTCCCCAGCCACTCTGGGTGGCTCTCAACAGAATATTAAAACAGAATGAAACATCAAACATTAAAAATTCCCTAAACAGGGCTGCCTTCAGATGTCTTCTAAAAGTCAGTTAGACTATAAGCTATCCTAGTGCATTACAGAAGGCCTCAGGTTCATTCCCTAGCAAACCAGTTATAAAAGGACTGGGTGGTAAATGAGAGAAAGACCCTTGACTGAGATCTTGAAGAGAAACAGGAACCTACATGGGAAGTGGTCTTATGCCTAGTCAGACCTGGAGATGCCAGGACTTGAACCCAAGACCTCACCCATTGATTTGTGCCCCTTTCCCAGTGTGAGAGCTTATACCAGTTAGAGTTAATACTGGGTAGATGAACATATAATCTGACCTTGTATAAGGCAGCTTCCATTTTCCTAAAGGTGATAGCCTGAAATCCACCTTCTGTTTATCCTCACAATTGTTCTGGGTTGTTCATTTTACTTAAAAGCATTTTTTTTTAAAAGTAAAGTACCTCTGAATAATTCAGGACCATTCTGAGGGCAAACAGATGTAGTGACTTTTAGGCTATCACCTCTAACAATTGATGTATTTTCCATGGTGTATTCTAATAACTTATAACATAGCCTGAAGTTTGGTATAAGGAAAGGCCGTTCCCTTGTCTAGATTTTTAAATGTGACAGGCAGATGTGAGGAAAAGATACAGAAAAGAAGTTAATTGGTACACAGTGCACAAAAATAAGAATGCAGCCTCTGCCTGCAGGCAGGCATGTAAAGGATTTCAATCTAATTGCCAATCATTAGCAGCAAAAGACATATGTAATATATCAGTAGAAAAGGAAGGATTTTCTAAGAATTTAAGCACTTTAAGTCCCCCTCCTGTAGTTTGCCAGCTATTTATGGAAAGCAATATGTGTCTCCTTTCAATGTGAGATTCATTTATTTATTTCACCTTTTCTCCAAGGAGCTCCAAGGTGATGTAAGTGGCTCAGGACCGCAATATCTCAAGGACTGCCTCTCCCCATATGAACCAACCTGGATTGTGTGAGCCTCATCTGGGCCCTTATTTGTGCGCAGTCTCCACAAGATGTTTGGAGGGCAGAAACACAAGAGCAGGCCTTTTCTGTGGTGGCACCCTGCTTGTGGAATGCCTTCTCCAGGGAGCCTTTGTTACGTATCTTTAGGTGCCAGACAAAAACATCCCTGTTTCCCCCATGCCTTTAAATGGGTGTAATTGTTTTTGTTTGTTATGTATTTTTGTGTTTTTATATTGTAAACCTCCCTGTGATCCTCAAATGAAGGGCAGTATAGAAATTTAAATAATTTATAATACAGTGGTACCTCAGGTTACATACGCTTCAGGTTGCATACGCTTCAAGTTACAGACTCTGCTAACCCAGAAATAGTGCTTCAGGTTAAGAACCTTGCTTCAGGATGAGAGAAGAAATTGTGTTCCGGCAGCAGGAGGCCCCATTAGCTAAAGTGGTGCTTCAGGTTAAGAACAGTTTCAGGTTAAGAACAGACCTCCGGAACAAATTAAGTACTTAAGCTGAGGTACCACTGTAATGTCCTCCTCCTCATATAATTTGCACAACAACCCTGTGAAATAGGTTAGGCTGTGAGACAATAATTGCCCCAAGGTCACCCAGTGAGTTTTGTGGTTGAGTGGGGATTTGAACCCTGATCTTCTAGGTCCTAGTCTGGCACTCTAACCACTATACCACACTGGCACTAGTACTGCGGGAGTTTGCTGCTAAGGCTAATTATGCCCAGTGTGCTAAGGAAGAGCAATTTAAATTGTTGTAAAACCTGCTGAAAGAGACTTGCCTGTTTGCATCAAGGGCATTTTCTGGGCTATGGAGCAAAGGTAGATTTCTCCATGGTGTTTTCTATAATGGCGGCTGCCAACAGATACTGTAGGTGTGTTGATGTTTGCTTTTTACAGGCGTAGTCACAAGGAACACATTAACCTGCCTAATAAATCTAAAGTGGCATAGAAAATCTAAAAAGTGCAAATGTTTACATTATTATTTTAGGAGAGGCTTATTGGTTCAAAACAGGCAACACCCACACTCATACGTGTATGGTGCATCTTATAACATTTTGTGAACCTTTCATTTGTGTTTGTGTTAACATTTTTAAAAAAGTAATAGACCAAAGTTGGTTCAACTTGCACACTTCCTGCAATTTTTTTAAAAAAACTCCCTGTGCACAAATGAATAAATAACTGCCTGTGTGCCTAGTATGGGGGTGCAAGATGGTGCAAGAGTGATTGCAGAGAGGGACAGAAACACAGGTCAGCTGCATTCTGTCAAGGTCTGGCCACTGGTGTGGATAGCAAGAACAGCAGATCTGCATCCAGGCAGAATTTGTAAAAACTCATTCTCCAATCATGCACACAGGGGGGAAAAAGAATATGAAAGACTTTTGTTTAGACTTGCTCACCCTGCCCTACTTCCTCAGAGTAAGGCATAGGAATGGGGCAGGCACTCTGCAGAGAACCAAGTAGTTGCAATATCTTTGCTGGGTGAGTAGCTGGGGATGACATCAGTGGTGGATGATGAGGCAAGTTCATTCACTGCTAAGAGAAGAGGTTCATTAAAGGTAAAGGTCATTAGGTCGAGTCGTGACCGACTCTGGGGTTGCGGCACTCATCTCGCTTTATTGGCCGAGGGAGCTGGCATACAGCTTCTGGGTCATGTGGCCAGCATGACTAAACCACTTTTGGTGAACCAGAGCAGCGCACGGAAACGACGCTTACCTTCCCACCGGAATGATATCTACTTGCACTTTGCCATGTTTTCAAACTGCTAGATTGGCAGGAGCTGGGACCGAACAACAGGAGCTCACCCCGTCATGGGGATTCAAACCTCTAACCTTCTGCTCGGCAAGCCCTAAGCTCTGTGGTTTAACCCACAGCGCCACCCGCATCCCAAGTGCTTCATTGCATCTCATGCAAATGCCAGCCCTGAGCCTCAGTGTGTCTTAAGACCGTGTTCTCTAGGAATGAGACTACAGAAATAAGTTAAAACATCAAAACCATTTCCAGGATATGAATGTTTTCAGTGATGGTCCAGTGTCATATTCTGCGTTTGGTGTGATTTTTGAAAGCCTAAGGAAGAAATAAGGATTACTACGTCAGCACTCTGAAGAAGAGTTCATTACCAAAGCAGCCTGAGAAAGTGATATGAGTCAGGCTCCCAGCTCTAACTAGTGTTATCAGTGCTCCCATTTGCAAGATTTCCAAAGTAAACGAAAGTTAGGAACAAGCAAGATTACATCCGTACTAGCTAGAATAGATTGAAGAAGCAATTTCTCAGGAGCTTTTCTAGGAGTTGATAGTTGAGGCCTGCCTTTAAAATAGTTATCTGATAAATCTCAGTTCAGTTTGTTATGAATGAAAATAGCATTGTTTAGCAAATGTCAATATGGTAGTGTAATCAGGCCTGAAACAAAAATTTCACTACATTGCGGGTGGGGTGGGATGCCAAAATTAAAGTTGTCTTATATTTCATTTTAGACTTGAAAAGCCTTATTAATGATTGTTATTTCAAATTTCAGCGAAGGTTGCTTTGGTGAAACTTACATTAGCTGATTAAATGTGACAGAGCAGGTTTGTTGCTGTTTAGGGATGATATATTCTTATTTTATGTGCAGATATGTGCAGCTGTTCTAACCTATTTAAGATACAAGATACAAGACCAGAACTTTATGGCTGATATCGGTGGTGTGAGCTTCCAGAAATACCTAGATCCTGCCTCTGTATAAATAGGTGCATTTGCCAGACTATTTTGAATTGTGGAACAAGAAGAAATACAGATGTGATTCATTCATTCATTGTTTTTGTTGAGAATTTAAAAGCTGCACATCAAAATGACATGATTCAGAACTGTGGAATGCCATAGAGAAATGTTTGATTTCTGTGAGGAATTCACATTTTGTCCCTAAGTGCTTCTGGGAAATTATTTCTTAAAAGCCCCAAGGAACAAAATGCCATAAATAGTCATATTATATCCATAGTAAGGAAGAATGAATCGGTCGGTTTCGGTTCACTACTTTTCTCATTTTTCCAACCTGCAATTCTGTTTTCCATATTTCTGCAGCAATCTGCAATCTGTTGTTTTATCTTTTTCGTAAAAAAATGAAATTATGCAAACATTTTAATACAACTTACTCCTAATATTTGTATGCAGTTTTGAGTTTTTAGAAGAAATTTCCCCATGTAAAACATGTTTATGTATTTTATGCACATTCTCCCCTAATACATATCTTTTATACATGTTGTGTGGCTAGAGAACTGTACTGCAAAATTCAGCATTTTGAAGGGTAGCTTTGTTTTTATTCACATATATGTACCTCACTTATTTGCCTTTTTCTTTCTTTCTTTCTTTCTTTCTTTCTTTCTTTCTTTCTTTCTTTCTTTCTTTGATAACTGTAGATGTGTTCTGCAGTAAGCTACACAGTGGCCTGCTCTTTCTCATATATATATATATATATGCTTTCGTAGATTTTCACGGGTATAGGAATGCAGGTTTTGGTGTCTTCGGGTGTCTTCCCGTGTAAGAGTCGGGGTGTCTGTGCGACGTTTCGACGAGGTCTCACTCGTCATCTTCAGGCTGGTGCTTTCGGCTTCTTGTTACTGGAACAGAGCAGAGTCTGGTGTTTGAGTTCCTATAAATACTGTTGAGGGGTGTGGTGTATAGCCTCCAACGTTCTGGGCAGAGAGGAAGTTCCTAGATTAGTGTGCCTTTTCTTCTTTTGTTCCTTAATTACTTGAGGGATATCTTGGGTGATTTCATGAGTGATATTCTGAATACCACTGGGTGGGTCATTAAGTGTAGATTAGTTGCTAAAGCTTTCGTGTCTTGACCTCTTGAGCTTGTGAAGAGTTTTTCTGAGAAGATGGCTGTGCTGCATTTAGTTGTGCTTTGGCTTGGCTTCGTGTATAGGGGCGAGCTGTGGTTTTGTGCCTTGTGCCAGCCAGATCTGTGTAGGGATTGCAGGGGGGTGCAGCATCCGGAGGTGCCACTATAGTTTGGCTACTGGATGGAGTCTGTAATATGTCTGTGGAGAGGGTCTGGGTTTGGGTCTGGTGTGGTTGATTGGTGACGGCGTTCTGTGTGCCTCTGGTTCTGGTGTCGGTTTTTGTGGGGAGGGCTAATTTCCAGATGTCTGGCAGGCGGGACGTGTCGTCACGCTTGTTCATGTTGTGAGGGTGTTTCTCTATCTCGATGGCTTCCATGATTATTCTCTTGTGGTGATGTTCCATATTAAAGAGCAATTTGGAATCTGCAAAATTAATTTCGTGTCCTGTTTCTTTCATGTGTTGGAAAAGAGAGGAAGTTTTTTCTTCTTTTTTGACGGCATTCTTGTGTTCTGCGATACGTGCATTTATTCGTCTGTTTGTTTGTCCAATGTACGTGGCTGGGCAGACTTTGCAGGGTATTTCATAGACCCCTCTACAAACTAGAGAAACGCCAGAAGCCCAGCCACCCTCCACAACAACCCATGAAACAAACAGTACATAACATATCAGACAGGATCCTCACCCCAACTGAAACCAAAGTACTCTCCAAAGGTTTCAACTTTGCAGTCGCCCCGAGACGCATCCCCACGGAAAACATCATATGCGGAGTCGAAGCTAGCCTGACCAAAATCGACCCAGATGAAGCCAATAAAATCAGACTTGAAGTCACCAACATCCTCTGCTCCAGCAAACCACCCAGAAGCAATTTACACAAAGAAGAACAGAAAGCACTCACCAACCTGAGGAAAGACAACAACATAATCATTCTCCCAGCAGACAAAGGCAACGCCACTGTTGTGATGAACACATCGGACTACCAAGCAAAACTATCAAATCTACTCCAAGACCCTACCTACCAACCTATAAAAACAGATCCCACCACCTATCTGGAAAAAACCACCAAATCCAAAATAAAAGCCTCTCCTATCAGTGAAGAAATCCAGCTAAGAATCATCCCCAGAGAAAAATCATCCAGATGCCCCAAACTCTACGATCTCCCCAAGATACACAAAGAAGGAACACCACTCAGACCAATAGTCAGCTCCATAGGCTCACCTCTACAAAATCTCGCTAAATTTCTCGCTAAGCAACTTCAGCCCTATGCAGAATCCATCGCTTCACACGTTACTAACTCCTTCCAGTTCATAGAAACAATAAAGAAACAATACCTACATCCCGATGACCTACTTGTGAGCTTCGATGTTGTATCTCTCTTCACTCAAGTGCCCATTAATGAAGCCTTGACAGCCATTCAAAACAAATACAACCCCCCCAAATACATCCTGGACCTGACCAACCACTGCCTAACCAACACGTACTTCATCCACAATGGACAAAGATACAAACAGATAGAAGGAGCACCTATGGGATCACCCCTCTCACCGGTCATCGCAAATTTGTACATGGAACACTTTGAAACCAATGCTTTAGACAAGTCAGAACACAAACCCAAACTTTGGCTCAGATATGTTGACGACACCTTTGTAATTTGGCCACACGGGAAAGAAAAACTAGATAGCTTCCTCACACATCTCAACAGCCTACACCCCAAAATACAATTCACTATGGAAATAGAAGACAACAACCAACTCCCCTTTCTTGACGTCCTAATCTACAAAAAACCTGATGGCTCCCTAGGACACACTATCTACCGGAAAAAAAACACACACCAACCGCTACTTACATGCACAATCACACCACCACCCTGCACAAATAAACTCCGTAGCCAAGACTCTCATCTCCAGAACCAAACACCTGGCTGACAAAGACCACTTGACAACTGAGTTACAGAATCTCTCAAATGTGTTAATCGCCAATGGATACCAGAAAAACAGGGTTACTAAGCTAATCCAAAAAGAAACACCCCCCAAAAACCAAGACACAGAAGAAAACAATGGCATGGCCCTCCTTCCTTATATCAAGGGCACTACAGACAAAATCAGCAAAATCCTCCATAAACACAATATCAAAACAGCCTTCTGCACCAACCAAAAAATAGCCAATATCCTCAGAAACCCAAAAGACAAAATCCAGCTGGAAAACCAAGGGGTCTATGAAATACCCTGCAAAGTCTGCCCAGCCACGTACATTGGACAAACAAACAGACGAATAAATGCACGTATCGCAGAACACAAGAATGCCGTCAAAAAAGAAGAAAAAACTTCCTCTCTTTTCCAACACATGAAAGAAACAGGACACGAAATTAATTTTGCAGATTCCAAATTGCTCTTTAATATGGAACATCACCACAAGAGAATAATCATGGAAGCCATCGAGATAGAGAAACACCCTCACAACATGAACAAGCGTGACGACACGTCCCGCCTGCCAGACATCTGGAAATTAGCCCTCCCCACAAAAACCGACACCAGAACCAGAGGCACACAGAACGCCGTCACCAATCAACCACACCAGACCCAAACCCAGACCCTCTCCACAGACATATTACAGACTCCATCCAGTAGCCAAACTATAGTGGCACCTCCGGATGCTGCACCCCCCTGCAATCCCTACACAGATCTGGCTGGCACAAGGCACAAAACCACAGCTCGCCCCTATACACGAAGCCAAGCCAAAGCACAACTAAATGCAGCACAGCCATCTTCTCAGAAAAACTCTTCACAAGCTCAAGAGGTCAAGACACGAAAGCTTTAGCAACTAATCTACACTTAATGACCCACCCAGTGGTATTCAGAATATCACTCATGAAATCACCCAAGATATCCCTCAAGTAATTAAGGAACAAAAGAAGAAAAGGCACACTAATCTAGGAACTTCCTCTCTGCCCAGAACGTTGGAGGCTATACACCACACCCCTCAACAGTATTTATAGGAACTCAAACACCAGACTCTGCTCTGTTCCAGTAACAAGAAGCCGAAAGCACCAGCCTGAAGATGACGAGTGAGACCTCGTCGAAACGTCGCACAGACACCCCGACTCTTACACGGGAAGACACCCGAAGACACCAAAACCTGCATATATATAACACGGGAAGACACCCGAAGACACCAAAACCTGCATTCCTGTACCCGTGAAAATCTACGAAAGCAAATATATATATATATATTAGAGGCTATACACCACACCCCTCAACAGTATTTATAGGAACTCAAACACCAGATTCTGCTCTGTTCCAGTAACAAGAAGCCGAAAGCACCAGCCTGAAGATGACGAGTGAGACCTCGTCGAAACGTCGCACAGACACCCCGACTCTTACACGGGAAGACACCCGAAGACACCAAAACCTGCATTCCTGTACCCGTGAAAATCTACGAAAGCAAATATATATATATATATATATATATATATATATATATATATATAAGCAAAATGTGATACTGAAGCTTGAGTCAAAGCTAGGGCCTGTGCGAGAGTCAGAGAAACACCTTGAGCTGGAATTTGAAGAGTCACAGACAAAAAGTGAATAGAAAGCCATGCTTCTAGTACTTGCGCCATTTCTCACCAATCCAAAGGCTTCATGCAGCCTTCACTTGGACCTGTGCAATGCCAGGCCATGTTGCACACCCTGTTCTCTTCTGAAACTCTGAGCACACACAGTTCTGAATCACAGTGCAATCCTAATCGCACCTATTCAAACATAAGTCCTCTTGAACTCAATGGAGTTTATTCCTGAGGTAAGTTGGGTACAGATTGTGGCCCTAGCCTCATTAGAAGTAGGTCTTTTCTTTATGCCGTGAGGTTCTTGGTCTCTATGTGTCTCACCTGGGATGAGTATGAGAGAGGTGGTTATCTAGATTTGATGATGCAGATGTTATGCCCAAAGTGGCTCATGACATATTTAGTGAACAATTAAGTACAACAGTTCAAACACAGTGGTACGTCAGGTTAAGTACTTAATTTGTTCCGGAGCTCCGTTCTTAACCTGAAACTGTTCTTAACCTGAGGTACCACTTTAGCTAATGGGGTCTCCCACTGCTGCTGCACTGTTGGCGCACGATTTCTGTTCTCATCCTGAAACAAAGTTCTTAACCTGAGGTACTATTTCTGGGTTAGAGGAGTCTGTAACCTGAAGCATCTGTAACCCGAGGTACTGTATATAGATATATTTGAAACAATTAAAAATAAATATCAATAAATACATACAAAAAAAAATAACCCACACAAGTTTGTATAAAACAATACAAATAAACCAATCTAATTTAACAGCTTAAAACTAAACAGGAGAGCAAATCTGGACTGAGCTTCAGTTTGTTGGCCCTCACCCATTATTGAAGCAAGACATCGGTCCAGCACATCCCCTACCACACCTGCAGATGTAAAGGAGAAGTGGAGCTGGGTGTCATAACCATATTGCTGGCAACATAACTCTTAAACTGGAAATAATAATTCAAGTAGGACCAGAACCACTGAAAAGCAGTGCTGCCCACCCCCAACTCTGACAATTACTCCAGAAGGATACCGTGGTTGACCAAAAGTTACTGAGAGGCCGAGGAGAATTAACAGGGACACATTTTCCTTGTCTCTCTCCTGACAGAGAGAGAGAGCAATTTCTGTGCCAAAACAGGGCCTTAACTCTGATAGAAATGTATCTAGAAAACTGAAATGTATCTAGCCAACTGTCCCCTCTCTGCTAGTTTTTTTTTGTCAGCCACAAAGGGTTCATGATACAAATGGAATACTGATTTTTGCACTTTGCTCAGCACTGCTGAGAAATGTTGAGAAATGATTTGGAACTTTCCAGTCAATGCTCTTTGCTTGATTATTAGGTTTTTATTTTTAATAAAATATTGGAGGGATATTTATGTGTGCACTGGCATTTTTTACATTTCAGAAGACTCATGAGACTCCTTTGTCTGTTTTCATGATGAATTTAGGTAATGAAAGCCAGCACTGGAAAAAAAGCCAGTATGTTTGACCTTACACAACTCCTGCAGTTTCTTTCATACAGATAATATTTGCTGAATCTAGCTAAGAGATAATAGTGTGTATATTGGACTAAATGACTTTAAATCAGTGTAGTCCTAGCAAAGTCCAAATGAAAAATGGAACCAATCACCATAATGAATGAAGTTCATTTGACTTCTTAAACTCATGTTTCCTGTTAATTCTTCTCATTTAATAAGTAACCATTTAACTCACTCAAAAGGTCTATATTTTGGACAAACGTACCTTTCCAAATAGTATATACCTTTCTTCTCTGCAATGGATTGAATAGTCCACATATCGCTAAATGTTAGTACAGACAGCAGTATTTCTTTTTCATTCAGCACCATAACAGCACTGTGAGATTTATTACATTTTAACTGAAGCTGAAAAGAAGCAGCATGTTACTAGCTGCCATTTGAATAATAAAGCTAACAATTATTTGATTCTATTTTTATGTCCCGAGATAGCCAAAAGGCATAACTTCTGCACAGCAGATGGGTGGGGTAGAAATAATAATAATAATAATAATAATAATAATAATAATAATAATAATATATTTTCTCCATCCATACATTGTTATTATCTCCCCTTTTCCCTTTATTCACCTGCTCCAAAACATTTTATTTTATTTTTTATTTATGCCCCACCTTTTCCCTGACACGGAATCAAGGAGGCTTACAGATAAAATAAAAACACACAGAACTTATTATAAACATACGTATAAATACAATAAAAAGTGGTAAAAACTGAATGTTCTGCCCACAGCTCCCCTGTCACCAAAACTAGTTCTTTAGGTCTGTTTAAATGAGGACAGTTTGTGGCTTGAAGTTTGAAGGGGGTTTTTCATTGCAGACTTCAATTGCAAACAAGCAAACTACTAGTAATCAGAGATGTGCAGAACAAAGTGATTAAAATGGGCAGAAGAGGAAAACAAGTTGCAGGTTGCGACCTGAACGTATTCTGGTGCTGCATATTTTGTGATCTCAGATGAGAAGAGGACCCTGAAGCTCAGAGGTCAGGTTCTCTTGGGAGAGAGACCTGGGAAAGATATGTCCTTCTTCAATGGACACATTGGTGGCTCTGGAAAGAGAAGCCAAGGACAGGATGCCTAATGCCTAAGCAAATGTAGAGCCTCATGACAAAAGCAGGATGGCCATTCTGTAGAGTGTTTCTGTTTATTAGAAGCATCTTCTATTTTGTGCATTTTATAGGCAATAAATAAAAACACCGTGTTCTATATTCAATTGAGATTGATAGGTGAGACACACATATAGTAAAAATGAAATAAATGTATCCACAGGAAATAAAGGAACATTCTAATGCTAAGTACATTATTTGGATAGAGGTTTATTCGAAATTGACATACTTGTGTGTGACGGTCTTAATCCAGTAACACATGCAGTAGGATCAATGCATCAAAGCTTTTAAACTTCTGTTAGCCAACAGTACTAATTCTCAAAGCACCAGAAATTAGTACTGAAACAGAGAGAGGTGGTAGAAGACAGTTTTCCATGCAGTGTTGGGAAGGCTGTGTTGTGTAAAGGAAGTAAAAGAGACATTAGTCCTTCAGAGACTCGTCTATCAAATATATAGATTGACATAGGCTGCAAACCATAAAGCTGCACAGCTTCAGTTCATTTCAGTAAGGCATTAGTGATGCATGCCTCACAATAATTAGTAACTATGAGCAGTAAGACAATGCCTGATGGATTGCAGCTGTATTTTCTTTAACAATGAAAACAGCCCAGAAAATGAAAAATTGCATTTAATAAAAGATACTGGGAAGGAAGTTGTTTTGGCTCAAACAATATTCTGGAACATTTAATGCAGAGCCAGTATTTACATGTCAGCAGTTCTAAATGAACTCCTAATGGTGATATAATTTGAGATATTTGGCACCTATCTGTCCTAAGATGTCAAGGAACTGTTTCCTTTAGTGTGACTTATGCAGACTGGGGGTGGGGCAAAAGCACCACAGCACTGATTTTTATGTCTTAAGTGTAACAGTGTCTCTGTTAAAAAATATTTAGGGCAAGTTTATATTAATTCTGAAACTGTGTCCGATTTTATTTTACCCGCACAATAGCAATGTAGTCATGAAGTTTTAGGGAAAAAAGACAAAAGAAGAAGATCCATTATTATATCTACTGCATTTAAAAAGGGGTAATCAGAAAAAAGATCAGGAGCTACTGATAGATCTTTAGATGATTTTCAGTAGATTAACAAAGGTTTCTGGTTCCGAGCTGTTTAACAATAGCAACAGCAAGACTTTTCCCAACTACGTTTCACAGCTAAAACAAAGTCAATGAGGACTAGAGTGAGCTTTTGTGTGGATGGATTGTGAACTCAGTTCATTTCTGGTTGGTCCTGAGAACAATTTCCTAGGTCAGAGGCACGCTATATTTTCAAGCTCTATGATTTTGACACCTGGCTCTCAATAGGAGATTCTGGAATTCTAATAAAGAAATAAAGTAGACCTGACAACTCTGGAATCTTTCCACTCCTGATTTAAAGTGTCAGGGTCTCCCATTTTGATCAGGGATGTTATTCTGGGCTAACAGGGAGAGGTTAAATCTTCCCATCATGCTCTTTCAGCAACTTAAATCGTATACCTGACCTTGAAGCTATTTCATTTAGCCATTAGCCACAGAACTGGGAGGGTGAAAGACCACTACAAGTACCGGTACCTTTCTTTCAATTCTCTTTGACAACTAATAGCTTCATGCTATTTGTGCATGTGTGTGTGTGTTGTGGGGGTTAATGGCTGATTTAAGTTAATGAATTGGTAGGGGGAAGGGTTAGTTCCTCCCTCCCTCAGTCCAATAGTACTGATCACACATCCTCTTCAACTGCTTTCCATGAAGAAACGTTGGGAGTTGTTGATGATGGATCTCCAACTTTGGATTATTTTCCCCACCACACAGCTGAGAGATATTAGTCATGAAACTGAGCATTTGGGCCAAGCAGGCTAAAGTGAAATAGGCACACTTAAGCCTATTGACTTGTTGGATCACGCCCCAAATCTAAATAGGTTAATTATTGTTTAAAAGAACTGTTATATAATGAAGCTTTCAGAACATTTGTAGTACATTTGCAGAGTTCAATCAAACTAGACAAAATATGAAACACGCATCTTTTGATGGTGTGGGGAAGGGGATTAATGCCATTCATGCAATTTCCCCCACAAGTACTGCCATTCATGCAAGTTTCCTCCCACAATCTGCTATTTGCCTCAGGAGATAAGCTGCTATTTGTGTTTCAGGTGTTTAGGTAGAGGTCTAGAATGGCCAGCACCTTGAGGCTTGTTGGATGGAAGGCAACCCGCAACTACCCGCGTGACCACCTGAATTGGTAGGACTGCTTGAAGTGGTTCTCTTGGAGTCTTCCAGATGTCAAATGTTGAGTTGTGGTGGTGGTGGTTGACACTGGTCAGGCCACACACCTATGGCTTCGCTTTATGGAATATGGTTTTGCCATCTTTCATGATAGCTTGGGTGAGGGAGTTGCTCTAGGGCGGTTTGGCAGGAGATTTCCCGCCTGGCAGAACAGGTTGTGCCTCACCACACTTCTGTTTGGATTCACACAAATTCTTCTATGTTATATTTTAATAAGTATACCCTTTTAAAAAAACCACAAATGTTTATTTATGGATTTTGGAGTTTATATATCACAGGTAATGGTGCTGATACCAAAGTTTAGGTACACCCAGTAGTCCGGACTGGATTAACTATTAAGCAAAATAAGCACACGCCAGTAGAGCCAGTGTGGTGTAGTGGTTAAGAGCAGTGGACTCGTAATCTGGTGAACCGGGTTCAATTCCCCGCTCCTCCACATGCAGCTGCTGGGTGACCTTGGGCTAGTCACACTTCTCTCTGAAGTCTCTCAGCCCCACTCATCTCACAGAGTGTTTGTTGTGGGGGGAGTAAGGGAAAGGAGAATGTTGGCCGCTTTGAGACTCCTTAGGGTAGTGATAAAGCAGGATATCAAATCCAAACTCTTCTTCTTAGGATATCAAGGGAAGGGGAGCACCAGAATTTTTTTTCCATTGCCAGATTTTTAACATTAATGGTCACAAATTGCTCAGCTGAGCATTCATTTTTTCAGTCAAACATGTTAAAAATCCCAACAGAACAACTATGCAACAAGGCCGGTTGGATACCTTATCTCTACTAAGTACTGAAGCAGATGCGTTACATAAGATTAGGTTTGAGGATCTGATCAAAGACTTGGCAATTAGAAAAATCAGGACAAAATTTTCCAATATAAATAAAGTGGAAGTATAACAAAATAAAATTTATTTTCCATCTTACTGTATGTTTTGCTTCATTTTGAAAAATAAAACTTTCTTTTATAGTTTATTATTGTTTATATCTTGAATTAGATATATATGGGGGCACGGAAATCACTTAATTGCTTAGGGCCCCAAAAGGTGTTAATCCAGCCCTTCCAATAGTCATAACATGTCAGGAATAAAGAACACTATGCCTGAAATATGCAGCAACCCTCTGGCCCAACATGCTCCCCTGCTTGGCCTATATTTTTCTCAAACTATGGTGCATGTAGTCTGTGAAAAGGAAACGTGCATTCCTTTTTTTAAAAAAATAATATTTATTAAAAGTTTAAGAATTAAAGAAAAAAGTAAAAAAGTATTACAATACATATAATAAAAAGCAAAAAACACAATACATCAAAACAAAAAACAAAAGCAAAAACAGTTAAAAACACATCCAATATTTCCATATCTTTATCTTTCATTAGCTTGTTTCATCGACCTCCTCACACCTCCCTTTTTGTGTTCTAGTTGTTAATTATTTCAGCAAATCCTTTCCTCCTTTCACTGTTTTCTGTCATTTAATTATTTTAATTTATTTTAACCTTATCTTACCATTAAAACCCTAAAACTTATTTATACTTAACTCCTTATAACATTTCTACTAAAACCATATAATTTCATTCCAACATTTTTCTAACACTCATTAATTTTGCAACATTTCTCTAAATAATTTTTTTAAAAAACTTTTTCCCAATCTTCTTCCACAGTCTCTTTTCCCTGGTCTCGGATTCTGTCAGTCCTTTCTATCAATACCATATAGTCCATTAACCTGGTGACCTTCTGTCCGAGGCTCTTAACTCTCTTCCATGTCCCTTCTGCAGATCTTCTTCATATATATCCATGCACATTACTTTGTCCTTTGCTGATCTTGTTCTTAATTTCTTTCCTTTGGCACTGAGGAGTAGATCTCGGGGGAGCTCCAACCTAGCAATGTCTTTATTCCTTCTCAACAGGTCAGCCCATTCTCCATAGTGAGAACTAAAGTCCAAAAGATATTTCAGAGCGCCACTCTCCCCCTGACCCAAATCCAGATCCCAAAGGCCAGAGCATCCCTGCATAGGAGGATCTATCCAACTTTCCTTCTCCAATCCAAGCAGGACTCCATCCCACCAAATCTGGCTTTCTCTAGATTCGATCATAGCTTATGTTCATCAAATTGCCTCTGTGAGGCCGGGGCTCTCTCCACTTGAATTACTTGAGGTTCAACAACAACTTTCTCCTTCGTCTTCTCCACAGCTTGCCATGTCAAAACAGATTCCTGGGTCAATTCCTGAGTAATTTCTGTATAGGTATTCCCTTTTTTGTCCCAACTCGGTCATTTTTTGTCCCAAATTTTCAATTTTAATAATCATCACATCCATCTTCTCATGAAGCTGTTCCAATAAAGCACTTGTCTTGCAAAATGCATTCACTAGGGCTTCTTCTGTCAACATTCTTGTCCAAGGTCAAACTCTGATTCTCACGCTCTTTAATCTCTGCAGCTGGAAAATTCCCCAGCTCCACTCCTGCAACAGTTTCAAAATCTCCCTCTAGGGGAAACAATTTCTATTTGTACCCACCCTTTTAAACACAGATCCAGCAACAGAGCAGTTTCGATTTTCAGTTACTTTCCCCCCTCCTTTTTAAGTGTAAAAGGAAACAATGGAAACAATGTATTTCTCTTATTTAACTATCTGTCAACATCGTTTTATTCACAGTCAATGAACTTTCCCAAAACGTCAATCTTACTGGCAGTCTGTTCCCAGGTTCGAAACGGTGATTTATCTTTCTTCACTCTCTCTCCTGCAGGCTTAAACAATAGAATTTCCCCCCTCTTCTCCTGCTTCCAAGGGGGGTTTAGTTATTTTAACCGATGGGGATTTAATCCTTTACAAAAGACTTTCCAGGCTTTAGCTTACAACGTCTTTGCTTCACTCTATTTACAAAAGAGGAAGGCGGACTTCCTGTTTGAAACCTTCCCGTTTCGATGCCAAATTTAGAAGTTTAGAAATCCAATTTTCCGTTCTACTCACGGGTAGTTGTTTAGAGTCCAATTGTCCACAGGAAAAAGTCAGCGCTCTCCAGCAACAGCAATGCGGCTTCACTCCGTGAAAGAAGCAATTGATTCGAAGCACTGCGCCGCTCACCCCACGTTGCTCCGGATCCCCGAAACTGGGTTTCCCCACGAGTAGGGGAGGCGCAAAAGGTGCCAGCCAAATCCCACGTCCACAGGCTTCTCCCGCCTGTGGTTTTTAGTGGGTCTCCGCCTCGCCGTGGTGATCAGACCCTGATTTCCACGGAGCGGATTCCTCCCGATCAGAGGAAATCCGCCATTGCCAGAGGCGCTAACCCAGAAGTAAGGAAACGTGCATTCCATACTTAGGACTACACAGAAGAAAAGGTGTAATTGTCTTTTCCCTAGAAAATCAGGCTTTATGCTTGTTTGTCCCACACTTTGATTCCAGGTGCCTATATATTTGTGCCTATATACTGTACTTTTCTACCAGCCAAATAAACAAGGAACTGGTGCAGGAGGAAAGCGTTGATCCCAAATTACCCACAATGTAGCCCTAATTTGGATCAGAGGCTGCTGTAGTTACTTTAAAAAATAAAGAAGAATAAGGAGATGGTCTTGTGATAACTCCTCTTACATCTCAGAAACTTAGAGACTGAAATGAGACATATTTGGAGCCAGAGCCACTGGCAATTTGCAATGCAATCATAGACCTGTCTGTTGCGAAGTAACCCCATTTGAGTTCAGTGGCACCTATTATCAGTTAAGTGTAGATAGCTTTGCAGTCTTAGCCCATCTTTCTTAATAGCTTAAATCACTTTAGAGACAGGGAAACTGTACAGTCTTTGCCTTCCATGTGGTTTGGAGATAAAATTAAGTAGAAGCATGCAAAATGAATCAGATTCCATTTATTCCCCCCAAGACTGAAAAAACCCTAGAGAGATTTGTTTATCTAAAAACACGGCACTAGAAATTTGTCTAGGCAGCTTAATTTTTAATCATTTTATTAGTTGATGTGAACAAATTGCCTTTCAACTGTGCGAGTTCCCAAAGATGAGATTGTGGGTGCTATGCTTCTCCCTTGACCTCCTGATGCTTAAGGATAAGCCATTGTTTGGCTCAGTATGTCATCCAAACCTAGGCTTATGGTTTGTTTCCTCAAGAGAAGGCACCCATCTTTTTCTGCTTAGTGCAGTGTTTCCCAACCACTGTTCCGCGGCACACTAGTGTGCCGCGAGATGTTGCCTGGTGTGCCGCGGGAAAAATTAAAAAATTTGAAAGATTTTTTTTTAAAGTCAAATTTTCGATTGGGGCGCCGTCACTAGATGACCCCTGGGGTTCCCTCCCTCCCTCCCGCTCTGCGCCTCCCTCCTCCTCCTCCGGGGAGGCCCTTCCTGGCTCTCGGCCAAGGCTTGGCAGCTGCCACTCACTCACTCGCTCGCCCACCCGTCCCTCCATCCCTGCACCCGGCCTCTCCCCCTCCGTCCCTGGCGCGGGGGCTGCCGGGATCCGTAGTCCCCTCGCCCTTGGGCTCCGCGCCCGCGCGGGGTGCGCGAACTACGTTTCCCAGCGTGGCCTGGCGGGCCGGGCGTTTTGTTTGAAGCGCTCTTCTCCCGGCCATGGAATGAGCGCAGCGGCGGCGGCCGGGCGGGCAGGGGCTCTTCTGCGCAGACTCCGCGCAGACTCCGCGCAGACTCCGCGCAGCCTGCCTGCGCCCCCGCGGAGATCGGGCGGCAGGATGGAGCCCGGGGATCCCCGCGGAGGCGGAGAGGCGGAGGCGGAGGCTGCCCCCCAGGTAGGGCTGTGTCGGGAGTGGTGGTTTATTTTTGCAATGCTGCATCCGCGCCGGAGGGGACGCATCAGACCGCAGGGAGACCCCTTGGCGGGCGTGCAAGGCAATGCATGCGTGCAGGCGTTGCATGGAGTGCAGTGCAATGCAATGGCAACGCGGCGCCCTGCATGCATGCATGCAACTTCCACCGGCGCTCCGGACTTGGCAGGTGAGGGGGGTCCCCAGTGGGCGGCAGAGAGAGCCGGGAGGGTGAAGGGGAGCCGGGGGGAGCAGCGCTGCTCCCCGAGCCGAGCCCGGGGGGAAACTTCGGCGTCGTTGCGCCGGGTGTTGGAAGCGGAGGCTGGCGGGGGCCCCTCACCTGCAAAACCTGGTCGCCTCTCATATATTTCGTGCATTGCATTCATCGCCCGCTTTCTCCTCCAAGGAGCTCCCGGGGGCGCGCGTGGTTCTCCCCGTGTTATCCTCGCAACAACAGCCCTGCGAGGTGGGTCAGGCGAGTGGCCCAAGGGAGCACCCAGGGATTGTCCTGGCCAGGTGGGGTGATTTGAACCCTGCTCTCTGCCCGGTCTTCGTCCTCATTTAGCCCCCACATGTGCATGACTGTGCATGACTGAGGTTTTCCCCCCCTCATCTTGGCTATGGTGTGAGTCTGTGCTGTTAATTAATGGGGTTCTGCCTTCGGAGAAGATGAGCCAGCCCTCAAGGAGGTGATTATGTAATTTGCTAGCAATTCATGTCCCTCCCAGCGTGACGCTGCGCGCTGACGTCACGGGGCTGTAATGGTGGTGTGCCTCGAGATTTTTTTCATGAAACAAGTGTGCCTTTGCCCAAAAAAGGTTGGGAAACACTGGCTTAGTGGTACCTAACAGGACACAAGTTGAAAGCTATGCATTGTAGTTCATAGACATGTTGAAGAGGCTGGTGCCAACCCGAAATCCATCCCCAAATCCAGGCAATTCCAGATTCCTCTGGTGTTACTATTTGGAGAGGGTGTGTGAGAGAGGAACTGCAAAGACATTCACCACAAACTCCCTGGAAATCTTTACACATCTCTTGATTTAATTTTGGACAGCACCCTTTACTATGAGATCTAGCTTTCCTTTTGACTTAATTTATCATATATAACACACACACACACACACACACATGGACGTGGGTGGCGCTGTAGTCTAAACCACTGAGCCTTGGGCTTGCCGATCGGAAGGTTGGCAGTTCGAATCCCTGTGACGGGGTGCGCTCTCGTTGCTCAGTCCCAGCTCCTGCCAACCTAGGAGTTCAAAAGCACCTCAGAGTGCAAGTAGATAAATAGGTACCACTCTGGCGGGAATGTAAACGGCGTTTCCGTGTGCTGCTTTGGTTTGCCAGAAGCAGCTTAGTCATGGAAGCTGTACACTGTACGCTGGCTCCCTCGGCCAATAAAGCAAGATGAGCGCCACAACCCCAGAGTCGGTCACGACTGGACCTAATGGTCAGGGGTCCCTTTACCTTTACTATATATATATGGCAAAAGAGAGAATATTTACGGGCATTATTTCAAAGCTTTTAGCCAGGAGAATTCCTAATTCTTAGCCAAAATAAATGGGCACCTCACTTAAACAATGTTTTTTTAAAAGAACATTTTGTAACCACAAAATTACAATAACAAAATCCCCATCTCAACTGATTCACTTTTCTCCTTTCAATCTTAGTTGTCAACCTGGCATAGAAGCCAAACTTAAAATTAGCAGTGTTAAAAGAGGATCAATGTTTGGCTCTGAATATTAAGTGAATACCTACAACAAACAGTTGAGCAACTTTAATGCTGTGCCTTTATGAAGTGGGTTTTATTTAAATTCCCTGTTTAAGATACTTAGCTTTATATTTCTTTCAAGTTATACAGCAATGTAGAAAGCGTATGAGTGTTTATTCTTCCCTGTGTATATAATCTCCTTTATATTTGCAAAACATTACACACATGTAACAGTAAATATAACTCCATTATATTGTGACCTTCAAATGTCGTTGGCAGTCAGTTTTGTCCTACACTGTTGCTAGATAAACTTTGCATAAAAACACCCTGCCACCTACCTGGCTGGATGCATTGAGATTGAGATACCTGTACTGACTGGTACCGGACTGTAGGCCAAAATATATTGAGGGCATCTGCTTGACAAAGGCTATTTTATACATATGCATATAAATGGAAGGCCAGTATATAGCTAACTTTATCGTTAATTAATTTGTCCAGGTGCAGGGAATGTGTGACATACCCCCAGGTCAGAAAATCAGCAGTTTGGAAGTGCACACATGCCTCTGTGATCTTTTCTGATGAACCCAGCATTTGGGCAACAGTGTATGAGTTAAAAATATGTTTTGAATCAGGAGTGGGGAACCTCTGGTCTGTAGGCCAAACTTGACCTGGCAGGCTTCTTCACTTGGCCCATGAGACCCCTTTCCTGAAACCATGTTCAGCTGTTCCACATCTGACATCATATGGGACATTAGCTGGCAAGCAGGTAAAGATGCAGCTGCAGAAAGCAGGATTAATCCTCTAGCAGATAATTCCACAGGCAGTGTGCCACTACCAAGAAGGCCCTTGTCTTGCATCGGCACCCAGTGCGCTATGCTGGCTGGTGGGACCATGAGAAGATCTTTCCCAGATCTTAATGCTTGGGCCAGCACATGTTGGCTTTGTGTAGACAAAGCCCTACAGCTTCCGTAAATCTGTGCCGCCAATTCCCAACCCGCAGACCCACTCCGGGAGGATGCCACTGTTGGTAGTATCCAAAGCCACTGAGAGATCAAGTTGTTTTTCACCCCTCTCTCTTTCAATAAAGGTCAGGGCAACCAAAGCTGTTTCACTGCTGCAACCAGATCTGAAGACATAGCCCATAGGAAGCTGAGCCAGATCATTGATCTCACTAGCTCAGGGGTGGAGAACCTTTTGCCCTCCAGATGTTGACTCTCATCACATCTAGCGTGCATGGCCAATGGCCAGAGATGAAGTTGTGAGTTTAGTTCAGTAACATCTGGAAGACCAAATGTTTCCCACCTGTGAGCTAGCTCAGTATTGCCTACATTTGACTTGCAGCACCTTCCTGGGGCAGATATGGATTTTGGCTAACATCCGTGTATACGGCCAGTGGCGTAGCGTGGGTTCTCAGCACCTGGGGCAAGGCAAGTAATTTGCGCCCCCTAACCCGTGGATTTTAGCACTCAAGTCTCTTCCGTGCCCCCCCAGATGTTGCGCCAGGTGCAGCAGGCCCCCCTGCACCCCCCACCCTACGCCACTGCTCCCACCACAAGTCTTCAGGACAGCCATCCGAAGGCTGGCGCGGGGAGAAGGTCTCTCCGCCCCACCGCCAGGCTTCGGAGCAGCCATCCGAAGGCTGACGCGGGGAGAAGGTCTCTCCGCCCCACCGCCAAGCTTCGGAGCAGCCTTCCGAAGCCTGGCGGCAGAGGAGGTCTCTCCGCCCCACCGCCAGCCTTCGGAGGAGGTCCGAGGACAGTGGGGTTCCTGCTTCTTCGAGGAGGGCCGGCCAAACGCGCCCCCCCAAATGTTGCGCCCGGTGCGGCCGGCACCCCTGGCACCCCCCATGCTACGCCACTGTAAACGGCTTCCTGTGGGAGTGCCCTGGATGCAGAGTAAACAGGAGTACGCACACAGCCTTAATTAGAAGAGGCACCTATATTGAAACTGCACTGTTCAGCCATTAGCTATACAGCTGAGTGGGATGCAAAGGAGAGATACGAACGTGAGGTAGGCATGGACTTTGCTAAAGTGTTTTATCTCGGCGTCAGCACTGCTGCTGTAGTGAAATAAAAGCAGCCTAATTAGGCACACAATTTCCTCTAGCGTGCACGCTCTCCTGGTGCCTGATCAGGGTTCCTAATTAGTAGCACGACACCTTTCAGCTTTGGTTTATTTGACAGTAGGAATGAAGCTCAGTAACCTTATGCATTATACTCTCTAACGGACAGGGAAAGAGAGCCATCTGGTGGCAGGCTTGCCGTGATACTGATAAGTAAACTGTTCTTGTAAACAGAGTAGCATTAGGTGACATTCTCAGGAAGTGATAAGCTGTGAAATAAAACCACATAATGGATACACACGGCATATTTGGAAGCGATTCACATGGAGAAGAGATGGCATGTCCAGTGTTGTTGCTCTTAATAGCTTATAATTTCTATTTTCTGCGGATGTAGGCCACCCAATAACGCAGTAGGAGAATGCATGCAAAAGGTCCAAGTAAACTGCTTAAAGAAACTTTTGTGTGCTTTTTAATGTCCATTTATAAAAAATAAGTCTACACTTACTTCAGTCTTCGGTGCATATTTATACTAATTTATGACACTGATTCTAGCTGATTTCTTCCCAATTTTCAGAGGTGTAAATGCACCAAGGTAAATGGTGTTATAAATGATTTGGAAAATGTGGCAATTATGGTAAACAATTGCAAATGTATATGCCTATATAATTCCAAGGTTACAGACTGTGTGACAGAAAGCCAAATAACGTCTTATGTGGAAAAATCTGTGATTAGATCTCCAAACATAATTGTCTTAATCTAAAAGTAACTTGGGGGGCATGTCCTGATTTTGATATCATGCACCCCAAGAACTGCCTAGAGATGCAAAGGGGGAAAGTACTACTAGGAAAAGAAGGGAGAGCATTTTGCTACAACCATAAAAGGATCAGGTCATATGGAAAAGTTTCATCATATTAAAGTTTGGTCTGCTTCCAAACAACCTGTTTTATTAACTATTCATCCTGATTTGTTTGCACAAAGTTTGCAGGGAAGTTTGATGTTTACTATTGCATGAGCATTTTTCCCAATCTTTTTGCACAAAGTTGTTATCTGCACTGTAAGCTGTGGCTAATTCATCAATCTATTTATATACTAAAAACAGTGCTTTTTCCCTTAAAAAAATGTCTAGGGGTACTCTATTTTGACTCAAGAAAACCACCATTTTATAGTCCAAATGGCTGTTTTTCAATTCTTGCATTGTTTTGGAATGTACAAATTTGATAGACATGGCTTTAAGAGTGAAGTGAATCAAATTTCTTCCTTGTTGTTGCTGGAGACTGAATCCAGAGTTTAACTTACTTAAAGTTTAAAAGGTATTTGGGGGATTTCAGACCATGAATCTTCTTTCAGGATAACTGCTTAGACAAGCTGATGTCCATGGACTATTGCTTTTGTAGACAAATTATTCACCTCATGGCACCCACATGACATATTTTTTTAATATTTCCTTAGAAGCATCTCCCACTCTGCAGTGAAGCCCCTGAACTTAAGAAGGCACTTGGGTATTGGGTACTGAGTGTTGATCATCGTGGGAATTTCCATATTGGCTGCTCTTGAAGGAGGTAGTTCACAGGATTTTTGTTTACCATTTCCTCTCATGTTTGCTCCTGTATTTCCACCAGAAAAAGCATTCCTTTCCCTGACCCCAGTTTGTTTTCTAAATATTTGTGATTTGACACTCAATAGTCAATGCTTAAATTGTGTTAACAGTTTGAGCAGAGTCTTGAAAAATGGTAGCTTTTATTCTTGTTTTAGAACAAAATATATACAGTTACATGAACACCATAGGCAGCACACAACTTAATACCTCTGTCAGCAGAGCATGTTAGCTGTAGTGCTGAATATAGGAATACAAGAAAGAAAAGGAGTTTAATTAAACTCATGCATGACACTTTTCATTGGATTTTACTGAAAAGAAATACTTCTAGACACAAATTGGTATTTGCTGCTGTCTAGACAGAACTCACAGGATGATATGTTTAAAAATCACAGACAAGTCATTAACACACTAGTATAACCATTTTTTTTTTTTTGCTCTCACCTTTTAAGGAAGCTTGGCTCACTATCACACAAGCTACTGTATATAATGTTTAAACTCCATGTTAAAAGCTTATGGCACAGTTTCTTTTCATGTGGCTCACAATTATATATCCATAGAATGTCAAAATTTACGCAGTCCATTTCATCCATTTATACTTTCCTGTCATAGGTTGACGTTTGCTAACTTAAGGAATGGCTCTTGCATATTTCATGGAGATGAAAGTGAAGAAGTGCAATAAATATCAAAGCATATCGAGAATACAACATGAGCCAGCATTTCGTGGCCTTTAACCCAACTATTTCCCTCAGTCTCATCTGTTTGCACAAATATTCCAAAGTGATAATGGTTAAGAGACCACTGTGCAATGTATGTTTTGCTAGGAGGCACCATTCTGTAACCTCTGCAAAAAGAAGAAGCTCCCATACAATAGGCACATTCCAAAACCTGTATGCACATCTTTGTATTTCCATATAAGTTAATTTGCAAAATAGATTTCAGAGCTGTTTTGAAAGCAAACGAAAACACCATTAACTCAATGTTCTCTTATCAAACTAACCTCTGTTAGTACAGATTCTGCATTGAGTTACAAGATTATTGTAAGAATTACTATGAAGCAAATTTTGGAGAGCTATCAATACATTGAAGCAAATTCTACCCCAACTGAGAATTGGAATTACATGTGGAGGGTTTATGTTGTGCTCTTAGTCTTACTGACTATGTCACTTTCTTGCAGTTACAATTTAAGCTGGGCTGAATGATAATAACAAACAGTTCTTTCATCTAGTAGAAAATATCATGAAGTAAAAATACACTTTTTATTTTTACGGTTAGAGAATTTATTACCCCCAAAATATTTTTAATCTAAATATTTCTTAACCCTAAAGAATATTCCTTAAAATGATTACTTATCAGTGCTGTAACAGGCAGAGCTATGTTGTATTAGCATTTATCTTTCCTTAAGTCTAAAGTGCACGTTTAGATTACTTTATAGAACTCTACCTGGTATTACACAGACAAAATATGTGCTTTTAATAAAGATTTGTATCAGTACTCTCAAATATAAAAATTTATAATAATGCCTAAAATAAAACTCAATGAAGAAATATATATGATTAAAATGGAACTGGTGGGAAACAAAACGTTTATTTTTTAACATCTCCAAGCCCATTTAAACAAATGGTACATGCACTCAAAACTCCTCTAGCTATTTTAAATACTGGGTCATATTTTCCTCTGAAATAACACCTCTTTCCCTCCACTTATGGAAACTTCATGGTGAATGAGAAGCAATAGCACATTAGCTGCTATACTGAGTAGTACAACCATACAACTTTACGATATCTTGCATCTAAATGTGTACTAAGCTGACAAGAATTGAGCTGCTTTAAATTCAGGAGACTGATAATAGTGTAATATGCCTGCAACACAGGATAAATTGTAATGAAATCATTCCTCGTTCTCCCTTAACATTTTACGTGGTTATAATCTAGAAAAGAAGTGCCTCATATGAAGCTGCTTTTATGCCTGATCAAATCATTTGTCAATCAAGTCCAGTATTGTCTAGTTTGACCTATAGCAGCTCTCCAGGGTTTCCCTCAGAAATCTTTGATATCCCTTTCTGCCTGATACTTTTAAATGGAGATACCAGGGATTGGACCTTGGACCATCTGCTTGCAAAGCTTGTGGTCTTCCAATAAGCCATATCCCATCCTCCATGGCTAATATGTGACTAATGCTGTCCTGAGCATTAGTGCGCACCTCAAAGCTAAGTTTCCTTGTGCTTGTTCCAGAAAGAGTGCCTGCATGATTACCTATAACTTCACTTTCCACTCCTTCAACACTCTGATGGGAAACCTAAATATCTGCCTGCCACATACCAGCTCAGGAAGCAGGACATGCTAGTGATCAGAATAGATCAATTGGATTTCATCAATTGAAATGCATTTCCCATTGCATGGTCTTATGACCAAATTGTTCTCAAAACATCCTGTGGTACCTTCTTCCACATATTCTACAAACAATGCTCTCAGTGAGGTTTTTTTTAATGTCCTTAGGTAAAAAAAGTAGGCTCTCACCTCAACTGGTGTCTAACATAAATTTTAACACCCTAGTGGTCAATATTTGCGTTTGTGCATCTCCTGCAATGCCAGTGGTCATTGATCTCTGTCTGCCCCATTTCAAAGCACTTTTTAGGTGGGGCAGCACAGATTAAAATTGTGCCCAAAATACATTAGGTATGCTGTTCCCTTCAGGGAAGAAACTACGTAGCCACAGTAGGGAGAATCTGAGTGTGTAAACTGGATAGTGAAGTGTTTGCATATGTTCCATAAGGATATAATAATGATACTTGCCTAAGATAACTGAGCCCTTTGATCATAATTTGGGGCTGAAAAGGTCTTTCATATTTCCATATGGATGTGGACTACAAACAGTTCTTGTGTTAGTGGACTCCGTAATAAATAATAATATTTAGAGAGTGGAGTAGGAAACAGAACCCTATTCATGTGGCTAATACATGAATGAGAGGTAGAACTACTATGCTGTCCTTTATGGTGTGCATACATGTCCAGTTCTGCACCCTGAAGTTCTGAAGGTGGAATCAAGCAAACCTTAAGCAAACCCAATGTAGTTGGGAGCCCTGATCATATACAGGACCTACACAAGTACAACATATGGGGCTGAAAACACTGGAGGTAAGGCCAAATGATAGTGTTCCTATCAATGCATTAGCTGTCTCCATGGAAATACTAATGCCTGGAAGGGGTTATAGACTGAAAGAGATAAATTCCACATATCTCCACTCATGAATGTTTTGAGCTTCACATATTTCCATACGGCACATAAGAATCCATGGTTCATTTAAGACAGCATTTTGGTTCCAACAAAAGCCAGTCGGATGCTTCTATTCATGAAAGGGCTCGTCTACAGTTCCACTCGTTCCATGTCTAGAAAGCATGGGTCCAAGTGGGTTCCCACTTTCCCCGTGCTTTCAAGGCAGGGATCTGAGTGGTTTTGCTTTTGCTCTTTCATGCTAAATCGGGGGTGGGGGTGGGAATCTGTAGAAAACATGATTGCCGTTTGTTCCAATTCAGCACTTTACTCCAACCTTGTTTAGAGGTTGTGAAGTTGCATCTGATTTCAGGTTGCAAACTTCAGCCATTCTGGTGTCTCTGCCTCCTCCCTTATCCATGACTTCCAACACTAATTTCTTCTGGGTTCGTTCACAGGCAAAATAATGATCACCATGTTGCAAAACAGTGACATCAGATCAAAAGTGTTGCCCAGTTGCCTAGGCAATGCAGATACACTTCTCTGACTTTCTGTACTTTGCTGCCTGCACGACAGTGATTGAAGATAGGAAGAAATGTCCATTTGACTAGGATATGTGGGGATGCTTCATTATCTTCAGGCAATTTGCTGGAGATCTTCCAATTTTCTGGCAAATGGTTCTTATCATCATGACTGTGAGCAGCCATGAATAACAAAATTGGTGTAAATTGGATTCTCCCCCCCTGCTGGGGATTTCACACACTGAGTATGTCCTAATTCACCCCAGAATTTTGCAGTGGCTTATACTTCATCTCAGTCCCAGCCGTAGCACTATAGGGTGTATCTAACATAGAGCCTGCAGTAACCTGAATACAGGGGGAACATGTTTGCTAACTTTTGTCACTTTGCTAAAATCACTGGGGGTTTTGTAACAGTGCACTAAATCCATAAGAAGCATTAGTTTGTGTGACAGGGTCTGCAACACCATTCCTGGATTTATTTGTGTGATAGGTTGTCATATGCCTGCTGGTATTTTAGACTTAATAAAATAGGCACTAGTGGGTTGCTGGTATTTTTTGGTGGCATGAGACAACACAAAACCTTCATTTATCATTCTGCATTGTAAAGAAGTGAAATGAATTTGATGATATGCCCTTATGCCCCAGCTTTATCCCGTTACCTGCACTCTATATTCAATGAAAAAATAATTTTGTGAGTAAAAGTTAAAACTTAGTTTATAATGCTTTGTGCAGAACATTCCCCTAGGCCAGGTTAAAGGATATATCTTAGTATCACACTCATGGCTCATGAACTGGGAAATACTGGATTTTCTCTGTAGGGCTGCTTGCCTCCACTCTTTCAAACTCACCACCTTTCCCATAGAATAGTTACCTCATCCTGTTCAAATATAAACTATCTCAAGCCAATTGTATCCTCAATAGGCATGCCTAACTTTTTATGTTGAGTTACCAAAGTAGTATGGCCGCACAATCTGTGAATACTGGAAAGAAATATGAGACGGCTCCCCCCTTTTTTTCTATTCATAGCCCTAGAGTGTCTGTAGAATTCTGTTATGTTCAGAAATTGTACAAAATTCATTTGTATGAATATTTACTTAGATTTAACAACACATTTTAAATCCTTAACCTTTGTATTGATCACGCTGAAGGCAGATTCAGAAATGTATAACCGAGATGGCACAGTCTTCACAGATTGGCCACGCCACCTCAAGTTTTGCATTGGGAATCAATTGTTTGAAAGTACTTGCTCAAGAAAATATCTCCTGAGACCAATATACAACTATATTAGAGGTGTTTTTGACACAGGGCACAATTTGCATATGGTTTCCACCCACCCATACTTAAATGGATCTATTTAAATCAAAATTGCTTTTTCTTTTTTCTTTTTTCTTCTTTTTAAAGTCATCTTAGTAAATATTTCTATAACAGACACATTACAGAAATAGTTCTGTATCACATTTGTTCTTATTTAAAAATCAAAGTAAAACTTCAGCTTTGATTTTATTTTTCCTTCAAAGCAGCATGTTTTCTCTCCCCTCTCTGGTGTTCAACAATAAACTCTTGTGGTTTTTCTGTTGGCACACTTTCAGAACATATATCATTCCACTGCATTAGATATGCTGTAGAACAATTATATTCTGTCTTTGCTGATGAGAACTGTCAGAAGAAACAAAAAACAGCTTCTAGGTACAAAGTTCTATTCTATATTTTCTTTTAAGCCTATAACATAATATATAATTATTGAGAGAATTAATTTAAAGGGCTGTGCAATTCTAGAAAAAGGAAATAAAGGTAAAGGTAAAGGTACCCCTGCCCGAACGGGCCAGTCTTGACAGACTCTGGGGTTTGTGCGCCCATCTCACATCTATTGGCCGGGGGCCAGCGCTGTCCGAAGACACTTCCGGGTCACGTGGCCAGCGTGACAACGCTGCTCTGGCGAGCCAGAGCCGCACACGGAACGCCGTTTACCTTCCCGCTGGTAAGCGGTACCTATTTATCTACTTGCACCCGGGGGTGCTTTCGAACTGCTAGGTGGGCAGGCGCTGGGACCGAGCAGCGGGAGCGCACCCCGCCGCGGGGATTCGAACCGCCGACCTTTCGATCGGCAAGCCCTAGGCGCTGAGGCTTTTACCCACAGCGCCACCCGCGTCCCTAGAAAAAGGAAATAAATTTCCTTAATTTAAATACCTAGATGAAACATTGTACCAGGAGGTGTGCTACATTCTATTTCCACCATTCAGACTGTGGCCCTGCAAGCTATCCCCAATCAGGGTTTCCCAACTACGCAGAGCAGATATTGGGAAATGTGGATGGGTGGGTGGAATTGGGAGGGAAGGGAACAAGAGCAATTCCTATTTGTGCAAGTAACAGTCAGTTGCACAAGTAGAATGCCATAGTTGGCTATCCGGTATCTTTACTAAAGAATTTGACTTTCATAGGAAGGTTTTCGTTTCCCCCAATTTTGTTCTAGCACTTCTTTTGATGTTGTTCAGCACATATATATGTAAAGTCAGTTAAAATAAATGGGAGCTACATGTGATTTTCAGCATGTTTACCTGGAAGTAAGTTGAACTGATTTCAATGACACTAACTTCCTAGTGTATATTATGTGTATATTACAGAATCAAATATGCACCACTGCCCCATAATTTCAATGGCTTTAAGCATATTTAACCTCCATGGAACAAAATCCTCTCCCTTTCCAGGGCCCTGGAGGTGACAATACTCATTTGAGTGACTCAGAATATCTGACCTCACATCCTATCATGTAGAATCTATGTTACATTTTAGAATAAATACCAGAAGCAAGTGATCTGTTTACTCAACAGAAGGTCTAGCCTGCTGAGTCATACTCTCTGTACTGGTAAAGGATGTGATTAGACAGTTTCCTGCCTTGAATGCACAGAGAAATTTTGCCAAAGCATACTTTTTCTTTTTATAAAATGGCCAGCAATCAACAAACTGATTATTCCAGTGCAGAACTGAAGCCTCACCAGAAACACCAGCAGCATTTCACAGGATAAGTGGTTTGTGGATTGTGTCATTATGAAGTATTTTATGAGATTTCTCTCTTTAATGTGCAGCCTAATATATGCTCGGTGTTTATTATAAAAGACATTGGCAGTGTCTTTAAATTGAGAAAATGTGCTTCATCACTTAAAGGGAAACTTCTTTTTTTAAACAGCCCCCCCCCCCATGGCAAATCTTGACTTATAAAGTTTAAAGGAAACTTTAAAGTGGAATAGCATTTCTGTTAATATGGCACTTTGCTGCAAGAAACGTCAGAAAATACTATACCATTATGGAACGGCATCTATAAACACATTGGCAGTAGAGTTTTAATTTAGTACGTTGTGGTTTTTCTTTGCAAAAGCTGGCTACTTTTAGCTAATAAGAAGTTTAATCACTGTTGCAGCAGATACTGTAGCTTCTTCGGATTCCACTCTTCTATCCTTTTGTGACTTTGCATAGCAAGTCAAATGTGATTTTTTCCCCTCCACGCCCTTTATGAGCCAATCGGTATTTGTACCATAGTAATAGAGAACCAGAACCGTTAAGCACTGGAAACCTTAATCTTGTTTTTGGTGAATGTCCTCGTGCCGAACAATTTTGTAGATGACCCAGTAAAAAATGTTGAATATCAGAAAGGCTAGTGGGAAACAGGCTCGGGAGATGGTGTCAATTTTCTTGGCCCGATCAATGAATACCTTCCTCATGTCTTCAGAGCTTTTTGGTGCAGGTTGAACTGGATTGTTTGGTGCTTTTGGAACCACTCCATCTTTTGCTTGTATACATGGCGGCCCCATTCCATAGCCTGTAAAACTGAGCCGATTTTCTCTTGAATCTTCATCCTGTAAAAATAAACAAACAGGAAAAGTCTTCACCTGGAAATTCTAACAACTGAAATCTATAAAGACCCTTTATATCATTATTCAAAAAAATATTAAAACTATCGCTCTATATCCTCCCCGTCCACAATATAATCAGCTGCTGCAAATGCAGTAATAACAGTAGCCCAACTACTGCTGTGTTGGCTGCAATTTGATTTCTATTTGAGTCACAATTCAGTAATTCTAAAGTAAGATAAAGGGACCCCTGACCATTAGGTCCAGTCGTGGCCGACTCTGGGGCTGCGGCGCTCATCTCGCTTTACTGGCCAATGGAGCCAGTAAAGCTTCCGGGTCATGTGGCCAGCATGACTAAGCCGCTTCTGGTGAACCAGAGCAGCACATGGAAATGCCGTTTACCTTCCCGCAGGAGCGGTACCTATTTATCTACTTGCATTTTGACATGCTTTTGAACTGCTAGGTTGGCAGGAGCAGGGACTGAGCAATGGGAGCTCACCCCATCATGGGGATTCGAACCACTGACCTTCTGATTGGTAAGTCCTAGGCTCTATGGTTTAACCCACAGCGCTATCTGCATCCCTTAATTCTAAAGTACTCATTGGCTATTTCATCTATGAAGCATGTATCCTGGTTCCATCAACTCCTTCAAGCTTCTTGCATTGAATGAAATTGTCTGAATGGCGATTGTAAGCATGGCCAGTTGAACATCTTTTCTGCGATCTGGTGAATTAACATTCATCTGGACACACTAACAGAAACCCCTTCTGACCTTCCTGTCCAATGTGGGAAGTCAATTGCAGGGGTTGTGGAGCAGTATTCTCTCCTTTCTGTATTCACTAAAACAATTAAATCTACATATCTGCATAGGGCTTTTGACATCTGCCCATGTGAGAAATTTTAAAATCCAATATCTGTTCCTGCCTGTCACTGAGTATTATGTTTCTTAGGATGTTATCTTACATCTGCCTATAGATGATCTTGTTAGCTGTAGCCAGTGCTATTTTTCTAGAAAAAGAAGTGCCGGAATTCACCACAAACACCTCTCTTGTTCTGTTAAAGAACAAGGCAGTGGCACTCACCTGAGAAGTGCCAGAACTGAGTTCTGGCAAGTTTCAGCTGAAAAAAAGCCCTGGCTGTAGTTGGATAGATGGTAGCTTTCAGTTGCTTGCTGCAGTGGAGGACAGTATATAATAATCACACCTCTCATAATAACTATGTTAACTTGTGATCCTGGGCTAGAACTGGGCTGTTACCAGGACACATGTGTACAGTGGTACCTTGGGTTACGAACTTAATTCGTTCCAGAGGTCCATTCTTAATCTGAAACCGTGCTTAACCTGAGGTGCGGTTTTGATAATGGGGCCTCCCGCTGCCGCCGCGTGATTTCCGTTCTCATCCTGGGGCAAAGTTTGTAACCCGAGGTACTACTTCTGGGTTAGCGGAGTTTGTAACCCAAAGTGTTTGTCAACCAAGGTGTTTGTAACCTGAGGTACCACTGTACTTGGTTCAGATGGATACTGAATTTTGGATTGAATCAGGAAGATTCAGAGAGATTTGGGGATCTTCCAAGGCAAAGTGGGTCTCCTTTGAACTGAGCTGCTCCTGAAGCATCAAATAGACTCAGATTGTTGGTCTCTTTGAAATTTCAAGTGTCTAATGCAAAGATCTTTTTTTTTTTTTTGCATAAGGTCAGGAAGGGGACTTTAGTTTTCTTTCTGACAGATCTACCTTCCAAAGAGGGAATAACTTTTCTACATTAGGAGTGATGAAAAAGAAGGAACTGACTGTTCTCAGCTGAGCATAAATTTCCCGCAAAACCCACAAACTGCTTTTATTGACCACAAGTCCTTATCTCCTGCACCAATTAATTCTCCTGAAACGTTACTGGTTACTGATCTGCAAGCATTTCTACAACATTTGCTATTTTCATACATAACTTTGCCCAAACCACAGGAAGGTAAGTAAATCCTTTTCTTCATTTAGTTCCCCAACCCCCCAAGTGGTTTCAAAGGAACCCAATACAAAAAATGTTGCACCTTTGCTTTTGAAATCTAGCATTTTTGAAAACCTAGAAGCACCTCTTTCACATATACTGCTTTCATACCAACTATCTACAAAACAACAAAAGTTGGTGAGGGTTGTTGGACAACAACACACAACAAGCAAGCACTTTCTGGGTTACCTTTCGAGTGCTGGCTGAAAACTTTTCTATTCCACCAGGACTATGCAGGTGATTAAGAATGCACACTTCCACAATGGTTAATTGGTTAATGTCTGTTTTTAACCTTTCTATGTTTTTTATTGTATGGTTTTATGTTTTATTGCTCTAAAACACCTTGATCTAGTTTGTATGAGGTAGTGGTATATACATATATTAATAAATAAAAAATAACCTGGGAAAAGAAAAACCCCTTTTAAAACCACCCTAAAACTGTAAAGGCTGGCTTGGTAGAAACTTCCTTGTACCTGTCCTCCTTACATTTGATGGTACTCCTCCCCTGAGAAAGGGAAATGCCACCTTGCCAATGGAGTGGAAACAACTCCATCAGAAGCCCCTCTGGTTGGCTGCTGGAAGGCTCCACTGGCTGGAAGCACTGGCAGAGGAACAGGGGTGCAGAGGGAGCAGACCGCCCCCGGCACCACTATTATGGTAGGGTGCCATCGCAGCGCCGCCCCCCATGCGTGCAGTGCACCCCTGAGCACCGGGTGCCACACCCCCACAGGTGGCACGTCGCACCCCCAAAATGTGTGTAATGTCCCCGCAGGCGGTGTGCCACACCCCCAGGATGTGCGCCATGGCCCCAGGGCACCATCACGCCCCCGCCTGCTCTCCGCCCCCAGTAGTGGAGCATGCAGCTTCGTCACTGGCTGGAAGGCTTTGCTGGCAAGACTTCCCAAGAACAGGATGTGAACATAGCTAGGTATCAGTGTGTGTGTGTGTGGAGTTTCTGAATCATCTTTTCCTGTGTTTTCTTCCTCCCCTTTTGAGCTAGAGACAGCCTGCATGCAGCAGAGCAACTGTTGGCAGTCTGAGGGTGGGCCTCAAAACCAGAAGATTCCTGACTTTAGTACTGCTCAGTACTGGACTGACAGATTAACTCTGCCAAGATAATGTCACGTGAAGATTTTTGCCATGGCATTTTAGTATGTTGAATATTCCATTTCAAGGCACTCCCTCGTGTGGTGAGATGTGGTGCTTTGCCCTCCAAGGGAACATTGTTTAAGAAAAAAACCCTGTGCCCAGTGTGTAAAATACTAGTTTCCTCAACATGAAACCATATTCACACAAAATGAGATTGAAAGAGTTACCTGTTGGTAACCTTTTCACATTAAAAGGTGATGTGTGATTATGCCAAATGATGGGTAAAGGTTGTAATTAAAATTATTAAATCATTAATTGATTTTAAAGGGTCTTAAAAACAAAAGAAGGCAATACACAATTATTTTATCAAGAAAGACAGATGCATTATTTCCATAGAGTACCTTCTAGAGGAAACATGACACAGAGTTCCATGACAAGGGATTATTGTTTCTAGGAGACTTCTACGCTCCTAAATTTCTCTAGACTATGTACTTAGTTTGCAGATGAGCTTGATTAAAAATGTTCAGTGCGAAATAGTGAAATCAGTGCAACAATAAGAGGAAATTGCTTTCAAAGCCTGCAGGTGTATCCAGAAAAACTCACAAACAGGATGAACTGAAAACATTGACTGGTATCCAAAGAGAGCTCTTTTCAACAAGAAAGTCTACATTGGTTTTCCTGCAGGTATGGCTGCCTCCCTACTCCGATAAACAAAAATAAATGAAATTTGAACACAACAAGGAAATAAATAAGCTGTGGATTGCTAACAAATGAAGAATAACAAAGATACAAAATGAAAATAGGACATGAATGATATGACATGATTCAAAATTTTTTAAAAAATGTTTTTACTTCAAATACTGTGAAATATAACTTCTTCATTATAGTTAATCCTAGGCAATTATATATAAAGCTTGATATACATGGTCAGCAAATGTCAGGCATGTAGATTCTACTAATATGGAACCCATTTTAAACCCCTAGCAATGTATTATATTATATTATCATTTCACCCTGTCTCTGTATCCTGCATCATTCAACGGAATGAAGTCACATTCAATATATATTTTTTCCATATTATTCATAATTCAACATTCTCTTATTGCCTGCAAATAATGCAATTGCAATCGTTTTACTATTACTAACATTGTGCTGCCACAGTATGGTCACACCTGTCTGCCATTTTTGGGGACTTAGAGATGAATTGAACTACCAGACTCTTTTCTAGAAACGTTTTGGGGAAATTTAATCCCACCCAAATTAGATTTTGGATTTGTAGTGGCATCTGGTAAAATGACAGGATGATTTCTAAATGGCTGTCAAATGGCTGCTAGATCTTGCCACACATATGTGGTAGCCTTTCATATGGCACATGGCCATGAAGGCCAACAACACTCTCAGGCTATACCTATTGATGGAGATGCCCACAATCAGTTGTAGCACGCTGAGAATATTCTGAAGCTAGTATTACCTCTCTCTCTCTCTCTCTCTCTCTCTCTCTCTCTCTCTCTCTCACACACACACACACACACACACACACACACACTCATGTGAACTGGGCCTTTCTCAGATAAAAATAATAATCTGATTAATTTTTATAGCAAGAGGACCTAGTTATACATACCACTTAGAAACATTTACAAATATTCAATCCATCACCTCTCGACACCACGTCTTTTTGAATTGTTGTGATATTAAAGATTGTACCTGATTTCTGCTGCACTGTCTCCTGTTCTCCTTGACTGACCAAAACTATAAGGTCTCACATACCACAGATGTACTTTATACCAGGCCCCTTAAGCTTACTCTGGTGCAGGGCCCTTATGAAGTATCCACTTGAGAACATTTAAGATTATGGAATGCACCTGCCACTCAGTTGCATGGTTGAATCGTTGAAGCTTCCAGAACCTACCCCACCATCTCCAGTAGCTTTTGAGAAATGCATATGCTTCTTTACAAAGACACAGTAGGAGTGAAGCAGACAATATTAGATCATTTCACAATGGTCATGTGCGAAGCATATTCATGCTCCTTTCAAAGAAGTAGATTTGGAGCTGCCTTGGTAAATGGTGAGAGGTTGCTTCTTCTGGACCCTGGGCACAAGGGGCACCCTATCACTGACTTATTTGCTTATCTACTGAAGGTCTCTCAGATCCTGGCAGTGCTTTAACATTGCATCAGTATGGGAAACCTTAATTGTTTCTTAATATTTATATTGTTTTTGCAGAAGTATTTAGGTGTACCATATTTAGATGTATTAATTTCTAAACCATGTTTTGAGGAGAAAGAAAATCAGATGTGAATTCTATGTTACGAGCTCCAAATTAGCCACCACAAATTTTATTTCCATGATGAAGGGAGGCTGAACCTCTCTAGTAACAATATGTATCATCACACAGAAGTAGTAATGGAAGTTCACAGAGTCCACATGGAAAGACATTAGTTCAGACAAATGGACTGGGCCTTTGTTAATGACTGGGTAGCATGTTAGGACAAATGGGACATCTTCTTCATAGTTTACCCTTAAATTTATATTGTAGATTTGAGGCAAAGTCCCGTCTATGAATTCTGTACTTCTCAAGCCATTGCTACGCCGCAATGATTCATTGATTTCATTTCCATCAAGCACTCCCTCATAAAACTTTCATCAAAATGGAAGGCAGACCACAAAGACAACAAAAGAAAATAAAAGGGAAAAAAGGAAATGATTATTAGTGAAAAAACATATAATCAACCTAGTCTACAAGTAGTATGGCATTTAGAACTTGGGTTAAAATTTTGAAGAAAAGTTGAAAAGTAAATAAAGACTAGTAAAATGTAGCCTTAGATGTAACACTATATTTTCTTCAACACAAGCACAAAATTAGTATGCATGCTTGCGTCTTTTAAAGTGGAAATGCCAACAAGCAAAGCAATATCCATATGTATCATTTATTTATGATAAACCTCCAACTTACTCTCTGCAACCCCTGTAAGTGCTTTTTAAAGGGCAAAATGGGTGTGAATTTTAGATGTATTCATCCTAAATATCTTTAGATCCAGTTCATGAATTTAGTGATACTGATTCATGCAAAGGCAAAACCCCAACTTGCACAGATGACTGCAGAATCTTCAAAATATAAGTATACAATTTCCCAACACCTCTTCCAAAGGTTTCCAGTTGCAATCACTATTTTTTTAATCAGCTGCTGTACGTTTTCCACGCTTGCATTACTGATACCCCTCATAGATGTGATGTTCTCTCTTCTCAAAAATATTTCAGAAGGTACAGCTCCCCATCATTATGTGGGGAGCCCACTTTGTGCAATGCCCATGTGACATGATGGGAGGGAGCCCCACTTCCTCCCCCTCAGAACCTTCCTTGAGGTCCAGGCCTATCCTGCTCATAGAAGCCAATTGGAAGTCCAGAGGGTGGAGCTGGGCAAGCAGATCTGAAGGATAACCTGTTTCCACAGGCCTGTTCCTAGATTATAAATTTGGGTATGGACAATAGGCATGGCACTTATATTGTTGTCATGTTTCCTACCCACCTTCTTTCAGATAATGGGCATCGTTGCTATGGGCTTTGGTTCATCACTGGTTAATAGGCCTAGGAAGGAATGTTACTTGCAGCTGCAATTGACCAAGAAGCTGTGATTGATATATATATATATATATATATATATATATATATATATATATATATATATGCAGGTTTTGGTGTCTTCGGGTGTCTTCCCGTGTAAGAGTCGGGGTGTCTGTGCGACGTTTCGACGAGGTCTCACTCGTCATCTTCAGGCTGGTGCTTTCGGCTTCTTGTTACTGGAACAGACACCCCGACTCTTACACGGGAAGACACCCGAAGACACCAAAACCTGCATTCCTGTACCCGTGAAAATCTACGAAAGCATATATATATATGTGCTTTCGTAGATTTTCACGGGTACAGGAATGCAGGTTTTGGTGTCTTCGGGTGTCTTCCCGTGTAAGAGTCGGGGTGTCTGGGCGACGTTTCGACGAGGTCTCACTCGTCATCTTCAGGCTGGTGCTTTCGGCTTCTTGTTACTGGAACAGAGCAGAATCTGGTGTTTGAGTTCCTATAAATACTGTTGAGGGGTGTGGTGTATAGCCTCCAACGTTCTGGGCAGAGAGGAAGTTCCTAGATTAGTGTGCCTTTTCTTCTTTTGTTCCTTAATTACTTGAGGGATATCTTGAGTGATTTCATGAGTGATATTCTGAATACCACTGGGTGGGTCATTAAGTGTAGATTAGTTGCTAAAGCTTTCGTGTCTTGACCTCTTGAGCTTGTGAAGAGTTTTTCTGAGAAGATGGCTGTGCTGCATTTAGTTGTGCTCTGGCTTGGCTTCGTGTATAGGGGCGAGCTGTGATTTTGTGCCTTGTGCCCGCCAGATCTGTGTAGGGATTGCAGGGGGGTGCAGCATCCGGAGGTGCCACTATAGTTTGGCTACTGGATGGAGTCTGTAATATGTCTGTGGAGAGGGTCTGGTGTGGTTGATTGGTGACGGTGTTCTGTGTGCCTCTGGTTCTGGTGTCGGTTTTTGTGGGGAGGGCTAATTTCCAGATGTCTGGTAGGCGGGACGTGTCGTCACGCTTGTTCATGTTGTGAGGGTGTTTCTCTATCTCGATGGCTTCCATGATTATTCCATGATCCAAAAAGAAACACCCCCCAAAAACCAAGACACAGAAGAAAACAATGGCATGGCCCTCCTTCCTTATATCAAGGGCACTACAGACAAAATTAGCAAAATCCTCCATAAACACAATATCAAAACAGCCTTCTGCACCAACCAAAAAATAGCCAATATCCTCAGAAACCCAAAAGACAAAATCCAGCTGGAAAACCAAGGGGTCTATGAAATACCCTGCAAAGTCTGCCCAGCCACGTACATTGGACAAACAAACAGACGAATAAATGCACGTATCGCAGAACACAAGAATGCCGTCAAAAAAGAAGAAAAAACTTCCTCTCTTTTCCAACACATGAAAGAAACAGGACACGAAATTAATTTTGCAGATTCCAAATTGCTCTTTAACATGGAACATCACCACAAGAGAATAATCATGGAAGCCATCGAGATAGAGAAACACCCTCACAACATGAACAAGCGTGACGACACGTCCCGCCTACCAGACATCTGGAAATTAGCCCTCCCCACAAAAACCGACACCAGAACCAGAGGCACACAGAACACCGTCACCAATCAACCACACCAGACCCAAACCCAGACCCTCTCCACAGACATATTACAGACTCCATCCAGTAGCCAAACTATAGTGGCACCTCCGGATGCTGCACCCCCCTGCAATCCCTACACAGATCTGGCGGGCACAAGGCACAAAATCACAGCTCGCCCCTATACACGAAGCCAAGCCAGAGCACAACTAAATGCAGCACAGCCATCTTCTCAGAAAAACTCTTCACAAGCTCAAGAGGTCAAGACACGAAAGCTTTAGCAACTAATCTACACTTAATGACCCACCCAGTGGTATTCAGAATATCACTCATGAAATCACTCAAGATATCCCTCAAGTAATTAAGGAACAAAAGAAGAAAAGGCACACTAATCTAGGAACTTCCTCTCTGCCCAGAACGTTGGAGGCTATACACCACACCCCTCAACAGTATTTATAGGAACTCAAACACCAGATTCTGCTCTGTTCCAGTAACAAGAAGCCGAAAGCACCAGCCTGAAGATGACGAGTGAGACCTCGTCGAAACGTCGCCCAGACACCCCGACTCTTACACGGGAAGACACCCGAAGACACCAAAACCTGCATATATATATATATATATATATATATATATATATATATATATATATATATGTTTCTTGTCAAAACATTTATTTGGTTGGGATTCATAACATATTGAAAGGGGGACCCACCTCATAAGGGGTCTTGGGAGTGTCTCACTACAGCATCAGAATATGCTTGAGGGGCTGAGCTGCCCCACATCCAGGCTTCTGAGGGGTCTATGGTTTGCCCACCATTTGGACTAGGGGAGACATAGGACAGCAGCTGTTGTCTGCTTGTTTTGTTAGGATACTTGCCTATACTATGTCAAAAGCTGTGGCAAGTTCCAATCCACATCAGTTTTCCCGTGCGTGTGCCGTGCCTGTAGAACATGCCATAAAGTGTGAGGGCCACAATCTCTCTCTTTGCTGTAATAATGTTTTCAGCAGGTAGTGCGCAAACCTGTCCATGCATTTACTTAAGTCTGTAGCATTAGCTTCTGAGTATTCTAGACAGAGCAGCTGAAGTCAATTTGCAACTGCAGCTCAATCCTGGAACTATCTGGTGCAGATTTCAAGGTTAAGCATCAATTGACTTTTCAATATCTAATATTCAGTGCTCATCCAAAAGTATCTGATCTTTGACATGTGATATTTTATATGCATCAGTATGCAGTGTTCGACACATTGTCTATCAGGACTGCTGGTTTACCATATTTCCCCACATATTCTTTCTCATTGAGCAATATTTGATACTTGGAATTTGATGGCACTTGATACCCATCATTATTAAATGATCTGTTATTTAATAATCTGCACATAATACAGAATTTACTATTTAACATTTACTGGTAGTTTTTTGCTAGTTCTTGTGTTAGTTGGAAGCTGTAAGTGGCTATTTGCTCGGCTGCCTATAGCAGGAATAATCTCCAGACAAGTGGTCAGGATTTTAGTTTAAAAAACAAAAGAATAAGAAGATAATTGTCGGCATTTGTGGATGGTGGGTGTCCCCCCCCCCGCCCTTAAGGCCTAATTTCTCATGTGGGCATTTTTTCAACTAGAAGCTCTCCGAAGCTGGTGTTGTTTTGGGAAAAGGTCAAGCCACTTGTTTTCTCCCTCAATTATATAGCTCACTAGGAAAAATAAGTAACACCAAAAGCATGTTTGAATGACATAAATTGAAGTGATACATGGAGTGATTCCATTAAATGAATGCTTGACGAGAATAATAAAAAAAGGGAAACCTAAATGGAATCTCACAAAATATTTATGTGTCAGTGGTTGGCTGATCACAACTTCGCTCCAAGAACTAATAGGAGGAACTGTGGAAGGGTTGAAAAGGGGGGGGGGAGTATTTTCTACATCTTGTCCTAGAACAGAGACTGGTCCAACACTGTAGCTCTGATCATTTCACTTTTTCAGTCTACTACAGTTTGTTGACCTGGATATTCAACCAGAAACCTCTAACCAGAAGACTGTTTCAGCACTAATTCCTGCAGTCTCAAAACGTTGTGTGTGTGATGAGAGACTGTGCTCCTATGCATTTCCCATTGCATATAGATTGTAAGGAAGGTGGGACATACACATCTACATCCATATAAACACAGGTTTGACTGCAAAAAGAATCCTTCCAAAAAGTGGAAGAATTATGGAAATCAAATGTACCTCTGTGCAAATATACATACCGGTATTTGTTCCATGCTGTATCATGCATACAGCATTTGCAGTCTACAGATTATATGAACAGAGCATTATTCAGCAAAGCAAAGGAGGGGAATTTAGCTAACAATGGTTCTCCAACCAGGAAGGAATGTAACAATTAAATGTCAATAATCATCTCACCAAGGGACAATCCAACCAATCATTCATTCTCAATTCTTGAATGTTGAAGTCAGATTCCAAAATCATTAACAGGTTTCTAGATCATTGGCCTGATAGTGTATAAAATAGCTATCCATATGTGAGAAACTCTGAGTGGATGGCATATGATTATTGAATAGCAGTTTCATTATTCTGACCACATTCCCATATAGTATTTAATATTGCTATGTCAGAAATGGAATACAGTGGTACCTTGGTTCTCAAACTTAATCCATTCTGGGAGTCTGTTCGACTCCCAAAACTGTTCGAAAACCAAGGCATGGCTACCGATTGGCTGCAGGAGCTTCCTGTACTTAAGCGGAAGCCGTGTTGGATGTTCGGCTTCCGAAAAATGTTCACAAACCAGAGGATTTACTTCCAGGTTTGCGACATTCGGGAGCCAATTTGTTTGGCAACTAAGCCGTTCGAGAACCAAGGTACGACTGTACTGTGTTAAGCAGCACATTTCTTTGATCAGTTTACACAGCATGCTTCTGATGTTCATGAAAGAAAATAAATGTAGAACGCAACATGGTTGTATCCAACTAAGTCATATTCATAGTAGACCCCATGAAATCAATGGACTTAAATGAATTAATACCAAAAAAACCCAATGGATTGACAATGAGTAAGCCTTAGTTGGATAGAGCCCTATGGGAAATTTTTATTTCTTGATCTCTGCTCATTTCCTGGTTAGATAAAATCCAACTGGCCAAGTTTTTTTCTTTTTTCTTTTAACCTGACTGCAGATTAAAAAGAAAAAGAAAATTAAAAGTCCTAAACTAGAAAACTAGTGACTGTTTAACCACTGTCAGATGGATAAAAAATTAGAAACTAAGCTGTATAATTATCTGAGATCAAAAGGGAGAAGCAAAGTAGGATATTGCAGGTTGTTAATGAAATCCAATTACATGTTCTAATTTACCAATGAGAAAATCCATTCCTCTTACAAACTGAAATGGAACCAACTATTTGCCCGTGTTCACTAAAATTCATTTTTGTTCCATAGGGGCTTCAGCATGATACAGATTCTCACTTCTGCAGATTCTATCACATTATAATCTGGATGATTGGAGCTCATCTGCTAGCAATGTTAAATACTTCTAAGTTCTAGGTCACCTCCAACTGCATAAGCCTATAAAACATCTGTGCATATGTGTATGTGTTTAAATTTGTGTTGCATTTGATACCAAGAAGAATATTGGAGTTAACTCATTGTCCCATGAATACCAGTCATTTTATAATATGATAAAACATTTTAAGATTTGTCAAGACTCAGTGTCGTGTGACTGAATTTTATTCCTGCCTTTATCTGGGAATAAAGATGAATGTCAGCTTTGAAACAGGAGGACTTTACAGCCCAGCCCTCAATGAGAGTTACATTAGTCACCACCCATAAGGAGCTGTTGGGTTATGGGATCACATTGGCACTCTTCTTGTCCTAGGATACTCATTTGCATCTATTTTTATTGGTGCAAAAAAGAAATGCAAATGTATTACAACTTATACAATGGTTGATGTCTATTAAGTTGTGTGTGGGGTGAGTGTTAAACATCTTGCATTGTTTTGTTCCACTTACAACATCTAGAGTGCTTTACTTTGAGCATGCCACCAGCCTGGTGCTCACATGTGTCATGGCACCCACAAAGTCTTCTAGTGGTGCTACACACTGAGTTTCGTTTTCCTTCCTTCCTTCCTTCCTTCCTTCCTTCCTTCCTTCCTTCCTTCCTTCCTTCCTTCCTTCCTTCCCTCCTTCCTTCCTTCCTAGAACGCTTCTAGCCTTCCCAGAGATGAAGTTATGGGAAGGCACCTTATAAGCAATTTATGTGAAATGAGAGTGGTATGGTTAGCTTACATTTTCCCTCCAGTACTGAGGAATGCTCCCTGTTGTTGTTAGACGGGACTAGCACCAGTTTGTGTGTGAACGCCATAATCAGGACCAGCAGGACACAGCTGACTTCCCATGGTAAGCACAGAGTTGTTAGGGTGGTTGTCTCTCTAATTTTGTATTACGCCATGCTCTTTGTGGCAGACATTTTGTTTTATGCCATTCCCCCTCCACGGCAACCATTCTGTGACAGGCACCCCCAGCAAATTCAAAATGTGCCCACTAGTAAAAACATGATTGGAGACCCCTGATGTAGAGAATGTGATATGGATTTGTGGTGGCCGTCTGCATCCATATATTATTTCCTGCTGCAGTTTCCAGCCCCTTCTTGTTCTCCAGAGGATCAGTCATAGGTGTCCTTCCTTCCTATGATGCAACTATGTCCTCAGGGTCCTTGTACCCCTGCTCACATTCCTAACCCCTTGGCTATTTTGTGGGCTCATCTTCAACTTGCTGCACTGTAAGTGTGGAATTGAACTGTTAAATACATGCAACATCTAATTCCCTCTCTTGCCACTCCCCAATACAAAAGTACCAAAAACAAGTCTTATATAAGTAAGTAGATTAAACAAATGTGAATACATCTATCAAGGTCTTCCATTGAACCATAGTAGGAAATTATTTTAACACATTTCAAACCATCAGTTTCCATCGTGAAGGGGCAATCTGCTAGTATTCTCAGAGGGTGAAATTAAACTCTGTGCAGCAAGCTTCCACGAGGCTCTTGTCCCACTTAAATCCCTTTTTAATCCTTTCTCTGAAGGTTTCAGCGGGATTTGTGAATTACACAGGCCTTGTGCTGACCTTAGGCAGACAGAATGTTATCCTGTGTTAACATGTTACTTGTACAGCCACTCCTAAGACACTGTACCATTGTTACAAAGCAGACAGCCCTTTCTGCTGCCTGTATTTCTTTAACCTATGGCTGTCATATTTACCTTGTTCTTCTTCCTCTTTCGGTGGAATCTCAAAAGTTCTTTATGCTGCCTTGACACAAAGTTTACAGCTGCATATTCCAGAAGTGCCGAGAATACAAAAAGCAGGCATACAGCCATCCAGATGTCAATAGCCTTGACGTACGAGACCTATAGATAGCACAGAGTATAAGACTGCTCGTATTAGAAATACAGATGGGAAGTGCAGTGTCTCCTAATGTCAAGGAAAGAGAAATGTGTTTCCCCAAGCCCAGAGAGAAAGCTAGTTTTACGGGGGGAAAGGGCAAAGGCCAAATCTATATTTCCCATAAAAGTAACATTTCCTGAACACTTCACACTAAAAGCACTATCCTAAGATTTCCTGTGCCATTACATATAAATATATAGGGTGAAACCTACCAGCTATTGTGCTAATACAGCATTGCAAATCATTATTCTTTCTTCTTTGGCAATCATTTGTAGCTGAGTAAGATTGTCTTCCATAAACACGGTTTTAACAGTGAGTCTGTAAGAGACTATGGAGGACGATTCTGGAGCCACACGTCCTTCCACAATGGGGACATTGGTTTCTGGGCAGGAGTTGAACATGGTGTGGATTTGCCAAGAGTGCCTTTCTCTTAGCACGTTTCTCCCTAGCGTCCTGAGTTCGAATGTCTTCAAAACCCATGACACCTTTGGTAAAGGTTGTTTTCCAATTGGAGCGCTCACAGGCCAGTGTTTCCCAATTGTTGGTGTGGAAGGAACAAAACCCCAGCCCAAATGCTCACAATCTCGCTCACTGAATATTTTTGAATCTACAAAAATGTCTTATTATTCTAGATAGGACTATGTCTTTGAGCTCCATATGTCCCCACATGGTCATATGGTTCCCATCCCCAGCTTAGATGGGTAGAGTTCCACAAATTAAATTATTTTAGGATTTAAGCTGGTGGTAAGATCCAGTGATGCCAGCTGCTTTTGGAATGGACTTCTGCTCATGTAACAGCACTTGCCCTTCTCTTTCCGCTGCATCCACCTATCCTTGAAATCTACATTGTGGGGTTGGGGAACCCACTGTGGAAAATGAGGGGGGCAGGGTTGCAGGAAGAACAAGAGGAGAGTCGTATTGCATCCATTTCCACAACACTGACACATACTAAAATCAAGAGCAGATGAGCTCAGATCAGGCATTTAGCTTTTTAAAGTTGTTTGCCTGAATAGGAAAGTGAAAATTATGTGTATTTTGTTTCTAAGATCATGCTCTTTACAAGGAGTTTTTTTATAAAGAAATATTTCTTAAAACAAATTTTAAGTGCTAGTGAAGAATAGATCAGTTCTCTTTAGATGTTTAATCAGATTTGATGAAAATATTCACTGTAAGCCAAAAAGGAGCTGATTCACTTTGTTAAAGCATCTATAACTTTTTTTTTGGGGGGGGCATATGTTTAAACTACAAAATAGTACATTCCAGCTATTCAAAACAGTCAGAACTTTAGCTTTGGATCAAAAAGTCTTTGGAGCTAGAAAGAAATATTTTAACTTTTCTCTTATGAATAGCTGGGATGTAGTATATATCTAGAAGCATTTGGAACCATTTAAAGAAGCAGCAAATATTCCACTTTTAGGTCTGAACACAGTATTTTAGCCCTCACCACATCCATTATGACAAAAGAAATTAAGCTACACAGCCAAGTGGACTATTTCTTTTCTTCAGAGACACTGGCCAATTCTTTCTCAGAACTGAACATCTAGTAGTAAAAGTTTCAAACAGTACAACACTTCAGAGCACTTTTTAGTTTCAGTTATATTGATGTACTGTTCTGTTGAAGTCAGCATCAGGGTTTCTTCAAAGTGAAAGGAAACGGAATTTGACCTTGAAACAGTAAATCAAATAACAGAGATCTCACACTAGTGATGCTTTATGTCTGCCATCACCTTGTGAACTACAGGGAATTGTAAGACCTGTATGTACAAATCAGGGTGTTGTAACTGCCAAAAATGTGTTCAGGAAAAAAATAAATAAAGCTACTACTTACAACTATATTCACTATTTTATGGCAATGGGTATCAAGTGGCTATTGCACAAGAGAGTTGCAATACTACTTCTGAGCAGCAGGTTTTGTAATCATAGATTTATTATCATACCTAGCTTAGTCGTTCAAGTGCAGCTATATAGAGAGTTACACATATAATTGAAATAAAGGCTGAAGTGCACTACACAAATGGTTTAGCTTTAATCCCCAAAACTTGCCCCTATTAAAAGATCTTTCAAGGTTTATGAAGGTACACTAGCCACCCCCATCCAGATTCTGCTGAAAACACACTTTCTCTTCAATTATAATGTTTGCAAGTATCAGTAGCATGAGATACCCCATGATTTGTGAATCCACCCACACTGGATTCTTGGTGGTATCTGGAGAAAGCACAAAACTTACAAGATGATGGGCTAAGACAACAATGAGCATTTACAAAGATTATGACCAGGAACTGGTATTGTTTGCCTCAGGGAAGCTATTCTTGGTAGCACCATCATGGCAACTGCAGCTTCAGCTCTAGCCCTCAGCTTGGATCTCAGCAAATCTCTGGACAGTTCCACATGTGTGGGTCTAATATAACTGCCTGTCTTAAGTACTTTTGCTTCCAAAAGTAGTTGTCACCAGAAAGCACTGTTAACTGACCCTAAGAGATCCTGAGGGAATGTGGCACAAAAGGAAGTAGATCTCCCCAGGGCTAAGATCCAAGATGTAAATGAACGACTGCAAGGAATCATAAAACCCACTGACAAATACCCCTTCCTCTTGGTTCATGTGGGAACCAATGACACTGCAAGCAATAGCCTCCAGAAGATCAAGAGACTACGAGGCTCTGGGCAGGAAATTGAAGCAATTAAATGCACAAATTGTCATCTCATCTGTCCTCCCAGTTGAACGACGTGGCCCAGGGAGAGAGGGAAAAATAGTGGAAGTGAACAGCTGGCTTCGCAAATGGTGTAAACAGGAACGGTTTAGATTCTTAGATCACGGACTGCAGTTTCTTGAAGATGGACTTCTGGCAAGCGATGGGCTGCACCTCACAACGGTTGGGGGGAATGTTTTTGCCAAAAATCTCAGAAACCTCATCAGGAGGGCTTTAAACTGACTAATGTGGGGGAGGGAGACAGTGCTCCTGAAGGTAGGAGTCTATCAATTGATGAAGATGATCATCCAAATGTCATAGACCAAATGGAGCAAACAGCACGCAGACCTAGTAGTGGGAGGAAAAAATCCTTAAATAAGAGACACAGGGGAATGATTAATGGACTTCAATGTTTGTACACTAATGCGCAAAGCATGGGAAATAAACAAGATGAGCTTGAGCTCTTGGTACAGCAAACTAAATATGACATAATAGGCATCACTGAAACCTGGTGGGATAAGTCCCACGATTGGAATGTAATAATGGAGGGATACAATCTATTTCAGAGAAACAGACCAGACAAGAAAGGAGGAGGAGTGGTGTTATATGTCAGGGATATGTATACCTGTGAAGAGATCCAAGATTTAGAACCTCAAAGCCAAAGTGAGAGCATTTGGGTCAAAATTAAGGGAGAGAAGAATAACAGTGACCTCATTGTGGGAGTTTACTATAGATCCCCAAGCCAAACGGAGGGCATAGATGATGCCTTCCTGGAACAGATGGCCAAGCATGCAAAAGGAAGGGAGATAGTAGTAATGGGGGACTTCAATTACCCAGATATTTGTTGGATGTCAAACTCAGCCAAGAGCATAAGGTCAAACAGATTCCTCACTGGCCTTGCAGACAACTTCATTGTCCAGAAAGTGGGAGAAGCAACAAGAGGAACAGCCATTTTAGATCTGGTCCTAACCATTGTTGACGACCTGGTTAGTGGGGTAGAAGTGGAAGGATCAATAGGCACGAGTGATCATGCTCTTCTGAAGTTTACTATACAGCGGAAAGGAGCAGCCAAGCATACTAGGACTCAATTTCTTGACTTTAAGAAAGCCGACTTCATAAAACTTAGGGAAGTACTGGGTGAGATCCCATGGACAGTAATACTAAAAGGAAAGGGAGTTCATGATGGCTGGGAGTTTGTTAAGAGGGAGATAGTAAAAGCACAACGTCAGGCAATACCAATGAGACAGAAACATGGAAGGTGCCTAAAGAAGCCAGGGTGGCTATCTAAAGAACTTTTAACTGAGTTAAGATTAAAAAAGGATGTGTACAAAAAATGGAAAAGGGGGGAAACCACCAAAGAGGAATTCAAACAAATAGCCAGCACGTGTAGACACAAAGTCAGAAAAGCTAAAGCACAGAATGAACTCAGGGTTGCTAGAGAGGTTAAAAGCAACAAAAAAGGCTTTTATGGGTATGTTCGTAGCAAAAGGAAGAACAAAGAAACAGTGGGGTCACTCAGAGGAGAAGATGGTGAAATGCAAACAGGGGACACAGAAAGGGCTGAACTCCTCAATGCCTTCTTTGCCTTAGTCTTCTCCAATAAAGAAAACAATGCCCGACCTGAAGAATTTGGAGCAAATGATTCAGCAGAGGAAACACAGCCCAGAATAACTAAGGAGATAGTACAAGAATACTTGGCTAGTTTAGATGTATTCAATTCTCCAGGGCCAGATGAACTGCATCCAAGAGTATTAAAAGAACTGGCAGATGTGATCTCAGAACCACTGGCAGTCATCTTTGAGAATTCCTGGAGAACAGGGGAAGTCCCGGCAGACTGGAGGAGGGCAAATGTTGTCCCTATTTTCAAAAAGGGGAAAAGAGAGGACCCAAATAATTACCGCCCAGTCAGTCTGACATCAATACCAGGGAAGATTCTGGAGCAGATCATTAAGCAAACAGTCTGTGAGACCTAGAAAGGAATGCTGTGATCACCAATAGTCAGCATGGATTTCTGAAAAATAAGTCATGTCAGACTAACCTGATCTCATTTTTTGACAGAATTACAAGCCTGGTAGATGAAGGGAACGCAGTAGATGTAGCCTACCTTGATTTCAGCAAGGCATTTGACAAGGTGCCCCATGATCTTCTTGTAAAGAAGCTGGTAAAATGCGGTCTTGACTATGCTACCACTCAGTGGATTTGTAACTGGCTGACTGACCGAACCCAAAGGGTGCTCATCAATGGTTCCTCTTCATCCTGGAGAAGAGTGACTAGTGGGGTGCCACAGGGTTCTGTCTTGGGCCCGGTCTTATTCAACATCTTTATCAACGACTTGGATGATGGACTCAAGGGCATCCTGATCAAATTTGCAGATGACACCAAACTGGGAGGGGTGGCTAACGCCCCAGAGGACAGGATCACACATCAAAACGACCTTGGCAGATTAGAGAACTGGGCAAAAACAAACAAGATGAATTTTAACAGGGAGAAATGTAAAGTATTGCACTTGGGCAAAAAAAATGAGAGGCACAGATACAAGATGGGTGACACCTGGCTTGAGAGCAGTACATGTGAAAAGGATCTAGGAGTCTTGGTTGACCACAAACTTGACATGAGCCAACAGTGTGACGCGGCAGCTAAAAAAGTCAATGCAATTCTGGGCTGCATCAATAGGAGTATAGCATCTAGATCAAGGGAAGTAATAGTGCCACTGTATTCTGCTCTGGTCAGACCTCACTTGGAGTACTGTGTCCAGTTCTGGGCACCACAGTTCAAGAAGGACACTGACAAACTGGAACGTGTCCAGAGGAGGGCAACCAAAATGGCCAAAGGCCTGGAAACGATGCCTTATGAGGAACGGCTAAGGGAGCTGGGCATGTTTAGCCTGGAGAAGAGGAGGTTAAGGGGTGATATGATAGCCATGTTCAAATATATAAAAGGATGTCACATAGAGGAGGGAGAAAGGTTGTTTTCTGCTGCTCCAGAGAAGCAGAGCAATGGATCCAAAGTACAAGAAAGAAGATTCCACCTAAACATTAGGAAGAACTTCCTGACAGTAAGAGCTGTTTGACAGTGGAATTTGCTGCCAAGGAGTGTGGTGGAGTCTCCTTCTTTGGAGGTCTTTAAGCAGAGGCTTGACAACCATATGTCAGGAGTGCTCTGATGGTGTTTCCTGCTTGGCAGGGGGTTGGACTCGATGGCCCTTGTGGTCTCTTCCAACTCTATTATTCTATGATTCTATGAATATAAAACAAACACCCTGCTGCAGAGAAAGGAATATCTCCGATGAGAATCTACATTTCCACCACCAGCAGAGAATCTGACATAGTTGAAAATGATTAAAGCAATTTAAGGTTAATTTACAAGGTGAAAATGTCCTTTGCTACTGCAGTTCTTCCATAAACTGTGCTATACTGTAGATATATTGCTAGTGGCACGTTTTTTAAGACTAGGAGGGCTAACACACAATATATGGGGGGGGAATAGCCCCATGTTCAATGAGGAGCAAAACACACAGAGAGAAACATATAAAGTCCAAGAGCTTGCATACCTTTGGCAGGGAAGCCCGTGACCCTGAACTCTGTGTTGTCATGGTGAGAACTGTTGTTATTCCTAAAGCCACTCTTGCTGGTGCTGCATCCATATTGATCCAAAACGACACCCAAGAAAGTATGACAATTAGGAGGCTGGGTATGTACATCTGAATGAGATAATAGCCCATCTGTCTTTCAAGGTGGAATCGAACTTCAATGCATGTAAACTTGCCTAGTTACAACAGAGACAAATTGTTAGCGGAATTAGCTGCGGGTTTTTTTTATCAGCGGTAAGAAATGCAACGATACAGCAATTTTTTTAAATAGCTTTCTGTTTATAACAATTGATGAAAGTGACTAATTCAGGAATCAGCTACCTAAGGCCCATAGACCACAAGCGGCCCATGGGGGTCATTTAACCGGCCCATGGATGCCCACCACCTGCTCGGGGACTCCCGCTGCCTGCTTGGTTGGCTCCTGTGAACCACGCTAAACTGGCGTGGAGCAGAGCACGGACCGCCTTCCGCGATGCTGACCGGCTTCCCATTGGCTGCAGGAACCTGCACACTCCTCCTCCGTGCCGGAAGGAGTGTCGGAATTAGTGTTTGTGTGTGTGTGTGCATGCGCACATGTGCACACTCTCACCCACCGCAGGACCGTGAACCGGCCCAAGCCACAAAAACTTTGCTGACACCTGGACTAATCTATAAATTTTTTCAGGTTTTTCTTACTCTTTCCCATTTCTATTTAGGGGAAAAAATCACATTCATATGATTCACAGTATACTTAAATCATGTTACATGCCAGAGACAAACAGCGGGTAGCCTTTCATGTCATGATTGTGAACTTCTAGAACAGGTGATACTGACTGGACTTGTGTTCTGAAGAGAATGCTGGACTAGGTAGACTTTTCATTTAATCAAGCAAGGAGTTTCTTAAGAGTACTGGAGAACACAGGCTTTGGGTTATTCAATCATTTGTAACATTACTCTGACTTTTCATAATAACACTGCACAGTCACAACACAACTTTGAAGGCCACTTTAACAGCCATGACTCCCCCCAAAGAATCATGAGAACTGTAGCTTGTTAACAGTGCTGAGAGTTGTTAGGAGACAACCCACAGAGCTACAGTTCCCAGCACCATTAACAAACTACAGTTCCCAATAGTCTTTGAGGGAAGCCATGACTGTTAAAGTGATGTAAGAGTACTTGAATTGTGTGGTGAGGCTATGACCTAAGTCAACTGGAGTGCTTCTCATGCAAATAGGTGTTTTAACCCACAATATTACAAATGTCTTCATCAGAACCTGCTTCTGCATTAAGGAATCCAGTTTGAGCTTTGTACAAGGCCTGATGGAAACTGGAACATTAATTTTGAAAGACAGGGAGTATAAAGAGCAAAAACTAAATTCATGATAAATGCAAGAGAGAGAGAGAGAGAGAGAGAGAGAGAGAGAGAGAGAGAGAGAAGCAAGCAAAATACAGTTTGCTATGTGTGAGGAAAGAAGTCATGCTGTTTTCTTGGGAAACTGCTTACTTAAATCATTGTTAATAATTCTCCATTTTCCCCTCTGATCATTTTATTTAAGCAAGGAACTCTTATTACAGAGATTGGCATATGGTTTGTTCCACAGGTTGATCAACAGAGGCAGAGGCATAGCTCTGCCAGCTGACACAAAGGTGATTAAATTTCTGTTTTGCTATCTACCCAGCAGCAGTCTTGCTCTACTATATTTCTGTCCAGAAGCTAAAATATCGGCTAGGGTTGTTCTGAACATTCCACCTTGCTGAACTTTTGGTGGGCTCAAAGAGGGACCATCTTTTTTTTATGCTAGAAATAATGCTACATTATCAGGTAGCACAATTTCCAGGGACATTCCAGGGCTGGTTTGAAAGCACATGGCTTTGTAGCCACATGCCCTAGCTCTTACTTTTAAGAAAATGTTTTTTTTTTAAAAAATGGATGTAAAGTCCTCAGATCACCTCACAGTATTGTAAGCTTACTATGTACTCTCCCTCACATGACTTTCTTTCTCCCCTGGATATTGCCCAATTCCTTCCCTTTTATGCTTTTCTTTCAGAGTCCATGGATAATGGGTACTGAGACTTAGGACCCAGGTGAAAAGATGTGGTGGTATTATTATTATTATTATTATTAGTCTTAATTACCCACCCTTCACCCTAAGGTTTCAAGGTTACAACATTTTTTTTTTAAATGGTATGTTCTAGAATGTGTGAGACTTAGGTTCAAATCTCTGTTCAAACATGAATTTATTGGCTTCGGTTAACTGAGTCTAGAAAGAGCTCTGACAGGAAAAATGGAAGATTCCAACAATCTACCTGATTTCATTTGTGTTTCATTGCATGCCTCTTCCCCAGCTTCTTTGGCTTTCACCCAAAACCAAACCTCCATGTACTTCTGCTCCCTTGTGTCTTCCTGCTTCCCTCTTGCCTTTCTTAAGCTCCTACATGTAAAATGGGCTCATAAAACTATAGTTTGGATTCTTTCCCCCCCACTTCAAAAGTCTGGTGCTGTTTTTCCTATGAGATTACGATCCCCTTGGTTGCCACTTGGTGGTGGCAGCCATAATGTTCAGCAGACAACATCCCATCGCTCTCCACAAGCCATTGCTGCTTTGTCATCACTTGTTTTGAGTACATTGCTGAATACTCCTAATGACTAACAGGAAAGAGAAACAACAGGACTTTCAGTTGTCAACAAACTACGTGATTCTTCTACCTGTGTTGTAATGCTTGGTGCAGTAACATAAATCTTTATCTTCTTTCAACAGAAACTGTGGCAAAGTGAGTCCATCGGCCACCTGGACAGCTCCCTTTTCTTGCCACTCAAAGATGAGATCGTTCATCGTGTATCCAACTAGGAATTAAAAACAAAGCATACAGAAGATGTTGTCATAACATAACATTTGCTTAATCTCCAGATTCCATTATGAAGGGAAATTTTCAAATTTTGCCTGAGATTTTCCTAAATGAAGAAAAGATATTTTCTTCTTTATCATTCTTATTCTTATTCTTATTATTATCACCATCACCACCATAATCATCATCATCAGTGTAAACTGTAGGAGGAAAAGTTTCTGACATCCTGGCTCAAATTAAGCTCAGAGTATCCCCATTAAATGTGCTGATCTATGAAATCAGTCCTTATTAATTTCATCAAAATTGACCAGATGTTTTGAAATATTCCATCTATTTGTTTGTCTTCCATGAGGTTTTCTTTTGATGCTCAGCTGGGCAGTGATGACAACAATGCAAAAAGGTATAGTGTAAATGTTTCCTGTTTTAGTTTGGATTCCTGTGTTCTTTTGTGTCTGAAGTTTTTAATAACTATCTAGAAAGCAACCCTAGCTCTAAAATGCTGTTATCCTGTATATAACCTTACTGCTGTGTTTCTCAATGAACAATATCATGCAATATTACCCTATTACAAATCCATAGAAGAAGCTTACAGAGAGAGAACCACAGATGCATATATTTTATCACACCTTGTATACATTCAGATGAAAACCAGCTGTGTGTAAAACAAATTATCATTTGAAGCATGTAGATTCTAGCCAGGAGTAAAATCTCATGAGTGCAACTCATTGAACTGACAAGGAACAACTGCTATGTCAAAATGGATTTTCAGAAATGAGATTCATTCATTTAATATGTATTTTAATTATAATTATCTGCCATGGCCACTAACTCGTTCTATGTTACAATTCATTTAACTATGAAAAATGCATAGGCAATTGCTGATACAATATTTTCTTTCTACCTTTTGTCCTTTTGAAGACATGAGGCAACCTGAAATTCACTTTTTCACAGCTATGTTTTAAAATCACTAAGAAAAAGATATCAGACTAGTGAAGGTTGAGATAGTATAAATTATTCTACAGGGTTGTAGCTGGGTTGAATTTGTGCTTTTCATATATACACACTATATAGCCTGTGCCAAAACTTGCATTGCACCAGCATGTACCTAATCTGTAACAACAGATATGCCAATTTTAATAAATCTGGCATTATGGGAGCAACAAGACAGCACCCTAGGCAGATATGCCAACAAAACACATCTAGTATTCGGGTTCCATTATCAAAAGTAAACCATTTTAGCATTATATAATAGGCACATGGAAGAGACACTTAAGGGATTTTCTCCACAGATAATACAGAAATTAAGGTGAAAGCCTTGGATATTCAGATGTCATTAACTCAGCAATCCTATAGTTCCTCGGAGGGCATCTCAGGGGCCATACAAAACATTAGATCTCATTCTCTGAGTTCAGAGAGAGCGCTACAATAGGAATGGTGGTCTGATTTAAATTCCTCCTCCCCAGTGCTGTGGAAAGATGTAAAGCCTGCCCCCAAAGTCAGGACAGTCCCACAAAGGGATCTGTTGGCATGGTTTGGATCTTGTGACAGAGTGGTTTAAGACAAGCTTTCGCAACCTTGGGTTCCCAATGTTGTTGGACTAAAGTTCCCATCATCCCTAGCTAGCAAGACCAGTGGTCAGGGATGATGGGAGTTGTAGTCCAACAACATCTGAAGACACAACATTGAGAAAGAAGGGTTTAAGGGAATGTATGCCAGCCCAGGAGCTGGTGTAAATGAAGCATCAGGAAAATCAGGAAAAGTACACAAAACATGCCTCCACCTTCACTTTCATCCTACTGGGAGAGAGCTCAGTGGGGGTGTTTGATAAGGCAGAGAAAACACCTTCAGTCTCCTTTTCTTCTACCCCATGGTCTTATGGATGTTCACAGGAAGAAAGGTTCTTGTTCTATCCTTTCCCCTCAAAATGAATCTTTGGAAAGTTGAGGGGGTCGTGCTCCATCCCTCATGGCTCAGGAGGCCCCCTCAATTGTTCAGAGAGGCTATTCTTGTGAACTTATCTAAGGATGGAAGCTTTTAATATCTATTATACGACAGTATGTGTTGTTTTTAAAGATGTGACCTAACACTATATAAGCCTGAGATTTTACACACTTCTTGTCTATCAAAGAATAAAGAGTGGTGGCATCAGCACTATTTTTAGGGTGTCTTTCTTTGCCAGTGTGTGATCCCAAACAATCAGGAATCACAAGGAGAACATGGTTTCCTTGCATCACATAGCTGATCAAATTCATGGTGGTGTCACAAAGGGTAGACAAAACTTTTCCACTGTTCTCTCTCTGAATTGGCCAGGGAGAATGAATATGTTTGTACACATTACCCAGGCAACTGAGCCACATTCCCTATTTTGCCACAATGTGCTAACAGTTATATTGTTTTCCAGGGCTACGGCGCAAGAATTTTGCTGGAACCAATTTCTAGTTGCACTAGGTTCTGCTTGTCTGGCTGGGTCAGATGGTAGACATAATGTAATGCAATCTTTACGTACACCCCCATTTACATTTTGCAACAATGGGAAGTTAGTTAGGATTGGTGAAAGGAATTCCAGCACAGTTTCCTCTTCCACTTTCCCTGGACTAACACTTCCCTTTGAACAATGGTACAGGAATTACTGAAGAGGATAGACATGTTATGCGGGATCAAACTAACACTCCATGCATTAAGTTTGTACTGCAATAAATATATTACAGCACATTCCATGAAGATCCCATTCAGTTCAATGGGATTACATTTTAAAGTGCCACATGACTATTTTCTGCTTTTGCTATAACATTGTCCCATACATGACACTGTCAATGAGAAAGCTATGTATCTTTTTACATGGCAATTTAGTTCATTTTAATTTATAATATCAAAATTTATAAGTGATCTTCATGGACAATTAGGAGACTACATAACCTACTAAAGGATGAGTGCATCATTGGCTACAGTTTAGAAATTATTAGAACAGCCTGCCAAAACAGTGAGACTTTGGACTGATCCTGTGAGCAGTTGGCAGTCCCCCGTTCTTTCCCAATTCAGTAAGATTAGCACTTTAGACTGCTTTGTTGATAACAGTGTCAAACTTATTTCATTTCATTGCAATCATGAGCTGACCCAAGACATATAAATATATTAGGAGAACTCTGTGTTAATGCACCAGAAATGACATCATTATCAAATACAGTCTGTGCAGCAGAGGGCAGAAAGTCACTGCACTTGCCTCAGTGGGGAAGAGTGGGATTGTGAAGAGATGGGAGCAGACAAGCAGACCATGGTGTGTTCAAACAGCCTTTCAGAAACTGCCAAGCAAGCTACATTTTTGTAATTCTACATGCTTGATACAGGGTAGAACCAATAGGGATATGATTAACAGTCAGTATGATAGGACAGACTTGGATAATAAGCTTGTAGCATGATGCCTACATAGCAAAAAATATCACCCATGGGCATCAAAGTCTACCTTCTAGGATTGCCATATTTTGAAGAGCAAAGAAAGGGGGCACTCTGACGACTCTGATTTTAAATACCCCTGCTATATGTAGCCTATAGAAGCTGTGATGTATTGCTGAGGGGGGTAGGTAAGAGAAGAGAAGAGGAAAGCAAGTTTTCAGCCACCAGTTATGTCTATGTCTCTTCCAAAAAGTATAGACAGAGACATTTGGGCAAATTTGAAAAATCCACTCAGAAGAAATTTAACCCCTGAAAAAGAAGTGTCCTGGGAAAAGAGGCACCTAGTAACCCTACTTATCCCTGAGCTTTGACTATGTGCCACCTGCAGCCCAGTCATCCTGGATAAGAAACAAGCCCTCTTCAGGCATTGTCTCCACACAATCCAATTCCTGTGGAGGAAGGCAGTGGAGACGCATTCACTTGTCCTGCTGCCATCTTCACATCCTTGTGGCCTGCCCCTCCATTGGCCACATGTTGGAGTAGTGTCTGAAGAGTGGTGTCTATTCTATATGTGCCGGAGGTTCTAAAGCACAGGGAGACAAGCAGGCTCTTTCTTCAGATATCCTACCCGGCAACACGTAGCCACCAGGGGTATGGGATCTGTGGAAATGCTAAGGATATAGTGGGGGCAGGAGGCACAGCCCCATTCTCTTCCTCCATGTGATTATGATCATATGGAGGAAAAGGATTTAAACTATGGTGAGGGGCTTTACTGGGGAAATTGGTGACCTATACTTGTCCCACAAAGCCTAGTCTAGTCTACAAGCTGATAACTAATACAAGTGGTGGACTCTGTGGCCTTAAAATAGAAAAACACAGTGACTGTGTTTCCACTCTCCAAAATTCGGGGTATCATTCAAAGAGGTTGGGGAGATGAGTATTTTCTTCATGGAGAAACGTGTATTCTGATCCCGAAACAAGGGGATCATTATAATTATTTAGGATTGATTTTTGGCATAATTCACAAACTTTGGCCACTAGACTGCTGCTCATTCAATCAGACTTCCTCTTTCTCTCTTCCCCTGCAACCCCTCATGCTCCCCAAATTAGCTTTGGAGGGTCCTACAAGCAGAAGTAGAGGAAGGTCTGATTGTGCAGAGGGAAGTCCATTCCACTTCTGCAGGGATACCATTGGATTTCACCCATTACTGCCTATAATATTTGATCCATATAACATCAACATGATACACGATGCATTTGAAGAAGGCAGCTTTTGCCTATGAAAGCTTATGCTGCAATACTTAAGTTGCCTTCAAGGTGCCACAGGACTATGTGCTATGAACATGAGAATACTATGTTCACACTTACAGCTTTCCAGCTGCATGATACATGTTTGGACATCCATTGGGAAATTTTTGAGGTCCATTGGGCAGGAGAGTATTAAAGTCAATCTGAAAGAATACAGAAGAACTATTATAAAGTGAATGTTGGCCAACACACATTGTCTCATATTCAAAATTACTACACACACACACATCAATTATGCAATAAAGAACAAGAGTCTTGGAAAGCAGGCAGGTGTACAAACGATTTAGGCATTTGGAAAATAATATGAAGTCAATATGCTTAATTCGTGGGGGGGGGATAAGGTTTTCAATTCTACCTTACTTGGAAGTAAACCCCATGAAAATAAATGAAGCTTACCCCTGAGTAAACAAGTTTTTCACCACAGCATTTTCTAAATACAATTCCTGCCCTGATCAAATTGTATTGTAGCCTAGACCCTAATCCTGCAAGTCCGTATTAGTTGTTTGTGATAGTACAACCAACAGCAATTTAAGTCTTTCAAATAAAAGCCCTCTGAGCCTGCTGGAGGAAACCTTCTGTTTCCTACAAGGAAAGCTGATCCTTTATGATTTCAGTGAAAATGTTGCACTGGTATCCTCTGTCCACAGGTGCCAGAAAGGTAGAATGAGTTAATGGAAGAATCTCCTAACAAGAGTGAAAATGAGGGACCTTTGGAAAACAACATTCACAGAGTTGTTTTTGCCCCCCCCCCGGGAGGAACTATCTAAGAAGGGGTGAAATCTAAACAATGTTACACTTTTCACAACATTGTACAACGATCTACACATAGATTTCTCAAAGGATGAAAAGAGTAGTGCCAGAATTGGCTCTGTGTGTGTCTCCCATTTCATAAAGGCAGCAGGGAAAAGTCACTTTGTGTCAGAGACCTGACCCTGACCAAGGGGCAGCTATTACTGGGTGGTTAACTTTCTGGATCATGGTCAGAACTTGGGTCCAAGTCAGGTCTTGAACCAAGAACCTGAGAAACATCCGGCAGAGATTTCAAACCCAGGTTTGATAGTTACTTCAGTTCCAATGAACTTTATCAGTTTAATAGATTTTATGCTGCTGCTGCTACATGATTGTGGTCATGGAGGGGGAAAAGGCAATTCTGCACAGCTCTTATTTATTTGACTTCACTTTAAATGTTTTCATAGTTCTCTTAAAACTACTATTATCTGCTACATATGCTTAACTGAGTCATCAACACACCCCAAATGGTGGCAAAGACTTCTTCTTTTTAACACACATTGCATACTTACACTATGGACTTCACTAACACTAGATAGCCACCAGCTCAGATGGTTTTAAAAGATTATACAACTTCATGAAGACAAAGCTATAAATAGCTACTAGTAACATGCTACCTCCTGGATCAGAGGCAACATGCCTATGAGTATCAGTCACCAATACCAGGCAACAGTAGGAGAAAATATTGCCCTCATGTCCTGCCTGCAGCCTTCCTATAGGTATCTGGTTGGTCACTGCTGAAGCTGGATGCTGGACTGTTTAAGATTTGGCCTGATCCTGCAGGGCTTTTCTTACTTCATGTTTTTTGTTCTTATTTTGGTAACTGCTGATCTATTGTGGTCAACAATATATGAGAAATTAAATATTACAAATCTCTAGACATCTAGAAGTGAATAATCACTGAACTGTTACTGAAATGAAGTAAGGAATTCAGAGTAGACATTTATCTAAGACTTCCATTCAACAGTACTACTTTACCAGAGAAAAGACTTGTCCCTAAAAAAGAGACACAACTCTTATTAGCACAACACTTTTCTTCCACATCTAAGCTTTAGTTTGTTAATAGAAGGCTAGAACCAGTAAATAAAACTAAAAATAATGGGTTGTGGGGGGTTTTTTTGCCTTTCAGAAGAAAATTCAGCAGTGAGACCTCTGTGTTCAATTGGAAGAAATGGCCTCTACATGGAACCATGGCATTTTAAACAGCCTCCAGTTATTTCACCAATTGAATTACATATGGATGACTTAGAGAAATCAGCCTATGTCCTTGTATCTATGTATGTGAACAATCCACAGCAAGAGAATGCAGTGACTGTTTTCATTAAGGGAATGTGTACCGCATCCAAACTAAATCATAACCTCATTGCTTCCATATCACACCAGAGCCTTTTATTTGCAATTTACCTGATGGAATAGAGAACATTTCCATTTTTAAAAATCCGTAGCAATTTGTTGTCTGTTGTTACTTCATGAAAATTGGCGCCTTTTTCATTGGCAAAGAACAAGTCAGGTTTCCAGATAGAGTCCAACATGGATGGGTCCAAATCTAGAGAGTCATCTGGATATTCACTATAAGCAAGACGGGGGTCATTCCAGTTCTGACGGAGAAAGATGTTCACACGATAATCCTAAAGTAAAACCAAAAGTAGTTAGTGTTTTTAGCTCCTACCTTTCATTTGGTTGAATAATATGGAATTTACTAGCTGTATCCTTTAAATGAACTTAACTCCCTGGAGTCCTTGCTTATATTACTCATCCCTGGCTTCAACCTTATACTGTTTAGTCACTGAACATAATACTGTATTAAAACCTAAATTGCATTACAAATATTAATCCATCAATTTGGAAAGAAATGGTCACAGTCCTGAAACACTAATTATTTACAGAGAATAAAGCTTAAATGATTCAAACATGTATTATTTTGTACAATCAAAGAGCAGATTTATATTTACAGAGGTAATTTGCTTTCCTGTAAGAAGATTATTATATAATAATTCAGTTTCTTCTGTTCTCAATTAGTATTAATGGACAAGAAATAAGCCTGACCTTATATAAGCCTAACAGAACATGTGCGTGAAGTACTTTCCCAAAACTCTGGAGAGATATTTGGGGGACTACAATATACTATTGTGTGGCATGCCATTGACATTCTTCAATGAACTCAGCAGCTTCAGGTGTGGGGCAAAGAAGAGAAAAGGCAAATCCTCCTGGATAAGGAGTTACCTCCTTCGTTCCTAAGGTTTTTTTTTTTTAACGGCTGCTAGGGCCAGTGCAGTGTAGTAATAAGAATGCATCAGGTGACAGAGGACTTACATCACTCCTGAGCCATGAAACTCACCGTTGTTTCTTATTTCATATATCAAGTTTTTCAAAAGGGTATGAATATGTCTCAAAATATCACAAAACAATGTGCAAATGATAAACATATAATATCCAAGAGTGATGCAAATGTATATTGGGAGCTTGTAGTGTAATACACTACGAGAACTGGGATAGCTGATAGCAACTGTGAATGAACACGAACAAACGCAATAGTTGGAGATGTGAGCGTCGAGGGTGAATCCATTGCGGGGAAAGCTGGATAGTGAAAGACATAATATAGCCCTCCTGGTGGTAAAACAAGTAGATTATTTGTGCATTCGTCTCTAGCCAGTAGAAATATATATGAATCTGGAATAAATTGGGGGGGGGCATATAGTGGAAAAATTATGAAGTGCAAGGATCTTTACCCCAATAATTATTTTTTAGACATTAATTTCTACTTTTTCTTTTTCTTTTTCTTTTCCATTTCCATTTTCCATTTCCCCTTTTCAAAAAAGGGAAAGTCCACATTTATGCCGATTATATTTACTAATAGTCTACAGTGCATGTTCACCTGATACATTTTGACAGCCTTTCTAACTTTAGGAACAACTCAGTGAGCCATCAAGGCAGAATCAAAACCCCTCCGGAAATTTTGCACTTTCTCTAATAAAGCCTATGAGAGTGCCCTCAAATTTGGGAGTTTAGAGATGGCCTCCCCTGCTGTTCTGCTGGGGTAGCAAACATGCTCAGTGACATTCTTCTTCCCATACATCTTTTATTCCTTTAGACTAGAAGTGAGAACACGTTTTTTTTTTTAAAAACCAAATCTCTTGATAGTAAAATCCTTTACGTGGAATAGTTGTCGTAAGTGTGTGATGAAGAGACCGAAAGCTGGCAGCGCTGTCAGTAGTGTGAGTCACAATAGCGCTGCTAATTTCATCAAGGTCATGCAATCAAAAGAACTGGGCACATTTCAAGGGAACAATAGGCTTGCACAAAACAATTGCTTTTCCTGCTGCTCCAGCCCTTAAAGGAACCACCGCAGCTCCTTTCCTTGTCACCCTCCTTTTGCTTCATTTCAATATTTTCTTCTTCTTTGCTTAAAACACAAACACAAAAGCAGCACCTTTAGCTGCTTGAATGAAATCTCCAGCATCCCCTGACCTTCTAATTTCATTACCATTTGCTCAAACTTGGATGAGCACATTGGGTGCATGTGCCAACACCCCCAAGCAGCCTTAGAGTCTAATCTTTTTAAACCTCACATGGTAGAACTGCATTCTATAATTTAAAATACAATGAATGGTTTGCAGTTAATTTGGATTGCATGCTTTACATGCTTACGACACAGAGATGTTTTTAAAAATCACAAAATGTTGTTTGACTAGGGCAAAGGATGAATGCAGCCATGTTTCCTCAAACTGCAGACTCTTACAGTGGGTCCCTCCCAGGAATCGCATGCTCTGTGCCACAAGGTTAGCTTACCAGAGGAGGGAGCTGACAACCTCTTCTCTGCTGTACTTTGATGCAAATGTAGCAGATCGAAATAGGGCAGTATTGTAGGAGTCAGGTGCAGAGCTGAGCTGAAACAGTGTCTTTGGTTTTGTTTTCAGTTTCATTACAGTGCTACCTCAGGTTACATACACTTCAGGATACATACGCTTCAGCTTAAAGGCTCCGCTAACCCAGAAATAGTACTTTGGGTTAAGAACTTTGCTTCAGGATGAGAACAGAAATCGTGCTCCAGTGGCGCGGCAGCAGCAGGAGGCCCCATTAGCTAAAGTGGTGCTTCAGGTTAAGAACAGTTTCAGGTTAAGGACGGACCTCCAAAACGAATTAAGTACTTAACCCGAGGTACCACTGTATTGCCAAAAAGCACTTCCGTTTTTCAGTGCATTTTCCACGGCTTCCTGAAATTTCATTTATTTTTCAGTTAAACTCTGCACATTAAACCTCAGACACAGCTGTAAAACCCCTCAAAGGATGTTTGTTTAAGACTCTGTGGTAGTGTTCAGGCCCTGAGCTAGCTCAGGGATGGATGAATCAGCTTGTTTCCTTACTGTGCTCACTCATAATTCTGTTCCACCCTGTTTCCACATTAATCTGTGATCTGCATGCATATTTGCATAGTATTTCAAAGACACATTTCTTCTCCAGATAAGCATTTCATTTCTAAAGCTAGGATTTCTCAAAATATATATTTTGAAATGCACTTTAAAAAAGAATACAAGAAACGTGTCGCCGCAGAGCAAATATGATAGACAGCTATGTTCTGATCGACAGATTACTCCAAGAGGTGCAGACCAGGTCAGTTCATATCAGGATTCACCAGAATAGAATTCCTGCTGCATCCTTTGCTCATCGTACATAGCTCAGGTGAGCTCCAGAGCTTTTGGAGCAAATGAACTGTGCAGACAGGCATGTTGGAAGCTCTCAGACAGAACAGAAATGCTGTGACAACTAATCCCTAATCTTGTGTAACCAAGCCCAAGGAAGCTCCTCACCCAAAATTGCTCTTGTAACTCTTCTTTGCTATGTAGAGCTGCCAAATCTTTAATCAGCTCCTACTACTTTGTTTATAAAGCAACATCATCTGCAGGCAGGTGATAATATGCTGTGAAAAAGCAGCTTCACTTATTGATTTTTTTCGGAGTAGCTCAAACTGCTGGTCAGACTGTTTAGCTTTGATCTGGTCAATTGGCAATGCTGGGAGGGTTGGTTTTTTTTTTTTGGGGGGGGGTCTTTTCTGCTTCTTTGCCCACCAGCCATTTAACCAACTCTACAGCTGCCACCATACAATGCTCAGAAGGTGATGGAATGGGAAATAAGGTAAGAGCAGAACAAAAAGAATTTTGTCTCACTCATATAAATAGTAGGTACGCAGTCATCAATACCTTTTTAGATTATCTTGAATCTTTGCTGTCTACAGAATTAACGATTGGAGAAGCAAGTCTCTTTTTGGATGGTGAAAGAATTTATTTGACAGACAGGCTCAATAATGAACCATGTACCTAAAGGTGTGATTACTGACTGTGACAGCAGGCGTATGGATTTTTAAAAATGTAATCCCTGTGTTTATCATCAGTGCTACTGTAAACCAGTCACCAGGGAAGTGAACTGTGGCAAACAATTTGCTAAAGGCCTGCTTGGTAAAACACGCCGACTTTTTGCTGTTTTCTACGTACCATCAGTAAGCTACATATATATATATATATATATATATATATATATATATATATATATATATATATATATATATATATATTTGCTTTCGTAGATTTTCACGGGTACAGGAATGCAGGTTTTGGTGTCTTCGGGTGTCTTCCCGTGTAAGAGTTGGGGTGTCTGGGCGACGTTTCGACGAGGTCTCACTCGTCATCTTCAGGCTGGTGCTTTCGGCTTCTTGTTCCAGTAACAAGAAGCCGAAAGCACCAGCCTGAAGATGACGAGTGAGACCTCGTCGAAACGTCGCCCAGACACCCCAACTCTTACACGGGAAGACACCCGAAGACACCAAAACCTGCATATATATATATATATATATATATATATATATATATATATATATGATGTGGGAGCCTGATCCTATGCATATTTACTGACTGTGTTCAGTGGGCAAAGAACAACAGCGCTGGAGTATGATGTTGTTGTATCCTTTGTGTTTCTCTTGACTCATCTAACACTTTACAGATAGAATTCAAAAGTGACTAAAACTATGGAATGCACTTGCTGATACATTGTAAATGGTTTTAAAGTTAAAGGGACCCCTGACTATTAGGTCCAGTGGCAGACGACTCTGGGGTTGTGGCGCTCATCTCGCTTTACTGGCCGATGGAGCCGGCGTACAGCTTCCGGGTCATGTGGCCAGCATGACTAAACTGCTTCTGGCGAACCAGAGCAGCGCACGGAAACGGCGTTTACCTTCCCGCCATAGCGGTACCTATTTATCTACTTGCACTTTGACGTGCTTTCGAACTGCTAGGTTGGCAGGAGCAGGGACCAAGCAACAGGAGCTCACCTCGTCATGGGGATTCAAACCGCCAACCTTCTGATTGGCAAGCCCTAGGCTCTCTGGTTTAACCCACAGCACCACCCACATCCCATGGTACATAAATGGTTCTAGCTGTGTGAAAGGCAAAATGATTATATGTACTTTGAAGCAGAAGAGAAGGAGCAGGTTTTTCAACATATTATTAGAAGTTTATTGTGCATAGCAGCAGCAAGGGTGACATGTTGCATCCTTCAATTTAATTAAGGGTAGCGAACATGTCGCTCCACCACAAGAGTTCCACAAGACATAGCTTCATGTGTATGGTAGACCATCTTCATAGGGAGGGACACTTGGAGAGCAGAGTACAGTTGGAGGGAAAGTGCAATGATATGTTTTATAGGCTTTGTTAAGGATAATGGCACCATAGTTTCATATTCATCCTTTTCATTAAGCACCTGCAGGCAGTTTACTGATGCTCAGGAATAGCAGCCATATTGAGAGAACAAATGGCAGACCCATTCCTAAGGCTAGTATTTCATATATCTATACTCAGATTCGTGAAGAATGGCAAAGAATCTGGAGCATGGAGGAATTATATTTACATGTTATTTGTCTCAAAAGTTTTCTTAAATGCATCTTCAGTTGATTTAAAACATAACAGAAGAAAACATGGGAGCGAGCTAAATGAAAGACAGAAACCTGGGTAGTAAATACGTCAATATTTACTGTATGCAGGGAACGCGGGTGGCGCTGTGGTCTAAACCACTGAGCCTCTTGGGCTTGCCGATCAGAAGGTCAGCGGTTCAAATCCCTGTGACAGGGTGAGCTCCCTTTGTTCTGTCCCAGCTCCTGCCAACCTAGCAGTTCGAAAGCATGCCAGTGCAAGCAGATAAATAGGTACCACTGTGGTGGGAAGGTAAACGGCATTTCCATGTGCTCTGGTTTCTGTCACGATGTTCCATTGCACCAGAAGTGGTTTAGTCATGCTGACCATATGATTTGGAAACCTGTCTGTGGACAAACGCCGGTTCCCTAAGCCTGAAAGCAAGATGAGCACCGCAACCCCATAGTCGCCTTTGACTGGACTTAACTGTCCAGGGGTCCTTTACCTTTACCTTTTATTTACTGTATGCAAAATATTGTACTTCAGTTTCCACATGAGAATAACTTTATATTGGTTTCTTCTTTCATTTACCTTGGTAATCACTTCACACAAGAGTTAACACAGCAGATTCAATTTTGAGTGTGCAACAATTTCTGTTACCATCATGCAATTTGTGCATATCTATACAGTTGCCCTTATTGTGTCAGATGCTTCCCTTGCTTAATTTGTGAACATACTGGGACCAGTCTAAACATAATACGTGTTAAAAACAAAAAGTAGCCAGAGGGAAATAATTTTTCTAATGTCTTCAGCATTTAGCTGTCTCTCCATGTGTGTAGGTCAATCTCAGCTTGATATATAGATGATTTTACCCTTAACTCCTGTTAGAGTTAATGGCACTTAAACTCGCAAATCCCTCTCCATCAGCATAATGCACTCTTCTAGCCTATATTCCTTTTGCAGCTGACAGTTTATTTGCAGTCTTCTTTCAGAGCCAAAAGTCACAGAACTTTACAATAATGTGAAATCTGAAATAAACACAGAAGCAAAACAACCTGCCAACTTCTTAACCATCCATGGTAGTTGCACCATTAACAGCTGCTTGATGTGCATCCCTCAGCAGGTGACAATGTTTATTTATCTACAAGGTGCAGAAAATTTGCCTGTTGATATCTGCCAAGCAAGTGGTGGCTGAAGGCTTAAAAAAAATTCTCCAGCTATTGTAGATACAGTACATTCTGTTAAATTTCTTCTCAATGGACAACTGAAGCCTGAGACTTTCTATGAAAGTTTCCACGAAGCTTCTATAGGTAGTCTAAAAGGTGGTGTTTCTAACATTTATAGAGGTATTTTATCTTGTTTAATGGTTTCCAGCATGAGTTTAAAAGGAAGTATGATCGAACTTGGCAAGCATTGTGGCAAAAGCCTCCAATTAGTGTTATGTTTGCTATCCATGATGAAATAATGTTATGCTAGTATTTTACCCCTGCTAAAGTTGCTAGGAAAAATGCTGGTCTTTCAAATATATATTGGAGAGGGTGTCGGGGTGGGGATTCTTCCACCCCTCTCTTTTTATTTTAAGCTAATAAAAGTGTTGTTTTTTTCTCCATCAGTTAAAAACCCCATACATTATCATTTCCTTTATGATTATGGTGCTTCAGTTCCTAAACACTCAACAACAGTTGCCCTCTCAAACACTTACTTCAAAGCAGTCTCATTGACTTTCGTCTGCTCATTATGAATGATGTATGGTCTGCCACATTTTGCCTTTTGAACATACGCAAGGCGTGTAGCCACTTCTTTTTTACACCAGCAGCATGCAACCTGGTGCCCCCACATGATGCTGATCTACAGCCTCTATCATCTCTGACCATTGATCATAGCTGGGGTTGACAGGGGCTGGAATACAAACACATTACTGGGAGGGCATCACATTGTCCATTCATACTCTCTGTACCCTGGATTGTCAATGAAATTCAAAGCTACACACTTGATTCTAATGGATTTTTGGAATTTTCTGGAGGCCAGCTGGGCTACCAGCTTTGGAGTTGGGACAGCTGAGGTTGTCACATCCAAACAATAATTGTCATTTTTGCTGTTCAGGCTAGGCACTGCTGGCAATCATCTCCCTGTGTCTGTAAGTCTATTTTCTCAGTATGAGACGCAGGGAGTGAAAGTTCCACTTGTTGAATTTTTATTTGTCACACAGCAAGGGACATGGAACCTGCCAGAAGTGAGTTAGCATGCAAGCCTAATTTCCTAGTTCTTCTTCAAACTGTGAATAATGTGTTTCCAAGGCTGACTCTCTCTATGATTATGAGATTAACAGCCTCTTTGACCTGAGTTTTCTAAGAATAAGACAACTAGACAGCCTCACACAAAAGAGCAAATCTAGTGCCAGCTTCAGCATGCAAGTCAGATCAGTCACTTCCTGTTCCTGGTCCAGTCAATGTGCCTATTAGCAGCCAGCCTTGAAATGCCTGTGAGGAAATGCTTGGCAGGACTAAGCAAGAGACATGGTTCCTTTACACAGATAATTGGCTCCATTAAAGTCGCTTGCTGTTCGATCCCTTTCCAAGTGTCAATGAAACAGTGGCACATTTACTAGTCTCTTAGGATCTGCTGCTTATTTCAGAAGTGCTGCTGTATTCTGTTAAGCAGCTTAAGAACAACGAAGCACAATCTCTCATTTCGGGAGATCATCGCAGAACTATAGCAAGGGTCACTGGCAGGATCTAAAGAAAGACTTCCTGGCGAATGGGAGATTCCTGATGATAGGAAGCTGGCAAATGCAGGGCTGACTTGCTGCCTCCTCTCCTTCTAACCCAATGTGACATGTAACAGTCGTGAAAAATGCTGAAGGGCACTCTGCAAACAATATATTGATAATGAGAAGAAGAGTCTACAATAAAATAGACAAATACTGTAAATCATTACAGTTTCAAAACATACATCCCAGCAAGACGTACAAAGAACAATATAGCACAAACATTATTATTGTATATATGTCTCTCTCATATCTGTCTCTACAGCCACAGCAGGTGTTGCAGCCTTCTAACAGTATGACTTCACCCCCAAAGGTGCATTCCTCCATAGTATCCTGGGACAGATGGCTGCCAGACCCAAGAATTCTCTAAGAAGCTGATGTAAGATCTTGTTGGAAAGAACTTCCTAAGATGGTAACACCTTAAAAGCATTTTTAAACTTAAGGCCCTGATTGAAGTTTTCACAAATGGGTGGGGAGACTTCAGGAATGGTTAACTCTCCAAACTAACTTGATTCCAGGAGGGTAAACCCACTGAAGGGGTTTAAAATTATAGGTAGGTGATAATTTTGGGCTACCTGGACATTCCTTGAAATCTTCTATGTGCAGTTTGGCCATTAGGCAAGCATGGTGATGTGGCAAGTGTGCGGTTACATAGAATGGGGCCCTTGCATTTGATTCCCCCCCTTTTCTTTTTTGTACAGTGTTCTAAACTGCCTAGTTCATGGGTAGGAAAATTGTGTTCCTACAGGGGCCTGTTAGACCTGCAACTCCCATTGTCCCTGATCTCTGGCCATTCTGCCTGGGGCTGATGGGACCTGATGAGTCCAAAAATGTCACCCAGCGGCTATAGGCTAGCCACCTTCTGCTCTCATTCATTAGTACTCCTTGCTGGTGACAGGCAAACAGTGCTATCAGGCTACAATTCAGGATGCCTCTGTAACCCCTCCCCAGAAGCAAGGGGGAGGAATGCAGCTGTGACCACCAGCTCTTGCATTTTTATTCCAAGTTTGATGGAAAGGAGAGACCAGCTGAAGAAGCAAAGCAGTCCCATCCTCTCTTGGAGTATGCAACTAGTAGTACCATATGCAGGCGGGGAGTGGGTGGGCGCTAACTTAATAAAGCTCAGCCTACTTGGATACTATCACCATCCTAAAATTTAATTTTAAGAATGTATTTTGCATGTACATTTCCTCTCCTTCATTTGCTCTGTTACTATGTTTTCTACATTAGCTTCTAGCATTCTTTGATAAATGGGAGACAACTGGGCATGACGTGATCTATGCTTAGAAACTATAACTGACCAAGTACATTTCTGTTGTGTTTAGGAAGTTCCCTTCACATTCAGCTTCCCTTTTTCACTTAATGTAACAGAATCAAGTATGAGCCATTTGGGAAGGGCCATGTCTTGGTGGTAGAGCATCTTCTTTAAATGTAGATCACCCACCCAATCAACAGCATTTCTAGGTAGGACTAGGAGGAAGCTCTGTCTGAAACCCTGGAGAGCTACTACTGTTCACTGTAGATGATGCTGAGCCAGTGTGGTGTAGTGGTTAAGAGCAGTAGACTCATAATCTGGTGAACTGGGTTTGTGTCTCCGCTCCTCCACATGCAGCTGCTGGGTGACCTTGGGCCAGTCACACTTCTCTGAAGTCTCTCAGCCCCACTCACCTCACAGAGTGTTTGTTGTGGGGGAGGAAGGGAAAGGAGTATGTTAGCCGCTTTGAGACTCCTGAAGGGGAGTGAAAGGTGGGATATCAAATCCAAACTCTTCTTCTTCTTCTTCTAGATGGACCAATGGTCTGAATCTTCATAAGGCAGTTTCCTATGTTTCCATTACAGTTTAAAGAGTTATAGACAGGGTATGATGCAAAAGAGGATAAAGCTCCTGGGTCATTATTAGTTGTATAGAAGAGGGAATTTCATCAGATGTAGCTTGCATGACATTCTCGTTGAAGATCTCTAACTTTTTAAAAGCAACCATCACACACACACACACATACACACACACACACACACACACACACACACCTTGTTTTGAATTTACTCAGCTGTTGGTTGTTTTCTTATGACCAAGCCAGCGAAATAACAGATTTTGGTCTACATATATTAGAGTAAGCTACATTAAAATAAAATGGACTTTAACAGTATTTCTTCCATTCCTGTGAAATATCATGAATGCACATTTGAGAAGGAGGTATGCATGTTAAATAACATAGATAGTTCAGAATATAGAACATACACAATATCTTCATCTGCTGTGCACTTAGAACATAGTAAAATGTAGGGGAAATGTTGCACCCCTAAATTCTAAGCTTTCTTCAGAAAACTATTTAGATAGTGATTTAATTAAAACTTCTCCTTCATCCAAAATAGTAAGTGAAATGTAATAGTGGCATGGATAAAATAAAACAATATCTGAAAGGTGACCCAATTGTTCAAGAAAACAGCATCAAAATATTCCCTAGCTATATTGAAGTATCAGATGTTAACCTGTAACTAAGGTACATAACATCCCTACTTTAATTTTAAAGAGCTTTTCTTGTTTGGTACAGTGAAGTTAAAGAATATAGATGCTAAACCAAGAGAGAGGTCACAAATAGAGCTATGTGTGTTTTAAACATGCTCATGTTCTCAAAATGATGGCTTTGATTCTGACAGAATTTGACAATTGCTGACCGCAAGAAAGTCCTCCTTTGCGCTGCATCAATGCATAATTTAGAAGTGAACTATTACAGAGCCCTGGCATTCCTCTACATTCAGAGCAGCAGTTTACTAGGGAGTTCTGAAAACGATGTACTATGAGCAGTGAAAAATAAAAATAAAAACCTATGCAATAATTTATAATTGACTGCAGCCAAGGCCCTAGAGATGAATATGTATTGCATGTACCCACCTAATTGCAGCTTTCATTTTAGATGAGCGAGTTTCTGACTCTTATCATGGAATGAAAAGATCTCAATGTGTGTGAGGAGGGCCTGCCAAAGACTGATAAACTATGGAGTCAAACTATGGAGTCAGTATGATCAGGATACAACACATCTGTATATATCTGTGCATCTTCCTCTCTTCCCTAGGACCTTCCCCACTTTGTCCACAATATGGTTCCACTCAATTGCTCCAGTCCAGTGGTACCTTGTTCTGATAGGATTCTTATGCAATGACTTATCCATTCACTTCAATGTAAAGAGCAGCTCTGCACATGTAGAGCTATCATTTCCATTCAAATAAGTGTGAATGTTCTCATATTGTTTCATAATGTGCAAATATGATAAATTAGGATTGAAAGATGAAATGCATTGAATTTCTCCTTCACATTCACCCTTCTTTGAATTTTGCAATGCAATTCTCCAAAAATGTTTATAAAAATGTACATAAAAACAAATACAATAGTGGAAGTAACACAAAAAATGCATTATTTTAGCAGAAATTGGTTGCAAAAATGTATGTGTTAGTCAAAACTACATACAAAATGTGTTTATTAAGAGAAATCCACTCTGAATTTTCATGAGGATTTGGTTTTTTGTTTTGTAAATTGCTGCAGAAACACTGAGAACTGAATTTAAGATTGGCAAAATGAGACAACTGAAATTGGCAGATCCTTCCATCCCCAGCAGTAAGGTGAAGGAAAATTAAATAAGGGCAGAGTAGAAAACAAGGGATGAAAAGAGCACCAGGTCACATAATAGCAGAAAAGAAGTAAAAGATCATTCATTTAAAATAAACAAACCCAGATAGGTTTGTTTCTTTCAAAGGCATTCAACAGCCAAATCAACCCTTTGCATTTAGAAGTTAGATTTTAATACAAAGTTCTGGAATTCTAATACAAATTTTCTTGAATGTCTGACATGAAGAATAATCCTTCATACTTGGCAAAGGGATGCAGACATGAAGCTGCCCTTTTCAGTGAAAGGAATGGAGATGCTTATGCAGGAACTCTGCAAGTACATGGAAGCATATGCCCTGTTCAGCACTCAAGTGATTAACCACAAATGGAGTGTGTTTCATTTTAGAAGGCTCCACCTGCCAATTAAAGAACACTGATCAGGATTGCATACAAGTACATTCAAAGGTAAGTGCTAGTAAGATCTGCAGGACTTGCTTCCAGGTTAGTGTGCACGTGATTGCAGTCTAAATAATTTGAAATGTAATTGTTTGTGATAAAGAACATCTTACCATGGTTGTTTCTGCAATGGATCCAAAACTGTTTATAAAGATGTTGCATGTCACATTTACCGGAGGCCCTGTAAATGAAATCAAAACGAGGAGAAATTACTGCTCACACCAAACAAACAAGTCAAAACCTGTGGCTGCTAAACCAGGGATGGCAAACCTTTTTTAGCCCAAGGTCCACATTCTCTTCTGGATAACCTTTGGGGGGACCACATGCCATGGTGAAAGGAGACGGAGCAATGAAGGTGATGCTTCTCTTTGCACACACACTAGTTTCTACACACCCACCCACTCTGCCCTCCATCCAAGCAAGAAAGAGACATTGTCAGGAGAAGGCAAAGCGGGGTGGGGTGGGGTAAGGATCATTACTAGAGAGAATGTGTGGCCTCTGAGGGGCAGGCTTGGAGGGCAGAATTTGGCCCTATGCATGAGCTAAGAGAAATGGAGGTAGCACTGCAGCCCTAAGACCACCTTTCATATATCCTTTTCTTTGAGTACCTTTCCATTTCTATGTGCATTTTAAAGGATTTCCCCTTAAAACTCCACAGACAAATGGGATAGGATGGGCTTACTTCCATTCCCTTGCAGAACTGGAGTGGAGATTTTTCCACAACATCTTTTTTCTGTAATCCACAATAGGCTGCCATCCAGAGACCTTGAAAGCCTACGCAAAGTTCATCTGAAGGCCAGATGTTTGGAGAAAAGGCACGTGGGTGAGTAGATGCAGAAAGTCCCAGGTTCGGTCACTGGTATCTCTGAGAAGCTGAAAAGGGCCCCTGAATGGAGCTCAAGGACAGCCACTGTCAGTACGGACTGAATGAACTAGTTGAGCCAACAGTCTGACTCAACAGCAGGACTGCGACCATGTTGGGCTGACAGAATCACAGAATTGTAGATTTGGAAGGAGTCCAAAGGGTCATGTTGTGCAACGCAGGGATCACAATAGAGATTTAACTCTATTCCTGTGCATTCCCCAAATACACTCATGTAGCAGATACTAGCAACCAAACTTTCCCTCCTAGAATTCATAGCAGCTTTGGGAAATTTTTGGGCAGGACAGGGGGAGAGTAGAATTAATCTGGCTCCCCAAATCCTTGGTTCTGCTTACATACATTTAACACTGGGCATGCATGGTGGTGTCACAATCTTTGTCCTGTTGGTTTTCAAGCATCTCATTCCGCTGCCCCCCCCCAATTTGTGAGTGGGAAGAACAAAAGGCTGTTGCCGGAAGGAAGGTGATTAAATGCTCCATTGCACGCTAAAATCGTTTACCTTTGGAGGAGAAAAAGCAATCCAGCTGGTGCTACCAGTTGGTAGCTGATCAGAACGATCAGCTAAGTGCCTCCTATGAGACCTATAATAATGGGCAGTATGCTTGTCACTTTCAGTGGAACAATGTACACTGCAGCCTTTCGGTACAATGACTGAAAGTGACACTGTTTCAACAGATCTATTCCTTTAAGTTAAATCAAATCACATTTTACCGCCCTGACAAGTTAGACAGGGTTGTCAAGTAGAAGAAAAGGGACACACTCCCTCAGGTATCTGTCAAAGGCAGTCTAGATATGTTTCCTGCCTCAACATCCAACATTTGCAGAGGTCCAAAAACACACACACAAAACCCCCACACCCCATTCTGAACACTGGTTGTGTAGCCCTTTGTTTCACATGCATTTGAATGTATATCACTGGATTTTTCTATTCTTTGCTGGGAGATCCACTAGTGAGGATGGGGAACCTGTGGACCTCCAGGCTCTGGTGCTCACAGAGGTGTGCCTAGCAACTTTACTGCGCTCCTTTTGCCATGTGCTGAAGATGCACCACTTTACCGCAGCCTTTGACAGCTAAGGTATTTGCTGAATTTGTACTCTTTTGTTCCATTGGGATTGGTTTGATAGTTGTAATGGTTTCTATCCATGTGCACTCCGTTGTTCTTTCCTGCTCTGGGACCTTGCGGCAAAGCATGGGCATGAAATCTTCTAACTAAATAAATAAATGAGAGCCATCCAGCATGGTCAATGGCCAACGGATAACTGGGCACTGGATCGCCAGGGGTTTTCCATTCCTGAACTAGGAGAACTGTATGTAAATTGCTTTGAGTCCAGTGATTTTTTTTCTGGGGATACTCAAGTACTGACACCTTCTCCCCCTCCCCCAATGTTAAAAGCGTGTCATTTACTGTAACAACTTCATGGTGAGTACCAGCACCTTTTTTTCTTTTAAAAAAGCACTGTTTGAGCCACTTAGTAAAGTGATTAATTACTATTATTAATAATAAACACCCGTGGTTCTGCTCACAGACATGCCCTTCCTTCATGTGGGTACTGCGAGGATAAAATGCACCTCAAACCCAACACTCGGGAGTAGATTCACACTGCACTGCTGAAGAGATGGAGCAATTCAGAATTGTTGCATAAAGGGATTAAATTTCGGAATAAGAATCATTCAATCAGTGCTTGTTATGTCTGAAATGCAGCTTTTGTATGGCTGATGTAAGAAATAATGGATTATTCTTCTGACAGGAAAAGTGCTTTTTGCAGAAGTAATGATCTCCTTTTTAAAAAATTATTCTTATTAAATATTTTCTTGGTTTACAAAAGTACATTCCCTGTCTCTTTTTTTCAGGTTGTGCAGTCGTTCTTACAAATCAGTTACATTTGTTGTGAGACATTAGTGTTGAGTACAGTATAAGGTTGGGGAAGAAGAGTGGGGAAGATGAGGGGTGGGGTGGTGAGGCTTATATTCTTTTGTATAGTGTACGTATGTGTTATCCTTTTTAAAAAAATCAAATAAGGTGTCTTTTGATACTCATTAGTACTTGGTTATTGACACTGTAGTTGGTGTAGCCTCCTCTCTTTTATATATATGGTAACAGGCCAGTTTTGTTGTACTTTCCCTCTTTTCTTCTAACATGCACTGGGTGCACTTGTGGGGCTAAAGGTGAAAATCATAAATGGGAAATATAATAAACTGTCATGTGAATGCAGCCAATCTCTCTCTCTCTCTCTCTCTCTCTCTCTCTCTCTCTCTCTCTCTCCCTCTCCCCCCAACATATCAAAGTTTCTGTCTGTTATTCAGGAAATAAATGTTTGGATAGTTTAACTTGAATTTTAATCATGAGGGGCAACTTGTATTAGTCTACTGAATGTTAACCTAGAATGTTTGAATTCCTCTCCCACCATCAACTGCCAAGTGGACTTGGATATCCCAGACTTAGATACACATCTGTAAAATGGGAATAATTATATATTATCCAAAGTAGTTATAACAAAAGGAGGATATTAGTGCATTTTATTAATTTCCATTCATATCTAATTCCAGGAAAATTAAACTAAACCTAAGGTCCTTCTTGGATAACAATAATAATTAACATGCAAGGTAGAAAATAACCATTTAAAACCACTATGAAGAACCATAGGGTTGTGTCTGAATGAATAAAGTAATTGAATCACTGGAAGATTACAATGATGCCTTGCCACCATTTTGCTACAGGCTAAAAAACAAAAGTTTTTTTATTTATTTATAATGAGCTAGACTGTCATAAGGGATAAGCGGTTGTGTCACTGCTAATGCTTTCCTGCACAGAAGCCAGTAGTAAGAAAACAATGTGCTTGGCAATCAATAATTGAAATAATAATTTGCCTGCCGGAAAGTGCTTGAAGCATCTTAGAAAGAACCTCCATACCCCCTCTCTAAAGTATGCAGTCCATGCATGGCAAAGCTGTAAAGATGTAAAGCTGATGGAATGTTGTCTATCAAGCGCCAATTATACTCTACAATAGAGTTTGCTTTTTAAATGATTTTGCATTAGGCTATGGTTTACCATGACCACTTGAATGTGAGAGGTCCCAGAGAACAATTTGCACCTCCTATGCCCCTCTGTGGGGTTTTTTTTTTTAGCTAACTGAAGTGCGGCAGAGTGTGTGGAAGATTTAGGATGGATAAAAGAAACCTCTACTTCATGCAGTGCACAGTCAAACTATGCAACTTGGTCTCCAGGAGGCAGTGATGGCCACTGATTTAGATGGTTTTGAAAGAGGATCAGACAAATTCATGGAGGAGAGAGAGAGCTATCAATGGCTACAAGCCATGATGGCTATGCGCCGCCACCACAGTTGGGGGCAGCAAAGCTTCTGAATACCAGTTGCGGGAAACCACAGGAGGGCAGAGTGCTCTGTGCTCCTGTTCTGCCCTCCTCGTTTCCCACATTGTTGGCTGCTGTGAGGACAATATGCTGGACCAGATGGGCCATTGGCTGTTCTTAGCTCATTATGAGTCTTTCAAACCAGTAATCACAGCTAAGGTCTCTCCACCTTAACCATGACCTATAGCCAAGGTTTGTTCCAGGCTTACAGTTTGTAAGCATACAGTTTGTAAGGAGGAAGAAGATTAAAAGAAGAAGAGTTTGGATTTGATATCCTGCTTTATCACTACCCGAAGGGGTCTCAAAGCGGCTAACATTCTCCTTTCCCTTCCTCCCCCACAACAAACACTCTGTGAGGTGAGTGGGGCTGAGAGACTTCAGAGAAGTGTGACTGGCCCAAGGTCACCCAGCAGCTGCATGTGGAGGAGCGGGGAATCAAACCCGGTTCACCAGATTACGAGTCTACCGCTCTTAACCACTACACCACACTGGTACACCACACAGGAGAGACCTTAACTGCAACCCCAAGTTCAATTTGGCATAGCTGATGCACCATACTGAGCTAAAAAGCCCAGGGAGGAGAAGGAATGTGCAATTCTGCCAATTTTGGTTTCTATCAGGCCTCATCCACACTCTTTCTTTTCCTGTGCCTAGAAAGCAGAGATCAGAGCAGTTTTCTCCTAGTCCTGTGCTTTTCTAGGCATGGTTCCAAGCGGTTTTGCCTTCGCCCCACCACTTTCCCCCAGAAAACCCACTCTTTAGCCCGAAGTCAGAACTAACGGCCATCCATGGAAAAGCCAATTGCTGTTTGTTCCAATTTAGCACTAAACTGCTGGTTTTCCCACAGGGAAAGCAGTGCGGCACACAGAGATATGGATAAGCCCTTAGTTTCTCATTTTCCCCACATATGTTGTTTTCCACATTTCCACATCAGTTTGCAGATTTCTTGACAAAAACAAACCCCTTCAGCCTTTTAGTGTGATTTTCTCCTATTATACACATTTTTGTATGCAGTTTTCCTTATATACACTTTTTTCAATGCAGTTTCTCCTAGCAGAATGCATTTTTGTATCATGTTTTCATTAATACCTGCATTTTTATGCACACTTTACCCTAGTATATGCATTCTTATACATGCTACTTCGCTGGAAAACAACACTGTGGAATTTGGAACTGTGTGAAGTTCAAGGGGTGTTGTGCCTTGCTTAAAAAAAGTGTGAATTAGGTAGGCTCACCTTTAAATTATAACTGAATTGAAATTCTTCCTATTCCTGGTGAGAAGCAATGTGGCTGCCTCAGGAGCCAGGACATTTGAGCATTCATGCTAAGTCATTGGTTGGCTTTAGGTGCAGAGTCCAAAATAATACGAAATTCTATTTGGCAATATTTTCTCCCACAGTATAGAAACACACACAAACCAAAAACTCGGCAAGGAGGATGCTTATCTGAACAATAAGTCTGAACCTCTCCTTGCCGGTATTCCCGCAATTGACATATTTAAATGGCATCTCAAGGTGTTCCTGTTTATCTTTGCTTTTGGAACATGAATTGTATTGTTTCTGGGCTATGATTTTACAGATATTACTTAGTGCTTTAGTATTTTAATTGCAATCTTGCAATTTTATTGATATTTTTATAGCATGATTGTTTCAGTTTTATGTTGCTGTTAAGCCACTCTGTGGCAGAAGGACAGGACTTAAAAACATTGAAACTAACTACTGCATAATAGTTCAGATTTATTTTATTTTTTTGCAAAGTACGCTTTTAAGAAAGAGAAAAATGCCAAATTAGACTTGTGTCCCTTCTGTATTCCAGCAATTACAAAATAAGGCTTTTGATATTTAGAATACATGTTGCAGAAGAATTCACTACGTGCTCAACATCTGCCCTATTCCACAGTTGGCATAACCTCCTGGTGTCTATAATAAGCTCCACTATCCAATCTCCAAATGACCCTCCATGCCTTCAGCTTTCTACTAATGCTTTCCCCCGGAGATCTTTAAAAGAGTCCAATAAAAAGTGGAAAGAGATTGGATTGCCTCCTATTATTTGCCTGAAGTCATCTTCTGTGCAGCATAGCTAAGGTAGATTGAACTTGAAGTTTATGTGCTAATGGGAATAACTATGGTAAGTAAACGAGAACAGCTTCGGCTGCAAAGCAGTGGCAGTGGGGGAGAGAGAGTAATTAGGAAGATGATACCAGCACAACATCAGGAAAGTAATATTAGAAGTGCATATCTTATGTAACTGTGCAAGTTCACTTATATAGCAACCTTCTTTTTTCTCTCACCAAGCAAAAAGCCCAAGCACACAAGGCTCAGCACATATGGAACAGCTGCCCATGGAGGCAGAATTAAATGGTTCCCTATGGCTAAGAAGCTGTTTGTGTGAAGTGGTTCCCTGAGTTGCTATGCAGATGAAGGAATTCAGGCTGCTCCTCTGCACATTTTTGGGTTTAAGGTTTCGAGGACATTGAGAACACTGATAGCTTACTATGTGGTCCAAGTCACCATGGTGAATGATTTAAATAAACCTCCCGATGGAAACCATTTTGTGTGAAAGAGAATATCTAGATAGAGGGGAGCACCGTATGCAAGCAAATGGGATAAAATGGTCTAGCAACCTACATTCCCACATTATTCTGAGTTTAAACTTTGCTACTGAAGGCTCCTGCATTTTGAATCCAGGCACCCAGCCAACCCATACACATGGGTCAGAGGGTTTCATATTTTCCACCCACATATAATTGCATGATGCAGTCCTCCACAGGGGTGGTATGAACACAAATACTGGACACGAATACTGGAATCATGTGAGCAGGACAAACTGTGTGTGTCTTTCCTAATTAGGTGATTATTGTGTGTGAAAGACCCACACAATCGACTTATTCATACACATCACTATTGAAAAAGATTCCAATACAAGGACAGAGCCAGGATCAGCTATGGCTGAACCATCTGAAACCCATGTGGTCGTCTCCCTCCTTTAGGAATGGTGGGCATTGCTCTAGAACGGGGGTCGGCAACCTGCGGCTCCAGAGCCGCATGCGGCTCTTTAAAGCCTTTGCTGCGGCTCCGGGGCGGTGGCGAGGGGAGGAGGCGAGGGGAGGAGGCGAGGGGCGGAGGTGACCAGCCTGCCGCCCGGCGGGCGGGGCGCCATAAAGAAGAGCGCCCCCCTCGCTAGGCAGGCATCCGCAGCGTGGGGAGCCTTGCCGGAGGTCCCGGCAAGGCTTCCCACGCTGCGGATAGCAGCCTGCCGCCCGGCGGGCGGGGCGCCGTAAAGAAGAGCGCCCCCCTTGCCAGGCAGACATCCACAGCGTGGGAGCCTTGCCGGACTTCCCGGCAAGGCTCCCCACGCTGCGGATAGCAGCCTGCCGCCCCACAGGCATCGGCCAGCCCCACAAGCTCGGGGGACAGCAGGGAGGCGAAGCGCCGCCATCCCGCTGTTCCTCGACCTGGTTCGGTTTCCCCGACCTGCTTTTGGGGGGGAAATAAAGGGAAAATTTTTTCCCTTTATTTTCCCCCCAAAAAACTAGGTGCGTCCTATGGGACGGAGCGTCCTATAGGGCGAAAAATACGGTATTTTTATAATGACGAATGCCTCATTATTAATTATTATTTACATCAGGCACTGATTATGATTTATGGTACACTGGGGCCCTGATTAATTTTCTATGGCATTTTGGGGCATTGATTATTGGGCATAGCAAGTCGCGGTCGCGTGGAATTTGTGCTTTGTGACCGTTTGAAGTGGGGTTTTTTTCTTGGGAGGCTGGGCGGCACGAAGAGAGGGATTATTTTTATAATGATGAGGATGACATTGGGCCCTCATTATTAATTATTATTTACATCAGGCACTGATTATGATTTATGGTTCACTGGGGCCCTGGTTAATTTTCTTTGGCATTTTGCGGCATTGATTATGCAGTCGCGGTCGCGTGGAATTCCGCGTGGAGTTAGTTGCCTGAAGCCCCTTTTTAGTTGCTTGAAGCCCCTTTTTAAACTTAAGCAGGTGAAAGTTTGGTGAATTGCTGCCAAGGAGTGTGGTGGAGTCTCCTTCTTTGGAGGTCTTTAAGCAGAGGCTTGACAACCATATGTCAGGAGTGCTTTGATGGTGTTTCCTGCTTGGCAGGGGGTTGGACTCGATGGCCCTTGTGGTCTCTTCCACATATGTATGTGAGCAGGTCTTCTCCAACATGAACTATATTAAAAACAAGCACCGATCACGCCTCACAGATGACAGCTTGCAAGCCTGTGTGAAAATGAAGGTGACGTCTTACAGCCCTGATGTGCAGACACTGAGCACTGAGGTTCAGGAGCAAAAGTCCCATTAACCTGGTTACCTGGTTGTAAATTAAATATTTTAATTAGCTATTAATTTGTCCTTTTTTCTTGAGATTGACAGCTGACTGCACGATCCTGTATATATAGCATTAAGGCCAGAAACAATATATGTAGTGTTATATTTGTTTTAAATGTTGCAATGTTTTTGCGGCTCCCAGTTGTTGTTGTTTTTTCGGAAACGGGTCCAAGTGGCTCTTTTTGTCTTAAAGGTTGCAGACCCCTGCTCTAGAAGTTTGAACCAGCAGAAGAACATGTAGTTGTTTTAAAAAAGAAAAGATTGCTGAAGTGTGAGTGATCAAAACCATATTCTCAATTATGAGCCAAACATTTTTCTTGCTTCTAAAACAATTCAAGCAACATTATAACCCAAATGGACACCTGGGAGATGACATTACCTTTGAAGTTCGGTCTTATTCTTGCATCGTAGCCAGACATCCTACCCATTAATTTATCCAGGAAATCTGATGGAGACATTGGCATGCTGCGTGATCTTGCACTGTCTGTTTCCTTCGTGGCCACCAAACTAAAAGCAAGCAAAATCCACACTTTTAATCAGCTTAAGCATCCAACATTTTTGAGATTCAAAAATGATGTCTTTGTAAGAATGAGCTTAAATGATAATTGTTGAAAACTAAATTGAGAATTTCATTGGTACTACTATTTTCCCCTCACCCTAAATTAACCAAACATATTTTAACAGAATAACACCAAATGAGAAAATGAATATACAGTATTTTTAAGGTTGCCATCCTAAGCAAATATCAGTGGAAACCAAAGTTGTGGCTTAGTGGAAAAAGGTTGTACCAAAGCTCTTTTAATATATTTCATCTGGGATGCCCAATAAGTGAATGACTCCCATTGTGAAATATATTTCCATGGGATATAAACCCTATTCAGGAGTTCAACTCATGAGTAAGTGGCCCAAATGCAACAACAGAGGTTCTTACATGAGAGTAAGGAGGAAAGCTTTATTTAAGGCTTACAATGGCACAGGTCAGGCTATGGGTACAGGTTCCCAAAAGCACAGCTAGAGAATTTAAAATCAGCATCAGGGATCTAAAACTAGATGAAAGCTGCAAAGATGTCCCAACAAATGGTCACACGTCCCTGTCAGATTTTGAGTTCAGCTGTGGCGTGCTCTCCCTGTGAGGCTGACACACTTGGAGGCACAAGCTTCTATGAAGAGCATGTATCTGTTACCAATAGCAGAGGCAGCCCTGAGTTTTCAATGATGGGATGGAGGTCAGTCCCCCAAGCTGTTGCTCCAGCTGCCCAGACTCCCCTCCTGGCAGGTTAAAACCCTCGTCCATTGCTAGGGAATCTTGCTGCTCCAGGGCTAGAGCAGGATAGGCAGCTAATGTAGGACTGCCTACATTTTCCCAACATCTAAAGGCACAGGAGACCACATCCTCCCTCTCAGCCTGCTCCCCACATGTGGTGCCTTCCATGCTCTGCTTCTCAACTTCCTCATTGGACAGCAACAGCTGCTCCACTTGGACTCATGATAGTAGAACATGGGAGTAGAAGTGAATACCTTAAGCTTTGGCCCCTCCCTCACCTGCTACAAGTTGTGGCCTTTTCCTGTTCACGGGGCCTTCCCTCACCACATATAATCCTGATTTCCCAGAGCTCCTCTTTGTGTGGGGAACCTACACAGTTAGGGCAGCATTCCCCAACCCACAGCAAATGGTCACCCTGCAACTTGCTGAGGGAAACAGCAGGGGTCAGAGACAGTACCTTCTATTTGCCACCATAGATTACTGGATATCCACGGGAAGACTGAATTTGAGAGCTGAATTTGAGAGTAATCACCCTCTCTCACTGCTGTTCTCCAGTGGGTAGTGTTCAGAGAACTGCCTCTGTTGATTCTGGAAGTAGCATACAGTGCTACCTCTGGTTAAGAAATTAATTCGTTCCAGGCGTCCATTCTTAACCTGAAACTGTTCTTAACCGGAGGTACCCCTTTAGCTAATGGGGCCTCCTGCTGCCACCACGCCACCGCCGTGCAATTTCTGTTCTTATCCTGAGGTAAAGTTCTTAACCCAAGGTACTACTTCTGGGTTAGTGGAGTCTGTAACCCGAAGTGTTTGTAACCCGAGGTGTTTGAAACCCAAGGTACCACTGTATAGCCACCATGACTAATGGCATTACACAAGAATAAATTACAAGACTAACTGGTAATGCATACAAAGATTCCCCCAGTCACCCACCAATGGCCTAATTCTCTGTACTTATGCTGTGTTGTATAAATAACATACAGTCGTACCTTGGATCCCAAATGCCTTGGCTCCTGAACAAATCGGCTTCCAAATGATCAAAACCCATAAGTGAGTGTTCCAGTTTTCGAATGATTTTTGGAAGCCTTGTGTGGCTTCCGATTGGCTGCAGGATGCTCCTGCAGCAACTTGGAAGCCACGCCTTGATTTTCGAACAGTTTCAGGAGTCGAACGGACTCCCAGAATTCATTCTGTTTGAGAACCAAGGTACGACTGTATAGGAATGGACTTGGTAGCACAGCCATGTGCATATATTCACAGTGTTCAGCTGGGTTTACATCCATTTAAATGGGCATAGATTGCAGCTTCAGAGTCTGAACATGCAGCTGAATACAAGCAGGTGCCATTAATTAAGTGTCTGGATGTTGCAGCAAGCGCCACCCCTGTTGGGTTTTATGCGTGAAGGTGCCTATGCAAATTTGACTGCCAGCCATAGACTTTGAGGGCGTGCTAGAGAGAAACTGGGTAAAGCGATCAAATCCCAATCCCTTTTACGCATGTAGGATCAACCATTTGCACAGAGCTACTGCTGTATCACAGATTAAAACTGTTCCATGTACTGCCACCCAATGTCAAGGACACCTCTTAATGTCAGGGGGAAAGCATTAGAGTTTCAGAACAAGATGCCACCCATTATCTTTCATTCTTGTCTTTTTAACTTGGTTCATCCTTCGACATGCTTTCTTCTGAATCTACTTCAACGGTTTGTCTCAGCCATTTCCTAGAGCAACACAAATCCATTTCACACAAACGCTGAAGTAGGTGACTCCTTATGAAAGCTCGACCCACAGGAAAAACACATAAAGTACCCCTGCATCATGTGACTTTTGCTGCTTACACATTACAGCTTAAACCATATCACACACAGCTCCCTAAGAGGCTTTGCATCACAACAATTTGGCATGGTGGCAGCAATGACACCACAAGAGTAAAACAAGTATTAAGCCTCCAGTGACTACTCTTCAACCAGGCCTTGGGCTGATTAATACTCTACAGCCTTTTAAGTGTGTCTGTGGGAAGGGGGGGGGGGCGTTATTGTTTTGTTGTTTTGGTTTAATTATTTACTTGTGTTTTACCCTGTATTTTATTCTGTGAACCGCCTTGAGATCTTCTGATGAAAGGCAGTATATTAAATAAATAAAAATAATAAGATAAGAATACTCTTCTACATTTTACCTGTGTCACACATTTCAGGGGAGGGGGAATACATCATTTTCTTCTAAATCCATTTGAATGATGCTACAGCTGTGCTTCTAAAACAGTGGGGCACATGCCCACTAGTAGACCTTGGTGCAACAGCCTGCCCTGCCCTTTAGCTATGTCACCCCCCTTTTGCTTGGACTAATGCCAGCATTAGAACCTTTTTGTATGCTGAGTAAAAATGGCTATAGGAAAGTCTCCTTCTTCTGAGGCAAAAGTGCAAGAGAAGGTGCTGAAGGAAAATTGAAAGTGAGATAAAATGTGTGGGTGGCATTCAGTTCTTGTCCAGATTAGATCAATTGAAGTTAATGGACATGGCTAACTTAGCTTTATTATGGTACATTCTACAGAAGGACACCTTACCTAAAACTGCCAGCATAGTGCTTGAGGTGTTGTTATGCACCCCATAATCTGGATAAAACAATATCTCCCCTGAAGTAAACTCTTCACCCCAGAAGGTCATATGGCACCCGATTGTTCCAGATAACTCATTGTGCACAAAGTTCATCTTCCTTTAAAAGAAGCCTCTGCAGTAGAATTACAACTAAAAGCAACTCTCTCCCAGGCAAAATTGTCATCTTGGCCCAGCATGAAAAGTGTCATTTTTAATATCTTGCTCTTCTTGTGCGTTCTGAACTCTCTGTGACATTCTAAAGGATGTTCACATATACAGAAGATCACAGTCCCAGTATAACCTATTTCAACTACAATGTTAGTTTATTTTTTATTTTATATAGAATTGTTTGTAGGTCCCCTAAAAAGAATCTAGTCAATAAATACAAAGAACGGTTACAGCAGTCTGTGCTGAAAAGAACCCAAAACACCCCTGAAGGGGAAAGAAATGTAATGTTTGGCTTCATACTATTTTTTACAAGTGCCTGACCCCCTCAATACATCACTTATTACTCATCACAGTATTACTCCAGTTACTAGGAGTCATGCCTGATTAATAAAAAATGTTTCTTTATGAGGCACTCAGTCTCTGCTGTTGCTTCACCTGCTCCTGAGCCTCAACACTAAGAATTAGGTGTGGTGGAAATTTAAAATAAAAACCAGCCTATACTCTGCACAAGCTCAGGCATTCTTGATTCTTCATATCTGTAGTACATGACTTGAGTCCTGGTACTGAACTGAAAACAACATGTCTCTTCTAGGCCCAAGTCACTGACACAATGCTGTTGCTTGAGTGCAAAACCAAATGATACCAAGAATCATAGAGTTGGAAGGGACCCTGAGGATCATCTAGTCCAAACCCCTGCAGTGCAGGAATATGAAGCTGTCCCATACAGGGATCAAACTTGCAACCTTGGCATTATCAGCACCATGCTCTAACCAACTGAGCTATATAGGCTGACATACAGTTGGAAAGGACCTTAATGCACAATGGAAACAAATATGTTGATGCTGAAGATCTGTGCTGTGAACTTACAGCAATAGCTCAAGGACTTCCAAAGTTTATGCCACCACAAGAAGTATTTCTCTTCATATGACAACAAAAATTCCTGGATAATGTGCCTAATGTTTCTGTTGCTCTAAGGGTCCTTCTAAACACCTCCAGTATCAGTGGCATGTGGTAACTGCACTTTCTGAAAGTGCAAACTTATAAGAACTTACATATGCTCAACAATGTTTCAAAAGAGACTACTTGGTTTGTCAATTATATCATTTGAACATGCTCAAGCATCAGCCCTTGACCTGAAGGAACTAGTGGCCAAATCAGCAAAGGAAAAGGCATGCAAAGTGATATTTTGATGTGCCTAAAATTGAAACTTTTTAGAGACAAGATGATTCAAAAAGATTTGTGTGCTCTTCTGCATTTGAGAAACATAATAAAAGATTGTTGTGTTACTTATTCTTGCAATTTAAATGTAATTTAGCAGTTTCAAGTTTTGAGCTTTTCATTCCCCCCCCCTACAAGGTATCTGTTTTTGAAAATTGAAGATAGAATCAGTGGCATAGCGTGGGTTGTCAGCACCCAGGGCAAGGCAAGTAATTTGCACCCCCTAACCCAGGTAGGGGCAGAGAGCTGCGAGTGCGAGCGCACCCCCCCCCAGATGTTGCGCCCAGTGCGGCCGGGCCCCCCTGCACCCCCCACGCTACGCCACTGGATAGAATTCTTTTTAGGTGGGATGCAAGTGCTTAGCCTTGCCTAGGGCACAAGATAGCCCCGACAGCTGCACTGAACACAATGCATGCCAGAGAGATGACCATCCAACTTTCCCTAACATCAAGGAATCATTTACAGCATTCTGAGGTGCTGTGAAGGAGCCCATCTTGGACCTAAACACCCATATTTCTGGTTTGACTAATGAAAGAGCAAAGCTTCAGCTTGAATGCTTGCTAAAAGCTGGAAAAGACTTTTCAGTGGAGTGTGATAAGGGAATTCATGGAAGAAACACATTCAAGCACAGGCAAATAGGCAAGTACTTACAGTAGATGGGCATTAACAACATCAAAGTTTTATAAGCAGTGCACTGAAGGAAAAACTGATATCAGTTTATGTCTACATCTGACAAAGTATCAGTCTTGTGTGGGCATGCACATTGAATATCAAACATGTATACACATCTGAAGAACATACCATACTATACTGGTCTGACCACAGCTGGAGAGGACATCATTCTTGAATAGCAGTTAGGAAAAAATGACAGCCACATGTTAAGAAACTGTCCTTCCAGACAGAAACACCCCAAATAATATCAAAGTCTGCTGCTGACAAAGAACTGTGAAGAATACTGCCACCCGTATTTGCATTGTCCATTATTAAAAAAAAATATTTGCAGAATATTTTTAAGGGCAGAAGAAAAACAAACAAACAAGCTTAGGTACTAGTTTCTTCTCCCACCTCTAGATTAGAGACTGGAAGCAATAAAACAGTAAAGTCACCATAAGTGCTTCCTTACCAAGTAAAATCTTAGTATTGTGTTGTTATGGGTTTGGGGTGTTCAACTCTATGCTGAGACCCACCAGATACACCTGGTTTAGCTGGCCAGTTGAAGCCATTCCCAGTGTGTGGCTGCTATCATGTACCAACAGCTTCTAGGAGCCACAGGGGAGAGCTGAGTGCAGGGTGGGGACCGAAGGTGGACAAACTATCCCAGAAGGAGTATGATATGTCACCCACCGAAGGTACTACCCCTCCCCGAATACCCCATACACCCCAAATACACAAGTAACATTTCAAACATATAGTACATTATCCAGAGGCCCCATCCAGCCCCCACAAGGACGACACACAACTAGAAATTTAGTTCTTTATCGGCAAAGCACTAAATTACATCAGCTCCTAAGGCACAAGAATTACATGCTGCACTCCTACTAAAGAGCTTGCTAGGCATGTCCCTCTCAGACCTGTGCTCCTACCCAACAGTTGGAGCAACAGCGTGCCATGCCCCCTTCAGCACATTTAAACCCCCTCCTCTGACATGGTGTGCACAAGTGTGGCATTCGTACGGAGCCCCCGGTCGTTTCACAGACTATTGACCCATACACCACTAATCCGCTGCCGCCAACCAGGTCCTCCCCGGTAATTCACTCAGTCTCAGTCAGGTTCTCAAGTTAACAACGAAGATTGTAGTTTATTGCAAACACAAATAAACTTTAAATGCATTTGAAACGCTGTTACCCTTTATGCTCTTAGTCTTATTTTATCCTTTCTAACTCTTCTACCTCCCCTCACACAAGAACCAACTGCACTGTCTCTCTATTTCCATCTGTCTTCCAACTGCTTTAACTCCCATCTGTTTTTCCCCAACTGCTTTTTCCCAACTGTCTAAACCTCTGGCTAAGTCTTTTAAAAAACAGGTAGGCTCCACCTCTGGCTTTTCTATTGGTCTACCTATTACCCTTTCTCTCCCCCTGTACAGACATTTCCAAAAGAATGTGCAAATGCCACAACAAGCAACCAGCAACTTCTCCTGCACTGCATCTCCAGCTGTTCCTGAAACTTTAAGCCCTTCCTTGTCCTTGGAGACAGTGGGGGAGGTGATGGAGGAGATTCTAACAGCCCAACTCTCTTTGGGACAGCCTCTTCCACCTCTGCGCCTTCCAGCAACTCTTCCCCCACCTCTGAGTCTTTTCTCCCTGCTTCACAGGTGGAACAAAACCACTCAAATCACTGGCTCAATTCTCTGGATCATTCTCCTGCCCCTCTGCCTCCTCTGCACAACCTTCAGATTCCTGCCTGTTCCTGACATAGGAAAATGCAAAAAACAACAAAACAACAAAACAAAAACATCCCCCCAGCTTTTCGGGTTTTTAGTCCAGTGTCACAATGACTAAGTTATATATGTTTAGCCTAGATGGTAGATTTGCTAGCCTAGCCTAGCTCCATTGTAGGTCACTTCTAGTTACTGTAACATCGGCAAGTGAAGGAGTAAGTAGAAACACAGTTAGCGGCTATGTATTTATATATTTGACAGAAAAACAAACTCGTGCAGGGAACCTTAACAAGAAACTAATGAGACATATTTTGCTCACAGATAGTTTCTGTGAAGAATTGCCCAGTTATATCACATGCTGCCTTTGCAAAACAAGACTCTTTAATGAGTGGTTGCACAATATAAAGGCACATTTCTTTATTACCATTGCAGTTACAGCTTCCATGAGTAATAATGCAAGTTTTATATATGAGGAAGGCATGTAATTATTCTCCTCATGTTCTGCATATCTTTATTAGCAGCTTTAAAAACAACACAACACTTGGACTTCAAGTGTTTAGACCAGCCTTCACCAGCTTGGTTCCCTCTAGATATTTTGGACTACAAATGCCTACCAGTGAGAGCCAGTGTGGTGCAGTAGTTAAGAGTGGTAGACTCGTAATCTGGTGAACCGGGTTTGCGTCTCCGCTCCTCCACATGCAGCTGCTGGGTGACCTTGGGCTAGTCACACTTCTCTGAAGTCTCTCAGCCCCACTCACCTCACAGAGTGTTTGTTGTGGCGGAGGAAGGGAAAGGAGAATGTTAGCAGCTTTGAGACTCCTTCGGGTAGTGATAAAGTGAGATATCAAATTCAAACTCTTCTACCAGCTCCAGCCATCACTCTCATGCCTCTGTGGGATTGGCAGTCCAATGCATCTAGAGAGCAGTTGGTTGGCAACGGCTGGTCTTAAGAGAAGGTAAAATGGAAACTGGATAGAGGTCACCAAGAGAATTTTCACTAACTTGGCTTTGGAGAGCTACATTGTTTATATGAATGGATGGGAAACATTTTAGTTCCTCTTCCATGCCAGAGATGTGGACAATAACATTTTCTAGCTTCTTGGATTTCAGCAATATGCCAATGAAGGTGAGAAGGAGACACTGCAGCTGGGTCCCTCCCATCAAAGAGATGAATGAAGGTGCCCAACCATACTCCTTTCCCCACAGTTGTAGCCCCTGGGCAATATACAAATATGGTCTTGTCAGAAGCCATCACCTGGCTGATGCTTGGTGGTGCAGATCAGGACCTTCTTAAAGAATTGGTGGGCACTGGAGGCCTATCACATCTGGGGAGTTCTTTGGGGCCATAGAAAGAGATTTCCCCACTCCTGCTATAGGTTATACTGGATGTTCTTAGTACCATAATGGAAGGCAGGGGGATCCCATGGGATTTAAACTTAGTGAAAAGCAGTATGTAGAGCTTGTAAAATAAAATAAAATAAAATAAAAAAGATTTTAAAATGCTGGTTTTAAAAGCTTAGGCTATATTAAAACCAAGGCTATTGATTTTTTCTTTACAAATGCATTGCTATTTCATAATAGCACATTGATTCCAAATGCTAGAAAATTAAACTCCTCTGAATAATTAAACAGGATGATACTGTTTGGTTAAACATTATAACATTATTCATATTTTGAAGAGGAGAGGAATCCCAAAGGCTCCGTCGACATAAAGTGTTCCTGACCAAGAAAGGGTGGGTGGGAGATATCATCAATAAATCATGCTGCACAGAGCTACAACTATTCCATGTTATTTATCAAAATCTATTCTCATCTGAGTGAACTGTAAAACTGAAATACTGCAAAAGGCAAATTACAAGGCTCTCAATGCAGCTGCAATATATATTTTCTTCTTTTGTTTTAATTTATTCCTCAAAGTGAAACAGGATGGTTTAGATCAATAGCCTCCAGATGAGAGATGTAAAAGTTCTAGAAAATTTGAAGCCATGGGAATGAAAACCCTTTCATTTTGCTTGTGTATGTGTGTGTAGGAAAAAGCAGAAATTATATATGCTTCCTTTTTTCATTGTAGAGATGGGCAAGCTCTCCCCAGTTTTGGATTAATTTAGAAGTGATACAAGTTATTAAAGAAAAAAACCAGCAAGAACTCTGAGACAATCCAAAGCTTAGATAATCATCCCATCCTCTTTTTGCCAGACCTACGAATCACTTGTTTAAGAGGTGCTGGCAGGAAGGATGTTGACCACTCTTTTGGAGTCAGATTTTAGTCTGAGCTGGAGAAGAATTGAAGGACTTGAAGAAGATTATTTTTCCATTCAGGAGAGCTTTTGCAGCCTCATCTGAGGCTGAGCTTGGAGAAGGTTGCTGGCATCTTGTAATCATTTACCAAAGGTGTCATGGACTTGGAAGATGCTCAAACTCAGGACAAAACAGAGAAACGTGTGAAGGCACATTTGGCAAACCCTCACCATGATCAACTCCCACCCGGAAACGTATGTCCCCACTGTGGAAGGACGTGTGGATCCAGAATTGGCCTCCACAGTCACTTATGGAGTCACTGTTAAGACCGTGTTCATGGAAGACAATCTAACTTGGCTACAAGTGATCACCAAAGAAGAAGAAGAAATCATTTGTGAGGGGAAAGCTACATGATCAATTTGTAATCAGCACACAAATGGTTCAGTCTGTCAACAGCATCTCATCTCTCTGGACTGACTTAAATTTGACCTCTCCCTGGCCAATTTGTGCACATTTGCTCTGATTTCTGACATGCTGCCACATTCTTTGCAAAACAGAATCAGGGGATGATGAGTATCATGTTCCAGAATCAATGGGGAAAAGCTGGGGCACTTGCTAGACCTATCAAGAGCCCCATCAATGCATCCCAATGTCATGGCTGTGATGAGTTGTGGCCAAGTAGCCTTTGCAAATGTTACAACACATTTTTTTCATAGGGCTACTCTTGCAGAACAGATGAAAAATGTAGGGGATATTGGATCTTCTAACAAAAAACAAGATGGATGAATAATTCTGTTGATTTTTGCAACCCCTGCACTGGGTTGGTCTTAACTTAAGAATGAAATTTAAGGAGCTGATTCTTACCATTAAAGAGCCCTTGTGTATCTTAAGAATATCTCCTTCTGTAAAATCCCACCCACCCACCCATAAAGATCTAGTGAAGGAGCTGTTTTCATATCCTATCTATGTTGGAGATAAAATTTCTGCAAAGGCAGCATCTTGTCCATAGAGATCCCAACCCTTTGGAACCAATTGACTTACCATCAGAATAAGACTAACCTTAAAATTGTAATGGAGCAGCAATGATGCCTTTTGTTATTGGAAGACTTTCTAATACTGTACACTTCATTTTTTATGACCCATGGCTAGTTAGTAGCTTTCTGAAAATATGGCTGACTTATTATTCCTTATGACACTTAAATGACTGTTGAGTTTTTAAACTCATACTTTATTACTTTGTAAGTGACTTAGAGAAGTGATGATGTATTTCAGTTATCGATAACTGAAATGTGGGGCATAACAGTTTTAAATTAAACTCTGTCTTGAATACATTGGAGGCCTACCAAACTCAATAATGTTCGAAGATAATTCAATAGAAAGATAAATAGTGCTCCAATGGACGGTGGAATTAGCGAGGAATGAATGTTATAATATCTTTACTTCACCGTTCAAGGAGAAATTTAGCCCAGTAAAACCAGCAATCATTACTATTTGGAAACTTGCATTAATACAGGAGTTAACACTTATTTTCTCTGTTAAGTTAGCGCATATATGTGTTAGGGGGAATATAAAGTGGGCAGTTAATGTGCATAGCAACTTGCCATTGTGCACCGTTACCAGGCCTCATAGAAATCGTGCAAATAATTTGTCTATGAAGAGGGAATTGTGCAAATTTCCTGGTCAAAAAAAATAATCTCCTGCCAGAGCTGACCTATGGATGATGTGGGGTGAAGCAGCTGCCTCAAATTGCTGAGATGCAAGAGGTAGCATTTCCTACCCTACCCCACTGCTTCAACCACTGGTGGAGAAGCTCTGCTTTGTTGCTGATCTACAGCACCAAAGCTTTCTGGAAAGCTTCCCCCCTCCTCACTTGCCAAGCTTTGGCAAGAGTGGAGTGTTCCAGATGCCCTTGCAGAATTCCCACCAGCACCACCCAGCAGAAAATACTTTGCAAGGGCTTTTCCCTGAGGGAAGGGCAGCCACCCCTGGCTCCAACAGGCTCCTGAGAGCATGCATATATTGCCCTAATACTGCACATTCCTCTGTCATTACGCATAATCTCTAATAGGCACATTCTCCATAAGACTGCAAATTGGCACAGTTATTCTGCACATTAACTGTTAAACTTACATTGCCCTTAAAATATTTATCTGAAATATATTTATTTTTAAAAAGCAAATAATGTTGTCTTATACAGTGGTACCTTGGGTTAAATACGCTTCAGGTTACAGACTCCGCTAACCCAGAAATAGTACTTCGGGTAAAGAACTTTGCTTCAGGATGAGAACAGAAATTGTACTCCGGCGGCGCAGCAGCAGCAGGAGTCCCCATTAGCTAAAGTGGTGCTTCAGGTTAAGAACAGTTTCAGGTTAAGAATGGACCTCTGGAACGAATTAAGTACTTAACCCGAGGTACCACTGTACATGGAAACATACGGTACATTTAATTACTCATAATCTGAATTGTGGGCCAAACATACAATTATCAGACATGCACATCATGTAACCCTCTTACCAATAATTATTAATCATATTGACTTAGCTAATAGTATGTACTTGATTCTTTGTACACTGTGTGTATTAGTAAATGTTCTCAATCTATCTGTTAAAAAGATTTATGTTGCCTTTGATCAATACAAGAACCAGAGCGGGGAACAATATAAAAAACCCAAACCTATAAAAGACGCCAGTAAAACCAAAGCCCGCTTCTTAAAACACCAGTAAAAGAAGACAATTTTAAAAGGGTTGACAGAGGTGAAGGCTAAAATAGATATATCTTTATGTATTGAAGTGGGAGAGCATTCCACAAACGGAGTGCCACAGTGAAATGAGTGGAACTGACAGTGGAATTCAAGAAAGAGTCCCCTTTGCTGCTCCTAAAGCATGGACAGGCTGATAAGAGTGAGGAGCCCTTTTCAGGTATTTATGACAAGGGTGAGAAACTGCGCCTGGATGGAGACCAGATCATTCCAGATCATAATCTCTCTCACCACCCATATGCCAAGTTGGACAGGTGTGCAAGTCTGACAACTGGGCGAGTTAGACAAGTGTGCAGGTGATCCTTTTTTTGCTTGCATGATTTGAAATCAAATTGTGAGGGCAAAGGCATTACCTGTGGTCTTGGGAAGCCCCATGGAAGCCCCACCTCTAATCAGCTGGACAGCAGTGCTTGCAACCCTAATTTTGACTGAGTTGGCTTGGCTGAAATGGCCTTGTGGGCACATGGGAAGGCCTGGTGAGCTTAATCAGACCTTCAGGCCAGAGCTTGCACACCCCTGATGTGGGGCTTTAAAAGTAAGCAGCAGCATCTAGTATGGCACAGTTTACTGCATCTTCACGCATTGCTTCATAATTTCACTTTCCCATAGGGAAATTAGTATTATTTTGGAGGAGTTTGCACATTCTTTGATTGCTTTTCCATGCACAAGTCCATGTAGTATAGAGTCATCAATATCTAAAGTCCTTAATATCTAAAGCTGAAGGGATCAAAACTGACACTAACTTTTGTATTTTTCTTTACTTAACTGTTTTGTGGTTTGGAATTCTAGTGACATGTGTTGTAAAGAATAACAATATTATTTCCAGAGTGACTCACCTCTATTTGTAGAGCAAGTCAGTTAGCTTGGAACATATTAAGAATGGTTAATAATAGGAAAATGAGTTTAGCACAGCATGAGGTGTGAAATGTAAATACAAATCCAAGCATCATTTTAATTTGGTTGTCTTATAAACTGCCAAGTCCCATGATAGTTTCCAGCCTTGGCTTTTTCTTCATCTGAAAGATGAACTATTTCACTTAGACTTTCCTATGGGCAAGCTGATAATGTGTGTTGAGTCCATGTGTGCAGAATGTGGAATGCAGAGAATTAACAAGGTCTTATGTACCATAGAACAATCACATAGCCACTCTGTAATGTGTCAAAGTCTGCATGGAGCCGTTCAATTTCTAGTTTTGGCATGGCAGTCCCATTGCTCCCATGACTTCAAGAAGAGAGCTTAAGCTAAGTTCATTTTCACTGACTTGGCTAAGATGAAGTCATCTGAAATCTGCAGCTTTGGTCACATTTAGTAATTTTATTATTAGGTTTAAACCTTTTTGTACTGGACATTCAATAGAATATTTAAAAATAATAATAATCACAAAACCATTTAGAAGCCTGTACTGTGCTTCTAAATGAAGCATAGGCAGGAGCAAGATGAAGGGAACCATTTTAATTTCTTTTTGAATGCTTTGTAGGTTGCTACCTTTGTGGCCATCAGAATTCCCAATCCGTTTGCTAGCGCAACATGACCAATGGCATTATGCTGGTAACAGACATATTCCTGATAGTTGTACAAGTGTAGCAATCGGCTGTTTGCATGGGCATTGGAGAAAAGATGGTGGGATAAACTAGTACAGGAGATGACGCATCTGTGATGCACCATAACAGAGGCCTTGCCTGGTCGCCTGGCTCTATGCAATTCTACACGCCAGTTGTATCAGGGTAAGCCATGCTAATGGGATTTAAACGGACAGGCAGCATAGTAGGCCAGAATTGCTTCACACAGAATGCCTCTGAAGCTATGTCCTAACAAGCCTCGGTGTGCACTTCTGCAGCTACTCATATCTATACATCAGAGTGTGAAAGCAGAAAAATCAAAGGAGATAACAAAATACTGGTTTTCCAAAAGCAGAACAATCCTACTACATTTTCTTTTGATATGAGATATTGTTAGACCAATTTCTGAAACGTATAAGGAAACCATAGCTGACAAAGAATTTGAAGCCCTGACCAAGATTTGTGAAGAAAATGAATAGAATGTGAAAACGAGCATAAAGATTCGTGACAGATTAATTGTACCAATCCTTAGCTTTCTTAATCGTAAAGTAGTGGCAGTAGCAGACAGCTATATAGGAAATACTAAACAATGAACTAAAAGAATAATGGCCTATATCATGTTTTTCCTGTAAAAAACATAGTCAAATAATATGAAAACAGGACAATCTTTTCTCCAGTTTTCAGATTTTCCCCTCAACAAAAGCATTAACACTATTAATGGGAAGTATTTGATGGCACATATTTTAATTCCTCTATATTGAACTTTTGGAATTAACTTTTTATTTCTGGCTGAAAACCTACTTTAAATGCATCTGCAAAGTTTGAAGGCCATAGAAATCAAATACTTCCCGTTAATAGTGTTAATGCTTTTGAAGACCTTAGAATGGGTCAAAACATTAAAACAAGAACAATAATAAAACCATAACACAACCACAACCATCCTCCAACTATCTGTAAACATAATAATACACAAGCCAGACATGCAGAGCTGCTTTCTGGGGTGTGTGTGTGTGCAACAACTAAAAAACAGAGAAGAGTCCTTCAGGTAACCAAGTCCTACACTGCTCAGGAATTTATATGTCAAAACAAAAAAACTTGAATCAGGCTTGGTAGAGAATAAGCATCCAGGACATGTCTTTTCAGACTGGTGTTACATGGCATTACATCTATCAGGTCCATCAAGATCCTGGTATCTGTATTTTGCACTAGCAGCAATCTCCATATAGTATTCGAGGGCAGCTGACATACAGCACATTGTAGCAGTCTAGATGCAAGGTTACTAAGTAGAACATAGATTACTGTTGCCTGGCTATATCTATTGAGCCATAGCTGAAAACAGGTCCTCTGACCCTTATACTTCTAGCAACAAGGTAGAATCACCTCTAGATTATGTACAAATGCAGATTTAGGACAATGTGACCGGTTCCCCAACACAGGATGCAGGGGCCAAAGAGGTGTCTTCTGGCCTCCTTCCCAAAGTCTAGCTAGTGCTTGCCCGGCTTTGGAAAGAAGACAGGAGAACTTTAGGACTCTGCCAGAGCCTTGTGCCTCCTTCTCAAAGCCCAGCATCCCCTTTGGAAAGGCGGCTTTGGCCCAAATTTTAGCCTCACACAGGGTGCCATATTACCAAGGTCCCCACCCCTGTTATGCACCTGGTCCTTTAGGTGCAATGCAGGCCCATTTAGAACATACCTAATTCCTGCCTACCTCTTGCTGTTCTAGCTTCTGGCTTAGCTGCACGAAGCCTCCGCAGGGCAGCGGGGAGCCTTCATCCCGCTCCCCTGTGGAGGCTTCATGGGCTATCCCAGAAGCCAGAACAGCTAGAGGGAGCGCTGCCCAAAGCCTCCTGAGCAAAGAGGGAGGAGCGCTCCCTCTTCATTCAGGAGGCTTCTTATTTCTTGTTTCCCTCCCCTAAAAACTAGGTGTGTCTTATGGTCAGGTGCGTCTTATAGAATGAAAAATGTGGTGTATGTTTATTAAAGTTTTATATGTTTCAGAATTCAAAAGAAATAACAAAGAAAATTAGAGATGCAAAAATATGCCCCATTGAATCACAATAAGCTGTTTAGCCTAGAGCAGGGTTTCCCAAACTTGGGTCTCCAGTTGTTGTTGGACTACAACTCCCATCATCCCTGACCACTGGTCCTGCTAGGTAAAACTTGGGTCTCCAGTTCAACAACAACTCCCATCATCCCTGACCACTGGTCCTGCTAGGTAAGGATGATGGGAACTGCTGTCCCAAAACAGCTGGAGACCCATGTTTGGGAAACCTATCCTAGAGCAACAGTGGGGAACCTGAGACCTTCTAATCAGCCCCAGCCAGCCTAGCCCAGTCCAGCTACATCTGGAAGGCTGTAGGTTTCCTATTCCTGATGTAGTTCGGAGCCCAATATACATTCATTTTGAGATTTGGTTCTTATTCCTGAAATAGTAACCTTCCGAGCATGAACTATATATGACCTACCTTAATGTCTTCCCAGTGTGAGGCAGCCTTTGCCAAACTGATGCTCTTCAGATGTTTTGGACTACAACTCCCATCAGTGTTGGCCATCATAGCCAATGGTCAGGTATAATGGGAGCTGTAACCCAAAACATCTGTAGGGTAATAGGATGACAAAGACTGGTTGAGGTGTGTGTGTGTGTGTGCGTGTGTGTGTGCGCACGCGCAAGCTCCCATGTTCCCTATTTCATTAAATAATCTAAATATGATACTTTGGTATCAACATCAGTGCTTTTTATTGCTCAGTATTCTCACTCATGGGGAAAAGGAACATAAAGCACTATCCTGGGCATGTTACCATGCTTCTTATAGTAACTATTTCTAATTATGTTTATACAAGTATATTTATACAACGTTTATAAAATCTTGCAGTGTGGAGTGCTCCAGTTCATGAGTTCAGCTAGCCAACCATGTGGTCTTCTAGGCTACTCCATTCCATTCCCTGTTCCAACATTTAGCATTCCATTACTACTGAGCATTCACAGTCCTCCTTTGGCTGTTTAGTCCCCCCACCCCAATATTTTTGGTAGTTCTGCAAACCTTGGGGACCCCTGGGCATACAGATACTGCTCTCTTGTTTTTCAGTGGCCTTGAATTGGCTACAGTCTTTTCAGCACCCATCAGATGAGTTTGCTATTAGAGTTTGTGATATGTCAGAAATTTCCATCCACATAATTTCACTCAGTCTCACTTCACTCTGGGTGTTGTGTCTTAAAACTGCACAAACTCCTTCCCTTCTCATCTCATCCCATGCCTGTTCTCTGTCTTTTATTTTGTTCTATAAAACCTTTAATTATCATAGGCTGAACACATAGTGAATCCAAAGCAGTGAGAATATAACTCATGTTTTGTATGGTTTGGTAAACAGTAGTCTTATATTTCACACAGGGATGCATTTCTAAGACTATTTCACCACACAGAATAATGCAGCAAAAAAAGAGAGTCTGCTTCTGGAGATTTTTCACATAATACATATTCTGGTGAATTTCTTGTAAGAATGGCTGGATGAGAACATACACCTCCAAGTGAAAATTAGTTCTAACTTTAAATTATAGGATGATAGCTCTTATATTCTATGCTCCTACGTTATTGCTCAACACACCCACTCGCTCCATTTCCCTGTTGTGACTCAAGAACAGATCCCTCAAACTAGAGGTCACTCTCACTTGTCACAAACACTTTTATATGCGTCATTACCTCTCAACTATTGTCTGAGATTATTTCTCTCTCACTCAGATAGGGGGCTGAAGCATTGTGGCATCTATATATAAAAAAAGCAAAATGTACTCTTCTCATTATTGTTGGCTTTTTTTTTTTTAAAAAAAGGAAAGTATATTACCTCTAAGTTTTGGCACATTTGCAAAATTTTATCCAAAATTAGAAATACATTTTCCACAAAAAGATCAGAGGTATTGTCTACTGATCTTCAGCATACACAGGTCTGCTGGCCCCTACGTATTGGACATGGAATGGGGTGATGTTAGGCACATTTGACTAATTTTGAGACTACTGCCTCTACTCTCCAAACAAGTGGGGCACATGGCAAAAAAGCAGGTTAGGAGTGTTTCTGTTCTAGGTTCAAGCCATAACATCTCCCTCTCCCCAGTTGTTCTTTTTCCTTCCAACAAGCAGTTAACATTCCATGCCCAGTGAGCATGCTCAATTGTCATTGAGATGGTATGCCCCTCTCCATTTTGGGGTTTTTATTGGGCTGGGTTGAGGGGTTTTTTTCTTCGGGGAAGCAAGCTGAACATTATCTCAGTCCCATTATATCCTTAATTTTTCAGTTGATGCCTACAGACAGTTCTGTCTCCAGTACCTGAGGCATTAAGTAACTTCTCAGTGTTATCAAAAAAGTGACTTACTCAAATAGGTAGACAAATACAAATATCTTCTTGTATTCCAGGCATCCCACTCTGTTGTCCCCCCCCCCACAGTTGTATGGTTATCCCCCTCTCATCAATTCAACATTCTGTCCCCCACAAAATTAAATATTGTCGATCCCGGAACCTCTCTCATTCTCTTAGAATGGCAATGGCGCCCACCAGAGAGGTGCTGGAACCCACCTGAGAAGTGCCAGAACTGAGTTCCTGTGAGTTCCCCCTGAAAAAGCCCTGCCTGTGTGTATCTCTGGGTTCTGCTGTGTCTGCAAGTATTCCGTCTTGTGCATCAGTGGTTCACATAAGCACAAACGTGGGAAGACTCAGATTACTATTAGCATATAGACTAGTACCTCACTTTTTAATAGTATACCAGGAATTCTCTCACTCTAAGAAAAACCAGGTGCACCTACGTCCCATCAAAGTAAGTGGATTTTAAGCGTGTGCACTTTTTATTTCAAGAGATTTATATACATTTCTTGCTGCTTCCTAATAATTTTTGTCATACATTAAAAAACACATCTGCTTTAGTAAAATAAAATTAACAGCTAAAGCTGAAATATGTGGCTTGTAAATAACATGCCAATGGCATATCTAGTGAGGGCTCATTTCATTTCATTTCCCACTCTAGCTCTTCATGTCCTCACAATGTTGTGCACTTTCCCCATAACAACCTGATTAGGAGTTCCTCCCTTTGACCCTCTCACCCTTCCTAGTACCATCATAGCTATTATCCTTTAACCAGAGTTTGATCATTTTACCAGTCTGCGAAAGTGAAATTAAATGAGTCCATCCTGGCTGGTGGTCAACTGAAGTTATAACCCAATAACCTCTGGAGTCAATATGAACTTGAAATGAGTTGGGGGTGCAAGGCTTCAAGTTTGACTTCTGCTTCTCAGAAATGCATCTAGTATAGTACCACTGAATAAAAATGGTTTAAAGAGCCCTTTGTAATACCCTTTCACCAAGTTGAGAATGGAGGCTCAGTTACTTGTTTTGTACATGAGCCCTTCAAAAAAACAAGATTTATCTTACCAGCCATGCCATAAAATAATCACCAGATCTACTTCATACCATTCCCTTCCATTAATGTTATAACCACCATGACATTGAGGCACAACCTAAAGAAATTAGTTTTGCATTTCATAATGCAGATTAAGAACATGCAGACAAACATGCAGAAGCTTCAGGTGATACTTGCTAATTTCAGGGGTCCCTCCATGTTTTTGTAGCACAGCTCATGAATATTTGTATGTGAAAAAGAATTTCACTTACACAACAGTTTTCTTCCTGCATGTTTTTTTATTTGAATATGCATATGTGCATAATATTTCAACATCTCATGCATGTTTGTCATGTATGCTGTATGGAAAGTTCTTCAGATAATAACATGAGTAGCCTATTATTTCTATTATTTTGGCATGCTTTTCTTCACAATAGCAGGATACCACTGTTTTGAATTTTATTTTTATCATGAAGGGTTATATATATATAGCTTGGATACTCCTTTAAGTCCTCACTTAGTTCTAGTTTTTATGGTTAGGTACTTGAGTTGGATTTTAAATAAGTTAAAATTATTAGATTTAAGCCAATTTTGATGCATTTTATTTTAATAAAACTAAACTGGCTTAAATTCAGACATGTAAACTGAACTGTGGGATGGGCTATAATCATTGTTTTTAGGGTTCTGTATGAAATATCCCAAGTGAGAGTGGGGCAACCCACTAAAATACACATTTGAATATCTGACTCAGACAGCACACAGTGTAGTTTTGGGAAAACCATCCAGTATCAAATTCTTTCTTTTCTTTGTGAAGCTGGCAGCTATTGGGACCTGGGATTGGCTCTTCGGGATTAATTGTCATATATTTATTTCAGTGTGAAAGAATAACAGAGATATTTCTAGTTCTGAATAAGCACTGTACAATTCAAATATTGCTCAGTAATATTCTATGCTTCGTAACAGAATAGCGGACAAAACAGGATACAGAACTCCAGGAGAACCAAACTTGGGGAGGGGGAGGCGAAATTTAAACGTCAGGCACAGGAGTACAAAACAACAATGGTATGGGATGCAAGAGACTATTGCACAACAGTATCAGAATGTCCACATAAATCTCGCTTGCTAGTCGACGTCTGTGGGGGTATTACGAGTGGAAGAGGCATTTTCCACAGCTCCGTCCATGAGTCCCGTTGCCTCTGCCGCGCAATCACACCAAGTAAGGCACATCTGGGAGATCTAGCGGAGACTCACCTGAGCAGCACCGCAGCTTCCCACAGATAGAATCCCGAGACAGCTGCACGCAGGTATCTAATCCGGGCCATGATATGGTGAGGAATTCACAACCTCCTCCCAAGCGAACGTGTCCGAGTCATGAGGGAATCCAGGAGGGAAAGCGGAGGAAGGGAGAGTTCAGCCTGAGAGCTCTTGGAGAGGCTGCCGAGTGTTCAGCACCTCGGAGAGCTCCCCGGAACCCTCCAGCACCTGTAAATCCAATCGCGCGAGCACGCCTCTGCCCCGGGTCGTCTATTCTCCAGCGCCTGGGACTTCGGGCATTTTGGGGTGGTTGTTGTTGGCAACCAGCTCGCCAAGGGTTGCGCTGTGCATTTAAAGAGAGAGGCTGATCCCAGGGGGAAAGACCAGGCGGTCGAGCAGAGGCATCGGGAGAAGCGAAGCAGCGGCAGGGAAGACCTACTTTCCGCCTTCGCTTCCTCCGGTCCTTCCTTCTCCGGCCAGAAGCCAGCTCGCCACATTCCTGAACACTGGGAATGCCAGGGCTCGGGAGGGGAGGAGAGGGGAGGGGGCGGAGACGGAATCAAAGCAGTGGACTTTCCTCAGCCAGTCAGGGGAGCTCCCAGGACGACGGAGCAGATAGGCAGAGCTGCCTCGCGAAGACGCAGAAAGGGGCGCTCGGTTGGAGCGCGTTTGCACAGAAGCACGGGGATTGACGAGGGATCCTCTAGGCAAGGATGCTGTGGAGAAGAACGGAGGAAAGGATTCCCAACCGCCTCAAGGAGGAGGAGAAGGAGGAGGAGGGAGATGAGGGGAAATGTTGTTTAGGAAGGGGATTGCTCCTTACTGTTGCGGAAAGACAAGAAAGACCTTGCTCGAAGGGACACTTGTCCCCCTTAGTGCTTTGTCTCTTCATGACGTGAAAGTTTATGTTGTGCAATGGTGTTGTGGATGCAGTGGGGTCTCTCTCTCTCTCTCTCTCTCTCTCTCTCTCTCTCTCTCTCTCTCTCTCTCTCTGTGTGTGTGTGTGTGTGTGTGTAAACATCTGGAACAAATGTGGTGAGGTTGTCATGATTCTCCGGGTCGAAGATGTTGATGGATGACTCGCCCTAGAGTTCAGAAAGAGGACTGTTACAGCCACTAAGTGTGGCGAGTAACCATCAATGTCCAGCGCATTCTGTTATCTAAAATGAAGAAGGGAGGGAGAGAGAAGGATCGGCAGTACAATCTGTGCATGTTTGCTCAGGAATGTCCTCCTGTATTTAGCAGGGTTTACTCAGTAACTGATTTCAGGATCTCAGCCCACATGTGTATATTGGTGGTGGAGCCGCTTCTACTGTTATCTTCATTGACAAAGCAACATGAACAACCTTCTTCTCTGCGGATGGTTGGGATGCATACAAATTGGCTTCTGCTCTTTTTGGTAGCATATCAGTTAAATGATAAAATTAGATCAAATTTGGTTTTAGGCATTCTTCCTCACATTAATCTTGGGCAATGAATCCACCCACTACAAGAATAATGTTAGAAATTGTTTTCCATTAAAATAACATTCTATTATTTTAGGCTGCATTACTAACTCTGTACTTGCATATAAACCCCACTGAATTTCAATGGAACTTACTTCTGAGCAGGCATGATAAGGATTGTGCTGTTAGTTATGTAAACATTGGGGGCTGGCCAATGTTGGTTATACTCAGAGTGGATGTACTGAAATTAACTGGGGTAAATTAATTTCAATAAGTCTTCTTTGAGTAAAAGTTAGTTGGATTCAATCTCTTCTTTTTAAGAAACTCTGAACTGGCACTTTAAGAGAAATGTAAAAAATTGATTCAGATTAGTTTCTACAATCAGCTTCAATAAGCATGTGCATGTATCAAAGGTGAGAAAAGAGGCATAAAACACATCTCCTCATATTTGGAGTACTAACTTTTTTAACTAAGCCATTTAATTTGTCCTGTTTCCCACAGAGACTTAAGCAGATGTGTTTTTCTTTTCACAGTATTAATTAAAACTACTATCAGGAGGTTTCTAGTGTAAATAGGCTGCAGTTATAATTTATATACACCATCCTAAGTATGCCTTATTCAACACTATGGAAATTCTTAAAGAGAAAGCATGTTGCAAGTAGTGGTTTTTCTCATTGTTAAATTCACTAGGCATATTTTGAATTGGTGCACTGATTGCCTTGTTTTTTGTTTTTAAGCTTATAGAATGGGGAGCTTGTGGAATGGGGAAATGCCTGCAGTATTGTATTAAAAAAATCTCTTTGAACACACACAAGACAGAGGATGCACAGTACATTCAAACTTTCCATATTTTTCTGGTTTAGATTGTGTAGTCACAACCTATTTGTTTGTGGCTGGGATGGAGAATCTGTGACACTTTAGATGTTGTGTACGACACTCACATCCTTTTACTGTTTCTTTCATTGTTAACACCACTAGACATATTTCCTGGTTAACTTCTTGACCATTGGCCATAATGGTGGCAGCTGATGGGTTGGAGGCCAGCAATTTCTGGAGGGACATAGGTTTCTCATACCTTAGGGTATGATCCAGGCAAAGTTAAGCACTTAACACCTACTGGGAAAAGCATGTGCCCTTCACATGTAAATCAACTGGAATTAAAAGTACAGTGGTACCTCGGGTTAAGTACTTAATTCATTCCGGAGGTCCATTCTTAACCTGAAACAGTTCTTAACCTGAAGCACCACTTTAGCTAATGGGGCCTCCTGCTGCTGCCACGCCGCCGGAGCACGATTTCTGTTCTCATCCTGAAGCAAAGTTCTTAACCTGAAGCACTATTTCTGGGTTAGCGGAGTCTCTAACCTGAAGAGTATGTAACCCAAGATACCACTGTATACATCCCCCCCCCAGGTTGTATACTGATTTGTACTTTTTATTCCTACACCAACTCATAAAAACTAAAACTGACAAAGGATCAAAAGAAAACCTAATCAAGTGCCGAGCAATGCCTGGGTTCTATTGGACTGCACAGCTATTTACACGGATCCAAGGAACCTTTGGGTTTGTTAGCCCTGTGCTAGATAGTACACTTTTTAAAAACAACAACAATAAACTAATGGAATTTTTCAAAAAAAACAAACCATGTTATTGTATAGGCCATGGGTCTGCTATTCAAAGGGGGGGGGGGAAATCCAAAACTACTTCTTGAGTTCACCTAAAATTTATTATTATTATTAGCCAGGGTTTCTTAGTCAACTGACTGTAATACATACCAGTAATCTTAGTGCCTGGAGTGTGAGAGCAAGCTTCATTCTTTCATCCTTCTGTAGCAGCAACATAAATAAGTGGGCAGCAGAAAGTTGGAGACTAAAGGAAGGGAAGGCTGGAAAGGTTTCAGTTTTTCCTCAGAATCAGATCTGAGCTAGAATATAATTTAGGTAGTCAAAATACTAACCACAAAATACTAACCATCGCGGTCATGTGGCTGTTCCCCCTCAAAGTAGGGGGCAAGTCGACACCTCTGATTGCAGCTTGCTTGATTGTTTTGTTTAACTAGGAAGCAAGCCTTGTTCATCTTGAAGTCACAAAGGTGATGTGTGCATGTAATTGAGTTCTGTGATGTGTCTTACAATTTTCCAGCTATCATTTATACACACAAAATTGTTCCAGTGTTTGGACAGGGCTCAGAGTACTCTCCCTGTTTCAAGTGTTTGCTAAAGCCCATCTTAAAGATTAAAATTCCCACACAGTGCCCTCCCAGCACAACTAGCTATGAGAGACTACTACTTTATGGAATGATGGAGAACAGACAGAATTAACTGCTTAAAGGTCCAGGCCCACAGAATTTCTAGGCATTATCTGGGCATGAGCAGTTCAATTGCTGGGCACCTCCTTGAAATCTAACCTCCTTAAAATCACGATGGTCTTTTGTGCTATGGCATTATAGCCCTCTTGATATTCCTGAACTCCAATTCCCATCAACCCAGACAAGCATAAGATGATGGGAGTTGTAGTGTAACAACCTCTGGAAGGTCACAAGTTTCCCATCACTTGTCTAGATCATTTACATGCCAACTATTTGCATAAATCTTAAAGAACTATTTGTGGCGAAAGGTGTAAAAAGAAAATACTTTGTCTTACTCACTATGAATGGCTGGTGCAGTCATGTTGCGTGATTAACTAGGGTACCCAGTTAAAACAACAAGAGAAATGGGTTTCTAACTTGAGAATTCAAGAAAGAAAAGAAAGAAAAGAAAATGTGTCTTCACAGTTACAACCCCCAGTGGAAATTATACCACTATAATGTAGGGCTTAGGTTTCCTGATGTCCTTAATATCTACAGGCTTATCTAGTTGAATGGTCTGTTCCCAGAGAATGATAGATTCAGATGGCTTTGTGGTGGTTCTTCAGCACTTTCTTTTTGCCATTGCTTGCCATTGAGTTCAAGTTCTTGACAATACTGAGGATGCAGTAGTGTCTTGACGAAACCACTCACCTGGTTTTCTGAGATACTACAGGTAGTGAAATGGAAGGATGATGGTAGACCAATTGGAGAGGGAAAACTAATGACCGATCTGATGAAACACAGGATTTGTCTCACTTACAGGCCCACTCCATGGTGATGATGGTGGCAAAAACTTTCCTACCGCCATTTCGATTGCACCATCAGTCAACATAGCGATTTTATACATGTCTGTTCAGAAGTAGCCTCCACAGAGTTCAACAGTGCTTACTCCCAGCTCAGTGTATATAGGACTAAAGACTAAAATGTCAAACTGAACTGTGACAGCAAAGCTTCATTTGATCCAATACTTGTTTCTCTTCTGTTCAGATAATTAATGCCTGTTGCTTAAACTGATTCTCCTCTTCTGAGATGATAGATGAGAGGATAGGTGTTATTTCTATTTGCTATGTTCCTCCTCATAAACCTCTGACTGCTGAAGGTCTGGAATGATAGATAATGTTCTAAGCCCCCTAAACAAGATGGTATGGAACATAATCCATTATGTTTGATCTCCAGTAGCCTAGTCCAATGAAAAATACTATATTGCAATGAATTATGCAGTTCATATTTTCGTGTTTATTTTTAAAGTTAAGAATGGTTTAGTTATGTCAGTTATGGTGGTTTTCTCCACCCCAAAGTTTCCTCAAGATGTAACTCAACCAAGTGTGCAAGCCCAGAGGCTTTAAGCTATCATTAAACATACAACCACAGAGAAAATGTCCTTTGATTAATACTGCCTCACAATTCAAGAGACCAAGGAAACAGAAAGGACTGAGGGCAATAGTTGTTTAAAGTTTCATACAATGACACTGATCCTGAAAGCAATTCAGGATACAAACCTAATAATTCTTACTTGAAATATCAATGAAATTAGTAAGACTTACTTCTCAACAAACCTACTTAGAACTAGGCTCAAGACACTGATTTCTATTGTATGTAGCAGCTCATGTTAATTTTAGAGTAAGCAATTTGTCAACTACTGTGAAACAGCCTCCAACATCTTCCAGCATTATGGAAAAGGAGGAATTACCATGTGAGATGAGACAATGGAGATGGGAGGACTTGGTCCTCCCACTTCCACTCCTGGCTTTATTGCCTCTCACAAATTGGAAAGTAGCTGGCAACCTCTTGTACCTATGGAAGTTCCTCATGTATTTTGGAGCCCTGGTTTTCCACAATACCTATTCAGCTGATTATTTGCCATCAGGGAGCACTTGCTGCTTGATGAGTAGCATCTTCTCAGACAGTCATGGTCAATTGCCTTAGAAAAATGCAGAATGTCTGCCAAATGCCGATTAAGTAGCTGCTCATAATTATCAGTGAACACCTATCAGATGCTCTCGACTAGCCTTGAGCAGCTTTCTGTTAAATTGGTTATCTTAACCCACCAACTTTTGTGATGTTACAATAAAGGAGATTGGGTAGGATTGCACCTGCTAGCCCCCGTCTCTAGTCTCCACAAATTGATCAGGTCATGTAAACAGAGCTGTAGGCCCCAGCTACAAGCAAGTTTAGTTATATTTTAGTCACGGAACATAAAACCCGAACTGACTGTATCCATAAGTGGAATTGTTATTGTTTGTGGAGCAAAAGAGACTCGCCATTTTTATGATAAGTGTAAACTATTACTCATGGTGCACTGAAAGCTGGACATGTATTTTGGTGCCATTGTGGTCAAATTGTAGCTGACTATTATGCCTGCTTTTCTATCAATGGAACAGTGGTAGGAATGCACTGATAGGGAAAACTTTCGGGGGGAGAGGGCCAGAATAAAATGCCTCCTAATAATGAGCGTAGTATAGCATTCTGCACTCTTTGAAGACTTGTTACTACACATTTAAAAAGCCATTAGGTAAAGGTGTGCAAGCATGTAAGAAAGGTACATTTGAGAGCTCCCCCTGTGAAAGCATCTAATTAAATGTCTAAGAATAGAATGCTTACACATTAGTCATGGAACTTTCAAAATGAATGCTGATGCTTAAATACAGAAGAGCAGGTGTATAAATAGGATGATTTGTATTCCATTAACAGCTTGCCACTGAAAGATGAGTTCTGAAATTAATCTCGGGTGTTTATTTATGAAATTGTAAATTATTAATGGGGTTCTGATTTGTACTCTTAATATGATAATGCTATGCTAACCTACATAGACTCTCTAGTTGCAGTTGCATCTTGAAACAATATACTGTAAATCTTCCAATTATTTTAATGGATTTCCATTGCACTCACTAGTGCCCAGTTATAAGTACTTTGGTTTCAGTCAGTGTGTTATAGTGCATAGTGCTGACTTTAGATTAGAGCAGGCATAGGCAAACTCGGCCCTCCAGATGTTTTGAGACTACAGTTCCCATCATCCCTGACCACTGGTCCTGTTAGCTAGGGATGATGGGAGTTGTAGTCCCAAAACATCTGCAGGGCCGAGTTTGCCTATGTCTGGATTAGAGAGAACTGGGTTCAAAACCTTCTCAGTCATAAAGCTCACTAGGTGATTGTGGGTCTCTCACTATCGCTCTAATTAACATCCCTCCCAGGGTTGCTGTGGAGATAAAATGATGGATGAGCAGGATGCCCTTGAGGGTCATTTCACCCATTTAAAGCCCATCATGTTGTTGCCCATCATTAAGCCCATCATGATCATTTCAGTTACTGAAATGATTCTCTGTTTTTGGTTCTCCGTTGAGTTGGAAGGTGCTTCCAGATGGATGCTTATTGTCAGATAGGTGATCTTCATATATACAATGTTCATACAATCCCAGTGGCATCAAAATGCCAGCCCATATTTCCCCTTCCCAATTTAATCTGGATTTACCCTTTCCAGGAAAGAGCCAATAACTTTAAAATAAAACATGCTACAAAGGACCCAGTTGTGATATCTGAATGATCTGTTTTCACTATTAAGACCACATCTGGAAGCTTCCAGAATGTAGGACTGCAAAGGGCTACCAGAATGTAGATACTGGATTTAAATTAATTCACATGTAGCAGCTCATTTGTGATCCTTCTGGCTTCCACAAGGCTACCCAAAATGTTGTATATGAAACCCCTGGTATGATCATCATTATTAATGGTTGTGAAACCATTCAACTGCCTTTCCCTGTCAAGATCCCCATTTTCTCCGCTGTTGTTCTTGCTAGCGATTGAATCATTAGTCATAGCTATTTAAGCACAAGTTAAATGAGTCAAAATGAATTTCAAGGAAAAGAGACGTTATTAACTGGGGTATTGCTTTATAGAGTAATAGAAGTATGAGGGGCTTGCAGGGTCATCAAGTCCAATCTTCTACTCTGCAGCAATGCTCACTAAAACTAAATTGTTCCTGACAGGCATTTATCCAGTCTTGCTGTAGAAATAGAAACCTCTAGATATGGTGTTTTAACAATTTCTCCAGGCAACTGCTTCCATACAGATACTCTCTTGTGACAGACTCTAGATTCCATACTGGTTGCTTTACAGCTCAGGGCAGGTGCTCTGGCATTAGTTCACCAACTTCTCCTTGCCTAGAGCACAGATGTTAGCAAGTTATGCTACAGGCCGAAGCACCTGGGCTGCCTCCTCGGCTCTTCAATATAGAAAAGGTTAGTTGCTGTCCAAAGCAGGCTGGAGGGGCCTCACAGCTGAGGCCGAAGAGATGCATTTCTATGTTGATACGAAATAAGCAGCCAAATATTTGCCTTTGTACTGTTCATTGCCACTGTTGCTGAATGAGCTTTGATCTTATTTGGGAATGCCTCTCAGATACAAATCCCCGCTCACCTCCTCCCAACGGGTGGGCAGAGTTTGCGACCTCATGTGGAGCTTACCTGGCCAGGTGCCACCTACCTGGTAACAGGGTGTAATTGGCCCACCCCTTCCTGGCAGGCCAATGGGCTGCAGGCAGGGGTGTGGCCTGGAGCAGGTACTGGGGCCGATCCTTCAGCCAACGCTCATTCTTCTTCCTTCTTTTTCAGGATCACCCACCCAACCCTCCCTAAATAATAAATTCAGCTTTCTAGTCACCTTTTTCTTCTTTTGCAGCTTAACCTTTTGAATTCCAGGTTAGTGGGCGCTACTATGGTCATAAGATGGTTGCTATATTCAGAACCAGGAAGGAATTTTCTCTGCATTGGCAGGTTTTGCCTTCCCCGTAGCTATTTGTCACAACTTTGGCGGTTTGGGGGCCTTGTTAGGTATCCTTTAGTCTATCTTCAAGTTTCGGGGGAGAGCATCTCATGCACCCCCATGCGGCAGCGTTTGCAGGGCCCGTTAAAGGGTGATTGTGGAAGTCACTGGCCCTAGAGTGGCGGCAAGTAGGTCAAACTCCTGGCGTGTGTGACAGAGACCTGGTTGGATGAAGCAGATGGGCCTGTCCTTGCCGCTGCTTGCCCACCAGGTTTCTCTTACACACAGCAACCCAGGTCATGTGGGCGGGGAGGGGGGGGTTGCAGTGATTTTTAGGAAGTCATTAGTCTGCACCAGGCGTCCTATTGGGAAGACCCAGTTCTCTGAGTGCATGTTCTGGAAGTTGGGCAATAGGGGCAGTACAGGATTCCTATTGGTGTACCGACCTCCCCGCTGCACCAAGGATTCCCTGCCCAAGCTGCTTCAGGTCGTGGTGGATATGCTCCTGGAGGCACCTAGCTTGGTTGTCCTGGGGGATTTTAACATCCATGCCGACACGACCTTACAAGGGGCCACTCGGGACTTTCTGGAAAGCATGGCCTCCATGGGGCTGTCCCTGAATAAGTTTGGCCCAACTCATAGCCGCAGACATGCCTTAGACTAACTAAAAGTGAAACAAAAGAAGTGCCATGGTCAGATCACTTCCTGGTGCAACTGGACTTCTCCGCGACCCTTCCCCTCTGCAGGGAGGTGGGACCGATTCAGATGGCCCGCCCCCGCTACTTAATGGATCCAATTGGTTTCCAGAGAGTGGTAGGAGATGTTTTATCCCAAGTTGATGGCCTCTCAGCTGATTCCCTGGTTGACCGCTGGAATGTGGAGTTAACCAGGGCTATTGATTGTCTGGTTCCGAAGCGCCCTCTCCAATTGCATGGAGCCCGGACAGCCCCGTGGTTTTCCCCGGAGCTGAGGGAGATGAAACAATTGTTGAGACGGCTAGAGCGCCGGTGGCAGAAAACTCACTCTGAATCTGACCGGACACAGGTTAGAGCTCAACGTCGAGCCTACCAAGTGGCAGTGGCGACGGTGAAGAGGGCCTTCTTCGCCGCCTCCATTGCATCTGCAGAAAACAGCAGCAGGAGACTTTTTCAGCTGGTTCGCAATCTGTCACCTGTCTCCTTGATCCTCGTCCATCCTGGCTGATAAAAGCGAGCCGGGAAAGGCTGGGCGATGGGCTCTGCGGGGTGGTGAATGCTTCCCTCTGTGAGGGAGCCTTCCCAGACCCGCTGAAAGAGGTGGTCATTAAACTGCTTCTTAAAAAAACATCTTTAGACCCAGCCAATTTGGCTAACTATCGCCCAGCCTCAAATTTACCATTCTTGGGCAAGGTGATTGCGCGGGTGGTTGCCGAACAACTCCAAGCACGCCTGGAGGATGCGGACCATTTGGATCCCTTCCAATCGGGATTCAGGCCTCACCATGGGACTGAAACTGCCTTGGTCGCGCTGGTTGATGATCTCCGGCAGGCTAGGGACAAAGGTGAGAGCTGTTTCCTAGTTCTGCTGGATCTCTCAGCGGCCTTTGACACCATCGACCATAACATCCTTCTGGACCGTCTTGAGAGGCTGGGAGCTGGGGGCACTGTTATACGGTGGTTCCACTCCTTTCTCCTGGGCCGTGTTCAGAAAGTGGTGTTGGGGGATGAGTGTTCAGACCCCTGGGTTCTCACTTGTGGGGTGCCTCAGGGTTCCGTCCTCTCCCCCATGCTTTTTAATATCTATATGAATCCACTGGGAGAGATCATCAGGGGGTTTGGGCTGGGTGTTCATCAGTATGCAGATGACACCCAGCTCTACCTCTCCTTTAAATCAGAACCAGTGAAGGCGGTGAAGGTCCTGTGTGAGTCCCTGGAGGCTGTTGGAGGATGGATGGCGGCTAACAGATTGAGGTTGAATCCTGACAAGACAGAAGTACTGTTTTGGGGGGACAGGAGGTGGGTGGGTGTGAAGGATTCCCTGGTTCTGAATGGGGTAACTGTGCCCCTGAAGGACCAGGTGCGTAGCCTGGGAGTCATTTTGGACTCACAGTTGTCCATGGAGGCACAGGTTAATTCTGTGTCCAGGGCAGCTGTCTATCAGCTCCACCTGGTATGCAGGCTGAGACCCTATCTGCCCGCGGACTGTCTCACCAGAGTGGTGCATGCTCTGGTTATCTCCCACATGGACTACTGCAATGCGCTCTACGTGGGGCTACCTTTGAAGGTGACCCGGAAACTGCAATTAATCCAGAATGTGGCAGCTGGACTGGTGACTGGGAGTGGCCGCCAGGACCACATAACACCGGTTCTGAGAGATCTGCATTGGCTCCCAGTACGTTTCCGAGCACAATTCAAGTGTTGGTGCTGACCTTTAAAGCCCTAAATGACCTCAGTCCTGTATACCTGAAGGAGCGTCTCCATCCCCATCGTTCAGCCCGGACACTGAGATCCAGCGCCGCAGGCCTTCTGGCAGTTCCCTCATTGTGAGAAGTAAGGTTACAGGGAACCAGGCAGAGGGCCTTCTTGGTAGTGGCGCCTGCCCGGTGGAATGCCCTCCCAGCAATAAACAACTATTTTACTTTTAAAAGACAACTGAAGGCAGCCCTCTTTAGGGAAGTTTTTAATGTCTAATGCTGTATTTTTAATATTCAGTTGGAAGCCGCCCAGAGTGGCTGGGGAAACCCAGCCAGATGGGCGGGGTATAAATAATAAGTTATTATAAATTATTATTAACTTAGGTGCAGTGCATGGGCATGCTGTGTAAGTTCCCTCACATGGCACCTGATTGACCCTGCACATCCTCAGCCCGAGTGGGCTGAGAGGGATACCTTTCAAGGCCAGGGCAAAGTTTCCTACATCTGAAGTTCAATAAAGTTGTGGCCTAATTTGAACCCATACCTTGGTGTCTAGTCTCTTTCTTGTCGGGCTGGGGGGAGGCTCCAAGGACAGGGTTGAGCACATGGGCTCACAAATTATTCAGTGGGTTAGAGAAAATTATAAGCATCAAGTTGGTTCCCTCTCCCCTATTCAAAAAAAAAAATAAGCAAAAGGAGAGATGTGAATCTTACGTCACATGAAGCACTTTTACAGCCACCATGAGTTTTTTATTCTGTGAAGAGTCGCTAAAGGTGGTGTCAGGGCATCTGTGATAGAACGTAATTAACTACATGCCGTCTTCTAATAACCAAGGGTAAAAGAGGAAGATAATATTTCAGCTGGAACCTGAGCATAACATGGCAATAGATAGTGGATTTCGGAAATCTGACAGTTGCTATTTATTGCTTATTCCCAGCTTTTTGCATATTCTGTTTATTGCCATTGTTTTAGTAATAAATTGAACACTTAAAAGAATGAATACTTTCACACCAATCTCTTAATGTATCCTTATTTTCAGGGTTCCAATCTTGACAGGCCATGCTGCAGAAGGCAATTTGTAACTTTGTTTGTTTAACAGCAGTGAAAATAGGGGGATTGTGCAAGAGAGTGATATGATCAGAAGTCAACTAGATGTTGTTTGTGAGAGCCTTTCACCCCTCTCTCAAAAATCAGAGAGAAAACTAATTAATTTTCTAGCACCAAATGCCTGTGGCCAAAATTGCACAAATTATGTTTGGACCTTTAAAAGTTACTGCAGTTTTAGCCAGCGGACTTGTGGAATGTTTTATAAATCTTGTACTCATGAATTGTAGAATTTGCCCTTTTAACACCGTTTCATTTCATTTTTCCTCATCAATTTTTAGAAACTTTCATGCACCTTCAGTGGTCCTCTAGCCTGTGAAGTTCTTCAAAAAGGTTAATGAAAAGGAAGATAAAGGTGACTCGGTAGACATAATTTAAGTGATTTTATAAAACTTTGATAAGGTCTTTGTAGGAGAAGGCAAATAAATAACACAGGTCTTCAGTCCACTCCAAGTTATCATATATTTTAAAAAGTGGATGCTGATAGGAAGAAAGTGTTAGTGCACAGATAATCCTGTAGTATGTCCTGGGGTTAATGTTATCTGCAATGGAAAACTTGAAGTCAGAGTTCAGAAACAATTTCCCTTGAACCAATGATTAATTTTAACTTCAGCAAATCATTTTACAACTTGCACTCTTAACTTTATACATGATGAAGATTGAAAGTCAGGTGTAACCAATGAAGCCATTATTGGTTGCTTTAAAAAACCCATTTTTTAAAAAAAAATAGTTACTGGTATCTCCATTGTGTGCTGAAAACTGCTCACAAATCAACATGGAATAACCAGTCCACTTTGCTATATGGACAGTTATAATATATACTTAGTTTGATTTCGCATGCCTTGCACCTACCCCACATCATGAGGAATTTATGAGAGATGGGGAATTCCCTCCACACTTTGTATGTTTAAAAAGATTCACTGATACTAACCATGCTTGAAATATATATATATTTTTTAAAAATATTGTCCAGTTGCCCCTTAGAGACCAACTACGTTTGTTCTTGGTATAAGCCTTTCGTGTGCATGCACACTTCTTCAGGTATCTTAGTTGGTCTCTAAGGGACTACTGGACAATTTTTTATATTTTATATATATATATTTGACTGCGTCAGACCAACACGACTACCTACCTGAATCACTAACCATGCTTGTTTATGAAATCATGTCCTCCCTAAAAGAGGGCATGTGTTGCGGTGAGACCTGGAGACTGACCACCTGAGTTGTGGGTGGGTAAGATTGGTCAGCCACAACACCCGATTGGTAGATCCCTCAATGTTGGGTTCAATCTGGCCAATGGGGCACAGTCTAAACAGATCGAGGGACCTATATATACCCATGCAAATGACCCAGAGCTTCCTCTTTCAGTTCGTGCATTCAGAACACCCACCCACCTCTCCCTACTTTTAGTGCATTTTGCGATTGACCTTGCTATGACATCGTGTGTCATCTGTCATTGGGACAGGGGCACGGCAGGAATTTCCCCACTTGGCTGATTGGCTGTTGCCATTTGGGTTTCCACGTAGCAAATAGTCACAACTTGTAAGGTTGCGGATAGGCACTGGTTCAGGTGATAGGGATGGGAGAACGGTCTCGCCATACCTATGTGAAGGGTATTCTGTTAAAGGAATCCAGGGACTCAACTGGTTCTGTCAACCCCTGAGAGGGGGTTGTGTCCATGCCTGAGTCCAGGGGGGCATCTGGGGGGTGAACATAGTCTGTTCCCGGCTTTTTGCCTACCCAGGTGTTCACCCTTGGCTGACCCATGCTGGTGCCCTGGGTCAGCGCTGCTTGCAAGGGTGCAGGGAGCTAGCTGAACCAGAGCCTATGCAACCACTCACCTTCTGTAATCAATAAAGTTGTGGCCTAAATTCTGCCAAAAACCAAAACTAAAATTTGAGTCAAGTGTGTCTTCATTTAGGGGGGAGGTCTCTGGGTCTGAACATGCAAAAGCAAAGGCTGTTGTAGTGATCCATAAGGTGGGGACAACCATTGGGCAAAGCTTTTGAGTTCTCAAAAATGCTTAATTAGACTGGATGTGACACAAAGCAGTGGGAAATGATGCGGGCGGTGGGGAGGCAAAAAAGAGCAAATGTTAAACTGAGTGTTATAGCCATGAGACCCACATTTAGACTAAGAAACTGTTCACAATCATGTTTAACATACTGAAACATGCAAAATTTCTCAGGGATACAGTCCTTTGTCCATAATACAGCCAGGCATTGCAAGCTGGACACTTGCTCACTCACACATTAATAATTGTATTTGTATGCTGCTTTCCACAAAAAGAAGCATGCTCAAAGGAGCTTACAACAAAGAGAAATGGAATACATCTCAAAATCAACCATCAGAATAACATCATAATAGCAAATATGACAACATACAAAAACAACATTTCAGTACTATAAATATAATAATGTGATATTAACAGAACCTCCAGGCAATAGCAAAAATAACAAGGGAGCTAGACATTTTCACCTTAGTCCTAGAAACACCCCTCCCTTCATGTTGATCCTAGTCCTTCTCCTGCAGCAACTTGCAAGGCTTCCAAAGGCAGAGTGGGCTTGCTGGAAACATCCCTGCCATGATGTTGCAGCTTAGTATCACCCAAATTCATAGGCCAAATCAGATGGCTATGAATTTCATTGCTACTTTGTACTGATTTCTGATCACAGCCATTTTGAGGGGTAAAATTAGCCCTTGGTGGATACACAATCAAGAGCGTACCAAACTAAACAATTATGATAATAAAAACCATTTCAAGATTTCAGTTTCTTTCAGTAATGCATAGATAAGTATTATTCCAGCTGAATAGAAACACGTGTTCCCTGCCATAATCCCCTATAGCAACAGTAGTCCTTTGACCATGTATGGAGTTTTGCTAAAGGTATCAGCCCTCCCCATCATTACATCACCATACCCACTTAGCTTAACTATGTCTGAGAATTCTGTAATGATGAGGTGGCACATGGGGACAGGAACTACAAAGGAGTAGTGAAAATTCTATTTTGCAGTGGTGAAGCATCAGAGAACTGGGAGTCCTTATGTCCTTTGTTCTGTAATGTCCCAAGACCTTTCTGATTGTGCAGTGTTGAAAGAGGACCAACTTGTGTCCGGAAAATATGCTTGTTCTGTCCGTTTATGACATTGTCTTGCATTCAACTCAGCACATTGGTTGAGCCATGCAATATTCCACAATGTTCCTGAGACCTTAGCAGTCAGCAATGTACACGAAAGGTATTTGTGCTCGCCACAAGGTGGAATAATACCTGTCAGCAGGTTTCTTCTGTTGAACACATCACTTTGCAGCATATAATCACGTTGGAGACAGCTACAAACACAGCTGAAATTCAAATGTACACAGTATGGCTAAGCTAAGAAACATCTTGATAGAAGAAGAAAGCAGTAAGCCAGCAAAACTTACCATGTAGAACTTGATAGTGAAAAGTTTGGCAGATGGCAATTACAAATGCCAGATGGATTTAAAAAAAGAAAAAAGAATAGCTGCACAACAGATGTGGTAATCAACACTGGTAAAAATAAGCTAAACTTATGTTCATAGTTGTACTGTATGCTTGCAGGATCCTTTGATGAAATCATTTCTGAGTTAAATTGGCAAATTCAAGAAAAGTCCAGGTTATCTCTAGGTTAGAGACAGGAATGGCCTTGCCATTAGGTGGTTGACTCAGGCAGCTGATTTTGTGACAGGACAGGAAATTGGTACTTTCAGGATTATTGTAATAATATTCCTGGGGAATAATTTTCTGTCTCAAGTGTCTAGGATGAGCAAATCTGTCAATTTCAGTTACTGTCAGCTTCTCTTCCTTTCCAGTTTCCAGTTCTCCACATTTCCACACCACAAAGGGCCAGCCAAGAGGCAAAGTCAGAGGAGTCCATGGTCAGGTTTGGCATAGACAGGCGATCCAGCAGCAGCAGGAAGGGCACAGAGCTGGTACACAGACGTTGTTCCAGCAGCTCTTCCAGCCCACCACTGGGATATTTGAACTGCTGGAACCACATCTGAACCTCAGCTGACTCCTATTAACTCCCTTTTCTCCAGAGGTCTCCTTGATATGAGCGTCTGACTACTGAGGACACCTGAACTCCTGAGGAATCCTTGACTATAGTCAGGCCCTTCTCTGGATGTGCTGGGTTTCCACCTGGCATTTAGCATGCCACCTTTTCCTCAGGCTAGGAACTTATTTGGCCTCAATGTCAGAGACTGAAGTCATGCTGGGCATGAACGGTCCTCCTTGGCCTCAGTTCAGGATCCTGGCTCCTTACTCTCAGATGGACTTCCTCAGCTGGGACCAGACACTCACACACAGTTTGGTTATTGGTTTGATCCCATACCTTGTTCCCACTATGTAGATCGGTTTTGTGTTTAAATAAATGTGGCCCAATTTACCCAAACTTTGGGGCCTTGCCACTTTATTTCCCCTGTGTGTCCAGCTTGATAATTACTGTTAATATCTTTATCATCACCATTATTTTCAGTGTTGTAGTGGTGTTTGACAGATTCCTAAGAGGGAGCAAGGAAGTCCAGAAAACGTCTAAAATGTTTTCCAAATACACAGCTCTTAGTCTGGTCTGGTCTAGTCTCAAATACTCTTGTGTGCTGATAAAAAGTACTGGAGAGAAATTATGCAGCCTAAGCAAGAGGTGCAGAAATTAGAATGCAATCTGGAACTGCAAATGTACAGTAATCACTTGATGGAAATAGCAGTGCAAATGAGATTTTCTTAGGATTTTAAAAACTTGAAAATTTTGTCATAATAGAGTTTCACATTAACACTGATTATGATCATCTTGTAATCAATTTTTTTTCGTGCTGGTAGGAATGCTATTTAAGCACACCCTCCCCCCAAAATGTAATTCAAACACTGAAGTAATATTCCCAAATGTAAAGGAATAGCAACATCATTTTCAGACTTTTTAAAGCATATTTGGAAGAGGTTATTCTAGACAAGATCAACAGTGAATTGATGAATGTCTAATAGCTGCAGTTTTAATTGTTTTCATATTGGTTTTAAATTACCATTGGAATTTTCTTGTTATACTCTTTCAGTGTACTGATGTTTGGCCCTGAGATTGTGACTGATGAAGGGCAGTTCAGAAATAAATCAGGAGAAATACTGTAATAGAAATGAAAATTTGCTAGAATATAATCTAAACTGTATTGCTACAACTGCTGAATGGTAGGTACACTACCAATTAATAGCTCAAAATGGTTGACTGATAGTAAATAATGGCCATAGTTGGGAATCTCTTTGTGTGTTTGAATGACGCCCATTTGGAAGGGACAGACAGAAAATGAACTGAGTTGGCTGGAGGCACTTTGGGAGTCTGATGATGGGGAGAGATTGGGGGCCCTATTGTGTTTTAGAGGTTTTGTTGGCTCCCAGACCTAACCATGAGCCACCATTCCTGGCAGTAGTGATGGGAAGGACTCACAGCAGGGCTTTGGTTAGACTCTGAACTAGGGGTAACTAGCATGTTGCCCTCCAGCTCTTATTGGACTACAAGTTCCATAAGCCCCAACCAGCATGGCTGATGGTCAACGATGATGGGAATTGTAGTCCAAAAATATATGGAAAGCATTACACTGGCTTCCTTTGACCTAGATGCTGCTATGAGCCTTATTCATTATAGCATATAGAGATGTTGGGAACCACATAAAATGTAGTTCCTTAGGGGTATCAAGAGTCAAGAGAACTATGGTATATTTCCCATGGCTCCTGGTGGTGCTGGATACAGTGGCAGATAGGGACTAACATAGCACCTGCTGTGAGCCCTCCCAGGCATTAGGTAAATAAGGCTGTGATGTTGTACTTCTTATCTGTTAATTCTCACCCCCAAATAGCTAAGCAAGCTGTAAGTTACTTGTGTTAACTGGGATATGTGAGAATGACATAGTTATAACAGGCATTGTATTGACATTTAAAAACAAAACAAAACATTACTAAAACAAACAAAGGTAAAGGTAAAGGTACCCCTGCCCGAACGGGCCAGTCTTGACAGACTGTGGGGTTTGTGCGCCCATCTCACATTTATTGGCCGGGGGCCAGCGCTGTCCGGGGACACTTCCGGGTCACGTGGCCAGCGTGACATCGCTGCTCTGGCGAGCCAGAGCCGCACACGGAACGCCGTTTACCTTCCCGCTGGTAAGCGGTACCTATTTATCTACTTGCCCCCGAGGGTGCTTTCGAACTGCTAGGTGGGCAGGCGCTGGGACCGAGCAGCGGGAGCGCACCCCGCCGCGGGGATTCGAACCGCCGACCTTTCGATCGGCAAGCCCTAGGCGCTGAGGCTTTAGCCCACAGCGCCACCCGCATCGTGTTTCCTTTTGGAAATGAGGCACAGTGGAGACTGCAGTGTCTTTAGGATAGATGGTTTATTTACACATATATACAGTTTGAGATTACAATGGAGGGCTTCACAGCATTGACACCCCAAAAGGTGTCTTGCTTCTCCTGTGACCACAGCTGTGGATGTAGAACAGAAATCAGCAATAATGGTCTGACCCTTTCTCCTGCTTTCTGCCTTAACCAAGCTTTTACCCCTAAAACATTCCTTCTAACTCTGATTTTGGCACAGAACCCCCCAGGTGTGCAACAAACAGTTTCCCTGTAGAAAAATAACAGCAAAGGTATTAGAACACACAGTCAAAAATGGATCATAAAGCACAATTACACTTTTAACCCAACACCAACACAGTAAGAGCTTATTTGTAACTAGCAAGTCCCAGTCCATTGGAAACAGGCCTCCTTCTTTCTCCTTGCTGCATACTCCTAGTCAGTTCTTCATGCTTAAGCAGCTTTCTGACTCACACTCAGTTATCTGAACAATTCATAAAAATAATCAAGTAGTTCCTACCACCACAGGCATGCAAAAATCAGGAATCAACCACATTTCAAAAATCATGGCCAAAATTGCTGGAAGGATAGATCAGCTGCTCCTACAAGTGGATCAACAGCTACCAACCCATTGCAGTATTTTTACTAACTAGCTCCTCCACTGATATGCTGTGATCATTATCAATTAAAAGAAAAGAAGCATGAAGGTTCTGACGGCATGCATAGACTGTTTCCAGTAACTCTTAGGGGAGGGGGACATACTTGGTTCAGGTCACAATTAATGAGGACCTACTTTATTAATTCGTCCCCAAACAATAAATGAACCAAAAAACACACAGCTGTCCTTCAACATTTGCACTTTTCTAAATTTTGCAATGCAGTCCTCCAAAATGTGTACAAATATGTGTACAGTAGGAGAAAGTGTACATATAAATGCACGCGTTAGTGAAAATAACATGCAAAAGATGCGTTCAGAAAGACCATTCACAAAAATGTGTCTATTTGGCAAAATTGCATACAAATATGTGCATGGAGGAGACTCTTGAGAGACTCTTGAGAGTCCCATGGACTGCAAGAAGATCAAACCTATCCATTCTAAAGGAGATCAGCCCTGAGTGCTCACTGGAAGGATAGATCCTGAAGCTGAGGCTCCAATACTTTGGCCACCTCATGAGAAGAGAAGACTCCCTGGAAAAGACCCTGATGTTGGAAAAGATGGAGGGCACAAGGAGAAGGGGACGACAGAGGACGAGATGGTTGGATAGTGTTCTCGAAGCTACCAGCATGAGTTTGACTAAACTGCGGGAGGCAGTGGAAGACAGAAGTGCCTGGCGTGCTCTGGTCCATGGGGTCACGAAGAGTCGGACACGACTAAACGACTAAACAACAACATGTGCATATGAGAAGAAATGCTGATTGATTTTCAGGAGGACTTTTTTTTTAAGATTGCAGTCTGATTTGGAAATGCGGCATACTGAAGTCAAGACTGGAAAAATAAGAAACAGAGAGATATCAACATTGAAAAATTCATTCCTCACTAGTTTGTAATCTTATTTTACAGTAAGGGATTTGTCAGGTTTGTCTTGTCACTACATCAACAGAGACAGACTACAAAGGCAATATTTGTGCCCATGCCACAGAGCTCCCTAGAACTGGAACATCAAAGACACAAACCTGGGGAATTTATTTGTAAAGGAGCACCATGTGCTCCACTACTTCATTTCAGACTTGCAAGAGAAGCATGGGAAGTGTTCTCTGGAAATGCAGGGACAAGGTTGCGCAGGAGACAGCAACATTTGGTCAGTAGCAGATGGCATGACAGAGTAGCAGGTTCACCTATCCTCCTGACAGCAGAGTCACTGCTGCTTCCTTGGACAGAAATGGGGAGGTGGCAGAGAGGTTGGTGTGGTACAAACACACCAGCAGGAATGTTTGCGCCATGCCAACCTTTCCATCACTTTGTCCTTCCAGGTAAGCTGCAGCAATTCAGCTTTCAGGAGGTTACACGAGCTCCACCACTCCACTACTGCATCTACTGCAGGATAGGCTGTTTTGCCAATGTTCTGTGATTGCTTATTTCTAATGTGCGCAGGGACCAGGGATCAGCAGGGCTATAATACTGTTACTTTACAGGAACTGAAGACAGTAAATTATAGACCTAATATGATTATGATAATGTCTTCTGATGTACCCTATAGCTTCTGCTCCTTGAATTACTTGGAGTTTAGATACTGATGATGATGATGATTTAAAAATTACTCAGGACAAATTTCTGATAACAGATAAAGGGGAGTTATTTCTAGAATGTGGCTTATGCAGATGAAAATGGACATTCTTACTGACAGATGGGCATGCTGTACTTTTTTTAAAAAAATGAATATGCATATATTATGCATCGTGTTTGAGGCTAGTATTGCTATTTATGGGTGACTTTTTATAGTAACTTGAAGAAGAGGTAGCTAGTACAAACATTGCTGCAAGCAATAGCCTGGACATATGAAGTACAACTATATATAAACGATAAGGCACACAGCATCTAAAATAGCAGGACAGTGATGGTCAGATGTTGTTTACAAGGACTCCCACATGACGCATGAATGGTAAGACATAGCATTACTAAGCATCTGAAATAATTTCACACGTTAAGGGTGTTATTCTTGTAAGTCGTGCCAGTGTAAGGAACTGATGGAAATTCAGTGCTGTAAAGAAACAATAATTCCCCAATACCCAAAGTAGTGGTGATGCTAAGATGTTGCTTCAGCTGTATTGCCCAAGGCCTTCATTCTGTGTGCATGTGAAATTCCTGACTTGTGTGGGCTTAAAGATCCATTGGAACTCTAGAATGATAACGGGTTTAATCTGTTATGGCAGCTCTGTGGAGTCACTGCAGGTTCAAACAGAAAGGCAATAGTAAACGCTTAAAACGAATGGTTTGGATGAGAAAAATGTACAGTAGCTTTGATGGATTGCCCAAGAAACCACTCAGAGCCAAATGCTTTGTTTTCAGATACACTAACCTGAGTACAAAAAGGTAATAGAATACTTAAATTTTGCCTTTCTGGTGTTTTTTTAAGTGTTGCTTTATTTATTTTCTGAAGTATGGCTTTCTACCGCTTATTATTAATTATGTGTTTTGTATATTGATTGTTTTAAGTACAGTTGATTGTATTGATTTATTGTAAATCAACTTCTCAGAGTACACAGTTATAGTATTATAGTATAGAAATATATAAATAAAAATAAAGATGTGTTGAGTATCTCTCTCACTCCCATGGGATCATTCATCCCACATGAATGAATATGGGCATATTCAATAATTTTCAGGGATTGGTGGTTTTAAAACATTTACTGAAGGGGGTTTATCTTTAAATTCTTAAAATTTGCTACTTATGAAGATTCATCAAATTGGGTGCGGGGGGCAGTAGGGAGTATTTTCACTTCACCCCTGAAACTTACAAAATTCAGTCCAGCACAAATTCAGATTAATAATGGCAGCCTTATTTTAAGGTTCTATATGTATCATTTTAGCATTGCCTCTGTTTGCAAGCCTTGTTGGCTTGTGAATCTGGCAGCATCCCAATCCAGTCATTCAGGAAGCCACATGAGGACCACAGTCTGTTTGAACTATGATGGGATTGACCTCCTTTCCATTTCCACTTGGAAACATTCCAGGTAAATATTCCTGCTTGCCACCTTCTTGGATTTTGACTTCTGCAGTCCCCATACTGAAACAAGCTGTAGGACTGCAGGTTGGAATGGCAGATTGCAAATTTCATCACTGCTGCACTCAATCAAGTCAGTTTGTACTTGAGCGTACAGTGGCATGTGTTTCTGGCTGATTGGGCGCATTGTCTCTTTAAATGTAGGTCATATTTCACTTTCCACACAGACAAAACCACATTTCCCTTTCATTTCCTTCTTTCTGCTTATCCCACACACGTACACACGGAATAATGCACATGGAAGATTTCAGAGGTACGCTCACAGCCTCAAGCACAATGTTCGAGAGGTTCAAAGGGGAAATGTCTATGTCATGTCTATCTGAATTTATATTAGCGTTTGCAACAGTGTTGTCTCTAAGAACTCAAGTATTTGCTTGTGCACATGTATCCTAGCTAAAGCTCTGCTCTGATCTTGCCACAGCATGGCATTCTTATAGCAAGGAGTCCGTTTTCCTCTGTCCTGTATTTCAGAATTTTACTGTCAGTAAGTTTGAGAGGTGGTGTGAAATGAGGGCCTCCGGCATGAAAGGAGTTTGCAATATATCAACAGTCCACTTAATGCCAGAACCCAGAGGAGGTGAATGGCAAACAATTTACTCAGTTCATTACATACTGAATAGCAACCAGCAGCCAAAAAGTCACTCAGCTCGGACCTTTGTTTTCTTAGGAGCGCATTTTCCTTTGATCTCCTTCAAACTAAACCTGTGTGCACTGAAGAAATACGGAATTTCCCCATTCAAGGCTGCATTCAACTATCAGGTACATGTCAATGAGGAATGTAATAGTAGTGTTGGTGGTGGTAATGACAGTAGTATTCATTTATTTAAATTATATCCTGCCTTTATCTAAGGAGTTCATGACCCGCCTCATTTTATCTTCACAACAAACGTGTGAGGTAGTTTATGCTGACAGATGGTGACTGGCCTAAGGTCACCCAGTGAGCTTCACGGCTGAGTGGAAATTTGAACCCTGGTATCCCGAGGCCTAGTCACATGTCACACCACATAGTCATAATAGTGTTGCATGCCACTCCAATCCGCTGGCACATGCACACATGCCTCAAGCTTTTCCTGTGTGTTTTTCTCCACTGAGGAAAATGCCACCATTTCCTTAAGCCCTGGTTGCTCCTCCAAGTCCCCTGGCACACCTGGAGTGAAGAGATCTAGAAGCAGCAGCTCTTCATCTCCATCCTGCAATTTGCCCTCCACTTTTCTCCTTTACTCCCTTTTCCACAGCAGACTCCTGTGGAACAGAGAAATCAATCAGTAGCAGTTCCTCAGTTTATGAAAGTACCAGCTGCTTATATACTGTTTTGGATTTGTTTGCCAAATTGGATTTATTGGATTTATGAATCCAAGTGCTTCTTCCTTTTTAGGCTAATCCACCCCCACCCCACCCCCCACCCTGAGAAAGAAACAGTAATGAAAGAGTTGACTGTGGTGATCACACAGGGTCCCCAGATGTGTGACGGTCTATTGATCCCTGTGCCACCACTATGATCACTTCCCAACTGCCACCAACCTGTTTCTCTCGAGTACACACTGAGTCCAGATAGTTGTTAACATTAAATCAAATAAGCAAGTTTATTTTATAAGCATTAACAAGTTTATGGTTTCAGATAATTTTTCTTGTCAGTTTCTTAATCTTAGTTTCTTTACTGACCTATACCTTCCTAATAACTCCTAAATGATTATCCCAACTGTCTATCTGACTTCTAACAGTTTCTCTCACTCTCTCACATCAAAACTAGACCAACCCACAGACTTATCCTCCCTCTTCCTTCTCCAACTCCCAACTGACTTCCACACAACTCCAACTCTAACTCTAACTCTAACTCTAACTCTAACTCTAACTCTAACTCTAACTCTAACTCCTCCCCTTGGGTTCCCACTGGCCAATCACTTCACACTCATTTAACCCTTTCCTTATGACCCACCTAGGAGGCAAACGCCACATTGACTTTCGTATGTCTTGAAGTGCTGCTACTTGGAAGGTACTGCTAGATTTTGGACTAAACATTTAACCAGATGATAAGCAAGATGTGAAAATGACATTCGGTCTAGTTTTGGTAGGCTGTGCATGGGGCAGAAGATAGCCAAAGAGAAATACGCAAACTGTATGTTTGTCTGCATGAAAATCTGGACACAAAAGTTATTGAGGGTTGTGTTTTTGTTGTTGTTTTTTTTGCCTAAGGTGCCATTGTTGTATTTTTAGGGTTTTTCCATCAAAAAAAGTCAACACTTTCAATATGGGCTGCCATATCAAATCCCGTCTATGTCTGGGAAATTCCAGACGTATGGCAGCCCTACCTATCAACCTTGTGATACCTAGCACACTGTTTTCATGGGGCCATTCTCTTCCACCACAATTACTATTAATTTACTTACAATTATTCTTTGCCATCTCAGGTTATAGAAAGGGTTGTAGCTTAGCATGATTATTTCAGCATTCCACTTATCAAGTCATGCACTCAGTAGATTTGCTATCATCTGCCACTGTCCTCCTTTCACATCATGCAGAGTATTAGGGCTGAAGTGATAGCACTGCTCTAGTTCAAGATATTACCTTTCTTCTCCACTGCATAGTTTTTGTGCCTGTACAATTCTGATTCATGCATGATAAAATGAACTTTAGTTTTTTTCTCCAGGCTTTACTCTCTCCATTGCTCTCTTTCACACACCCTGTATCACCGTTATTGTTTTCCTTTTGGCATGCTTATTTTTCCATTTTGCACCTTTGTTGTCATTAAAAATAAAAATTAAAATCCAGCAATGGTTTATCCTTGAAGTAATCTCATCTATTCATCAAGGATCCCTTAGGCCAGCGTTCTCAAAGTGTGTGGCATGCCACACTGGCAGGAGATCATCTCAGGTATGGAGAGAAGATTCGAGGACAATTAAAGAAACATTTCAATGTTATATAGCATAGTATCAATATTTTCTCCTTCTTATGTAGCTGCATTGTTTTAAATTTTCTCAGTGTCCCATGATCATATTGTAAAGTAGTTGTGTTCTGTGTTATAAATCAAGCACTGCTAGGAAATCTTTTTTGTTTTGTCTTCCAATGTATTTCTTATCAATAAAAAAAAATAGTGTGGTGTGAGATGGGATCCTCATAACAGAGGATCCTGGTTGCGCGCGGCACCCAAGAGCTCACCTGACAGGGTTAAAATGCTGGGGGATGGAGGAGCAGGAAGTCCTGGCCATTTCCCTGGTATCATGCCAGGCTGTTTTAGCCAATAGCCAGTAGGTGGCGTGATCCCAGGGGCTTTAAAAGCAGCAGTGTGATGCAAGTGGGGCACTTGCATTTGCACGACTGAACACCTGCCCACCCTCCCTAGTTCAGGTAGAGTCACTTGGCCTTGCTTTGGTTTGGGTCACCTTTTTTGGAACAGGGGCTGGGTAGGAATTTTTCCATTTGGCATATTGGCTTTTAGCCATTTGGTTTTCACCTACCCCTTAGCAAATCGTCACAACTTGTAAGGTGGCGGTTAGGCATTGGCTCAGTTGGATTGTGGGGAGGGGAGGTGCGGCCATCACCTGCCCCTCCAGGAATTGGGTATTCCGTTAAAGGAATCTAGGAGTCCTGGATCTCATCCGAAGTCCGCTTGAGGGGCTAGGGCCATGCCAGGACCACAGGAACCCCAAGGTGAGCTTAGGTTGGTCCTCATCGACCTTGCTCCCTTGTTTGGTTTATCCCATTGAACGATCACCCTGAGAGGTGGAGTCAATTATAGTGGGGAGTCAATGCGTAAGCCAATACCGCTCACGTGATTATATTTCAATAAAGTTGTGGCCAAAATTTGACCAAAAGCTTAAACTAATATAAGTGTCTGTGTGTATTTATTTTGGGGGTGGGTCATGGGGGCCTCGAGACGCAACAGATTTCCCCCCTGAAAGTGTTGCCCACTGACTTAGGCAATATGATGATGACATACCAGTGTTTCCCACATTCTAAGCAAATGTCCTGACAATGTTAAATAGCCAATCAGATTTGGTTATTTGAAGATATCATGAAGCCAGATCAGAGTAAGAAAATCTTCAGTCTGAATGGGCAAATCCTTGTACCAAAATGGGGCATTTTTGAAGCATACCTGCCCTCACTTTGGCTCAACCGTAGTAATGCAAGACACCTAGACTAATGTATGCTAAACTCATGATGGTAGAGAATTCTCTGCCCTTCTTCTTGCAGGCTGTCGAACAGCTTACAGAAACTCTAGTAATAGTGAAGGATTAGTGAATTATAATGACATGCTTAAGATTATAGACTGCTCTGCTGTACATGAGTCAATTTTCAGACATGGTAAATGAGAATGAAATTATCACAGTAAGTGTCACCTCTTCAGCACCCTGTGCCACCAGCCCAACATATCCATTGCTGCAGTCAGATTATGGCAGGCTGCAAATCATTTCTATTTCCCCTGTTTAGCTGGCAATGGAATTATCCACCCTTTGCTTCCTGAACTAATAGCTGACTAAAGAGCTCTGATTCCTTTCTCTCCATCTGGCCATCACACGAAGCTTAAGGCCTACACTTCCCATTAGTACCAGGAGCTGTCAGTGTGGACTAGTGCTATTGACACCAGTATGATTGCTGCTTACCAATGCACAGGCACTCCCACTGATGTAACCACATAGCCCTTATCTTACCAGTGATCTGTCCCGAGCTGACCCCACCACAGTAAGTGGCAGCAATGATGTCAAGAGGGTGCCACTGTAGAACCACCACAGTGACCACTCCCAATGAGTCTGTGAAAGGGTGACCTGCTACAAAATGTTACAGTGTGGAGTGCTACTGTTTAGGATTCTAATCAGCCAGTCATGGCCTCTTCCACGATGCTCCATTCCATTCTTCTCCCACATTTTTTCATTCCTCCAGCAAATACTCAGCTTTCTATGTCTATTAAACACTCTCAGCACACACTGTGCAGTTTGGTTCGGGTCGGGGTTTACATCCTTAGGCCTCCCTTCCAGATCTTTTGTTTGTAAGCCTTAGGGTCTCCCAAAAGGCAAGTGCCTTCATCTTGCTTGTCAGTTGCCCTGTTTTGGCTAGGATCCTGGTAGCTGCATCCACTATTAGTATATATGGTGATTTACCCATCGCCCATCTTCCTTTCTGTTTTCTGCTGGTGTTTTTTTCTGCATTGTTAACAGCTAGCCTGTGCCTGAAGCCCATTTTTCTATAGACAAGCTTTCCTATAAAAATTAAGAACTGGGAGCCAAAGTCTATCCAGATTGTAAAACAAGCTCCACCCCCTCTGTTTCCATGGAGCGTTATGAAATCCATCCACACCAGGGCTGACACATAACACAGTTGCTATGAACAGAAACAAACAGAACTACGTTAAAACCAAAATGTTAACGCACAGAAAATTTCTTGTTCCAGTACTTAAATACGCACATGCATTGCCATAGAAATAGAAACTATTATTAATGCAAAAAGGTAAATTGGGTATAAGTGTCTGAAATAAATTCTGGTAACAATGCCCTTTACAATTTCTTATCTGTAATGGGTGGACAAACTGAGATTTTATTTTATCTTGCCTTTCATGCTTTCTAAACAGTGCTTCCCTATAGAGTAAATGCCAATGTATATCAGAACACAGAATTCATCTGCTAGCCTTGAGGGAAGAAACCTTCATATAGCATAGCTTGCATTAGCCATGGTACTGTAAGCTACTTCTGTATTAGAAATGAGTCAGTTCATCCCAAGGAGTTCATGCACTCTTGCATAAGCAAGACTGCAACAATTATACTATCTAAGAGGGAGGGAGAACAAAACGTTGATATACTGTTAGCTGTAGAAGTCTCTTATAATTACTGAGTTTGGCTAACAGGATTTAGACTGAGGAGGAAAATGGACAGTGCCTGTATTTTAGTGTGCAAGCTACATAAGAGAGAAATACATGTCTTAAAGATCTATAATAAAAGCACCGCTGAAAATGTTTACCTTGATGATAGAACTTAAAGAAATAGCAATGAGGGTGGGTGGGAATCTCCTAAACGCAGATCCAACTGATTCAATTCAGATGGATCATGAGTAATGGAAGGTCATCAATTACAGTCACTCAAAGGGGTGTATTGCAGGGTTAGTCAATGTTGGGCCCTCCAAATGTTGGACTACAACTGTCATCATTTCTAACCACTGGCCATGATGGCTGGGCTCATGAAAGCACAACAGCTGGAGGGCACCATATTGGGTATCTGTGCTGTACTGCATTCAAAGTGCATGGAGCCTTAGAGGCTAGACACTCCAGGAATATGTCTTTTCCAAAAATTTAAAAGAAAAAGATATATAATTTAGAGGGACAGAGGCAGTGCTGCAGCCCTCACATTTTAAAGGATTTTCTCTGAAAAATCCACAGAGAAATGGGACAAAATGGAAATAGTCCCATCCCCATGCAGAAGTGGAATGGACTGGACTTCAGTGGGCCCAACCCTTCCTATAAATATGCTTACAGGGTATGAAGTCAGAATGGGTTACAGTATACTTAACCAGGTGTAATACACGGAAAATAACCCCACTTTCAAGAAATTATGCTATTGTGCTTAAATATTTTTTCCTTATACAGCTCAAGACAGCAATTAAACATAATTGTTTAATCAAAAGGCTTGGCTCCCGAATAAATCAGCTCCCGAACGTTCCAGTTTGCAAACATTTTTCAGAAGCTGAATGTCATTTTTCAGAAGCTTCCACAGCTTCTGATCGAGTGTGGGAAGCTCCTGCAGCCAATCAGAAGCCATTCCTTGGTTTTGAAACTGTTTCAGGAGTCAAACAGCCTCCCGGAATGGATTAAGTTTGAGAACCAAGGTACCACTGTACAAATTTTTAAGTTCAGTCATGAGACTCTTTATCTCAGGGTTGAGGATTCAAGCCTCACATTGGGCAAAAAGATTCCTGTCATCACAGAGGGTTGTATGAGATGATGCTCGTGGTCCCTTCCAACTCTACAATTCTGTGATTCTAGCTCAAAGAGGTTTATGATTGACATGAAAAACAATCTTATTTGTTTAATCTCAAACTAAACCTAATAAAGTAGTTCCATAACACCTTTTCTGTGGTCCACAATATCGTTTTTACAGGACAGGGGAAGAGAAGGGTTAATCCAGCTCCCATATGCTTTGGCCCTGTCATGTGCAGTTAGGCCAGTGTTTCCCAACCGGTGTTCCGCGGCACACTAGTGTGCCGCGAGACGTTGCCTGGTGTGCCGTGGGAGGGAGGCGGGCGAGTCGGGCGGCGAGAGGCGGGGCGGCGGCGGTGAGGAGAGGCCGCCCAGCGCGGGGCTCTCGCCGTCTGCCTGCCTGGCTGCCTGCGTGGCGCTGACGTCACGGGGCTGTAACGTGCCCCACATAGGCACACGCGGGGCGGCGAGCGAGCTCCCTCCCACATCCCATCGCCACTCGCTTCGGCCGGCCTACTGGACTGTCGCAGGCGGAAGGCCTGCACATGCGCGAGGTTTTCGCGCCTTCGGGATTCCCTTCATGCCTTCCTCCTCCCGGGTCCTTGAGAGCGCGGGAAGCAGCAGCGCGAGACCGGCGTTGAGCCTGGTAGGTATTGCGCTTGCCAAGGCAGACATTTGGGAAATGAAAACTTGCAAAGCAAGCAACCAGTTCAATCTGAAGTACGTGTATGCTTAATATCCTGTATCTGAAACCTGTTCTGCCCCCTCCCCCACACTTGGTGCCATTTTCATCTACACATGCAGCAGAGTAAGTTGACCCAGAATAGTACCAATTCAGATGGCAGATGGGAGAATGACAGTGCTGAATGCTTTCCCATGTAGAACAGTCCCTGCAAATAAAAACCTAGCATATTTGGAAGAGGGATGCTAGCCTAACCATTACCTTCTATGCTGTTACTATTTTTTTTTTTTTTTTTTTACATAAGTAAAAAGTGACCTTTCCCCATCTGGCATGGTGGTGTGCCTCGAGATTTTTTTCATGAAACAAGTGTGCCTTTGCCCAAAAAAGGTTGGGAAACACTGAGTTAGGCCATTAGGCATGCAGGTAATGAGGCATGTGTGTCCTTTTGGAGGCTAAGCATCCTATGTTTGCGACTGGGAAGAACAAATACTGTTGTCAGAAGGGAGCTGATTAAATGCTCCGGTGCATGCATGGAACACTATTATTTTATCTCTTATCACATGATAGTTTTGATCTAAGCTTAATGTGTGAAGCTCCCTTAATTTGCTAAAGTCACTTTACCTTTAGATGAGAAAAGGAATCCAGTTGGTGCCCTTTCTCATGTAAATTACTGTGTGCGTAGTAATTTACTATGACGATAGGGATGACAATAGTGATAATCTGGCATAGAACAGTTTCCTTTATTTTTAAGATGATGGATCAAGTGATTTACTTAGCCTCACAATAGAAGGTGTAAAAGCTAAGCATAAAATCTAGCCTGCTGACAGCTTTTCCCAAGCCCCTCTAAGCCTCCTGGATGGAGTGGGCAATGAGTGCAAAAGAAGTTGTGAACAAGTATTTTATTTTAAAAATGGAAATAAAAGGCTTTCCTTTTGTTTTCTTTCTCCTTGAAAGCAAACCGCATTCAGTTTTGAGAAAAGTCTTGTGTGCATTTACTGCAGTATATGCAATCTCTGATCAGGGTGCTGGTTTTCAAAATGTATCAAAGGATGGTTTTGACTCTGTTAGCCCTCCAGCATCCATGCAGTGGCTTTTGTGAACACACAACTTTCCATGGAAGAAAAGGCTTCTCCCTTCTTCAATGCCAGGTAAAAAGGTAAAGGTAAAGGGACCCCACACCATTAGGTCCAGTCGTGGCCGACTCTGGGGTTGTGACACTCATTTCGCTTTATTAGCCGAGGGAGCCAGCGTACAGCTTCCGGGTCATGTGGCCAGCATGACTAAGCCACTTCTGGTGAACCAGAGCAGCGCACGAAAACACCGTTTACCTTCCCACCGGAGCGGTACCTATTTATCTACTTGCACTTTGACGTGCTTTCGAACTGCTAGGTTGGCAGGAGCAGGGACCGAGCAATGGGAACTCACCCCATCGTGGGGATTCGAACCGCTGACCTTCTGATCGACAAGTCCTAGGCTCTGTGGTTTAATCCACAGCACCACCCGCATCCCTCAATGCCAGGTAAAGCTCTGCAAACATCTGGGGAAAGTTCAGAGAGGAAATCCTTGCTTGATTGCAGCTCCATGTATGCATCATTTATCCACAAGACCATGAGGACATCATTTGTGGTTGATAAGCAGGAAGGTCATGATTATGCTGTGTGGTACACATTCACTGAGCTATGAATTCTTATGGGCTGAAAGCATTCATCTGTGCTGATGCAATTTTGAGACTATTGTTACTTTCTAAACTTTCTTTTGAAACCAAGAGCCATGTAGGTTATGGCCATAGGATGAGACGCTGCTTGTTGGGAAGGACTTCATCTCCCTAGGTGAAATGAGCGGAGAAGGTATTTGTCCTGCTCAAGTGAGAGATGTGGAGGAAATTAGTGTGGGTCCGGGTGTTTGTATGCTGCTATTGGACTTTTTGTATTTATTTAGTGCACTTATTTTCCTGTTAGTTGACTGTTTGAGCGCTTTATAAAAGTGAGAACTTAGTGGATGGAGTGATATGGTGGGTGTAAGGAGATTGTTGAATGACTGTGTATGTGGGTTGTGTAGATTTTGTGTAGTGTGACTGTGTAGGTGACCGATTTTGCAATATTTATGACATTTTTATGATGATACATTGTAGTGATGTTGCATTTTTATGTGTTGTGTTTAGTATATGGATTTTCTTTTTACTTCTGTACATTGATACATGAAATGTGAAGCCATTAGTAGTAGTAGTAATAGTAGTAGTATTTGGTGTTGAATGTGGAATTTGCATTTTTTATTTTGAGGGGGATTAGTAAATCACTAAACGATTCTGTTGAAATATCAAGTGGTATATAACAAATAAATCAATAAATACAAGTAACTGCATTTGTTAGTGCTCTTTCAATCTCCTTTTGTCTCTCCCTCTGTTGCCTCCCGCACAGTCAAAATGTAGGTTACAGGGTCATTTAGGGACATGGTGCTCTGGCCGTAAGCTGCCACTTGCTTAAGGAACTTTACAGAATGCTACATATGATGACAGCACTATATACATGAGCATTGTACAGGAAAGCATATTATTGAAAAATGGATTATAGCAAGAATAGCTATCTTGTGCTGTGTATTCAAGAAATCTGCAGATAATCTCTCATCTGCTTTGTCTTTTCTAACTGGTATTCAAGAGCCATCAACACTCAGCTTGCATTTGCGTTGAAGGCAGAAGTTTCAGGGAAAGCAGATGCACAGTAGAATGTGTCGTTTAATCTAGGCTTTTGTGTTGCACCAAATCCTCAGAGAATGGTACCAGTCCAGCACAAAGGAGTTGTTTGCAGTGCTGATTAGTGCTTAACCTTTTAATACCACCATGCAAGCACAGCAGGGGTCCCAGGTGGGAGAGTGGCAGCCAGCCTGTGGCAGAGTTCATTGTCACTGAAAGTCTATTATATGTTGGTAGCGGAGGAACAGGCCAGAAAAAAACTGAAGCAAGCTTTACTAATGTGGCATCGTGATTTTCTAGCTAGGGGTGTATATTAGGAAAGAGCATTTCTAGCATAAAGGGAGAGCTGTAGAAGAAAATGTATTGAAATGGCTGCATATGGGCCAGCTTCCACAATTAGCTTTTCCCTGCCTTATTTAGTCCATAGTGCTCACTTGTTTTCTGGAGGAGATTCTGAAATTAAACCTGATGCAGAACCCAACACCATGTTGCTCCAATGACCATATGCTGATGAATGTTTGGACTGTCCCTTCATTTCAATGGAAGACCAGCTGCTCACACATTATGTGGGGCTGGAACAGTGCTCCCCACTGAAGTGAATATCTGAAGGTCTGTGTCCAAATGGGAGTACCCTGCAGAAGATTATCAGACTGGGTTTAAAAAGAAATAGATTTTATTTACCTTTTAAAATTAGACTTTTCAACGATTAACAAAGTATGGATTCTCATGGAGGGCCTTCTTGAGGTAGAGCAAGGGTGGGGAACCTCAGGCCCAAGGCCCCTCTGTCTGCCTAGACCACACCCCTCACCAGTCTTCCTCTGTGCACCTTTACTTCTCTTTAACCCCCATTGTAATCAGCTGGATCTTCTCCAACCCACTGGGCTGACAAGAGATGTAGCAACACTCCATTTATTCTCTGCCTGAGGGTCTAACTTCCTGCCAATGCCCAGGCTCCTTAGGGGCCCAGCCCTGGCACTGGTGATGCACCTGCCAGGTGATCATTATGTGCCTGCCACAATGGAAATGGTCCTACAAGAACTGTTTAGGCTGGAGGGAATACCCAAAATGGAAAGACACATAGACTGCGGATGGAGAGGAATAGAAACAAGAGGAGTGAGACAGATTAGGTAATGGGATATCCACAATATTATGGATATGGGCCTGCATCATCCTTTTGTCTTCAGACCAGAAACATAAACTCTGTAACCTAGCAGGTGGGATGGGGGTGGAATATGAGTTTGTGATGCAGGCAATTCCCTGAAGAAAAGAGCTAAGAGCATACTGAAAAATATAGAATGGTTTTGTCTAACTTCTGCTCCTTTTATCTAGGAATATCATGTGAAGAGATTCATAGACCTGCATCATTTAAAGACTTAAAACACATGTTCTGTACACCAGATGGCATATTGTAGTAGTAATAAAGTTAAGTGCCATGCCAAAGCCTTTGCTTGATGGGTTTCATGGCAACCAGCTGTTTTGCCTTTTTCTAGTCTAGTCTATTCCACAGGCTGCACAAGGCACCACTTCTACTATTAATGAACTGCAAAACTCATCCCTTTGCCCCGAGAGTAAAGGTTCTGGGAGCTCTTGTTGTGCAATGTGTCCTATGAAGTGGTGCTACAAGCATATCATGCCACTGAAAATCAACAGAACATGAGCCCTTTGTATGCGAAGCGCACCCAGGGAAAGAAGGTTCACAGTTCTCTTGCCAGAAAAATAATTGAAAGTTTTTTTTTTTGGGGGGGGGAGTAAGTTTCAAATGTAATGGAATTACTACAGTGTCTTCCATGAGGAGTTAATTCTACATGACTGTAATGAGCTTTTGACTGTTATATGCAATAAAACAGTCTGAGTCAAGACCACAAACCACTCAATCTACTGTTTGCATTAGTCTTATGAAAGACAAGGCCTTAACTTAAACTTCAAAACAAAAAATGAAGAACAACTGGGGATGGTCTTATCTTTATTGTTTTCAATGAACTAGTAATTAATTGTGTAACAAAAGCTCAAGGGTCATAATGTACAACTGGATCTATCTATTCTGTTCTCAGATAAGTACTGAAGTTGTAAATCACATCAGCCTATGAGAGCACACAGCAAAGGGCACACCATGAATGTATTTGTTTAAATTTAGCTTTTATTTAGCTCATCAGCGTAATTGGAAGTGACCACCATCAGCACAACATATTAAGTGAGCTTGCCGCTGTTCTGAGCTATGCTGCTCAGCTTCCTTTTCTGTATTTCAGAATGTCATCATTTTTGACACTGTTAATGCCTTTTCTCTACAAATATTTGCCCAATTTCCTCTATATGCCAAGACAAGACAGAGCCGACTATTCTTAAAAGCTTAATATATTGCCTTGGGGTATTTTTTTTAAATAAAACAAAAAGCCTACCAGCTGCTTTGCTTTAACTTGGTACTTAAAATTTGCAAAATCCCTTTTCTCTGCTGATATTATTAGTATTTGAAATGCAGCAAATCTTTGATAAAATGTATAGTGCACACTTTTTAATGTTTACAAGATTAGTCCATCTTTTCCTATGCGGCAGCCTGCTTGCATGAGTGACATAATTCTTTGCCTTTTTTTACAGCAGAAAGTTGCCATATACTCAGTCAGACCATTGTACCACTTAGATAAGTGTCAGCTATGGTGACCACCAGTAGCAGCTTTATAGGGTTTCAGACAGGAGTCATTATCCATCCCTTCTTAGAGATTCCCATGGATTGACCTTGGGACCCTCTGTATGCAAAGCATTGCTCTTCCCCTATGAACTTTGATTACAGCAGGAGTGGGCAACATCTGACTTGCAGGCCTTCTCATTTGGTCTGTGACACAATTCTGGTCAAGCCACACCCACTTACCCCACACCTGGGATCATATATGATATCAGCTGTGGGGAGCTCTGACATCCTATGTGGCCTTTAGTCACTCTGAGTAGGAATAACTTTATCCTTTATTCTATATTCAGGTGTAGGGAAGGTAAAGTCATAGCAGGGTCAAGAAAGCTTTGAAACCCCGACTTTCAGCTGGTTGCAGGGCTTCAAAGTGCTGCACAAGGCTCTCTGGAAGCACCAATGATCAGCTGGTTGTCAGTCCTTGCAGGGAGCCCTGCAATGCTTTGAACACCTGACAAATGACTGATAATTGGGACTTCAAGGCACCATGCAGCACATGGGTGAAAACAAGTCACCTGGCACCATTGTGATGTCAGGTTATGCCCACATTTCAAACCTAGCCTATGGGGGCGAAGAGGGCTTGGCCTACTGTCCAGCTCCAGCTCCAGAACCCTAGAGCCCTCCAGAGCCCATCAACTCATCAATCAATGATGGTTAGCTTTGCTGTGAGTCAGAAGGTGCAACCCTGCTGATGAGCAGAGTGGGTGTCTTTTGGTCCAGTGCTCTGTCACAAGAACTCGTGCCAGAGCTCTGAACCAAAAAATGGGACATTCTGGGATACAAACAGAAGCCAGGATGTCCTGCTTAAAATGGGACAGTTGGGAGGTATGAATAACTATGGGGGTAGGACAGATTCCATGTGTCTCTCTCACAGAATCAGCACACCACTGGGAAGCAGGGTGCTAATTCTGTGGAAAGGCCTCATACAATCGGCCCTGCTCTTGTAGTTTTCATAATCAGACACAGCCCCAGCCATGTGGGGTTGCAATAGAATCACAGAATTGTAAACTTGGAAGGAACCCCCTTCCAACTCCCTGCAATGCAGGAATCTCAGCTAAAACATCCATGACAGATGGCCATCCAAACTCTACTTTAAAATCTCCAATGAAGGAGAGTCCACAACCTCCCGAGGGGGACTGTTCCATTGTCTTTTTTTTTTTAAAAAAATTGATATTTATTAAAATTTTAACAATTACAAAAAAAGCGGGGGGGGGAGAGACAATAAAGAGTTACAATACATCAAAAAAATAAAAAACAGAATAAAAAAGAATTCAACAATACAAGTCAATAAAAAGAAAAAAGGGAAAAAACAAAACACACAATACATCAAAACCAAAAAAAGCAGACAAAAAATTTAAAAACCAAATCCAATATTCCCAAATCTTTATCTTTCATTAACTTGTTTTATCGACCTCCTCACACCTCCCTTTTTTGTATTCTAGTTATTAATTATCTCAGCAAATCCTTTCCATCTTTCACTATATTTATACCTGCACTTTACTTTGTCTTCTGCTGATCTTATTCTTAATTTCCTTCCTTTCTCACTGAGGGGTAGATCTCGGGGAAACTCCAACTTGACAGTATCTTTATCCCTTCTCGACAGGTCAGCCCATTCTCCATAGTCAGCACTGAAATCCAAAAGATATTTGAAGGCATATTTCAAAGTCCCTCCAAGGTTAAGGGCCCCCACAACTCCAAACTTCCCCTGGCCCAAAACCAGATCCCAAAAGTCAAAACATCCCTGCATAGGCGGATCTATCCAGCTTCCCATCTCCAAACCAAACAGTACTCCAACTCTCCAAATCTGACTTTCTCCAGGTTCAGTCGTCAGAGACAACAACTTATGTTCCTGCAAGGCCGCGACTCCCTCCATTTCTGTTACTTGAGGCTCAGCCACAACCTCCTCCTTTGTCTCCTGCACAACTTGCCCTGTCAAAGCAAATTCCTGGATTGGTTCCTGCGTGGCTTCTATATAGGTATTCACTGTTTGTCCAAAACTGCTAACTGCAACAGTGATCAAATCCATCTTCTCATGTAGCTGTTCCAGTAAAGCACTTGTCTTGCAAAAAGCAAGCACTAAAACTTCTTCTGGGCACATTCTTATTCAAGGTCAAATGTCTGGTTCTCACAATCTTTAATCTCCACAGCTGTAGAATTGCCCAGATCGACTCCAGCAACAGTTTCACAAACTCCCTCTAGAGGAAACAATTTCTGTTTGTATCCGTCTTTTTAAAAGCAGATCCAGCAACAAAATTCCTTTCGTTTTTCAGATATTTTGTTCCTTTTAAGTGCAAAAGGAAACATTGGAATCAATATGTTTCTCTTTTTTAACTATCTGTCAAAGAACGTTTTCTTCACAGTCAATGAACTTCCCCAAAGCGTCTGTCTCTAACACCCCTTCCCAGGTTCAAGACAGTGGAAATTTATCTTTATTTACTCTCTCTCCTGCAGGTTTAAACAGTCTAAGATTTCCCCACTCTTTTCCTGCTTCCAAGAGGGGTTTGGTAGTTTTAACTGATGGAAATTTAGTCCTTTACAAACGATTTTCCAGACTTTAGGTTGCAATGTCTTTGCTTCAATCTATTTACAAAAGCGGAAGGCGGACTTCCTGTTTAGACCTTCCCGCTTCGGTGCCAAATTAAGATGTTTCATAATCCAATTTTCCGTTCTACTCACAGGTAGTTGTTTAAAGTCCAATTGTCCACAGGAAAAAGTCAGCGCTCTCCGGCAACAGCAATGCTGCTTCACTCAGTGAAAAGAGCAGTCGATTCAAAGCACCGCGCCGCTCACCCCACGTCACTCTGGATCCCCGAAACCGGGTTTCCCCGCGATTAGGGGAGGTGCTAAAGGTGCCGGCCGAATCCCACGTCCACAGGCTTCTCCCGCCTGTGGTTTTTAGTGGGTCTCCGCCTCGCCGTGGCGGTCCAGACCCTAGTTTCACGAAGCGGATTCCTCCCGGTCAGAGGAAATCCGTCATTGCCGGAGGCGCTAACCCGGAAGTCTGGACTGTTCCATTGTCAAACATCTCTTACCATCAGAAAGTTCTTCCTGATGTTTAGCTGGAATCTCCTTTCTTGTAACCATTGGTTCGAGTTCTACCCTCCAGAGCAGGAGAAAACAAGCTTCTTCCCTCTTCCATGTGACAGTCCTTGAGATATTTGAAGATGGCTGTCGTATCTCCTCTCAGTCTCCTCTTTTCCAGGCTAAACACACCTAGCTTCATTCACCATTCCTCATAAAGCTTGGTTTCCAGACCCTTGATCATCTCAATTTCCCTTCTCTGAAACATTCCAACTTGTCAACATCCCCATAAAGAGAGTGACTCCTAGGCACTAGTAGAAAAACTTCCAGCTCTATCAACTTAAAGAACATTTAGCTGCTTAGCCAAGACTCAACTAATTTTCCTATTATTATTATTATTATTATTATTATTATTATTATTATTATTATTAGGAAGAAATCTATCACTCCGTTATTTGAAGTGATATACAACAGAGTGTTCTGTGAAACTTTGAATGCATATGCCTGTGAGAGCATTATGTCATTTAGAATCTCAGGATGTTCATTCAAATTAGACCCCTTACTCTACAATCCCTGGATGGTTAGCTAGCGATGCCAGTCTGTAAGTTGAGTCTTTGGACAAGAGAAAGACATACAGCCAGCGGAAAAATACAGAGGTGGCTTTTATCACTTCTGAACAACTAAAAATAATGGGCTTTTACACAAACAGATGGGCAGCTGCAAGGAAAATTTGTCCATCAGAGAATTCTATTCTTGGAAAGATATTGCCCATTTTTTATTTCTTGCAGTATAAACCATATTGATTTTTTTGCTGTCTTAATGCTCAAAGTATTGCACAATATCTAAGATACAGTACGTTGACCTAAATGGCTTTTTTCTTTTCTTTTTACATCACCACAAACTAGGGTGGAAAGAAAAGATGGGAAAAGCTCATCAGTTTTTCATGTATTTGCAAGTTAAAAGTTTTATAGCAAATGTGCAACATAGTGCAGAGAGAAATTGTAAATGGATAATGAAGAAACCTCTTACCGGAGCCCAAAATATCCTTCAGGCTGACATGTTACTTTGCTCGTGAAAATATAGGTAGGTTCCATGTGGATCCCAGCAGCTGCCAAAAGTGGCCAGTGAAATATCTGAAAGTCCTAACAGATAGATGATTATAAAATGTACTTTCCTGCACTTTCCTGTCATAGAACCTCTGCTTGATTGAAGAATGGGCAGCAGAGTCAATACAAAGGAAAAGTGACTTGCCAGCATGCCTCATGCTTGCTTCAGTTACACTGTCTTTTATCTGAGCTTCTGAGTGGAACTGATTCCAATGGGACTTGAATTCAGCATTCAGTTTTGCTTGGGAACTCTCATTGTGGCCTCCTGAATGGAACCAATCCCAGCTTGCAAGGAAGTGGAGGTTCTCTATACCTGCTCTAAAATAATCAACTTACCAGCAAGGTGTTCCTCTATTCCCATCTTGGGCTTCAGCTCCCTCTTTGCATCATTTATTCTGTTATCACTAGGTTGGACACGGTTTTCCTTTTGGGTGAAGACAGAGGCAAAGTAGGTGTTGAGCAGTTCTGCCCTCTGTCACCAATAGCAGTTCTTCATCTTCTCCATGCAGAGGACCTACTATTTGCTTGTTCTTCCTCTTACTTCAAACATAGCTGAAGAAAGCTTTATTATTTTTAACCTTTCTCTTGTAGGACCAACAAGAAAGAAACACTAGTCCCAAATCTTAGCTTAAAAATATGGAACTGTAAATTTGATGTCTGTAGTTGTGATCAGATTGTTTTTGAGCAAATTCTCCCTGCCCTTCAATTTCATTTAGAATGTCAGTCTCCGCAGGTGCTAAAATTAACATTTGATTATGGCATGTCATCTTTAATATTTCAACAATTAATGTAAGTTGTAACAGGAATGAAAAAATATAGGAATGTACTAATTGTTTAAAGGCAATCAGTTAACTGGCTCCTCTTTCATGCAATTACAGTTAAGATGGCTGAAGGATATTCTTATAGTTCAACAAGATGAGGAAGCTTTGAAATATGAGAGCACAGAATGAAACTTAAACTACTTGTTGACATATGACCAAAGGGTTTCTTCAAAAGACTGACAGACGAATATTCCCCTTTGTGTATACCTGTTTTTATTTCTTTGGAAAGTGTCTGATTTGATGAGAAGCCAGACTCCTTGAATTCACTAGAGCAGAATTATGCTAATGTTAGAGATCAGCTATAGAAGTCATGTTTCACAGCTGTCTTTGTCCAGAAGTTGATGTGTATCCTGTCAGAGAAGATAACACAACAAATAAGACACTTTGGGTGGTATTCAACCAAGTTTTACTTAGTTTATGAATTTCAGTGGGTCTGCTGTGTGTAAAACTTAGTTGAATATCATCATTTGATTCACAGTAGTTTTCATAACATTTTCCCCCTGCAGACTAGTCATTGGGCACATACAGGTCTCCATTAAGCTCTGAGTAGTTGCTACAATGCTGGGGGATGCTCAGTGCATATGAGAACCCTTTCCTCACAACAGAAGTGAATTAGGAATGTCCAACTTGCACAAGGCCCACTGTACATATTAGAGGCTTAAAGCAGTATGGTTCTAGTCCCGAACTGTGTGCTGAGACTAGAATAGGGTAGAACCTGACTTCTAGACTTTGTTTGGTAGTATGCATAACCACTAAGGTACAATCAAATGTATGTTTACACAAAAGTAAATTCTAGCTTAAGGCAGCTTACTCCCTGGCAAGTGTTTTAGGATTAGAGCCTTCAAGTGCAAAGCTGCTTGAGAAATGTTTGTTTTCATATATTCTGCTATGTAAGCACTAGTTCACACATGCATGTTTTTTGTTTGATGCACACATAGGAAAACAGCGTTGGATCCAGGTTTAGTCAAAAACATGGAGTTATACCCCTGAAATCAATGGGATTTAGTCACGACTAGCTTAAGTCCCATTAATTTCAGTGAGTCTGTTCAAATCATGACTACATCTAGATCCAATCACAGACTTTGTGCATTATCACAGATCACATCAAGCACTGTGATTCTCAGCAGAGTCCGTCCACACATTCAAACTGCTGGGCTTTAAATGCAGAGAAACCAATTGAGAGACAAGGCTGTGTAAACTAGTTTTGAACCCACCACTGTTTGGTACAGGCATAGAAGAGGAGGCACAAGGTAAGGGGATCTTCCCCAATAATCCTGATTAAGATCCATTTTGTGTATTTTCAAGGAAATACATCATTGAGTTATAGCATAGTGAGAATTAGGTCCTACAGTAGCATTCAGTGTATGAGATTAGAGCAGTAGTTATGTTCCTTGACTGGCTGCATGGGAAAACCCTACCTTGCTTCATGAACTTAATGGTCACTTTTAACACACTGCACATGACTGCTCTGCAGTGTAACAGTGCATGCTTTCACTCTCTCCCCATGGATTGTTACAATGTAATCCTTGTAGATTAAAAAAAATAATCAAATCAAACCATTCTACTCTGAATGGATTAATGAAACATCTGAAATTAAATCCCTCTTAACCACTGATTGAAATCAATAGTTTGAGCTAGAGAATGGGAAACATCTACTTTGTCATCTAAGGAAGAAACCAGCTTCTGTACTGGTCCTCGTTTGCCCTGCAGATGTGCAACTGATATCTCATGGAAAGGAAAAAACAGTGGGAGAACAATTTTAAGCAAAAGAGCAGCCCCTGAAGTAAGAGTTAAGAACTTTCCCTCCCCCCCTCCTGCTGCTTCTCTGCTCTTAAAGTCCCCCTCCCCAAGGCATTGTTGCTCTTTAACATTGATGTCACAACACCATCAAGTTCCTAAGAATGTAGTCTGTGGTTACCACCAAGTGTCTGTAATTTCCTTCTTTATTTCAAGATACAGAAAGAGCTTGTGGCATCACAATGACATGTATGTATGATGTTGATGGTGGATAGCCTGGAAATCCAAACATATCCTTCAAGATTCCATAATAAATTACTGAGTGTGCTGTGGTAATGAATATCCATTTAGTCTCTAGTATGATTTTATGGTAGGTTGTAAATCCAACCTGTGCCTTTATCATAAGAGAGAGAGCAAGTGTGGTGTAGTGGTTAAGAGCGGTAGTCTCGCAATCTGGGGAACCAGATTCGTGTCTCCGCTCCTCCATATGCAACTGCTGGGTGACTTTGGGCTAGTCACACTTCTTTGAAGTCTCTCAGTCCCACTCACCTCACAGAGTGTTTGTTGTGGGGGAGGAAGGGAAAGGAGAATGTTAGGCGCTTTGAGACTCCTTAGGGTAGTGATAAAGTGGGATATCAAATCCAAACTCTTCTACTCTTCTTATAAGTGGAATCTAACCATGTCTCAAAAAGAACTGAAGTCCACTTATAAAGATATCTCCTCCACCACCTGGTTAAAACTTACAATGTTTTCCTTGAACACTGTGTATTAACTTGACATTCCAAACAAATGTCCAACATATGTAGTGTAAGGCTAAACATGTTTACTGGGAAGTAAATTAAATATAGATTTCTATGCAAGTGTGCATAGGACTTGTGGCTTACTTAGAGATAAGTATACATAAGAACGCAGCCTATAGTTTTACTGGAGTCGATGCCCTCTCTTTGGAGGTTAGAAACGTCCTTACAGGAGTTAAGAGTGCTTCCTGCAGTTGTGCTCTGGTTATGGAATCACATTCCTAGGTACCACCGCTGTTAGTTTCTGGGTGCTGGGGGAAGTCTGTTGTGTTCTTTTGGTGGTAAGTACTACTCCCTCCTTTCTGTTTCATTTTCATTGTTTCTAATTCCTGTTGCCTTTTGCGGCTTTCAGAAACCATGTTTGGTTGAAGGACAGAGTAAATTTTAATAAATTCTATTCTGCTCAGCAGAATAACAATTTCTTCAGAAATCAGGCCTATTATTGTTCATTTGATAAGCTGTGAGCCACTTTGGGCACAAATTTGTGGAGAAGCATACAAATAAACCGATGACATGAGATGCTCAGGGCTGAAGCAAGGAGAAGTCCTGCCCTGCCCAGCTTTCTTTCTTTCTTTCTTTCTTTCTTTCTTTCTTTCTTTCTTTCTTTCTTTCTAAATTATTTTTATTGGTTTTTACAAATATTTTCCAGCATAGCATCATTTTTATATAACAACAAATAAAACATTTGGCTATATAAGCCTGAGACTTATACAGTGGTACCTCGGGTTACATACGCTTCAGGTTACATATGCTTCAGGTTACAGACTCTGCTAACGCAGAAATAGTGTTTCAGGTTAAGAACTTTGCTACAGGATGAGAACAGAAATCGTGCTCCGGCAGCAGCAGGAGGCCCCATTAGCTAAAGTGGTGCTTCAGGTTAAGAACAGTTTTAGGTTAAGAACGGACCTCCGGAACGAATTAAGTACTTAACCTGTATAGCGAAGTCTCAAAGCCCTGCCCAGCTTTCATTCAGTTTGCAGCCCTCTGTCCCTTTGAAGTGTGGCAAATGGGCATCTTCTGTCCAGCTAGAGGCTCCCTGTGTGACTTAGTCCCCTACATAATCAGATCTTTGCCTTCCAACTCATCATGAGAGGAGCTGTAAATGATATGAAGGTGATGTGTGACAGGAGATGGGACTTGGAAGTCACGAACCCAAGAAACAAAGATCCAAGAGGAAATAGGAATGTGAGTGACTTCCAAGTCCCAAGCCTTTGCATTTTTGCATGCAACATGCAACATTTCTCCTTTGGCTAACAAATATGCACATTGCCACAATACAGGTGTGTAATTAGTGTACATGGGGTAGGGGGTGGGGATTTCTGGGAAAGGGGAATGTCAGATGGGAAGCTGCCCATAATATGTTGTAAATTGCTTCCTTCCACAAGACATTTTATTGAACACTTATTTCATCACTAATTTCCCCCTTTGAGTTTTTAATTTGCGAATGATGTTTTCATAAGCATTTCCATTTTCTCAAGTAGGTGAAATAAAACCAGTTCATATTACCAGTAATTTGCTAAATATTATTGTTGCCAGTCTGATTTAATTTCACTTTGCCATTTATGCAGTTGTGTGCATTTTGAACAGCTAAGCTACCAATAACCTTTGAAAGGCCACTAGAAATGAAATGTTCTCTGTGGGAAATTCTCTTTCGCTTCTTATTGCTTGTCTTTAAAACTTTATTAAGATTCTTTGTGAAAGAGGAAATTAATTATTCTGTATTAACATTTTATCTCAAACATCACCTAAACAATGTCTTCTTTTCTAAGGGAAGTACCATATTTTTCACTCTATAAGACGCACCAGACCACAAGATGCACCTAGTTTTTGGAGGAGGAAAACAAGAAAAAAAAATTTCTGAATCTCAGAAGCCAGAACAGTAAGAGGGATCGCTCCACAGTGATCCCTTTTGCTGTTCTGGCTTCTGGGATAGCTGCACAGTCTGCATTTGCTCCATAAGACGCACACAAATTTCCTCTTACTTTTTAGGAGGGAAAAAGTGAGTCTTACAGAGCAAAAAATACGGTACTTTCCATAAACTCAAAGGCTGCATTCCTACCTGTCCTCACCATGTTGTTGCTTTGGCAGATGAGGATGGTGTCAGTGGAAACTGGTGCCTATCGGTATCAGATTGACAGATGACAGGTAAAAACAACTAATTCTAGTTGTCCATCCCCCCCCCAAGAATCTGTCTTCTCAAGTTGATTGAGGGGACCTGATGTGACATCCTGAAATGAAGCATGTGACTTGCAAGGAACCAGCCCCCCCAATTGCCTTGGCCCCTAGGAGCTGGTGTATATGTTCCCCTCCCCATTTTCCTCTCTGCTGTTGTCTACAAAAGCAACACTGAGACTGGGGAGGAAGAAACTGAAAAGCATCTTAGCCCTCTGGTGTCAGGAGTGTGTGCAGAAGCCAGGCCCTGTGACCGGTAGGACTTCGCAGGACTGGGGGTTTCCTAAATTTGTTCTGAAGAGGCAAGGCGTGGCTGCACAGGTGAGGACGATTGGTACTCACAGCACCTGGTGGCAAGAGCCAGGAAGGGATATAAGGTCAGCATTTCCCTTTGGCTCTTTGCTACAGCAACATGCTTCCTGCCTTGCTGCATTTGGCTTCTTGACTTCTTGCTTCCTGATCCTCGGACCCTTGGTTTCCTGACTCCTGGCTTCCGGACTCTCATTCCTGCTCCAACCCCGCCGTCCTGCTCCGGATCCCGACGTTCTCTGCCAGGACTTTGACCACCTGTAAACCGGAAGGCAGGAAAGTGGGGCTGGCTGAGAACAAAGTTTGGTGGTGCAGTGTCCCATTCACCTTAATGGACCAGCCTGTACTGGATGGTGCATATTCATCTCTGTGCCAGTTTCTGCCAGAGAAAAGGAATAACAACAACAACAACAACAACAACAACAACAACAACAACAATTTATTTATATCCTGCCCATCTGGCTGGGCTTCCCAGAAGCACTGGGTGGGGGCCTCCTCTGCAGCAGAGGCTGCAACCATGCCCTGGGCAGATAGTTTTGCTGATGATAGGAAGCAGCACAAACCCCCACAATGCACAAAGCTTTATTTCCCTTTAACACAGGAGACAGGTGAAGGGCCTTCCCTAGCTCTAACAAGTGATCCCCATGCAGGTTACTCTTTCCTTTCGGGACTGCGAAGGGATTTGTGTACTGGCAGAAGAGCGAAGTGGTTCCTTATCTATTTGTGGGGTTTCTTTTAGCTTTCTTATGAAAGACTCTAAAGATTGTGGTTTTCAAGAAAGCATTTTCTCAGAAAGCTTTATCTTTTTTGAAACAAGGATGCTTAGGGTGAGCTGAACGGAGTTTGCCCATCTGTACTGACTTCATGGCATCTGACAAGGTGGCTCTCTAGATTGCTTTCTTGGGGCCCTGGGATCCCTTGTTTGGTACTTGATAGACCTGGACCTCCAAAGGTCAGATTTAATAAAGAAAAGCTGCAAATAGAATGAAGGTCTTGCCTAAAATCTGACCATGGTATTGTCGTCAATTCAGATGACATGAATCTGTTATGTGGACATAACAAAATGGTGCCTCATTAACTCACCAAGAAAAGATAAGATGTGTTTGCATTCTTCCTTAATAGAGTATTTGAAAGATTTAGTTTTGTTTTGGGGTGTTGTCGCTGTTTCTGCAGAGGGAGTATAACTGAAGAAAGCAACACTTTTAATCATCATAGCTAGCAGCAAACATGCCCGGTATTTATCTGCAAAAAGTGATTCATCAAGTGTGAACAGCACTGGGAGTTTTATAATGACAGCGATGGTGAATGTTTACATTCTACCTCTTTAGAGTTTGCAGTTTCTAAATCCCTAAGTGCTTGATGGAAACAGTGATATGTGGCATGGTTAGTACAGCAATCTTCTAGAAATAGAATGTGACAATCAATGCATAACGGTACGAAATTATATTTAGCAGGCTCTTTTAGTAAACAAGCAATGAGGGTTTGGCGTCATGGCTGCATGGCGGTGGGGAGAGGTAAGATGAGGCATGTCCATTTACATTTAAGGCTGTGTCAAAGTGATCATAGCATTTTGGTTTATTTTCATGAAGCTTCTGGCCAGAGATGTAGGGAGGAAACACCATAATTGCCCTTCATGCAGAAGTTCAGGATCTTTACAACTCAGGCACTGGAGCGGGCATTGGAGGATAAAAACCATTACAGCAAAAAGCAAGTAACGAACTCCTAAAGTGAAGTCCAAAATCTCTGGATCATTCTTGCCTATTCACAAATGTCATACCACTGCAGCATTGTTGAACTTTAAGAAGGTAACAGCTAATGTTTATGTGCTCACTCACCCACCTCTGCTGTTGCCAGGGCATTTCAAAATTCAGTATGAAATTCAAACAGTTTTGAGAACTGCTAGGAACTTTTTGGTAAGCTTTGGGAGGTAGCAGGTGGGGGAGCTGGGAAGGAGTTTGTTCCTTTGTTGCAATATATATTCACCACCATCAATTTACATGCTACCTTTCCACAATAAGCCATGTTCCAAGAGGTCTCACAATGTCATAACATTTTACACAATTCTGTAACAGTTATAAGATATAATGGAATTTAAGCAGTCACATAAACAATGAACTAATGAAAATATCTCACACTAACAAAGATACAGTGAAATTAAACAATCCACTGAATATTCAGAATATGGTTGACACTAACAAATCCACTGAATATTCATAATAAGGTCTGACAACAACATTACCCAGATTAACAGCAAAAATATTACATTTCCCGAAGTAAATCTTGTCCCAGGAAAAACCCTAATCAATAGCCCACCCCGATGGTCTCTAGATATCCTGGACAGCAGAAGTAACCTTTGTAGCTGGAGACAGTCAAGGTCTTCACAGGTCAGGTGGAAGGGAGCAGAGAAGCAAGGAGCGAGGTTTTGCAAGACTAGCAGAATTGCAGTGCAGGTATTATTACTTTTAGACCACATTAAGGTTTTGGAAAGGTGGAATAGATATGCTTTTAAAAAAACCAATAGCACAATCATTGGCATGTTTACTAGGAAGGAGTTTTGCTTACTCTCTGCTCTTCCAGTAAGTGTGTTTTAAGACTGAAGCCCAAGGCACTGAGTTTTGAACTTCTGAGTTGCAATGTATAGGACTGTGCTGCGTGATTGTTCTGTGCATTGTAACATGACCCAAAGAAGCAACCCAGAGAAACGACAGCAATGAAGAGTGCTTCTTAGCTATAAAGTCTGGGAACGTGAAAGTTCCTGGCAATTTTGTAAACAAGGAGCCTCTTATGATGAAATCTTGATGCTTTTTCTTTTTTAGCTCTAGAGTACTTTCAAGATGCACTACAAGTGCCTGAATGGAATATTAAGCTTCTTTTTCTTTTCTTTTCTCTTTTCTTTTCAGTTTTGTGCATTGTGTTGTTAGGCACATACACTGAAGTAGACAAAATGATAAGAAGCAACAATGGCACAACGTTACATTTCTTTTTGTTTTCTATTCTCTCCTTCAGCTTCAGGGGTTAGAGAGGTAAAGAGCAGGATGCTTTAGCAAAACATTCTGTTCTCATAGTTTTTTGTTGGGAAAAATAGGTAGAGGAAAACAAAGATAGTAGAGATTGCCAAGGGGAAAAAAACGAGGCCAAGGAGATGTTATGAATCATCCATGGATTTTCTTGTTCCTAAACAAAACCCCAAAGGTATGTCCCCCCCGTTTTATAATGTTGTTGTGTAAAGACCATTTCTCCTTGCAGTAAGTGCTAAAGGTGCTACAGGATCTGATAGCCATGGTATGTGGGAACATGTACTTCTAGGCATGCCAAATCATTTTTTTAAAATGGAATGTTACTTTTTTGTGAGAAAGTACATGAACATAAAAAAGTAGAAAGTAAGTTTGTGTGTGTGTGTGTGTGTGTGTGTGTGTGAAAGAGAGAGAGAGAGAGCACACACCAGCCTTTGTGCTTTTATTTTAAATAACTAACTGGTTTGGGGGAGTACATGAAGAGAACCGCAGCAGCAGCAGCCCTCACTGCCTCTCAGGACTCATTATATTTTCACTTTGTTTACTCCTAAGTGTCAGTCTGACCCAAGCAATACCAGAATATTAAACTGCAGAAGAAAACAAAGCAGAAATATTATATAAGGTAAGAAGAAATCAGATTATGGGAGCATAATTCAGATCATTCTTTGTATATTCAACTTTCCTTTCTAATTAAGCCTTGCAAGTTTGATTATGACTTTTAAGATTGTTTCCCTGGGAGGTTGCAAAGAGGGAATTACTGGAGAAGAAAAGGATAGAGTGTTCTGTGAAAGTGAAGGAAGATGAGGAAGTAATATGGGAAAGAAAGAAAAGAGGGAGACCTTGTTGCTGCTGCTGCCACATCCCCTGACCCAGGGATTATGAGAGAGAAGCTGCCATTTTGAAAGAACTGATGCAGATTTGAAATGATTGAGCCCTGTTTCTAATGGATAAAGATGGGTGGGTGTGTAGGAAGCAGACAGATGGTGTTCTATGGGTCATTGGTTCATGACAGAGCAATATTTTGAGAGCATGGCATCTATCAGGCACTCCTTAGGTCTCATTAATTTGCTCACAGGAGTGCTGGGACCATGACCCAGTTGGGATCCTCCGAAGATATAAAATGAACTAAATGGAAATATTGGGATCCCAAGGGTTATCCAGTCCATCCCCCTGCAAAAGAACTAAATTGAACCAAATTGTGGGTGCCTTCACAACATATTGTATGTGTAAAATGGCTATTTGATATGCATGGTAATCTCTGGCTTGCCTCATTTGCTTTGGCTGTTTGTAATCAGGTGCAGATGATCATTTCCTTTTTAGTCTGGATTTGTTGTTGTTGTTTAGTCGTTTAGTCGTGTCCGACTCTTCGTGACCCCATGGACCAGAGCATACCAGGCACTTCTGTCTTCCACTGCCTCCCGCAGTTTGGTCAAACTCATGCTGGTAGCTTCGAGAACACTATCCAACCATTTCGTCCTCTGTCGTCCCCTTCTCCTTGTGTCCTCCATCTTTCCCAACATCAGGGTCTTTTCCAGGGAGTCTTCTGTTCTCATGAGGTGGCCAAAGTATTGGAGTCTCAGCTTCAGGATCTGTCCTCCCAGTGAGCACTCAGGGCTGATTGCCTTAAGAATGGATAGGTTTTTTAGTCTGGATTATGTTCCTATTAATCCCATATTTTCATTGGTAAAATGTTGGAGAGTGCTGCGGGTATCCAACTTGATTAATATCAATTCCTCTTTTATATTTTTTTTGTCACCATACAGAAGCCACTAAGGATGGTGTTGAAACTAACCACTACATGTAATTTGAGAATGAATCTTGGAATTGTGCTAGGACATCAAATAATATTTCCATCGTTTAGAGTGGCAGCAGTGGGGAAGATAGCAAAATCCCCCCCATCATCAAAGGGCTCACAGACAAGACACTTACAAAGGGAGCAGAAGTGTGCAATGTGTACTAATGGAAGGACTTCCTCACCACTGAAACACATTGAACTATTCTTGCATTGCTGACACAACATGGAGAGCAACTGTTTTTGAGCTCTCATATAGAATATTCAGCAGATAGCTCCCCCTAGAAAAAGGTCATACACATTACATTGCTACTCACTTGCTCATTATAAACTGAGTTGTGCATCACTAGAGATCATTTATTTCTCACATTTGTGTTCCTTGCTTCCTTGAATGAGCTCAGGGTCAACCATATGGAGGTTATTTTGCTTTGTTTGCTTTAGTTAAAATTATTTAGATCTCATATGGAGCAAAATTTGCCAAAGCCATTCTCAGCAACCCAGTGACTTAGGGGAAGTACACTGGAACTACTGAATCCTGGAATATATACAGTGGTACCTCTGGTTAAGAATTTAATTTGTTCAGGAGGTCCGTTCTTAACCTGAAACTGTTCTTAACCTGAGGTACCACTTTAGCTAATGGGGCCTCCCGCTGCCGCTACACCACTGCTGCGCAATTTCTGTTCTCAACCTGAAGCGAAGTTCTTAACCCGAGGTACTATTTCTGGGTTAGCAGAGTCTGTAACCTGAAGCATCTGTAACCTGAGGTACCACAGTATTGAATTGGGACAACAAATCAATTAGGAAAAAAACTTCCAAATTTCCACACATTAAGATAGAAAAAGGGGTAAATGGAAGAGAAATACTGTATTTTAAAAGAATTCTAAAGCTCCAAACAAAGCATTATTGTGAGAGGCTATATTCTAGTATAGCTAAGGCAGCCCCCTCCCTTTTAAAGTATTTGTTTTCATTTATTTCATAAAATCTACTTATTTCATAAAATCTACTTACTGATTGATAGAGCAACAATTGGAGGTGGGTGAATGCTAAGATACAAACATTTTGTTAAAAATAAATAAAAACGTGAATGAAACTGGGATTGGTTGGGAAAGGATAGAAAACAAAGAGAAGTTGAACAAATGCCACCCAATTCCACCCAACACTTGCTAAGAGACAGCGTTTAAAAAGCCATTTAAGACTTCACCTCTGTAAACACCACAATTTGAAAATGTTGGGTGGAGTGAGATCATTCTACGCCTCCTTTAGCTCCTCTCCTCTCCACCCTCTGGTTTTCTTCTTATACAGTGTTGTAGTTAATTATCGCAACATTTTGGAGACAGTCTCGCTGGCTTTCTGAGAGACTGTTTGGAACTACAAATCACTACAGATCAATTGGGGACAACCCGATCCACTCTGTAGCAATTTGCAGCTGTTTCAACACAATCAAGATGAGGCACAAATCAGCCCAATTCCGTTCAGCCCAAATGCATGTACTGTTGATCTCTGGGCAATCTGGAATTCTCCATAACTGGAGGACAGGTTTACACAGAAGAATGGTGCACATAAGGTTCTCAACACCAGACACCCGCATGCAAAACGTGGATATTTTGAACAGAGCCAGGAAAGCCACACATTATATGGGACTGTCAGGGGCTGGGTAGAGGAGGAGTGATGGAGACCACCTTCCCATCCTAACCCTTCCAGGGAGAAGGAAGACGAAAACAGTAAAGATTTACAACAGTGGTTTGTGGGAGGTCACAGCTCAGAGGCAAATGAGGGGGGAATGTCAGGAAATAATGGGAGAGGAGGAGCAGGCCATCATCTCCCATCATCTCCAGCACCTTCAGTGCCCAGAGTCCCCTTTCACTTGATTTAAACATGAAGGGGAGTTCTTACAACTCAGATTCTATGGGTTTAAAAGTTGTTGAAATGTCCATATAAATTTATAGTGCAGTGTAGTGGTTAAGAGCGGTAGTCTCATAATCTGGTGAACCGGGTTCGCATCTCCACTCCTCCACATGCAGCTGCTGGGTGACCTTGGGCTAGTCACACTCAGCCCCACTCATCTCACAGAGTGTTTGTTGTGGGGGAGGAAGGGAAAGGAGAAAGTTAGCCGCTTTGAGACTCCTTTGGGTAGTGATAAAGCGGGATATCAAATCCAAACTCTCTTCTTCTTCTTATATCTTATTTAAGTGTTTTTAGTGTGGACTTTCCTTTTTAAAAAACACCCTCTAGCAATAACCTCTTACTGCAGGAACAAGAGCAGAAGTGTACCCACCTGACCACAAAGGATTAGTCCTGCTCAGCCATTTATGGTATTTTATAGTTGTACTATAATTTATAAATCCACATGGGTTCTGCTCATTGGACTCAAGCCATTAAAATAGAGCACTTGAGATCCCCTAAAGGGACACATTATATGAACCTAAGAGAAGTTAGCAGCAGAGGTAAATGGTAAAACATGCAAGAGAAATCTAGTTAAGAGCCTAAAATGTAGCAAACACTCATCAGCCTGACAGGCCCTCTAGCTATATAAAAGAAAAACGCAAGGTTTTGCAATAGATACTATTAAAATGCTGAAAGAAAGCCAGATCTGCCACAGCTTAGCCCCGTGTAGAGCTGAGACAATGCCTACGGGCAATGAATACCCTCAAGTTACTGGAAAGGAGGAAGGTAGGTCATTTGATAAGGTCGGGCCAAGTACAAGAAGCCTTAAAGCCACAGATGTGTCTAAATGAAAATTAAATGGGTTATCTTTGTTTACAATGAAGCCAAGGCAATTCACAAGTTGGGACACCTATTGGAATGAATGGAACAATGTGGTTCTGCACAAATGAATTTGATGAGAATTTCATTTCCTGAATTTCCAGATAAACTTCCAAGTTGAGTGTATAAATAATTCCAGAACTATAGTCAGAGCCTGGAATTATCAAGAGCTTCTGCCCTTGATGTATTGGATGATATAATGGACTCACATCGATGTAAAGGTAAAGGTAAATGCACCCCTGACCATTAGGTCCAGTTGTGACCGACTCTGGGGTTGCGGCGCTCATCTCGCTTTATTGGCCAAGGGAGCTGGCGTACAGCTTCCAGGTCATGTGGCCAGCATGACTATGCCGCTTCTGGGGAACCAGAGCAGTGCACGGAAACGCCGTTTACCTTACCGCCGGAGCGGTACCTATTTATCTACTTGCACTTTGACGTGCTTTCGAACTGCTAGGTAGGCAGGAGCTGGGACCGAGCAACGAGAGCTCACCCCGTTCCAGGGATTCGAACCACCGACCTTCTGATCGGCAAGTCTTAGGCTCTGTGGTTTAACCCACAGCACCACCCACGTCCCACCCACATTGATGTACTTCCACTCAAAACTATGTATAGGTCTCTTGTGTTAGCCCTAATGTGGTAAATTTGGTTTCTCATTCTCCAGGGTTGATCTGACAATCTACCACCACATTCCATCTTATCTGAAATTTGGTGGCATCTCCATACACAAACTGATCACTTGCTTTTCTCAGAATCGGATCTATTGTTGAAAGGGAAGTGGGGAGGACTAGTATTCCTTACATAATATCCCATGCATAATTCCAGGAGCTCGTTTTTAAAAGTAATATATTTTTAACAATAAATTGAAATTTTGACTTTTGCTTTATTGATTTAATATTAAATGTCTCGAGAAAGCAGTGGAACTCAGTGGCAAAGCATCTGTCTTGCATGCAGTGGTCCCAAGTTCAATCCCTGATGTGTTTCCAAGTAGGACTGGGAGAAACTCTTGCTTGATACCCTGGAAAAGTGCTACCAGCCAGAGTGGGCAATCCTGAGCTAGATGGGCGAGTGGAGTCATTAAAAGACAGCTCCCAATTCTCCTTTTTTCTCCAAAAGAAACATTCAGTAACTGGTTGATTTGAGAGGAATGCATACATCTCTGTAGGAACACATACTTGAATATGGTGCTGGTTTGAATTCTCTCATTCTTTCCTTTCTCCATCCTTATATTCCACCTTTCTATGAAATGAAATGTTCACACTGGCTCACAGCAGAAATAAAAACACACAATCACAAAACAATTGGTGTCAGTAAATCACAGAAATGTTGTTAAGAACTACTTAAAGATAGCAGCAGCATAAAAACATACCATGAAGGAAACTCTATGAAGTCTTGATGGAATAAAATACAGTGGAAGAGCAGAGGAGTTGGCAGCTTGTGGTTGCCCTTATGCTGATGGAGTACAGCTCCCATTGGCCGTACTGGTATTTTATAACTCAGTCTTGCAATTTGGAATCCCAAGTTGCTTGTTTCCCTCTTCCTTTCTCCTTTTCCTCCAATTTTAATGTTTACTGCATTGTGACCCTATGCATCATGAGTACAGCATCTTGAAAAATTCTCTGTGTTTATCCATTAATTAATTCAAAGTCCTGGGACTTTCTTTCCCCATTGTTGGTAAAGCAACTTGGGGGCAAAGGAATGATTTTGAACTCCAAAGTGGCCAATGGGGGAACGAGCCAACTTGACAGCCCCTTCTTCCTTTTGCCTGCATGTCCATTAAAAACATCTTTATACCTTCCTGTGAAATACACAGAAGTCTGATGAGGAGCCCCCATGCCCAGGCTCATTGGGGCAGGGCCTGTGCCCCACTCATGAATGAAACTGAAGGATCTCCTGGGGTCATGTAATTTTAGCCTATGTGCAGTGTAACTTACTTCCTGGTAAATTTGCTTAGTACTGCTAATGCACATAATCAAACACACATACAAAATGCTCTTGAAATCTATACAGAACAAGAAAACATGATACTACAACACAATCCTGTACATATCTCTGCAAAAGGAAGCCATGTTGAATTTGATACAGTCTATTACCCATTAAGGGGGACGCGGGTGGCGCTGTGGGCTAAAGCCTCAGCGCCTAGGGATTGCCGATCGAAAGGTCGGCGGTTCGAATCCCCGCGGCGGGGTGCGCTCCCGCTGCTCGGTCCCAGCGCCTGCCCACCTAGCAGTTCGAAAGCACCCCCGGGGGCAAGTAGATAAATAGGTACCGCTTACCAGCGGGAAGGTAAACGGCGTTCCGTGTGCGGCTCTGGCTCGCCAGAGCAGCTTTGTCACGCTGGCCACGTGACCCGGAAGTGTCTTCGGACAGCGCTGGCCCCCGGCCAATAGATGTGAGATGGGCGCACAAACCCCAGAGTCTGTCAAGACTGGCCCGTTCGGGCAGGGGTACCTTTACCTTTTATTACCCATTAAGCTGATATAGGGTTACACCATTAGACTCTGTGCCTCTCACTTTGCTACCACAATGTACTCAATTAAACCTTCTGGCCTTGTTTAGATTCTTTATGGCAAACTGTGTACTCAACAGCTCTCAACACTTTTGATAATAATTTGCTTTACTTTACAAATAATTTGCCTTACTTTGCAAAAGTACGCTTTGCAAAATGCTATAGTAATCACTGTCGAATCCTGACCTTGCTCATCTGCAAAATTGCATAATTAAAAAGAGTGAAATTATACGTGCAGCTGAAAAGCTTGTGCATTCATGAAGGATCAAATAAATGACTCTTCAAAGGTATACAAATTTCCTTCACATCATGCCACCTTGAGTGTTGTAAAAAATAAAGTGGAAAGGTAGGTTAAAGATTCCCGAACGAATGGATTCAAGTTACAAGAAAGGATTTTCCGACTGAACATCAGGAAAAACTTTCTGACAGTAAGAGCTGTTCAGCAGTGGAACAGGCTCCCACAAGAAGTGGTGGACTCTCCTTCCTGGACGGTTTTTAAGCAGAGGTTGGATGGGCATCTGTCATGGATGCTTTAGCTGAGATTCCTGCATTGCAGGAAGCTGGACTAGATGACCCTCAGAGGCTTCCAACACTACAGTTCTATGATTTTATGATATCTTAATCATACTATCATTGTACCAGAGGAGTTGATTTCTCATACTATTATTACTATTGTAAAATGTTTATAAGTGGTAGAAAGAACATGCACTTCTAAACAGTGGGGCCATGGAATGAAAGAGGTAATGAGATTTCTGGGACATATGCATTCAATGTCAAAAGAAACGGACAGTACAGTCATACCTCGTGCTGCATTTGCTTCATGATACGTTTTTTCAGGTTGCGTCCCGCGGCAACCCAGAAGTACCAGAAAGGGTTACTTCCGGGTTTCGCCACTCGCGCATACACAGATGGGCAAAATGACGTCATGCTCATGCGCAGAAGTGGCGAATCGTGACCCACGCATGCGCAGACGTGGGTTGCGTTCTTTTCAGGTTGCAGACGGGCCTCTGGAACAGATCCTGTTCGCAACCAGAGGTACAACTGTATTGGATTTTGTTTTCGTTTTTGAAGTGCCATAATCCATTTACATTATGTGATAAGGGGATGATGTGTGGGTACATATACAAAAGACAATTATATAACATATATAAATGTTACAATAAAGTACAAAGACTGTACAATAGAAATGGATCTTGCTGTTGTCCATTAGATCACTTTTCAGTAGTATAGAGGTATTTGGTACTCTGCCTTCATATGCACCACTCCAAAAACAAAGCTTCCATCCTTCCTTCTTGCTCATGTGTATGCTAAAGGAGAAGGAAGAAGGACGTTCTCTCTGGGACAGTAGACTGTTGCTCCTTGGCAGCCCCTATGTGAACCAGATGAACCAGTTGTACTGTTGAAGAAAGACATAGGCATACTTATGTCTCAGAAAATGTATCTTAACAAAGGCATGGTGTACTCTGATGTGCGGGGAAAGGAAAGATTGGCACTGACTTATGTTTAATTTAGTTTAATTGGGGGAAATTTGCTGCATTTTCCAAATAAACATTTTAAATTGTTGTTCTTAAAGTACAATCTGCACACAATAACAATTCCACCAAAGCATTTAAACACCCTTAATTAAAATGTACAATAAAACAAGCCAGTTAAAAAGGACAATTAAAAAAGTTAAACAGTTTTAGTCTTCTAAATGCCATAAGAATATTTTTTTCCTGTGTTCCCCCCCCCCTTGCCTGAGTTTTAGATGATTTATTGTGATGAAGAGCAAGTTTTGTTATTCACTCTTCCGGTGCAGCTCTTCCATTGGTCTTAATCTGGCTTTGCAGTCATGCTGATGCTGCTAGTTCCTTTCCATAGTTTACTCAGTGGGCTTCTGCATTGGCAATAGAGTTCCTGCTGAAACTGTACTAGAGAAGAAACGAAGATCAGTACAGCTCTGAGGGGGAAATAAAATAATCTCGGCAGGGATGACTGTCTTCAAAGAACAGAACTCTCTCCTGGATCTTGAGATTTTGAGTCTGGAGTACGGTAGATAGATAGATAGATAGATAGATAGATAGATAGATAGATAGATGATAGATAGATAGATAGATAGATGATAGATAGATGATAGATAGATGATAGATAGATGATAGATAGATGATAGATAGATAGATAGATAGATGTAGATGATAGATAGATAGTAGATAGATATTGCATATCTATCTCACTTTTCATCAACAAGTGATCCCAGGGAGGGTTACTAATGGCTGAAATATATGATAAAGGGAGTCAATATGTTTTGTTACCTTTTAAAAAATGTTAATAGTCTTTTACATTTTAAAATACAAAAACATACCCTCCAACTTTCCTCATATGAAAATAGGGACATCCTTAATCCCCTGCAACTGACCCTTCTTGACCCCCATTTTTTGTCCTCCCTGCATTGCTGCAGAGCATTTCCTATCAGAAGAAGGTTGAGTACACCAATGGTTCCTTGGTGGTCCTGAGAAAATCCCTTAATCCCGATTTTATTTTATTTTATTCTTTAGTATAAAAAACACACACCAATAAATAAATTTTAGAAAGGGGCAAGATTAGATGCAGTCACTCAAAGCCCTTTTTATATATAAAAACCCCATCATGTCTCCTTGTGCCCCACACTACTCCGCCTTTCTTCCCGCCCAGGGGGTCCTTGCCCTCCACCTGCCCCTCAGAGCTGATGCGTCACATGGGGCTGGGCCTCAGTGGCAACAGCCTGTCCTCCTCCTTACAGGCTCTTCAGCAGTTGCTATGAGCTGCTCAAGGAAGGAGCTTTCCTTTAATTGCAGCAGGCAGTAAGTTTCTCTGTTTTTAATGGTGATTTTAACTGATTTTATACTATATTCCTTTGGTCTCCCGATTATACGCCACTAAGAAAAAGTAGTATCAAGCCACATGTAAACAAGTGGTTAGTAGCACTAAATAATATTTTAGCTTTCAAAAATCCAGATATTCTATATAAATTCTAAGAATTATGTCTAAAATCTAAGAAAGATTACATCAAAATATCAGAATTGATTTGAGATGTGCCAAGCATAAAAATGACCTCTCTTTTCTGGAACCTATTCAACAGTTGAGCATTCAGCTCCATAACTAAAACCATGCTCTCTTAGTGTAATTCCCGGAGTGCTGAATGCCACCTCCGTTGCACTTTTGTCTGGATTTCCAGCAGATCGCATTTTAACTGTTTGTACATAATTCTTGCCTAGGATGCCTCATTCCCATCTGTTGCAGTGGCATGCTGCCCATTCACCTGTCTACATTTAATTGAATAGGTTCCAACAAGAGATTGTGTTGAAAAAGGAACATCTGGAGGTCTGAGAAACTATACCTGGTGGGAAAATGTACTAAATGGGATTTGCCGGTTTTCACTGGCACGCATAAAGGCTTAACCAATACATCTCAGCCTGCAAATTTGTATCCCTGATATTTAAATTATTGGAATTTTATGCAGGTGCATGATTAATTAAACAGGGATTCACACCTCTAGATGTTATTGCAGGACCCTTGAAATCATTGCACTAGGTAGGTTATGTTACTCAGGAAAGTATCATCATCAGTGTATTGTGGTCCCTGGGTGAGCTGGAGATGGAGGTGGTGGACGCAATTCAGATCCCAAAGTCCCCTGAGTTGTTCCTCTTGTTTGCAGGTGGAGGAAGGGAGAGGCAGAAGAAGAACCACAATTCCAGCTACAACCTGAGTGCCATGAGGGTTCTGCAACCTTGAAGGTTTGTTATGTCAAGGGCCTGGAAAACTGGGAAAAGAAGACTCAGTGGCCCATTGCAACATGTCTGCTAGAACAGAGCTGAGGAACCAGTAGCCCTCAGGATACTGTTGAACTCCAACTCCCATCAGCTCCATCAAACATGGTCAATGACAACATATGGAAGGCCACAGGTTCCACTTTCCTCTGCTAGAAGCTGTGCAAATAGTTACCTTCACCCACTTTGATTTAGATTTAGCTGTCATAACAACAGTGGATCCTATGGAAATACCTTCAGTAGCTGCCTCTTATGATGGATACTGTTCAATCTGTGTGACCTAATGATGAGGACAAGACCTCTGGATATATGAAATTGGCCTCTTGCATGATTGGCCTTTGATTAAAGCAGACAGAGAAGCCTTGGCTTGGCGAGTAAGCAGAGTGATAAATGCTTACCCACCCATTGCCTGTTGTGAAAGCTTTGTTTGGGGGAAGGGAGTCTCCCTGGATCCCAGCATGTTGAATAATTTCTGGCCAGCCTCAAATCTCCCAGTTTTGAGCCAAATGCTTGAGCATGTCTTGACTTCATATGTTTGAGGGTGAAACAATTGCTTAGACTAGTGGTCCCCAATTTGTTTCCTATGGATCATTTGGAAATTTCTGAGGGTCTTGGCAGAACACTTAATGATTTTCTGCCTGTGCAGTACACTGTGCTAGGTGTTGTATGATTTATTTAGTTTATTTATACTCATTTATTTATACTACAGACCACCTGAATGAAGCTCATGGACCACTGGTCATTTGAGGGCCACACTTTGGGAACCCCTGACCTAGACCATTTCAGTTTGGGTTCAGGACTGGTTTTGTGACTGACACAGCTTTGGGTAGGGCAGTGGCATCCTTCTGAATAACCTGGATGTAATGTTCTTGGGAGGCACTGTTCCAGTCCTTCCTTGGGGCTCAGTTCTGAGGTTCTAATCTTTCCTTGGGGCTCATTCCTAAAAGGTGCTGGTGGAGAACTTAGGTTTGATGTCTTGGCTCAATGAAGTCTGTCTCCCAACTACATGAAGCTGCTGGGAAAGATTGTCTTGTGAACTGATACATGTGCCATCAATAGGAATTGAGCTTCTCTTGAATAGGGTAGCGCTCCTCTTGAAAAATCAGATTTGCCATTTGGATTCAACTTTGCATCTAGATATTTTGCAGTCAGGGTACTTTTGCTAAGCTGAGGGTCCTGCCAGACATCAGACCTGGCCATTTTAATGAATACCTTATGTGAATCTGGGTTAGATTACTGCAATGATATCGACTTGGGCCTGCCTTTGAAGAGTCTTCTGGAACTTCACTTTGGTTTAGAATGCAGCATCAAATATGTAAGTAGAAACTCACCCCTGAGATTTTACATATTCTGCAATAATTACACTGGTTGCCCCTTAGCTTCCACACACAATATGAAGTGATGATGATTTCCTTTAAAGCCCTAAATGGCTTGGGTCCTAGATACTCAAGGTTTTGTCTCATTCTGCTCCATAGGTTCTACCAGAAAGGCCCTTTTCTGTGTCTCATCTAGGAGGAGTTGTTATATTCTATAATGCGTATAGGCAACATCTCCTGAAAATGAAAATCAAATTTAAACTTTGTAGTCAATGATCACTTGAATTGCCAGATATATAGCATCCTGGGCAACTTAAATACATCTCTTTATTCATTGGCATTTATATGGTGTCTCATTAAATGACCATGAATAACCTTTTCGACTGAAGTACTGCGTCATTTATTGTACAAGGCTTTGATCTAGACAAAGTTATAGACTCTCTTGGGATCAAGGGGGAAAGCACATACACATTAACAAACTAGGCAGAGTGCTGATACATGTGGAGCAGAAAATCGCATTATTAATAGATTTTGCAGTTCTAGATGTGGATAGCACCTTAAAGATGGAAAACAGATGGGTTTAAAATATTAACTGAGCTCACAACTTTTAATCAACTTTAATTACACTTACACCATCTAACTGTACATAGTGCTATAGTCCTAGATATTGAACAATAGCTAACATTCATCTTTGGCATTGTTACTACTTCCTCAATGCACAGGGCTGTGACACTATGTACAATTAGACAGAATAAAGTGCCATTAAATTGGTAAGTTATAGAGCTGGGTCCCATATGCACTTACATCATGTGATGTCTTGATTAGTAGAGAACACTTGATGATTCTCAAATGAATATGGATTCTATGGACAAATATTATGTTTTGAGTTCGCATTCAGTTGGTAATAGGGTTGACACAAATCTGGACACAAAATCCCCCAACCCCTCATAACAGTATAAATTGTGTGTCAGTTTCCAAAATGACCCCAGTCTAGCTCTAGTTGTGAGCAATTAGTTGCATGTAGAAGCAAGTGGCCCTAGATAGATATGTGCATCCTTATTTATATCATAAGACTTATCCTGCAGTTTAGGTCTAAGTAAGCACTGTGATATGAGATGGAGATACATATCCAGACATTTACGTGCATCCACACCAGCTGTGAACCCAGAAAACACTTTGTGTCAAAACTCCCTTGCAGTGTGCATTGATGCTAGCAATAGAACTGAAACACAGGAGATTGTAAACCCATTTCTTTTGGTTATTTTATCACTATTTCAGAATGGAAACTCACCCAAAGGTGAGAGAAAGAGAAAGTAATTTTGTAGGTCATGTTTCATGCAAATGAAGCAGACTGATGGGGGAGGGGGAGAAATCAGTGACCTACATTTCATAAGCCTGCATAAACAGGAGATATATTTCCATAAACATACTAAATATAAAAAGGACATAATAAATTAGAATGCTCTAGCTGAAATTTGACAGTCTTTCTTAAACATTCTAAAAAATATGGGGCGTGTATGTGGATGTTTCAGGAACAATTGAACAAGCAGCACCTGAAGGTATCATTATGAGGCATGTCCTAGTTTATATGCATGTCATATCCTATTAATTTTGGGTTTTTTGCAGTATTATTACTATTATTTTAATTTACTATCCACCCATCACTGTAAAGTTCCAGGGTGGGTTACAACAATTTAAAATACATCAAAATGTTGTTTTGAAAACTTACAATTGCTCTCTTTTTAAAAATGGATTTTTTTGTAGGTCCTGAAAATATCTATTGTGCTTGTCAAAGGAATGTTGTCTTAAGGATCCACAAAAGGGGAGGAGGAAAGTCAAAGGGGGTGTATTGATTATATCTTAATTGTTTTCTTTGTTGTTGTTTGTAAACCTGAAAATCCAAAAATAACCTAAAAAGAGAGAGGCCAAGATAAAGAGGTACATCTTTGGCATTCACCCCAAACTGTATAATGAAGTTGCCAGATAAACCTCTATGGTGAGAGAATTCCACAACATAGGGGCTGTCGCAGAGAATGTCCTCTCTTGGCCTGCCAGTCTCTGAGCTGTTGAGGGTGGCAGAACTAACAAGAGGGTCTTGTAGCAAACAAGGCAGACTTTCAGATATTTTGGGCCTGACTGGCAGCCTAAGCATCTGTTTTAAAACAAGAATTAAATGTTATCTAAATGGAACATCAGCTGCAGCATTTTGGACAAATTGAATAAATTTCTACCTATCACAGAAGAAACATTATACAGATGCCACGGCTGAAAGAAATAATAATGAATGAAAGAGAGAAAGTTAAACATGGTGAAAACGTGGTGCTCATATCCTGGATCATCAATATGAATATGTATAACTTTGAGTTAGACTTAAGGCAATAAGTAAGACAAAAATAATTAAGGTTAATTGATTATGTGCTGGACATAATATACAACTACTGTCAAATTTCTGAACTGCTTGAGGCAGGAAAGGATAAAAGATAAAGTGCATTTTTGCAGTTCATTCATTTTCAAGAACATTTTGTATCCTTCCATTCAATGTTGTGATGCCTTAATTTGTATTTTGCAGATACATACTTGGCATGAAATGATCCAGTGACAATCTTGTTGATTTTGTTTCCCCATGTGATGTTGCCGATCCCCCTTTTCTTGAAATATCTGCACAGAGATCTGGGAGAATGGTAAAATGTACATACATATAAAAATTATCAAGTAGGGTTTTTAATGAGTAAAAAACAGGGCAAAGAAATTGACTCGCTCTACACCTTCTTCAATTTTTATATTGCTTAAGGACAATGATGGGACATTCAATACGACACTGTTGCCCCCCACAGACAAGTGTCATCTATAGAGCTGGGAAGCAGCTGCTAAGAATTATGTCTCAAAGTATCTCCCGTAAACTGATTATTCATGTGAAGGGGCTCCATGCCAGGGCTGCCATATGTACCACGGTTTCAAACGTGGAATTAACTTTGGGGTCTTTCTAAAAAAAAGGTGAACAACTTTTGGGGTGTCCTGGTTTTTACTTTTTTAAATGTGGCAACCCTATTTCATGCAGATAAGGAGAAGTGGGTGCTAAGTAGTGCCACTGCACAGTTTTGTAGCCTCGATGTCCATGCATTGAGTGTAAATGTCCACATGTCTCCATGTGAACTGGAATCCTAACTCCCTGGATGGGACTTGAGTTCTAAGCGCTCCAAACAGTATGGTCAATGGTAAGGGATGATGGGAGTTGTCCAACAACAGCTGGAAGGTCACAATTTCCCCATCTCTGATGTAAGGTATCAGCTTGCAGGGAAATCTATGTCTATACATGTAAACTTTCTTGCTGCAGACATCCATCCTCAATGTTGGAGACTGAACACGGACCCAGAGAAGCCACATGTTGTGAGAGGGAGAGTCAGTGGTGCAGCCTCAGTCTCCTAAATCAAGTAAAGAAAACCACAGCCTCACCTCTATGTACTTCCATCCTGCATAAGCTCTCTCAGGCTCAGTCTTAAATGGTAAAAAGAAGTAACTCTGATTATTTCTAGAAAGTAGAGATACTCAAGAAATTGCAAATTCTAGCACAAAGTGACCTTATCTGCATATATCAGACTAATCTGAAGATTAGAACTTGGATAACCACTTGGTTTTGCACTTTTCCAAATATTGTGCTGGGGCTGGATAATGTCCCCATTCTTGCCTATGTCTGTTCTTTATTATAAGAACATAAGAATAGCCTCTGGATCAGGACAATGACCCATCAAATCCAGCATCCTGCTCTCCCAGTGGCCAACCAGATGCTTGTGGGAAACCAGCAAGGAGAGCATAAGTACTCTTCTCTCCTATGGTCTCCAGCAACCTGCACTGGGAAGCATTTATTTTCCCTGGGGCACCATGTATTTTGTGTGTACAGGACTCCGATCAGGAAAGCGTCACACAGAAGCATCTTAATGAGAAACTGCAGAAGCACTTAAATCTATATACCTTGGTACCTCAGGTTAAGAACTTAATTCGTTCTGGAGGTCTGTTCTTAATCTGGAACTGTTCTTAACCTGAAGCACCACTTTAGCTAATGGGGCCTGCTGCTGCCGCTGTGCCGCTGGAGCACGATTTCTGTTCTCATCCTGAAGCAAAATTATTAACCCGAGGTAATATCTCTGGGTTAGCAGAGTCTGTAACCTGAAGCGTATGTAATCTGAAGTGTTTGTAACGTGAGGTACCACTGTATAGTTGAGGATCAGCTGAGAGCCATGGGGATGCTGAAAAACCAAGAGCATGGATGATGAAAAGAAGATAACTCAGAGGACTCCCAACAGGAACAATGCAAGGAGGCCCCAGGGGAATGTTCAGGAAGGGGAACCAGTGTGACAGCATTGTGGACGGGAGCTGCAGAGAGACCCAGGTGATGCCATTAAAAAACAGCTGAAAGTGCCCAGGGATATAGTTAATTAGGGAAATCTGAAGCACAGCAGAGAGGATCCGCTTTATTTTCAGATTGAGGCGGTGTTAATTTTGAAATGGTTCTTCTGCAAAGGCATTTTGAGATAGACTTCCGCTAATTAAGTTTTGACAGAAACAAGGGTTGCTGAAATGCAGACACGTTTGGTAGACATGCTGACCTTGCCTGTGAGTTCTCAATGAGAGGTTGACTCATTTCCATACATGTCAGCTCTTCCTAGCTTTTGTGCAGATGCCCAATAACACCCTGAATGCAAAGTCAATGCAGAGTCCCAAAGTAATAAGGTGTCTCACAGCATGTTTAGTGGATTGATGGTATATGCAGACCTAATAGGACCAGGTAAGTATTGTCTATGGAGCTGATTCCTAGCAATATGTTATCTGTGGTTGGAACACAATGATAGAGGCATTCCTGGAATGACTCTATGCCACCCTGAGATGAGTCAGTGGGACAAAATGCTCCCAGACTGTTGCTGCTTTCAGCTGGAATTCATTCACATTCTGGCAAATTCAGATTGCACAATTATAGCTTATTTGGAAGTCTTGCAAAGCAAATGCACTCTCCTCTCCAAAGACCAGACTTTCTGTGGCAAGAAAAGTGATGGAAAAATGCATTGGAAGGTATGTGAGAACACTGTCTTGATGCAACATCATCTAACCTCCCTCCCTCTCTCTCTCTCTCTCTCTCTCTCTCTCTCTCTCTCTCTCACTCTCTCTCTCTCTCTCACACACACACAACACACACACAATCGGAATGAATGGTTAATAAATAACCCCCATTTGAACTATTCAAATAGTTCTCTCTCTCTTTTCTTTACTAGTGCCAATTAAAAAACATGTTATAGTGAGATGTTTATGAGATGTCTGAATAGCCTACTGTAAGTAATGAAGATGATGCTGTAATCTGAGATCACATTGCTCTTGGATCACATTGCTCAGTGATAATGCAGAAGCGAAATCCATTGCACAAATCTCAAAAACTTTCTTCAAAGCAGTTTTGTCCAAAACCTGTAAAATGCCATGTGTGTGTTGTATCTCTGTGGAGACTTCCCCGTGGAGCAGTTTGTATCTCTTTTCAGTACAATGTATCTTTTCATCTTTCATTTTTGGTCTTTCTGCTGCTCTCAGTAATTGCCTAAGCAGAGGAATTTCCCCTATTAAAGAAAGAATAATAATGAAAAATTGTGCTTGCATTTCTTTGTCAAGCATTTAAGGACTAAGCATGAACAGCCTCAGATAACTGCTAATTAATATTAATTCTTTCTGAATGCATTTTCAGTGCTGAACTGTTTTTCCTCTAGTTATTTCTGAGACATAAATTGGGAGGAATTAGTTCCTGGAGGGAATCATTAAGCATAGTCTATCTTCCTTCTTAAAAAACAAAAAAAGCACCCATTCTACTATGTGTTCAGCTCTCCAAAAACAAAATGGTACTTAATTCATTTCAATGGATGAGGAAAGTGTGCTTGTGCAAAGAAATGTGTGCATGAATTCACTGCTTGCACTCAACTGAATGGGCTAGCTTAGGGGTCAGCATCAAGGCACCTGCGGGCACCAGTTCCTTGTCATTATTTTCTATGATTCCAAACAGATCTAGAAGCAAAGGTCTCTCTCTCTCTCCTTACAGCCTCCATTTGGCCTGGAGCTGTATTTACTCATGGAGATTACACAACCTTCTCCCAACCTGGCAAACAATAGACCAACTCCCCAAGATGGTGATTTGCAATTCAATACTTCTCATGTAATCTAAGGTTAAACACTCATGTGTTAGCTAGCAGAGGGCAACAATAGTTAATTATCAACCCATCTAAGTGCTTAGAGAGATTTTCTTGCTCTTCTTTAGCTTCAGTGGAATATTCCAATTAAACCCTTTCAGCAATGCACACAGGCATTCTCCACTTCCGTGTGAATTGAACAATTATACTTAACAGAAATAAGCCCATTCACTCAGCTAAACTACCATAATAAAAAAAAGCCTGGGAAAATAGTTTTAATCTGGTGCTCATCTACATAGCTATTAAATAGCCTAAAAACTGAAGCCAGATCCTGAGCCACTGTGATATCACAGAATATTAACAAATAGTCTATGTGCTGAGGGTGGAAAGATCATTCTATTTGGTTTGTAATGGTTTCTAGAAGGGCTTAGGAACACATAACCTGGCACAAGGACACAGTTTCCAAACTATTAACCAGGATTTGGGCTTTATATCTCTACCCCAGTGAAGCAGTGACTTTGGTCACCTGATGCATGGAAGGATTGTATTTTCAGTCATCTTTCAGCAGTGCTTTATTGCATCCTTTCATTTTGCCATAATAACACTATTTTTATTTTCTCATTCCTTCCTGTGCATTGTAATAACATTTTCTTTTGAGAGAGGCGTATATGAGTAATGGCAGTTACATTTACTGCACCATCTTAGGTCTGGTATGTGTTTATTCCCATCTGTATTCAGGAGAGGATTTTAAAATAGCACAAATAACTGCTGAAGGAACAAAAAAGGGTGGCACAGTGTTTAATGACAGCTGTGTTAACCTTGGGATGTAAAAAATGTCAATTTTCATTGGCTGTAAGTAGAATGAGCCTGCGGTTTCTAAGCCCAGATGTGTGCAGTTTACTATAAAAATGTAATTAGCAAAAAAAAAAATATTTTAAAAATAGTGGAAGGGAAATCTGTTTGGGGCAAGCCTGGTACAAATGTTGCCAGTGGCAGTAATATAAACTAGAACACTGCTGAAGAGGGCATGGAACTTTGAATAGTGAGCCAGTATGATTTCTTTATCTTCACATGTAAATTCATTTTGAATTACTGTGCTAAGTCAGGGCCAGTGATGCAAAAAAGAAAAGAAAAACAAACAAACAACCTTCTCTAATCCAACTGCATCCATAAAATGCCATTTGCTGTAATTGAATTGGTCTGTCTGGGCTCAATGATTGAACCCTGTGGTAATTTTACAATGCCCTTGGAAGATTGAAGGCCGATTGTGCCCCAAAGTGATCCATCAAGGAGCTCCATGGAGCTCACAACATTTATTTACTTATTATATCTTTATTTCATGAAATTTATATATCACCTGAATGTAAAAACAAAACAAAACCAGTTTGTGGTTCGAGGACCCGTACCCCGTGCCGTGGAATGAAACACAAGGACACGTGATATAAGGTTAATGGGCAAGAAAAGGCCACAACTTTATTGATTACAGCAAGTGAAAAGGTATTGGCTTAGGCATTGGATTACGTCAGCTGACTCCACCCACTCGGAGAGGGGTGAGTCTAAAAAACAAGGGGGGTTTATTCACCAGTAGGTGGAGCCTGTTGATGCTAATCCAACTATAAGCTCTCCCCTGATGTCACCGAGGGTCGTGCCATGGCCTCCCACCAAGCAGGCATCGGACAGAATACACGACTGCCGGATTCCTTTAACAGAATACCCAAAAATTGAAGGCGTAGGCGATGGCCACACCTAGCCCTTCGACACCACAACACATTATTCCAATGCCTAACCTACCCACCAATACCACGAAAGTTGTGACGATTGCTACGAGGTAGGCGAAAAAACCAAAAAGCCTAATGCCAAATGGAAAAATTCCTACCAGGCCCCCCGAACAACCAAGGGTGACCAACCTAAGGTCCATAGCAAGGCCAAAAGAAAACTGGAACCCTGCTCTAAGGGAGTGGAGGGTGGGTGACTCACGACTGGACAAAGAAAAGTGAGGGCTGGAGGCTGGTGCCACAGCAATTTAGGCTGCTGTACATGCCCCCTTGAAGGCACCTGGTTGGGTGCCTGGCCGAGGGCATGGGCGCCAGCCAGGTGAGTGGGAGGCGAGGGCAAATGCCCCCTGCTTGAGGTGGAGTCCGGCTCCCGGCCACAACCACTCCCCTCTCTTGCAGGGAGGAGAGTCTTTACAAAGAGATTTTTTTAAAAAGTAAAATTATCAGTAAAGACAGTTAAAAACACCTTTTTAAATCATTCAATAAAATAAAGTAAAATCAGCAATGAACTAAAAACAGATTAAACACACGCATCAACATATCTGGGAAGGCTTGTCTAAACAAAAAATGTTTTTAGCAGGCGATGAAAAGAGTACAGTGAAGCTGCCTGTCCAGAGGCAGAGAGTTCCAAAGTGTACACTAAAATCTTGATTTCTTACATGTGCAGAACAAATATTTTCTGACACCTCTAACAGTGTAGTTCCACAGATCGAAGCAATCAAGTGGGAGCATAGGGAGCAAGAAGATGTTGCAGGTAAAGTGGTACCAAGATGTTAAGGGATTTAGATACTAACAGTAACACCTTGAAGTTTGCACAGTAGCAAATTGGCAGGCAGTGCAGATCTCTAAGCATAGGTGTTATATGCTGACAAGGCCTCACTCCTGTCAGCAATCATGCAGCAGCATTGTGCACTAACTGCAGCTTCCAGATCAAGCACAAGGAGGCCCTAGATAGAGCACATGGCACAAATCCAGTCCTGGTCTAACCAGTGCATAAACTACTAGGATCAAGCTTTCCTGATCTATCTGCACACCCCCAATCTGACACTTATATTCTGCTTTTCAATTTCATGAAAAACCATCAACCAATGATATACTGAACAGTAAAATTAGGTCAATAAAATCCAAGTAATCAAATCAAAAATGGGAGAGGGGAAACCTCACAGGATTGACCCCAGGAACCTGGTAGATAGTCAGGAAATCACTCATGCTCACCTATCCCTGGTAAGCAGTGCAGAGTAGGGATGAGAGGAGTTGCTGCAAGCAGAATCCCTGACTTGGACCTTGTGTAGGATTGACAAGAATTTGCTCTCCACCACAAAGAATGAGTTTCAAAGCTTAACTGCAGAACAGTAGTTACAAATAAACTTACAAAGATACAAAGTAAACAAGCAAGCAATCTGGTCCCCTCTTCTTTAAGTCCTTAAACAGTTCAGTAATTTTCCTCCCTCTGATCCCAGAGAGATTTGATACAAGCATCTTCCTTGATCATCATTACGGAGCTTAGTCGCTTCTCTGTTATATACTGGGAGCTCCTCCTCAAGACATGCTGAGCTGGCAGCTCTTCCATGCCTGCTTGCTCCCATGACATGGAAACTCTTGAGTTGTCAAGTTTCCAGCAATGAGTCATCAATTAGCCTAAACTCTCAATGGAAGCATCTGACCGTTTCTGCTGCCTTTACTAGAGACAAAACTCTCTTGTCTAATGCAAACTTTTCTGCATAGCATTTTAGAGTACAATGCAATCAAATGTAAAATTTTGTGCATACTAAACTTATATCTTTAACACTGAATACTAAAAAGCTAAAGGACCCCTGACAGTTAAGTCGAGTCACAAACGACTCTGGGGTTGCAGCGCTCACGTCAGGGAGCTGACGTTTGTCTGCAGACAGTTTTTCCAGGTCATGTGGCCAGCATGACTAAGCCGCTTCTGGTGAAACCAGAGCAGCGCACGGAAACACTGTTTACCTTCCCACTAGAATGGTACCTATTTATCTACTTATACTTGGCATGCTTTTGAACTGCTAGATTGGCAGGAGCTGGGACCGAACAACGGGAGCTCACCCCGTTGCGGGGATTCGAACCGCTGACCTTCCGATCGGCAAGCCCTTGGCTCAGTGGTTTAGACCACAGTGCAGCCCGTGTCCCCAACAATGAATACTATTGCCGACAAATTCCAACTTGCCCCCATAGTGATCACCTAATCCCACATTGAGACAAAGGTAGGGTGGGTGGGATTGGGCAGATTGCTCAATCAGTAGAGCATGTGATTCTTAATCTCAGGGTTGTGGATTTGAACCTTATGTTGGGCAAAAGATTCCTGCACTGCAGGAGATTGGACTAGATGATCCTTGTGGTCCTTTCCAACTCTATAATTCTATTCTATGTGTGCAAGTTACAAGGAGGTAGGAACTCCTGTATCCAGCAGAAACTGTTAGGCTGCAATGCTCAAACAGCAGCACATAATTATGTTCTTTCACTTGTGTACAAAATCCTTTTAAAACTACACATTTTCTTAAGCCTTTCAAATGGTGCAACATGCACAGCTCTCTCTCTCCTGCTAAGTTATTAACCTAATGACATTATAGCAGATCTTTTCCTAGATCTTTTTTTTAAAAAAATCAAGATGGGGAAATAACAGCTCCCAAAGTGTCAGTGATTTGTCAGTTAAATGTACTTTTTTCTACAGTACTATCTGTCTACAGTAACATCCCTTCCAGAAGGAAGGAACCCTGCTCTAATTCTCTCATTATCACTGTCACTTCAGATTGTCATAAGTGAAAAAGCCGTAAAAGACATTCAAGATGGAAGAAGTCCAGTTTATTGGTTCAAATGTCAATTTCACAGCTCAGTAGTTATTTCACAACTATGTACCGCTTGGCTAAACAACGTTTGCAGACAAATATTGATTTTTCTCCCCTTTTGCAAACCCTTCTTTAGTCCACTTTTCTGGATGTTGTCTCTTAACATAATAATGAAAATACTCATAAACCATAAATATCTAGTAAAACATTATTTACTCCCTAAATAAGGTGATGTTGTTGCATAATACACGTAAGACCTCTCTAAAATATTCCACAATAAAATACCTTTTCCACAAGGCGATTTGATCAACCCCTTATTTCCTTTCCCACTACAACTGAATTTGTTCACTTTTATCTCTTTGTTAACTATCTCATTGTATTTGTATTATTGATAATATTTTATTAATTTGATTTATTAGCTGACTTTCATCAGTTCAAAACAAATTACAATCAAAGGAATACGGTGTTTCCTAAAACTATACATCTCAAATATCAAAGACCAGTTCCCTTGGGAACAAGGATGTTGCTATTGGTTTGCTTATAAAACGTTACCATATGCTTTTATGGTGCTATATATCTGGGCCAGAGTATCTGGAAGACCACTTTCTTCCATATGATCATCATACCTGTAAGTTGAGATCATATTCTATAAAGTCCTAAAAGGCTCAAGATCACAATACCTCAAGGATTGCCTCTCCTATATGAACCAACCTAGACACTATGATCAACATCTGAGGCCCTTCTTCATGTGTTTCCTCCATGAGGGACCTGGAGGGTGACAACACGAGAACAGGACTTTCCTGTGGTGGTTCCCCATATGTGCAATGTTCTCTCACGGGATAATCTCTGGTGCCATCATTATATATCTTCAGGCACTAGGCAAAATGTTCCTGTTTAACTAGACCTTTGGCCTCTAACTATGTGCAGCCTCTTAGAGTGAGTGAGGTGTTTTTAATATATTATTTTAATGTAAGTTTTTAATGTATCTATATGCTTTTTGTTTTTGTTTGTTTTGCTTGTAAGTCGCTTTGAGTTGCCTCTTGCAAGAAAAAGTGACCAATAAACTTAATAAACAATTATAATAATAAAAAATACAGTATTATTCTTCCATTCTAACCAATCTGTTAGAGGAGAAAACAGGGGCTAGATTCAGTCACCCAGTCCCTGCAAACAAGTGATTGTCAGCCTTAACAGAGCCAACCTGTTTTGGCAGTGTGCCCTCATGATCTGCATGAGGACCAGACAAGGGGAACTGTGCATTTAGCACTCTCTTCTCCCAGACACTGGCTTATCTGGCTGTTTGCCAATATGCTAAAGCCTCTCCCTTAAGCAAACAAGTGCAATTAGTTCCTGTAAAAAAAAAAAAAAATTTAAAAGGTGGATTGGTAAAAACATGAACCAGATCATGATCTCTTTTTAAATTGCCGCTTTGGTCTGCAATAGTAGCAGCCCTGTTCTTCCTTAAGAACTGCAATCAATTTGTACATTGAAATGTGCTTTAGAAATAATAAATAACTTAGGTGTCCAAACCTACTTGAAAACATCTCATTTTAAATTAATAAACCTGTACTAATGTTTGAAGTATTCACTCAGGAATGCTGGTAGTTTGCTGGCAAACATATTGATCTACTGGATATTTTACAGGATGTGAATTTATTATACTGTTTGCAACTCAGTTACATTTCAGTATTTCTAACTGAACCTTGTTCTAAATTATGGAATACTTTTACACATGCAATATTCACATTTTTAGGCAGTGGTCCTGCACACACCAGGGAGTAAGTTCTATTGAATTTGCTGAGGTTGGCTTCTGAGCATGCAGGAGTGTATATTATAGGATTGTATATTAAAGGCAAAATCCAGAATTCCATTCAGTGCAATGAAGGAGTTAGCATTTCCTCTAAATGCTCACTACTTGTACTAGACCTAACTTGGTTTGTGCTCATTAACTAATTAGCTCTGTCTGGCTGTCTTAGCTCTCTACCCTCTTTGCCCTCTAGTCTTGCTTTCCTATTTGTTAAGATTGATTGTTCTGTAAAGTGCAGTTGTGGGAGGGGGGAAGCTCAGACTTCAGAAACAATCTTGAATCCTACAATTGTCTCTTGAGTCATAAATATGTAGACAGTTCTTCTATAATAAGCAACGTTTGTAACTCAATTATTCATTATTGCAGTTGGTTCTCTTTCTAGTGTGATAGGCAGAGATCTCTAGCTTCCAACATTAGCTGCAAGAAGATCCGCACACAGATGTAAGTTACTTATCCTCCCCAACCACAAAATACCTATTTCATGCTTTTAAGGTGGTAGGCAAGCAAGACAACCTGAATGAGTTGCAGCAATTTTGCCATCTGTAAAACCCCTGTTATGTTAAACCACATGGAGATTGCCTGCATGTATGAATCAATCAATCTCATGGGCATTTACTTAAAACACACTGTCATTGAGACTTGTTTCTTGCGACAAGCCGTTTGTCTGAAGCAGCTCCTGTGTCTTGGGTGATCTTAGCCTCCACACTGCAAATTGGGTGGTGGTGCTTTCTATTTCTATCTTGTGGATCAGCATCCCTATAGTTGTCATCTACATGTTGTTGTGATCATTAGGTCCAAGCAGCAGCAAGGACTTGGCCACCTAAGGGGAAGGTCCAGAGGAATATGTGCAGCCCATACCACTAACGGATAGGTTCAGTATCAGACACTGAGTCTTGCTTAAGACTGGCAGTCTGGAGCCTTGGACCTGAATCTCTGAGGCTCCTGCTTGTGCATTTATACTGCACCAACCTTCTTGTGCCTCACTTTCTTCTTCCTAGTAGCAGCAGTGACACAGCTGTTGGGAGGTCCGGTGAGCACTGCTGCCTCATTATGCCATATTCTTAAGGAAGAGAAGTTCTGGGACTTTCCCAGCTTATCGTAAGCAGGGATAACTGAATATGTTTCCCTCATTTCCTTGCTTTCCACTGCTTAGTTCAGTTACCACATTTCCACATCTGTTTGTAAGTTTATATATTTTATAAACTTACTGCCTCATCTACTTGTTGCACACAAGGATTTGTGAACACAGGCTTGCTCAACTGATGGCCATTGTGGTCTGATCAAATACCTGGAGGAGGTTCAAAATTCCCACTCCTTCCCATGTTACAAACAGGGGTATTGCCAGTGTAGAAAACTGAGTATATATGAAGCAGCGGTTGTGAAATAGCGCAGTTGCAGTATTATCACAACACTGTAACTATCTAACAAGGAGAGTGAAAAATGGTTCATGAAAGCAGATTTGTGATAATTGTTGGTTTCTGCTCTCTTCACTGTGCAGCAAAGTGCTTGTCACAAGACAATGTTTACATTCCACAGTCAGAGCACTGTTGGGTTTTCCCACGGGAATGGGAAGCTGGATGTGACGTACACTGGTTTCCTGTTTTCTCTCTGCTCTCTCGGTGTTCGGTGTTCGAGGAGAAGGACAGGTTGCTTCTCTGCTCCAGCAGAGGCAAGATGCATGATTGTAAATTCTCTACAATGAACTGAAAATAAAGCAACAAAAAGCATGTGGCACGTACTATTCATCATTCCGTTGTGCAAACGGACTCTGCTATATCAACATTTTGGTTATGGGCCCAGAAAGACGTAAATCAAACTGAGGAACAAAGACTCCAGCAACCGAGTCGGAATGCCGGCAGAGGTACAGAGGAACGGATCGTGTTATCTGCTCTGCACGTCGAGTTTGATTGATGAAGGTATGTGCTCATGCTCCCGGAGCAGCCTGCCAGCTACTAGTTTATGGTTTTATGGCTGGACTTTGAACTTTTAAAGCCGTTTTGCCGTGTTACAGGCAAGGCTCCAAAAGGCACAAGCTAACAGGCTTGGATGGCTGGGGAAAACGAAAGTACTTTTACAAGTGCTTTTGGCTGAAGCTGCAGGACTGTGACGCAGCTTGTTTTAAGCAGCAGAAAATGGCTAACTCAAAGCCGGTTAATGATTTTGGGATTCCTAAGCTCAATAAGAATAATTACACAGAGTGGGTGTTATATGCAGAGGCAATTCTGCGGAAAGAAGGTCTGTTTAATGTTATTACAGACAACCCCCCAGCTCCAATTACAGCTGATTGGACTGCTAAGGATTCCAAAGCAAGGGGAACGCTTACGTTGATAGTATCCCCAGAAGAGCTCTGTCTGTTGCGTGGAAAGACCACAGCCAAAGAAATTTGGGACACTTTAAGACAGGCTCACTTGAGGACAGAGGCTGGTTCCTCAATGTACTATTATGCCAAGCTGCATGATATGGCTCTTGCTGAAGGTGGAGATGTGCGTAAACACCTGATGGAGATGCAAAATCTGAGACATGAGTTGCAACAGAGAGGACTCAACTTTCCAGAGGCTGTGTATTCCTTCATGATACTACATTCTTTGGGTCCAAGTTGGGAGTCCGTTGCCACTCAGATTGCTGTTCAACCAACTGCTCAGCTCACAGTAGCCTGTGTTACTGCCGTGATCCAGAATGAAGCAGATCGCCGGGGTGCTAGCTGCATGGGTAAGGGGGAGTCTTCACAGACGTCATCCCAGAGTGCAGTGGAACCACCAGAGGGCGCCAAAGCTTTGAAGGCAGTGAAATGCTACTCGTGTGGACGTCTAGGCCATATGAAGAGGGAATGCAAATATCCCAAGGCCAAGACAGAGCAGCGCAGCGGAAGTTCATCGCGTGGAAAAGGCCAAAGCAAAGGCAAAGGTCCGGTGTCCAGGACAACGCAGCACAAGGCAATGGTCTCACGCTTCACTCCAAAGGTCGCAAAGGTCCAGAAGACGTCTAGATCTTTCTTCGTTGTTGATTCAGCAGCTACCCACCACATGTGCAACGATAAGAGACTGTTCGTGTCTTTTACACCGCAGGAAGGTGCGATTCACCAGGCGGATGACCACACGATTCCCAGTCAAGGCTACGGAACTGTTGTTCTTCACAGTTTGGACTTAGAGATACATGATGTACTTTATGTTCCAGATGCCACACACAATCTTCTAAGTGTAATGCAGCTGAATGAACGGAACATTGACGTTTCCTTCAAGAACAAGAAATGCACCATCACAAAGAAAGACGATTATGTATTGCATGCTGAATGTGTTGATCGTTTGTTTGTTTTGTATTATGATGATGTTGTGCAGAATGATACTTGTTGCATTGCAGGTTCTAACAAAAGTTTGCATGCAGGATGTATTCATGATTTTCATCGAAAATTTGGTCATTTACATTTTGAGGCGGTTTCTAAAATGCCTACCTTGGTTGAAGGTATGACTATTAAACCCTGCAGGTACCACATGAAGTGCAAAGCATGCGCAGCAAACAAGGTGAAAATGGCTGCAAAAGGTAAGGTGTCTAGTAGGCAAGCTACAGAACCATACCAGATTGTTCATGCTGATTTAGTTGGTCCACTATCGCCCTCTTTAGGTGGCAATAGGTTCTTCATGGTTCTCATTGATGCATTTTCTAGGTATATTTACGTGTACAATCTCAAGCAGAAATCAGAGGCTTTTCCAAGGTTCAAGGAATTCTGTGCTTGGTTAGAAAATGTGCATGGTAAGAAGATAAAAACTCTTTTCACAGATCGCGGGGGAGAATTCACTTCTCAGCAGTTTGAAACTTTTCTGACTGAGAAAGGAATTCAACACGATTTGTCCAGTCCTCGCTCGCCATGGCAGAATGGGCTTTGCGAAAGGGCAAATCAAACATTGCTTCAAGGATTAAAAACCTTGCTGCATGATGCAAATCTTCCAGAGAGTTATTGGGCCGAAGCTCTCTCATGTTTTCTTTACAGTTACAATCGCAGGTTATCTTCAGCGATTGGTTGTACCCCCTATGAGAAGATGTTTGGCAAGAAACCATACATCAAACACATGAGAATTTTTGGTTCTGACATGTGGATTCATTCACCACAAAGCTCCAAATTAGGCAAACGTGGATTGCATGGTATCTTTCTAGGTTATCAGAAAGGTTCTTACAGAATAATGATGTCTGACTCTAAGACAATTAGGCTCACAAGAAGTGTTGAATACAATGCCAAGTGGGGGGAGAATGTGGGAATTTTTCAATGTTATCCTGATGACAGTGATGAGACTGAGGATAAGCAACAACAACCCACACCCACTGATGAAGGTTCTGATTCTGAGTCTGAAACTGAATCGGATACTTCAGAGGATTTCAAGAGTGCGAAAGCCTCTATGCGACCCTCTGAAAGCTCTGATCAGGAATTGGAAGAACCATTGTTCACAATAGGCCATTTTTCTCCTAAGAAGGAAGAGGAGAGTGTTGAAGACCAAAGGCTAATTCGCAGGTCACAAAGAGCCACAAAAGGCAGACCTCCAAAGAGATTTGCTGATGAATATGCTAAGACAGCAATAGCAGCTGTTAAAAGCTCCAAGAAGGTATTTGAACCTTCAAGTTTCCAAGAAATCCAGGATTTGGATTCTAAGGAAGCTGAGCCATGGTTAAATGCCATGAAGGCTGAGCTTGATTCCTTAGAAAAGAACAAAACTTGGGAGCTAGTTCCAGAAGTTCCAGGAATGAAACTGCTTGGAAGCAAATGGGTCTTCAAAGCGAAGACTGATCAAAATGGCAAGATAGTCAGACACAAAGCCAGATTGGTAGCCAGAGGTTTTGCACAGGTACCAGGTGAAGACTATCACGAGACCTACTCACCCACGGTGAGATATGAGAGCATTAGGCTTATGCTCAAGCTAGCTGCAGAGGAGAATCTACACATTAGTCACCACGATGTAAATACAGCGTTTTTGTACGGATCTCTAGGTGAATCACTTTATATGCTTCCACCTGATGGCGTACAGGTAAAACAGGGATTTGTTTGTGCTCTGAAGAAGTCTCTTTATGGTCTCAAACAAAGTGCACGGTGTTGGCACACAAAACTCACTGAAGCATTGTTTTCTCTAGGTTTTAAGCAAGGGAAAGCTGATCCATGTGTGTTTGTCAAAGAGGAGGGGCAAAAGAAGCTGTACTGTTTGTTTTATGTTGATGATATTTTATTCTTTTGGAAAGATGTCACAATGTACAATAACGCCCTAGCTCAACTGAAAGAGCACTTGGACATGAAAGATCTTGGTGAGGTAAACAACTACCTATCTCTGGAAATAGAGAAAGATCAAAGTGGTAATATTCTAGTACACCAGTCACGGAAAATTGCTGATGTGTTAAGCAAACTAAACCTGATGGATGCTAACCCTGTAGACACACCGATGACAACAGGTTATCAGGTAGAAGACACTGAAGAAGCATTTTCTGACACTACACTGTACAGAAGTGTGCTAGGCAAGTTAAACTTCATTGCCAAATGTTCAAGACCTGACATTGCTGTTAGCTGTAATTTGCTAAGCAGACAAGTCAACAATCCTACTGTTAAGGATTGGAAAGCTTTAAAACGCATAGCACGCTATTTGAAAGGCACTATGCATTACAGACTGAGATTTAACAATCAGAAGTCTGGTGGTCTTGAGATTTTTGCAGATGCAAGTTTTGGAAGTGACACTACAGACAGGAAAAGTACGTCTGGAGTTTGCTACATGTACAATCAGGGTCTATTTGATTGGTCATGCAAGAAGCAAACAACAATTAGCTTGAGTACTTGTGAAGCTGAACTAAATGCACTGTCTTATTCACTTAAGGATTGTGAATGGTTGTTACAATTGTGCAAAGACATGAAAATTCCTGTCAAATGTCCAATCCAGGTTTACCAGGACAACAAAGCATGTTTGGCTTTGCTGAATTCGGAAGGTTGTAAGCAAAGCACGAAGCACTTGCAATTGAAGTTGCAACATGCTAGGGAACATATTCAGAAGGGACTCGTAACGGTGTCCTATATGCCAGGTAATGAAATTCCTGCTGATGTATTGTCCAAGATTGTATCAAGGGATCAACACTGTACCTATGTACAGAAGTTGGGTTTGTACTGATATTGTACGAACACGCTGCCCAGTGATGTTCACAGAAAGGGGGAGGATGTTGGTTTCTGCTCTCTTCACTGTGCAGCAAAGTGCTTGTCACAAGACAATGTTTACATTCCACAGTCAGAGCACTGTTGGGTTTTCCCACGGGAATGGGAAGCTGGATGTGACGTACACTGGTTTCCTGTTTTCTCTCTGCTCTCTCGGTGTTCGGTGTTCGAGGAGAAGGACAGGTTGCTTCTCTGCTCCAGCAGAGGCAAGATGCATGATTGTAAATTCTCTACAATGAACTGAAAATAAAGCAACAAAAAGCATGTGGCACGTACTATTCATCATTCCGTTGTGCAAACGGACTCTGCTATATCAACAATAATAGCTTTGCCTACTGAAAGATGTCAGTTGTTTACATAGCTACTCAAGCAAGAGAAGGCCCTTCTATCTGTTAACCTGTGATTTTAAATAAATAGGCTGTCTTCTTTCTTATCATGATTATCAGCATCCTCTTCACATCACTATCCAGCAGAAACTGCTACCAGTCAGCTTTGTTCAAATGAAATTTAGATAATTTACACAGCTTGAGATATTTCTAATCTTTCTCCATATGCCATTAAATTAATGACACACAAATGTTGTTGAAAGCTCTTCAGTAGGTGTTGAATGTCGTTCTTCTCGCTTACAGCCTTGGCATGCTGACCTTAAGTTGAAACACCTAGGAACACCTTGTATTTCATTTTCTATCAAGTGTTAACAAGATTAATAAACGCATCATTATCTGAGTATGTGTTTATCTGAAGATGTAATCTTTAGCTAAGGAAATGGGGATAATCTAGTTAGAGGAAGATTTTTATTCTCACTTACTGGGGTTTGTGTGTGTGTGTGCGTGCACGCGTGTAAGTTAAGTATATAATATTTTTGGGGTAAAAATATGTATGGGGTTGTATCCAGTATTAATAATAATGTTATACACCGAGTCAGAGGAAGGCACCTTAGAACTGTGAGACAGGAATTCCAAACAAGGATGCTAAAGACCCCAGACTGAACTGACCCCAGTTCCATTGTCTTTATTAAGAGGGGCTTAGAATTACAGCAAAAATCAGCCTACCAGTTTTCCTTGGATCTTGCACAGGACGGACACTGCCAGGCAAGAAGATGATGTACAGTCCACACTCAAGGAAAGATGCATACATTCTTTATACAACAGAACAGCGTATGTCACGTGGGAACACAGGTGGCAAATGTCCCAGCATTACTAATGTTTCTCCTTACTGGCCTTTGCGCCCAACCTCCCAGGCCCACAGATAAGAGTACCATCCAAGCTGTGTAGAAACATAAGAGCTCAATGCTACAGCTACTACCAGTTAAGAATGGGGTCATCTTGACTATAACATGGTGTAAGCAGAGCTTCTGGAACATCCCACCTTTGGTTCATCACAGATACTCTTCTTTTTACATTGATACCCCCCTTTCTTCCATCACGAACCCAAAGCAGTCTACATTTATTTTTTATTTATCCTTCACCTCAAAGTCGTGCATATGGTCCTCCTGTCCATTTTCTCCACATAAGTCAGGCTGGGCTGAAAGGCACTGACTGGCCCAAGGTCACCCAGTACATTTCATGGCTGAGTAGGATTGCAGACTTGGTCTCTCATTTCCTAGTCCAACACTCTAATCACTATGCCACCAATGATGTCCATTAGTGGACACAACCAATTTAAATCTATTCATTTCAATGGGTCTACTTTGAATATGATTAACATGAGAACCAACCAATCATTTCTGTGCCTGATGTTCTTGCACTAGTGACTGGACATTTTAATAGTTTGTTTATTGCATTTATATACCACCTTTTCCAGATGGGAGCTCAGGGTGGTCTACATAGTTCTCCCTCTCCTCATTTAATCCCTATAACAACTCTGTGATGTAGGTTAGGCTGAAAGCAACAAACCCAAGTTCAGCCAGTGAGCTTCATGGCCAAATGAGGATTTGAACTCTGGGCTCCCAAATCCTAGTCAGACATCTGAACCACCACATTACATTGGCTCTCAATGCTGTTTTATCTGAACTAAGGTTTCAATGTTGTTTTTGTTAGTCCCCCCCCCCTTAGTGGATGTATTTTTAATTTCTTTTTAACTTGATTGCAAGCTTACCTGTAGAGAAGATGGCTATTGGAGGATGGCTTATATAAATAATTTCAACTTTGTTGAATTTGGGGGTGGATTTCTGTAGAACAAAAGAATGAAAAGGGTCCTCCCTTAATTGTATTTCTTTTTCCAGGTATACCTAAATCATGCACTCACTCTCTTGTTCTCAACTGCTACAAGTATCACTTACCATAGCAACAAAAGAAATCTGTATGTGGCAGTTCCCATGGCAAATAATGTAATTCGTAACCAAGGTTGTTGTTTTTCTTGTGTACTTTGCAGTCTTAATATTATGAAAACTTGGGGGCTGGTAAGAGGACATATGGAGAATTAGGACATATGCAGTGATATGGATCAGAATTTAAATTCCCCTCCCATGAGAATCTTAGTCAATCTCCACTTTGAAATCATTATGGAAGTTTATATAAATGAAGTGAGCAACTTGGATTAAGACTGGGTTTACTTGCAGTATTTTATTCATTAGTAATTTGCAGTAAACAAATTTAATTTTAACATTTATTGCATCTGTTTTTTCAGATGTGACCGTTTATACCACACCATTTGGCATCAGCTAACTCATACTTTCATAGTATGCCATCCGAACTTAATCCCTGGCTTTCCCAATATAAAGACTGCCACAATTCCCTTTACTTCTGTTATCTGCCTGCCCAGAAACCTGCATGAAGGTTCCAAGACAGGAGAATGGTGGTGGGATGCAGGAGATGAGTCAGAGGAAGAATGGAGTGCAGACGAGTTGGAGGTTGGGCAAACAACAGGTTTAAGTGAGACTGAGGCAGCTGAGGAGGAGAAGAACAGATCCCCAGGCCCCTGCCAGTTCCACTGTTTCCTTCTCCCCTTTTTCTCATCTATCCCCAAGAACGAGGAGGGTGTTACATGTGGCAGAACAAAAGACAGAGAGAGTCTGGTATCGAAGTAGTTTGTGACTGTTGGGAAGGCAGCCAGCTGGGAAAAAGCCTTAGGAGGAAGTGGGAGACTCAGATCCTCAGTCCAGGCAAATGCCTCACTCGGGCTAGTCCTGCCATGGAGTTCTCTGCTGTGTTTTGTTTCTCTGAATAAAGAATCAAGTTTACTGCTCATCTCTGAGTTTCTATGCTGAACTGCAGCTGAACCAGTCCTGACAATCACTGCTAGTTCTGAATTCCTACCAGATCCTACCTTAATTTAGAAATATGTTGATGAGTTTAGCATGAGTTTAGTTTGTATTTTGGCAAAGTTATTTAAAGCTACGTATCTAATTTCATAGTTTCAATATTTATGCTTTTAATTCTAAGAACATGACAGTGTTTTTCAATAATTAAGTAGATAATAGAGCATATCAAGCTCCAAATTATTTTGAAACTTGCAAATGAGACAACAGTCTCATTTGTATCTTTATTAAAGAAGGAAAATGCAAACCGTTCCAGGCTGTGATTAAACATTCAGAATTTGGTGTTCTAAATGGATGGGATTGCACACTGTGAAAAAGGCAAACTGTTAGGGAAAAATACGCTCTTGGTTTAAAGATTTCATACCCAGAGGAAAGACACAAACCAACAAAGCCAACATCAAAATGGCAAATCCTTCAAACATGTCAGGAAACCATTTTATATTATGGAATAACATTGACCTCTTTCCCTTTCCATCAATATGGGCATGATTAGATTGTCCTGCTGTCAACTACAAATCTTTGTATGGTTGCTTAACTTGAAAATGATAACATCTGTGGAAGAACTTGATATCACTGCGACTGGGAGAGGAACAGTTTTTATGCCTTTGGCAGAGTTATAAAATATGTATTTTCTCTCTGCTGCTTGTTTTGCATTTTGTACTTTTCATTACATAAAAAGTAAATATATATGTTTTCAATCAACCAGGGTAGGCTGGAGGAAGATATTTTTTTAAAAAAACCCTTGCAGCATATAATATGAAGAGCCAACCTTCAGTGAGGGAGCAAATGCTTCAATTCTAGGTCCTTGCTTCAATTCATGGTATCTCCAGCTGCATGAAATCCCAGAAAGCCACTATCAGTCACTGTACACAATACCAAACTCGATGGACATTTGCCTTTTCCCAACGGTCCTAAGTAATTATATGTATCTCATTGGCTAGAAAAGAACGTTTGCTTTCTAGTTACTGCTTTTAGTACTGCTATTATTTTCTCCTTCATAAATCAATGTTCCATTTAAAAAAAATAGTGATTGGCTTTCATAATCAAGCTGGGAGACAGCTCGAATATGAATGGAGAAAACTCCAATCAAATGCAATTGAAGACTGGTGATGCCTCATCATCAAGCCTACCTAGTGGCAGTGAAGGCAGCAAAAAAGGCATACTTTGCTGCCTCCATTGCATCCTCATTGCAGAAAAGCAGAGCTTTTCTGGGTCCTGTGGGGCCTTTTACAGTCTGGTGTAAAGGAGGTGACAGAACCAACAGTAACTTGCTGTGACTTGTTGGCAAAGCAGAGTATAAAACCATTTACATCTGCTGGGAACTTAACTCCACTATGATAGCAGATGAAGTTCAAGAAGTATCCCGAGCACTGTCTGGTCCTGTTACGTGGGATGAGTTTCAATTGAGGATATGGACAAGATGCTTGGATCGGTCAGGGTGCTTGGAACCCTTAACCCTCTTGGCTGATAAAAACTAGCAGGGAGGAGAGAGCTGGCTGGGTCAGGGAAATGATTGATGCCTCCCTACGAGAAGAGTTGATGCCTGCCTGTTTGAAGGATGCAGTAGTAAAACCACTCTTCAAGAAACCCTCCCTGGATTTGGAAAATCTGTGTAATTATTGGCCAGTTGCCAATTTCCCTTTCTTGGGTAAGGTTCTTGGGTGGGTGGTCAAGGACCATATCTAGATGCTCTTTGAGGAAACTGATTTTCTTGATCCATTTCAGTTGGAGCTTAGGCCCAGTTTTGGCACAGGAATTGCTATGGTCACCCTGCATAATGACTGCTGTTGGGAAAGAGACAGGGGAAATGTGTCCTTTCTATTTTTCTTGACCTCTCAGCTGCTTCTGATACCATCAACCATGGTATCCTTCTGAAATGGCTGTCTGAGTTAGGAATTGATGGCACTACTTTGTGGTGGTTCTGGTCCTACTTGGATGTTGATTTCCAGAGGGTGATGCTTGAGGAGTGTTCTGCAACCCTATGAAGCTTTCAGTGTGGGGTTCCTCATAGTTAGATTTTATCCCCGGTGCTGTTTAACATCTACATAAAACTGCTGAGTGGGGTCATCTGGAGTTTTTTAGTATATTGTCAGCAATATGCTGCTGACACACAGCTCTACTTCTCCATTACTCCTTCATCTAATTTTTTTCTTGCTTGGTTGCTCTTTCATTTTTAAATTGCATTTTAAAGACTAAGGGCAAAGTTACGTCAATGCCATGTTTCCATTTACTCACTACAACCCAGTTCATGTTCTCTCTTTTCTGTTACACTGCCTAGGCTTAATTATTTTTAATCTGAACTACAGGTTTTGAGTACACTTTTATTTAGGTTATGTTAACAAAGACCTACACTGTCCCAATTTATATTTGCTTTGTGATGGAAAGAAGAAAACAGGCTATGCAGGGGAATGCTGAACAAAACATCCCTAGTCTAATAAACGTTACACAATGCCCAAATGTATTTCCTTCAAGTTTGCTTTCTTCATATAGAACAAAGTTAAAACCATTATGGTTAGTCGACAACTTGATCTAGAAGCAGTAGCTGTTCCTATGTTTGTCCTTGGATTTGTAGAACCTTCAACAAATTTAGGTACCAAGTAAAGACTCTCTTTAAATTTTTCTCAGGCTATTTAACCTGTCCGTGCTTTTTATTTCTTTTATCTGGGTGATGCTTTAAATGCAGTTTGTGTGTATATATATATATATATATAAAATAAACAATTTAAGTACCACTTAAATAAAATATTCTCTGAGCAGTTTAGAAAAGAACAATGCAAAGAATAAATACCAATTAAAACGATAGAATCAGACTTCAATTAAAATGCCTGCCTGAATGAAAAAGTATTCAGGAGGCACTGGAAGTTCAGCAGGGAGGAGACTTCAACTGGAATAAGGTTCCATAAATTTGGGCCCATGATACTGAACTTATGGTTCCTGGTGGTGATGAGCCACGTATCTGAGCCACATGGACCATGAACAGTGACAAAGACCTCAGTGACTGGGCAGAGATATAAGGGATTATGTGGTCCTGGAAGTATCCTAGACCCAAATTGTTAAGGGCCCTGTAAATTAATACAATATGGTTTATTGAGCCACTGTATGCATTTTAAATTTGCTTTTATTGTTGTTGTAGGCCACCCTGTTATGGGGTATAAAGGTAAAGGTACCCCTGCCCGTACAGGCCAGTCTTGTCAGACTCTAGGGTTGTGCGCCCATCTCACTCAAGAGGCCGGGGGCCAGCGTTGTCCGAAGACACTTCCGGGTCACGTGGCCAGCGTGACATCGCTGCTCTGGTGAACCAGAGCCGCACACGGAAACGCCGTTTACCTTCCCGCTTGTAAGCAGTCCCTATTTATCTACTTGCACCCGGGGGTGCTTTTGAACTGCTAGGTTGGCAGGCGCTGGGACCGAACGACGGGAGCGCACCCCGCCGCAGGGATTCGAACCGCCGACCTTTCGATCGGCAAGCCCTAGGCGCTGAGGCTTTTACCCACAGCGCCACCTGCGTCCCCGTTATGGGGTATAGTCAGTGCTATTTTTCTAGAAAAAGAGGTGCCAGAGCTCACTATGAACATCTTCCTTGTTTTCTTAGAATGGCAATGGCTTCTGTGAGCCCCAGCTGAAAAAAGCCCTGGGTATAGTGCACACATATTTTAAAACTGTCTTCTACAAACTGGTGCTCTCCCAATGTTTTAGACTGCATCTCCCATGAGTCCCATTCAATTGGTTTAAACAAGTGTACAAAATTCCACCACTGCTGAAGCTCATAAGTATTGCTTGTTTGTGGTCTATAAGCTGCACCAAATGTGGAGTACATAAAGACTATAAACCCATTATAATGTTCAAACAGAAACCACACTCACCAAAGAAATAACAAGGTTACCAATTCACATAGGACAGTCCCATGATGCAGTGTTTTTGGGCTTCCTACAGGCATCTGGTTTGCTACTGTGGGAACAAGTTGCTGGACTAGATTGGCTTGCTCCAACTGGGCTCCTCTTGTGGGAAAGGCAGCATCATTTAACTAGCATGCTTAAGTCTAATTAATGCATGAAAGAGTTAATGCCACAGAGTAAGCTGTGCTGCCAGGTTTAGCCAGGTCACTCCCTCTCACCTTGGGAGGAAGGGTTATCAAGCCTTTGCTCTTCCATTTTCCACTATGTGAATCTAACCACATGGCTTAAAGAAGCTACCTTTGTGTTTCTATACAACTAATTTAGAAATATTTACCATTTTGGAACCTAAGTATTACTGCCTGTGTTTTTCTGAATGCTGTATGGAAAAGAACATGAATCTAAACTTTGAAGAGTTTGTAAGTAAACCATGCTTAACTTACCAAATGTATCATCACTTTCGATGGTATGGGAGGTGGGGAAGTTTGGAAGCAACTTAGAAGGGAATATTTAAAAGGTCGGACAGCCTATATTTCCACTCTTTAATTTGCTTAATATTTTGTGATTTTAAAACTCTGCTGAGATTCTCTCAGCAAACAGTACTTGCCCCAAACGTGGATCTTTATCATCCAGGAAATTTTCTTTTTATTTACCAATATTTTTTCTTCAAACAAACAAACAAACAAACAAACACCCTTCTTATATTCTTATGTTCAGTGTAGGCAAAGTTATGTCAGAAAATCATCAGCAAAGTTGGAAGCATGGCCCACCAAGCTTTCTGGCTCCTGCACTGCAAACTCTCCATTGACCAAGAATGTAGAAGGCTCTGGTGAGACTTGCTGTGATAAATAACTTCTTAGAACTATGTTGCCTTTTATTTTATTTTACTTTTTAAACCCACCCACAACCTTTTTCAGCTGTTCCTGAAACAACATTATGTTCCATCTCCTTCCTATTCTCCATGGAGGTTTAGCCTTTCTAGCTGCTACTCTTGATTTTTATCATTTCTTATTAGTTTTATTTTGTTAGGTTTTAGGGGCAGCTGAGGCTATGAAAGATCTGGTCTTGACCTTACTCATCAGTTTTGATAGTGCTGGATGCAGTAAATTGCATTAATTGGAACGGCGCAGGGATTTTCATGACCAGAGGTTGAGAACAGATTTTATCATTTTGTTTTTTTCTAAGTGCCTTTTCAACCTCCTCAGCAGTACCACTTTACTTCCTACCCTTTCAGTACCACACGACCACAGGAAGCATGCAGTTTTCAAAGCAGATTCATGTGTCAGTGGACTGTCTGCTCATTGTATACCTATGACAAACAACGCAGTTTCACATTCATTAAATTCCAGGGCCTAAGGCTCCAGAGAGACGTGTGGAGAGGCCAGGTCTGTGAGGGCTGGTGAAATGTCTGTGGGACTCTAACTCAGAAACAAAAGCAATTTGGGATTACTGCTATATAAACTCTGCAGGGGAAACTTGGAATAGGTACACCTAAAATATCACTAGAGGCATGAAGGTGTGCTACTCAGCTGGCAACCTCTGTGCCTGAGTTGTTACATTTTGAATCCAGTCCTTTTCTACCATGGCTTCAAGGCTTTCTCTGTACAGTGGTACCTTGGGTTACAGGCATTTCAGGTTACAGACTCCACTAACCCAGAAATAGTACCTCGGGTTAAGAACTTTGCTTCAGGATGAGAACAGAAATTCCGTGGCAGTGGCATGGTGGCAGCAGGAGGCCCCATTAGCTAAAGTGGTACCTCAGATTTGTTGGTTTCTGCTCTCTTCACTGTGCAGCAGAAGTGCTTGTCACAAGACAATGTTTACATTCCACAGTCAGAGTACTGTTGGGTTTTCCCACGGGAATGGGAAGCTGGATGTGACGTTACACTGGTTTCCTGTTTTTCACTGTCTCTCTCGGTGTTCGTTATTTCGTGGAGAAGAACGGTTGCTTCTCTGCTCCAGCAGAGGCAAGATGCATGTTTGTAATTTCTCAACAATGAACTGAAAATAAAGCAACTTTAAGCATGTGGCACGTACTGTTCATCATTCCGTTGTGCAAAGGACTCTGCAATTTCAACATTTTGGTTATCGGGCCCAGAAAGACGTAAATCAAACTGAAGAATGCCGGCAGAGGAACAGAGGAACGGATCGCGTTATCTGCTCTGCGCGTCAAGTTTGATTGATGAAGGTATGTGCTCATGCTCCGGAGCAGCCTGCCAGTTTCTAATTTATAGCTTTATGGCTGGACTTTGAACTTTTAAAGCCGTTTTGCCGCGATACAGTTTAAGGCAATGGCTGAGAAAGCGAAAGTACTTTTTAAAAGTGCTTTTGGAAAAAGCGAAAGTACTGTGACGCAGCTTGTTTAAAGCAGCAATGATGGCTGAAGCAAAGCTGGCTGATGCTTTTGGGATTCCTAAGCTCAATAAGAAAAATTACACGGAGTGGGTGCAGTATGCAGAGGCAATTCTGCGGAAAGAAGGTCTGTTAAATGTTATTACAGACAACCCCCCAGCTCCAATTACAGCTGAATGGACTGCTAAGGATTCCAAAGCACGGGGAACGCTTACGTTGATAGTATCCCCAGAAGAGCTCTGTCTGTTGCGTGGAAAGACCACAGCCAAAGAAATTTGGAACACTTTAAGAGAGGCTCACTTGAGGACAGAAGCTGGTTCCTCAATGTACTACTATGCCAAGCTGCATGGTATGGCTCTTGCTGAAGGTGGAGATGTGCGTAAACACCTGATGGAGATGCAGAATCTGAGACATGAGCTGCAACAGAGAGGACTCAACTTTCCAGAGGCTGTGTATTCCTTCATGATACTACATTCTTTGGGTCCAAGTTGGGAGTCCGTTGCCACTCAGATTGCTGTTCAACCAACTGCTCAGCTCACAGTAGCCTATGTTACTGCCGTGATCCAGAATGAAGCAGATCGCCGGGGTGCTAGCTGCATGGGTAAGGGGGAGTCTTCACAGACGCCATCCCAGAGTGCAGTGGAACCACCAGAGGGCGCCAAAGCTTTGAAGGCAGTGAAATGCTACTCGTGTGGACGTCTAGGCCATATGAAGAGGGAATGCAGATATCCCAGGGCCAAGACAGAGCAGCGCAGCGGAAATTCATCGCGTGGAAAAGGCCAAAGCAAAGGCAAAGGTCCGGTGTCCAGGACAACGCAGCACAAGGCAATGGCCTCACGCTTCACTCCAAAGGTTGCAAAGGTCCAGAAGACGTCTAGATCTTTCTTCGTTGTTGATTCAGCAGCTACCCACCACATGTGCAACGATAAGAGACTGTTCGTGTCTTTTACACCGCAGGAAGGTGCGATTCACCAGGCGGATGACCACACGATCCCCAGTCAAGGCTACGGAACTGTTGTTCTTCACAGTTTGGACTTAGAGATACATGATGTACTGTATGTTCCAGATGCCACACACAATCTTCTCAGCGTGATGCAGCTGAATGAACGGAACATTGACGTTTCCTTCAAGAACAAGAAATGCACCATCACAAAGAAAGACGATTATGTATTGCATGCTGAATGTGTTGATCGTTTATTTGTTTTGTATTATGATGATGTTGTGCAGAATGATACTTGTTGCATTGCAGGTTCTAACAAAAGTTTGCATGCAGGATGTATTCATGATTTTCACAGGAAATTTGGTCATTTGCATTTTGAGGCAGTATCTAAAATGCCTACCTTGGTTGAAGGTATGACTATTAAACCCTGCAGGTACCACATGAAGTGCAAGGCATGCGCAGCAAACAAGGTGAAAATGGCTGTGAAAGGTAAGGTGTCTAGTAGGCAAGCTACAGAACCATACCAGATTGTTCATGCTGATTTAGTTGGTCCACTATCGCCCTCTTTGGGTGAAAATAGGTTCTTCATGGTTCTCATTGATGCATTTTCCAGGTATATTTATGTGTACAATCTCAAGCAGAAATCAGAGGCTTTTCCAAGGTTCAAGGAATTCTGTGCTTGGTTGGAAAATGTGCATGGTAAAAAGATAAAAATTCTTTTCACAGATCGCGGGGGAGAATTCACTTCTCAGCAGTTTGAAGCTTTTCTGACTGAGAAAGGAATTCAGCACGATTTGTCCAGTCCTCGCTCGCCATGGCAGAATGGACTTTGCGAAAGGGCAAATCAAACATTGCTTCAAGAGTTAAAAACCTTGCTGCATGATGCCAATCTTCCAGAGAGTTATTGGGCCGAATCTCTCTCATGTTTTGTTTACAGTTACAATCGCAGGTTATCTTCAGCGATTGGTTGTACCCCGTATGAGAAGATGTTTGGCAAGAAACCATACATCAAACACATGAAATTTTTTGGTTCTGACATGTGGATTCACTCACCACAAAGCTCCAAATCAGGCAAACGTGGATTGCATGGTATCTTTCTAGGTTATCAGAAAGGTTCTTACAGAATAATGATGACTGACTCTAAGACAATTAAGCTCACAAGAAGTGTTGAGTACAATGCCAAGTGGGGGGAGAATGTGGGAATTTTCCAATGTTATCCTGATGACAGTGATGAGACTGAGGATAAGCAACAACAACCCACACCCACTGATGAAGGTTCTGATTCTGAGTCTGAAACTGAATCGGATACTTCAGAGGATTTCAAGAGTGCGAAAGCCTCTATGCGACCCTCTGAAAGCTCTGATCAGGAATTGGAAGAACCATTGTTCACAATAGGTCACTTTTCTCCTAAGAAGGAAGAGGAGAGTGTTGAAGACCAAAGGCTGATTCGCAGGTCACAAAGAGCCACAAAAGGCAGACCTCCAAAGAGATTTGCTGATGAATATGCTAAGACAGCAGTAGCAGCTGTTAAAAGTTCCAAGAAGGTATTTGAACCTTCAAGTTTCCAAGAAATCCAGGATTTGGATTCTAAGGAAGCTGAGCCATGGTTAAATGCCATGAAGGCTGAGCTTGATTCCTTAGAAAGGAACAAAACTTGGGAGCTAGTTCCAGTAGTTCCAGGAATGAAACTGCTTGGAAGCAAATGGGTCTTCAAAGCGAAGACTGATCAAAATGGCAAGATAGTCAGACACAAAGCCAGATTGGTAGCCAGAGGTTTTGCACAGGTACCAGGTGAAGACTATCACGAGACCTACTCACCCACGGTGAGATATGAGAGCATTAGGCTTATGCTCAAGCTAGCTGCAGAGGAGAATCTACACATTAGTCACCACGATGTAAATACAGCATTTTTGTACGGATCTCTAGGTGAATCACTTTATATGCTTCCACCTGATGGCGTACAGGTAAAACAGGGATTTGTTTGTGCTCTGAAAAAGTCCCTTTATGGTCTCAAACAAAGTGCACGGTGTTGGCACACAAAACTCACTGAAGCATTGTTTTCTCTAGGTTTTCAGCAAGGGAAAGCTGATCCATGTGTGTTTGTCAAAGAGGAGGGGCAAAAGAAGCTGTATTGTTTGTTTTATGTTGATGATATTTTATTCTTTTGGAAAGATGTCACAATGTACAATAACGCCCTAGCTCAACTGAAAGAGCACTTTGACATGAAAGATCTTGGTGAGGTAAACAATTACCTATCTCTGGAAATAGAGAAAGATCAAAGTGGTAACATTCTAGTACACCAGTCAAGGAAAATTGCTGATGTGTTAAGCAAACTAAACCTGATGGATGCTAACCCTGTAGACACACCCATGACAACAGGTTATCAGGTAGAAGACACTGAAGAAGCATTTTCTGACACTACACTGTACAGAAGTGTGCTAGGCAAGCTAAACTTCATTGCCAGATGTTCAAGACCTGACATTGCTGTTAGCTGTAATTTGCTAAGCAGACAAGTTAACAATCCTACTGTTAAGGATTGGAAAGCTCTGAAACGCATAGCACGCTATTTGAAAGGCACTATGCATTACAGACTGAGATTTAACAATCAGAAGTCTGGTGGTCTTGAAATTTTTGCAGATGCAAGTTTTGGAAGTGACACTACAGACAGGAAAAGTACGTCTGGAGTTTGCTACATGTACAATCAGAGTCTATTTGATTGGTCATGCAAGAAGCAAATAACAATTAGCTTAAGTACTTGTGAAGCTGAACTGAATGCACTGTCTTATTCACTTAAGGATTGTGAATGGTTGTTACAATTGTGCAAAGACATGAAAATTCCTGTCAAATGTCCAATCCAGGTTTACCAGGACAACAAAGCATGTTTGGCTTTGCTGAATTCGGAAGGTTGTAAGCAAAGCACGAAGCACTTGCAATTGAAGGTGCAACATGCTAGGGAACATATTCAGAAGGGACTCGTAACGGTGTCCTATATGCCAGGTAATGAAATTCCTGCTGATGTATTGTCCAAGGTTGTGTCAAGGGATCAACACTGTACCTATGTACAGAAGTTGGGTTTGTACTGATATTATACGAACACGCTGCCCAGTGATTCTCACAGAAAGGGGGAGGATGTTGGTTTCTGCTCTCTTCACTGTGCAGCAGAAGTGCTTGTCACAAGACAATGTTTACATTCCACAGTCAGAGTACTGTTGGGTTTTCCCACGGGAATGGGAAGCTGGATGTGACGTTACACTGGTTTCCTGTTTTTCACTGTCTCTCTCGGTGTTCGTTATTTCGTGGAGAAGAACGGTTGCTTCTCTGCTCCAGCAGAGGCAAGATGCATGTTTGTAATTTCTCAACAATGAACTGAAAATAAAGCAACTTTAAGCATGTGGCACGTACTGTTCATCATTCCGTTGTGCAAAGGACTCTGCAATTTCAACATTTTGGTTATCGGGCCCAGAAAGACGTAAATCAAACTGAAGAATGCCGGCAGAGGAACAGAGGAACGGATCGCGTTATCTGCTCTGCGCGTCAAGTTTGATTGATGAAGGTATGTGCTCATGCTCCGGAGCAGCCTGCCAGTTTCTAATTTATAGCTTTATGGCTGGACTTTGAACTTTTAAAGCCGTTTTGCCGCGATACAGTTTAAGGCAATGGCTGAGAAAGCGAAAGTACTTTTTAAAAGTGCTTTTGGAAAAAGCGAAAGTACTGTGACGCAGCTTGTTTAAAGCAGCAATGATGGCTGAAGCAAAGCTGGCTGATGCTTTTGGGATTCCTAAGCTCAATAAGAAAAATTACACGGAGTGGGTGCAGTATGCAGAGGCAATTCTGCGGAAAGAAGGTCTGTTAAATGTTATTACAGACAACCCCCCAGCTCCAATTACAGCTGAATGGACTGCTAAGGATTCCAAAGCACGGGGAACGCTTACGTTGATAGTATCCCCAGAAGAGCTCTGTCTGTTGTGTGGAAAGACCACAGCCAAAGAAATTTGGAACACTTTAAGAGAGGCTCACTTGAGGACAGAAGCTGGTTCCTCAATGTACTACTATGCCAAGCTGCATGGTATGGCTCTTGCTGAAGGTGGAGATGTGCGTAAACACCTGATGGAGATGCAGAATCTGAGACATGAGCTGCAACAGAGAGGACTCAACTTTCCAGAGGCTGTGTATTCCTTCATGATACTACATTCTTTGGGTCCAAGTTGGGAGTCCGTTGCCACTCAGATTGCTGTTCAACCAACTGCTCAGCTCACAGTAGCCTATGTTACTGCCGTGATCCAGAATGAAGCAGATCGCCGGGGTGCTAGCTGCATGGGTAAGGGGGAGTCTTCACAGACGCCATCCCAGAGTGCAGTGGAACCACCAGAGGGCGCCAAAGCTTTGAAGGCAGTGAAATGCTACTCGTGTGGACGTCTAGGCCATATGAAGAGGGAATGCAGATATCCCAGGGCCAAGACAGAGCAGCGCAGCGGAAATTCATCGCGTGGAAAAGGCCAAAGCAAAGGCAAAGGTCCGGTGTCCAGGACAACGCAGCACAAGGCAATGGCCTCACGCTTCACTCCAAAGGTTGCAAAGGTCCAGAAGACGTCTAGATCTTTCTTCGTTGTTGATTCAGCAGCTACCCACCACATGTGCAACGATAAGAGACTGTTCGTGTCTTTTACACCGCAGGAAGGTGCGATTCACCAGGCGGATGACCCAGTATTGTCGTTTCTAATCAGCAGTGAATATCTGCCTCCAAGCCAGAGCTCTTTCACATCACCTGCTTCCATGACCCTTAAATTCAGGGGTATCTAACCCATCTTAGATGTTGTTGCTTTGAGAGCCAGTGTAGTGTAGTTCAGGGATGAGGAACCTGTGGTTTTCCAGATGTTTTCGGACTCCAAACACTGATTAGTCTCAGACAGTATGTCCAGAGGATTACGGGAGTTGCAGTCTGGCAACAACTGGAGGATGCTAGAGCAGGGGTAGCTGATGTAGTGTACTCCAGACCTATATCAAAACTCCCCACCTCTCACAAAATTCCCACAATTTCTAGAGCTGGCCCTATTTATCTGACTCATACTGTGACTTTAGTGAGCAGTTTTATGGGCACATCATACCACTCCTCCACACAGCAAGTCACACATCTACTCTTGCCATTTCCAAATGAGCAAATTATAGAGTGGCTTCGTGGGCTGTTGCAGAACATTTCAGCTTGTCCGCTGCACTTGTGGGTCAGCTGGGCTAAGTAGATAGTGGGCGGACCCAAGGGAAGCCTGCCTCCCTCAGGTTCACTCCCATGCCCCCACCCATTCGCTATGGATTGGCTTGTTTGAATGGATGGGTTTTGGAAGGAAACCATGAATCTCTGTGGTGGCCAAGGGGGATGGGGAGACAGACAAAGATGGTGTGGCACACCGAAGGGAGAAGAGGCACTGCATTGGGATACAACCACCGCTCACCGGGAAGGGCAGTAAGCTGACATTGTAAGCTCAACAACAGCAGTTACTTGCATTTACTGTCTCAGACTCATTCACTGTCTTTTTCCTTTCAGTGATTTACCTCTTAGGTTCCAGGTCTGCATTTTAGCCTTTTACATGCTCTGAAAACAACTGAATACTATAAAGCGTGTTCTCACTAAAGGAGAGCATGTGTTGCGGATGGGGCCTAGCAAGACACCCCATAGTTGCCAGGCAGGATAAGATAGAGGGGCCTGGCAAGGATTGGCTGTTTGTGTTGCTGGGGTAAAATTGATGTTGCCAGTTTGGGGGTGGGAACAGAGGTTATTTAAACAAGGTTCACAGCAAGCTGCTTTCTCTTTCGATGTGGGAACCGGATCACCCGCCCGCCCCCCCTTTTGGGCTTGTGCTTTGACCTTGCTATGCCTGTCATGGGGTCGTCCGCCTTGGTGCGGGGGCCTGGTAGGAATTTTTCCATTTGGCTGATTAGTGTGTGCCATTTGGTTTTTGCCTACTGCATAGCAAATCGTCACAACTTGTAAGGTTGGCGGTTAGGCATTGGTTTAAATTGGTTGGTGGAGGGGTATGGATTGGCTGTGCCTGCCCCTCCAATGCTGCTGCTGCATGGGAATTCCGTTAAAGGAATTCTGGGGCTTACCATCCCCTTGTCCAAACCCCTGGAATCGGGTGCGGGCCGCGTAAGACCCCAAGGAGCAAGCGGGGAGGAACTGAAGGGTCTGTGTCGCAGCCCCAGTTGCCCTGATCTTGTTCCTCCACACTGACTCTCGCTGGAATCCGGGAGTCAGTGCTGTCCCCCAAGGCGGGGGGGACAGCTAGTCATAACCAATGCCTAAGCAACCACTCACAATTTGTATGTTTAATAAAGTTGTGGCCAAAATTATGCCAAAAACCTTAAACAAAAATTTATGAGTGATGTGTGAGTTATTGGGGTAGGGGTGTTTTGGGGGACCTCAGCACGCAATTAGCCGGCACTGTGGCCATCATAAAGAATACCCGTCTATGTGACTTCTCGCAGAAAGTTTTGGAATAATTGCAGTAGTTTCTGCTATCAAACAGCCTCAGAATAAAAACAAACACAATCTGTTACCCTGTAATATCGTTTTCCCTGTGTCATTCTGAAAAATCACGAGGGGTGGGGATGGGGAATGGGCAATTGGTTGAGAGAAAAAGTATATGAATAACATTTCATTAGTTTTTAAATAACTAATTAGTGTCCTTCATTAATGCAATGCCCTTTCCTCTTGGCCTGGGCATTGTTACCAGATCTTCACCCGGATCAGATACGGAGGCGGGCAGTGCTTCTGGGGAGATCAAGGTGATTAGAACTGTCATTGACATCAGAAAGTGAGGCAGATAACTCCATCACGTTGTGGATTTGGTAGGCATATACACATGGGTACATATTATTTTTTTTGTAAAAACTGGGAAAGTCAATATGGTATTCTGTATTCTTCCCATTTTCCTCAAATGTTTATGAGAGCAATAGATTTGTAGAAGGAGTCATTTGCCCTAATAAGTATGCCAGGAGCAAAAAAGAAAACCAAATCCTCCTATGCTGTCAAAATGAAACAAAAGAAAATGGCGTGCCTATAGTTCTGTTCCTACTCTTTGGCATGCTGGTGACAGCTCCAGACTTGGCACTATTAGTGCACAGGAGCCTGCTGTTCTACATACAGAGGGTGCTTGTCATGAAAACAAGAGCCCCAGGGACTGTCAGTAACTGCATGTCACTAACTGCAAGGTTTTTAGATGTGTAGGCATTTCATTGTTCATCATCGATAGCTGTTTGATTTTGTTATAAAATAAGAAATAGAAATAAACCAAAAGCATGTCTGGCCGTCACTACTTGAGCTATGAATGGCACTACATATCTGTGGGCCTCACATAATCTGCGGCTTTCCAAAATAAAACTTCTCCTTTTCTGCCACTTGTGAAGAACCTCGATTTCTCCATGTTTTCCATGTGCCTTCAATTTCTTCATAAATCTCATTCCTTACGATCTTTTATAACCACTTTGTTTTATAAAACCACATTTCCTAATTCCCAATTTTCCTTAGCTGTTATTAATTCCACACAAGAACTGAGTGCCTTTATTTTGTCTTGGGGGGGGGGGGGAGACAGCAAACAGAATAGTTAATTGGCTATTAAATTGTATAGCAAAATTTGAAGGAGTATCAAAGGGCGATCAGTCTGATTCAAGCATTCCCCCCCAGAAAGGACAATTTAAGTAGATTTCACTTTAAAGGTGAACAGAATCAAATTTCTCTCCACCTCTATTTACAAGTTAGTAGAGAGCTTAAACTCTGAAGATAGAGTGGGTCTCCACTGCTGGCCCCAATCCTGCCTGCCTAGAATAATAGCCCTATCACTGACAGCCATTTGTTGAATGCAGATGTCTGTAGATGAAGCCTTGCACTTGGATACCAGGAGCGCATGATCATGTGTCACTGCCCTACAAACATTTGGATGAATGAATAGGGACTATGTTCTTTAAAAATCCACAGCATGTTACTTGGTTTTCTACAAGCATCTGGCAGTTGACTGTGAGAACAGGATGCTGGACAAGATGGGCCATTGGCCTGATTGAGCAGGCTGTTCTTCCATTCTTGTGTTTTTCCGTATGCTAGAAGATGCAGTAAAGGTGATCAAATCTATGGTTCCTAGACATTGGTAACCCCACTCCCCCATTATGGTGTATCAGGTGTTTTCCATTGCTCTTTAGAATCTCTGGTTTCAGAGGAGTTTTATTTAGCTGCTGGTCAACAATCCTGGCATCCTTGAGGACTCAGCAGAACATAACTAATTTACTCACAGTGGCCCACAAGAGTTTCCCTGCATCATCAAGATGAAGAAGTCTGTTTCACCTTCCAAAGGACACGTTGCCTTCCAAATCTGTGTGTTTCCTCAAATAGTCAGAGGATTTCTGACTCACAGGCACATGAACCCTGCACGTGTTCTATTTTTAGACATTGACTGTTCTTTTCTTTTTTTTAAAAAAACCATATTTGAGCCAATTAACACTGTCAGAAACTCCTCCCGCCCTCCCACTCCATCAAGACCTCCTACCACCAAGGAAACATTTACTCTGACAGAATGCATGAGGTACATATGGACTCTCTCTCTCTCTCTTTGGGTCTGTACTCTGGCATTTCATTGTAGCAGTACAGGAGAGAAAATGCTTTTGTTTCTTTCCCCCCATGTGCTGAAATAAAAGCTATACTTGAGAACATGGAATAACTTCTTGAGTTCTTTTATTAAACTCCATCTAAGCTTCCTTCACTCATATTCCCGTGGTTGTATTTGTTCCTAAAGTGGCAAGTTGCTTTTTGTGCCTTCTGAAAGCATGTGATTCTGTTCACATTAAACAAAGGGGTCAAAGCTGACCTTTGCAGTAACATCTCTCATTTTTTATTAGATATCAGCTGGCACCAGGCAACATTGCCCAATGCTGCCTTTGATTAAAAGCCCTCGACAGTGAATGGGGTGCAAATTCATTCTGTTCCTAGTAGTCTACATTCTCATGAAAAGAGAAATATAAAGTTGGAGTCCCATTGGAAGTAGAAGTCTAAAGCAACCTATTAAACATGCTGTAGTACTTACAAAATATGCTCAAATCCTAGAATGTGCCCTGTATGTTAAATGAAGGCTATGGTAGCTAATAGCCATGGAAAATGTGCTTTCTTAACAACTATGCCTGGGCTATGTATGCAGAAGAATGAGATGGCAGAACATTCTGCCCCAATTCGGAGAGCAGGTAAAAATACCACATTTTTTAAATGTTCCTCCACATAAAAGCTCCTTGGAAGTAGAAAACTGACATGGCAGGGCTAAAAAGCTTAGCCTTCTACCTGAGATTAGCCTTCTCCCTGATCTGCTATACTTACATAAGCTTTTTTCTACATAGGAGACCATTCAGAAATGTATTTCCTTGCTTTTAGTCTCAAGTGGTACAGTCTCTTCTATAACCTTGCTTTCATTTCATAGAAACAACATCCGGTAGAAGATCTCTTTCTCTGTTTTTCTCTCAACACTATTCTTATTAATATTATATGTTTTATTTATGTCCCACTTTTTCCCCTGATGGGACTCAAAGCAGCTTATATATAAAAATTCCCTTAAAAAGAAAAACTTTAAAGATGCTCATCACAAACTTTAAAGATGCTACGGGTCCTATTTGCCTTTAAGCTGGCACATATTATCTGCTATGGAGGGGGTAGAAGGTCTGCAAATTAGAATCACTTTGGTATGAAGGAAAAAAGTTATAGCTTTTAAAATAAATTCTCAATAGTGAATTGGACCAACGAAGAGAAATAAAGCAGACTCGTATGGCACCTGAGCCAAATCAGGCAGGCTACAAAGCGTAGCGTTAATCAGGCTGTTTCCTGAAGCCCCAGATCAAGATCTGAACAGTATCTTGTGGTTATTGCACACTCCTAACAAGTATGGTGCAACACACAACTACTGATCACTCTGTTAAGTATTCTGTTGTCTGTGCCATTTAGAGTGGAGCAGGCAGCAAATGAGTGGCATGGAGTAAGTCAACCAAGCAGGCCATTTCCTCAAGTTTCCATTTGCCCAGTGATATACTCTGACTTGTCCTCATCTATCCCATCCATAGCTGTCAACCATCCCTTATTTGGTGGGAAATTCCCCTATCCCAGCCCCGTGTCCCGTTGCTGTCCTGGATTGATGATGTCCTGTAAATTTCCTGGGTTTCAAAGGAAGCAGCTCCTCTCCCTCCCTCCCTGCCGGTTAGGGCGGAGGGAGGCTCCAACTGTGTTGTTGGCTGCATTGCTCACCCAATAAGGAGTCTAAGAACGACCAGAGGGTGGAGCTTGCATGCCTTGTGCCAATCAAATTGGCCGCGTTGCCTGGGGACTCGCCTTTGCTCAGCGCTTCCCAGCGAAGAGGTGACGGTGGTTTTCCTTGCTGCATCCCCTTTGCCGGGTTACTGCGCTGTGGAAACCAACTCTTGAGGCGTCGTTTGGCTGCTGGCTGGGCTTTCTGCCTTTGGCTCAGAGGGGCTCAGAAAACCCCTTATTTTGGCTGCTGATCGCTTATTTTCGAGGCTGCTGGTCCCTTATTTTCAAATCTGTAAGTTGACAGCTATGGTCCCACCTGCATTCTTCACTTCTTCTGACCATATCCTTCACTCTTCTTCTGAGGAGTGATATATTTTATCATATAGAGGCTGAGAGACTGACTTACCCAAGTTCACCCAGAGAGTTCACAGCTAAGTAACTGAACCAGTGTGGTGTAATGCAGACCAGGACTGGGGAGAACCAAGTTCTACCTTTTAGTGTAAGCTGCCTCACAGGGTTGTTGTCTTGATAAAAATAGCAATAGGGGAAATGATGTGCATTCCCTTGAGCTCCTTGAAGGAAAAGGAAGATATAAATATAATTTGCACATAAAGAATTAATCTGAACCCAGTTTTTCTTCCACATCCAGTTCTCTGGATATTTCCTTTTTATGCCTGTAATTACCTACTTAGCAGCAGTGACCTGTAAGACACAAACTGGATGGCAGACAACAGCATCCCTGCACATTTTTATATCAACACTGAGACTCGTCCATGGCCTATTAAGTGCTAAACTGTCTTTAAATATTCAGATGCGGAAAAACTATTTCGCATTTAGAAGTCTTTTAAAGCAAGGATCTAATTTTGTGGCAGACACTTGCTTAGCTTGAGCACATGGATGTGTTTACGATTCAGCGTTTCATTATAAATGCTGTGCTGAGGGTCATTCCGTTGCCATTAAGCCAACAGTTGCCAGATTCATCAGATTTTTTTTTTCTTAAATAGCTGGAAAGGCCAGACACTCTGGAAGGTGGTTACCCCTTACTGGAGCATCACTGGGGAAAAGAGAGGAAAAGTAAGTGCTCAGTAAATACAGGCAGGGAATATTAGATTCCAGGCTGAGCTTTACAGGTATATGAAGAGCTTTTGAAATATCATGAAATAAAATCAATAACTTTCCAGAATCTGTTTACAGTGCCTTGCAAGTTTATGTATCTGGCCAGAATGTCTATACTTTGTGAAAATAAATAAGTTAATAAATTCCTTTCCCTGCAAATGTTTTGCCAATGAGCAAAGTGAAAAGGTCTCCACTAACTGATATATTCATACAGAGCTCAGAGGTGGTTCATGAAGAAAAAGCAGACAGGAGAACATTCCAATATTTACTTTAACATCGTTGGGGTTATTTGAAAACATATGGCACTGAAATCAGACAAGAGTAAAAATACAACAGGTAAAATCCCCTAAAGTGTTAGGGAAAAGTTTGTAGGGAGCACAGAGCATTTTGGCTATGAAATTTTTCTTCAAGGGCAACTATAACAAACCTTCAAAAATGTCATTTTTGGAAAAATGAGGTGCAATTCTGCATGTCTATGCAAAAGTCAGTCCTATTGAGTCCAGAACATACTCCCAGATAAGTGTGTATATGACTGCAGCCTCACAGCACAAAGCTGTACATGTCTATTCAGGTGCAAATCCCACTAAGTTCAATGGAGCTAACTTTCATATAATTGGTATAGGGTTGCAGCCTAAATATCTAAATCTACTTTAATATGAAATCTGCACATTATATGAAACCATTCTCTGTTATCTGTAATATTTCATAAAAATATCACAAAAATTCAAACATAATTAAAGTTAAAGTTAAGAAAGTTAAAACTACAGTAAACGAAAGCCAATTAAAACACATACAAACTTTCGAAACACCTGCTTAGACTTGTCTGAATAAGAATGTCTTCAGCAGGTGCCAAAAAGAATACAGTGACAAATATTAGAGTGTTATCTGTTTTTCAGGATATTTTCCTTAGTACAGTAGTTGCAAAATGAATTAAAGTTAACAAATTTAACAGTATTTAGTAATAACCATAGTGACTGTTTAGCATGAAAACATGAGACAGTAATCAGTGCTTTGTTGTGTGTCTGGTTTACTTATTCTTATTAACCTTTATGATGTTTAACCTTTGTTTAGGAGCAGTATATTAGTTATTAAGGAAGCACACTTTCAAAGGGAGTGAGGCTCACTGAACACAGCAGAAGTCTTACTCCTGAATAATGATGCTTAAGATTGTGCTGCACATCTGTAATATTGGGTTATATTGACATATTTTAAAATATATCTTAATGGCACACGGTTTTAAGTGTTTGTAATTACTCTATTTGTTTTATAGTTGTCTCTGAAAAAACTCACTTGGTTTACCACAATAACCTGCTTTCCTAGCATACTTAAGGTTCATCAGTGTTGCATGGAGTGATATGCTCGTAATCTGCCTATGTCTCATTTCAAGTTGGTTGCCAAACACAGGTGGGCATTAACATTTATTTGTCTCAATCCCGAAGTCATCTATAGATGTGCAAGAACAGTGCAATCCCATTTATGTCTGCTCAGATGCAAGACAAATTGAATGTAATGGGTGTTTCCCCCAGGTAACTGTAAATTGGATTACAGGCTTAGAATCCCATCCCTTCACCCACAACATGTGAGACTGGACATCAAGAGATGGAATAGTCTGTGTATTGCATCTTCCTGTGATGGCTGGTCCAAATCAGATCAATTTTGGATGCTGTGTATACTGTTCTATAATCCCGTGGTTTGGCCTTCATTTTAATATCCCCATATCCTCCTATATTTTTCTGCTGAAAATAGGGACGTTCTATTCAATAATAATATTAGTAATAATAGTTATTGTGATTTTATTTATACCCCACTCATCTGACTGGGTTGCCCCAGCCACTCTGGGCAGCTTCCAACATATATAGAAACATAATAAACATTAAACATTTTAAAAAAAACCCATACAGGGCTGCCTTCAGATGTCTTCTAAAGATTGTATAGTTACTTACAACCTTGGTGATTACGTTGCATAATTCCATACCCTCCAACATTTCTCCAATGAAAATAGGGATGTCCTAAGGAAAAGTGGATCGCTCTGGAATCAAATCAGAAACCGAGACAGCTTCTGTAAATCTGGGACTGTGCCTGGAAAATAGGGATACTTGGAGGGTCTGCATCTGTCATCCCCTGAAAGGTGAAGGGAAGTCTTCTAATTAGAGCATATCAAATATTTGAAACAAATATTTAGAGCCAAGGTCATTGCCAATAAGAATATTTTAATAATATATCCTCCCCTCCCAGTAGACTATTTGCAGTCTATTGCCTATTCAGTTTTTAAAACGATGATACAACTGGGTTGGGTTTAAAATGAAAATATTCAGTTAAAGCTTAAAAACTTAATATGGAAAAGTATTACATTCATTTAAAATTCCATTTTAAGTAAAGAATTGAATTACTTTCCAGCAGGCTACATCCTTACAATTTCTTACTTGAATAGAGGAGGTAATATTTGCAATATAAATTCAGCTGCAGTTTCTGAGGGCACTATTATATTTATTCAAAATCGTATATGCATAAGTTGAAAAAAAATTAATTAGACGTGCCTTTTTCTTTTCTTTTTGCTGAGGCGAGGTTGTGGGGTTATGATAGAACTCCCAAGGCCTTAAAGATGGCCTTGCTTTGCAATGACAGCTCAAAATATAGCTTGTGGAACTGAATGTTTTCAGCTGGATGAGCCAACCATGACACTTCTTCCCTTAGGTTGAAAGCTCACAACACTGGCATGAATACAAAATCTATTGTTGTGGTTGTGCTGCTCTTTACTCCAATCAGTTCCTCGTCCTATGGATCAATACTGCAACGATTTTACATACCGTATTTTTTGCTCTATTAGACTCACTTTCCTCCTCCTAAAAAGTATGGGGAAATGTGTGTGCGTCTTATGCAGCGAATGCAGGCTGCGCAGCTATCCCAGAAGCCAGAACAGCAAGAGGGATTGCTGCTTTCACTGCGCATTGATCCCTCTTGCTGTTCTGGCTTCTGAGATTCAGAATATTCTTTTTCTTGTTTTCCTCCTCCAAAAACTAGGTGCGTCTTGTGGTCTGGTGCGTCTTATAGAGCGAAAAATACAGTGCCGTAGCTTTCCCACCACCTCATATTAGATAACGGCCATTGAAAGGTACATTTGCCCACTGAATATGCAGCACAGGAGCCAACTCCTAGGGACTGAGGTCCCTTTGCCACCCCCCACCCAAAAAATATTTGAGGGAGCCGGGGAGCCCCAAGTTGGAGGGAATTGCCATTCAAATGTTTTGTGTGTGTCACATCTTGGGATCAATTTTGCAAGCCAGGGCTTACCTGCCCCCTGTGGGGAATTATGTTAGAATGTTGCTTATTGATTATAGCTCGGCTTTTAATACCATCCTTCCAGACATTCTTATCTAAAAGCTGATGGAACTAGACTTTTCTTCTAGCATCTGTGACTGGATTAAAGACTTTCTGAGGGATCGGACACAAACAGTGAGGATTGGGCTTGTTACATCTACCTCCCTGAAGCTCAGCACAGGGATGTGTGCTGAGGCCCTACCTGTACTCGTTGTGTATTTCATCTGATCCATCTGCTGCAATTATTAAGTTTGTAGATGATACTACCATAATGGGTCTAATTACAGGTGGAGATGAATCAGCATACAGGGGAGAGGTTCAAAAAGTATCTACATGGTGCCTAGAAAATAACTTGCACCTAAATATTAGCAAGACAAAGGAGATGGTGTTGGACTATCGGAGGAAGAGAGGGGAACTAGCCCCATTGTATATCGGGGGGAGGGGGTTGTGTGGAGAGAGTCTCTTCTTTTAAATTCCTGGGAGTTTACCTTAGTGAAGACCTCACTTGGAAAAACAATATAACTCAGGTGGTTAGGAAGGCCCAACAGAGACTCCATTTCCTCAGGGTCTTGCAAAAGAACAATGTTAAACAACAACTGATGACCTCCTTCTACTGGTTCACAATAGAAAGTATCCTCTCATAATGTATCATGGTGATTTTCTTGAGTCAAAATGAGAATACCCCTAAACATTTTTAAAGAAAAAAAGCACTGTGCAGTATATAAATCAACAAATGGATAGTAATAAACATAAACACTTCTGAATAGTGACTGCACAAGAGGGCTTTGTGAACATTTTGTACATTAAAACTGCAAGACCAGAATGTCCAAACAGTTACAAACAGCAAGCGACGTTGAAGAAAATATTTCCTAGGGTAATGATCAAATGTGAAAAGCAGAATCATGAATTACATATTTTGCAGCAAACAAAGGTCAGCTCTATTGCCAGATGAGTTATTGCTCCGTTCAGTCATGCAGGTAACTTTCAAATTTTACCATCCCATGTACCTTTACAAACCCTGTGACATATTTAACGTTATCCTCTCCCTTGTTATTCTTTCCCTTACAACCAATTGTCCTCCACAGGTGCATTGACGCTTCTCTGGAAGCCCACTGAGGCATGATCAGTTGTCAAATGCATAACTAGGCTTTTATGCATCAGAGCATTTCCCAGGACTGGCCAGGCTGTTGCGACTTGACTTTAGTTGCTTACTGTGAGCGGTCACTGGCTCACAGCCAATCCTTTGCAAAGTGGTCTACACAAATAGAAAATGTCACCACAGACACTTGCATATATCCATGTGGTCCACTCACAAAGTTGTGGAAGCATTTTTATTTATAGACAAACCTTGCAGAAGTAGGCCAATAACCAAGTCTTGGGGAAGAAAAAAGAGTGTTCTGGTTTGAAGGTGATAGCCGTAAGTATGCATTGTTCTTGCTGAAGTCAGGAGGTGCACTACAGCTCACGTGAAACTCAGAAAAACCTTGGTCAATTTGCTTCTGGCTGTCCAAACAGATTCTGCCCTTTTGTTAACTTTCCTAACAAACATTGCTTCAACAATAGTTCTTAAAATAAGAAGGAGTCTGCTACTAAACGAAAAAGTGAAGTCATAAATTTCTTCATCCTACAGTGAAGGTGGAAGGCTGATAATTTCAAGGTCTAGGCTTGGGTGAAGTTTTCTCAAGAATGCAATCTGGATTCCTATAGGTTCCTCTACAACTTTTCCTGTAATTTTGTATGTAGATTTTTATGCCTTGAATATGACTGTTAAGAACAGATACTACATTTGAACTTAGCCCAAAGGCCAAGAAGCGACACTATTTACTATATTGCTCACTATACGTTGAACCCAGGAGGCAATTTCTCACCTTATCATCTGTACAGAAAGATGTCTCTCCCCAGCAGATGTCTCTCCCCAGCAGAGAAGGTCCTATGGCTTCTGAACAATGTAAACATTTCAGTGACTCATAAAGCCACCCTTTTTGCTTTGGCAGCCAAAAAGATCAGAAAGAAGACCCTGGACAATATAGCCAGGGAACAAAGAGATCTAAATAAAGACCATTATTTGTGGTGCTACCCCTTATGCTTGCATTTATTTTTGATTCAGATTTGTCATGGCCAATGGTTAGTGCAATAAAGATATTTGGAGTATTTAATATGACCAAAATACTGAGCTAAGAAAGGAGGTGAAGAGAGTCAACAAATTCACCTTGTTTGAACAACAACAGGTACACAAGGAATCACATTCCTGCCCTTTACCACTGAAAATAGTTTCTGTCCGTGGGCTGTTAGGCTGCTGAATGGAAAATAATGTAGTGCAACTGACTTTTGGGATTGGTGCATTCGGGGTTGGTGTGCAACAAGCACACAGAGTGCAATGAGATTGAGTGTTTATGGTGGTGGGTAGGCTCAGTTAATTTCATTGTACACAGGTTGTACATTGACAATGTTATTATTAACATTCCACCCCACTCCATAAACTTAAGAGCCAAGTCACATCACACTCTGTGCACCTTCCACTGGATCATTTTCTAGCAAAGTGGTTGTTTCCTTGATCCCATTGCTCACTTAAATGTGCCTTGACTGAGCTCACCCTGAAAGGGTCTAGGCTTTGTGTGCATGTCAAGGAAACATGTGGAAAGTCCTGGAAAGTACTGGAGAAGCACCTGTTGTCTGACCACAAACTCTTTTTCCCTATGCCCAAGGATCTCCAGAAATACCCTAGGGCAAGGGGAGGAAACGGCTTCAGGATGCTCCTAGTCCCCAATGGAACATCTTTCACACCAGGACTGAACTGCGACTACAGGTCCCAGAATCCTCAGTGGGGAAACACTGTTCTATGATCCATTCCTGCAGAGGGAGAAGGCCCTTTCCCTTAAGTGCAATAGAAGGGTTTGGGAGTCCTCTGCAAACAATTGTGTAATAGGTATGAGTTACTCGTGCATAAACTGGTGCCTTTCTCGGTTAATTTGCCTTGTTAAACCTTTCTGACTGCACAGCCCCTTCTCATCGTGGCTGCCTCAGTCACTGGCAGAATCCATCAGTGGGCGTTTCTTGAACCTCTTCCAACATAAAAGTTGTTTGATACCCAGTCTCCTCCTCCTCTCACTGCGCGGGAGTCTTCTGCGCAGGGAAGGCGTGGGTAGCGGAGGACCTGGGCTCTCCTCACTGATGTCCAGTGAAGAGTCCTGGAGCCCTCTCTCCAATTCCCCCATCTGCCCCCCTTTATCCCTGGTGTTGTGCTGATTGGCTTCCCCCTCTACTGAGCTGTTTCTCCCCCTGGTGCTGGGTCCTTCGCCAGCATCATCTGAGAGCCTTCCCTTCGCCTCTCGCTCTGATGTCAGTTCCCTGACAAATTGGTTCAGACTTCTGGTGAGAATAATCTGTATTTCCCTGCATTACAGAGATGAAGTGTAAGAAAACAGGATTGTATGGGGAAAGGGGTGCTCCTATTCACTTTGGCTTTGCTCTCCCCTCTCCTTTAACAGGTAATATGGCTCTCAGCAAGGAAAAAAAAGGTTCCTTGCTTCCATGTTAGAATTTACTGATATAATCAGTGATACTTGGCTATGTGTGGTAAAAATTAATGTAGGAAGCTCACATTTATGTTTTCAGTATCTATTTTAATGTCTGCAGCTTCACAAAATCCAGTGTTGACACATCGTTGTCAGATCACCTAATGAATTACTTGCTTTCTGAGGATTACAAAATGCCAAATTAATTACTACATTTACCAGATTAACTATGTAGAAATTAACGGTACAGTTGGAAAGATGCTGGGGGAAAAAATATTGATTCACCATCTGCTAATGCTTTCTGAATAAATCTCTGCTTACGTACCTTGAACGGAATACAAATCGGCCAGTAGAGGACTAGATTACAGTAGTACCTCGGGTTACATTTGCTTCAGGTTACAGATTCCGCTAACCCAGAAATAGTACCTCAGGTTAAAAACTTTGCTTCAGGATGAGTGGCTCAGAGGCAGCAGGAGGCCCCATTAGCTAAAGTGGTGCTTCAGGTTAAGAACAGTTTCAGGTTAAGAACAGACCTCCAGAACGAATTAAATGCTTAACCCGAGGTACCACTGTACAAGCTTTGAAAAAGAGAGAATTCTTATTTTCTGGGGTGGGTGTTAGAAATAGTTTATGTACACTGCTAAGAAATTCTGAATAGAAAGCAGTCTATAAATAATTGAAATATAAACAAACAAACAAACAAACAAACATACTGAAATTCTGACCAAGGAAATGTTACTTGTAGTAAAATGCATGAGCTGCCACCAGAACATCTGGCTCCTCTTTCCATCAGGGAGATGCGTCAGCTCCCTTTTCACATGTCACATAGCAACTTAGGAGGCCAACTTATACCAGGTCAGACCAGTGGTCCATCGTGCTCAATACTGTCTACACCGACTGGCAGCTGCTCTCCAGAGTTTCAGACAAGGGTCTCTCACAGCCTTATTTGGGGCAACATATGTCCTCTATCATTGAGCTACGGTCTGCTTTGTGAGAAGAAGAATGAAAAGAGGTTGCTGCTGTTTAACTGTAACATGCAAAGCTACCCTGTATTTCTATCACATAAAATGTGATATGAAGACTCCCTCAGGTTTTTTTTAAAAAAAACAATGACTATTCTCTCTTCAGAAAGGCAAAGATTCTCTAAAAGGTTTTCTGCCATATGAGTGCTCAAGGCCAGGCTGGATTTCAGCTTCTCTCTCTCATTACTCAAAACATTATCAAAACAATAAGCCGTGTTATGTTACAAAAACAAGAATGTTTTTTTAAAAAATTGCAGATAATTCAATAGAGCAGAATCCACTTCATAGGTACATCTTTTCCGCCATTGGATTTGTACTCAACAAAGGCACTGCACTCATGGAACAGCTTCCACTCCCACAGTAGAAGTTCCCCTCTTTTCCTCCCCTGTGCACCCCCAAACCTGCTCTGATGGTCCTCCACTAACCCTCCAGAACAGACTGGGGCATGAGGGGGAGGAGAGAGAAAAAAAGTTCCATTGCATGAGCGGAAGTTTATTCCACAAGTGCAATGACTTTGTTAGATTCAACCCACTGATTCCTTCTCACTAGCTGTATTACAATGCCAATACGTTTCCTTGCCATAATAACTACCCCTCAAAAGGCATTTTGCAAAGGAGGGCTGTTTCTGAGGAGCTGATAAAAGGCGTGAGAACTGTGAGTGTCACATAAATTTAGCAACCTTCATTTAGAATCAAGCCACAACAATAAATATAACTTTGGTATCCACGCTATGGGAGTTAAAAATATTTCAGTGTGGTTTTTATTTCTGCTGGAAAGCTTTGCTGTTGCAAGTAATCTACAGTGCTAAGTCAAGCTGCAATATTTATAAAGCTACTAAATGGGCCCAGTGGCATGAACAAGGTAGGAATGGTTCCGGTCATTTAAAAATAAGAGTACGTGGAACAGCATAGATACAGTTTAGAATACGTCAGTGCCCAGATTGTTAACCCAAAGGTACACAGGGCATTCAATTTTAGCTTCCTCTTTTCTTCCCTAAAATAAAAATTGTACTTCCACAACCTTTCACAGATTTGCATATTTTTCTCCCTTAACAAGTACCTTAAAATGTTACTTCCTAAAACTTGTTCTTTGCTGATTGCCAAATCTATGGCCAAGAGGTTTACTGTGCATCACTCATCATTTGAAACTAAATTGCTTTACTTTTTCTTGTCCTATTGGAATTCTTTTTATATTTAATTTAGACACCAAAATCTATCAAACCTGTCCTTTTTTTAGCTAAATTATATGAGTAAGGATATAATTAACTGATGCAATTGTCCCTAAGTCTCCTTACTTTTCATTACATTAAAACTTCTTAAAGGTTTATGTTTTCCATAGGAAAGAAATCTTGACAAATTCATCTTAGCGTTTTGATCAATTAAACGGTTAATCAGTTATTTGATTAAATGTGCATAGACAATGGGTGGCAGCAGAGACAGCAGGAAGAGAGAATTTGCATATCGCCTCCCTCTGCTGGTTGAGTCTTGACTTTTTTTTCTCAGTTGAGTGTCCTCAGTTATAAGGACACTGTGTTCCCTAGCAGTCATATTTATTATTATTTATAGATGATGTACCCATATGTCTCAGGAGCCACTGTCTTGGTAGAAGCACATTTGAGAGCCATTTGAGATGCTACTTGCTATCTGTATTTTTTAAAGAACTACTTGTGTTTAAAACCATTTTCAAGATACAGAATCTGCTGTCTGATTAATCAGGAATGAACCTTTTGCATGTTTTAGACTGGTTAATGCAGGTTTTGCTGCTGTGGTGCCCATGGCTTTTATTCAGCTGGAACTCCGTGAAACTCAATTCCGGCACTGGTGAAGCCTGTAGGCTCTGGTGTACCTGCCAGAACCACCTTTGGCACCCACAAAACTCTCAGGAAATATCCCCTGAATAATACATAATACATGAGAGCAGTGTCGGACCTTGGGGTCTCAAATTTCAGAGGCGCTCCGTGCCCCCTCCACCTCTTGACTTCCATTCTATATCACAGTTGTGGTGACCCCAAGGCTCTGCACCCGGTATGACCAAACCAGTTGTGCTCCCCTAAATCTATCTCCAATGGGATTCTGATAGCTCTTCCTGTGCAGTTCCTGTATGTTCTGACACAGCCATTTTTATACTGAACACGCCTTCTTAAATTTGCCCACATGGGATGCCAGGCTCGGATGCCCACTCTGCCATATATTATGAAAAGAGGAAAGGTGTAACAAGTTTCTCTCTGAATGAGGGTAGAAGTGGCTTATACAGTGGTACCTCAGGTTAAGAAGGTAATTTGTTCTGGAGGTCTGTTCTTAAACTGAAACTGTTCTTAACCTGAAGCACCACTTTAGCTAATGGGGCCTCCTGCTGCCGCTGCACCGATGCTGCATGATTTCTGTTCTCATCCTGAAGCAAAGTTCTTAACGCGAGGTAATATTTCTGGGTTAGCGGAGTCTGTAACCTGAAGCATATGTAACCTGAAGCATATGTAACCTGAAGCATATGTAACCCGAGGTACCACTGTACTGTGAATAAGAGCATTCAACAAATGGCCTTCCACTTTTGGGATCTCTGCATAGAACTAATAGTCTTTAACTCATCAGTTCTGGTCATTCGATTCATCATCATCATCATCATCATGTATTCCAAATAACACCTTTTTTCTATATTTCCATTTTGAAGAAAGTCCCTGTAGTTATGAATGTGCATGTAATTATTTGGTGCTTACATCACTGCATTCAGAGTGCAATGTCCAGAAATATTTCATAAGCATTTTTCACTGGTTGTCAATGCATGGGGATTATGGTGCCAGCTCCGTAAAGCTAACTCATCTGAAAACAAATATCAAACAGACCTTGCCCAGCCCTTGTGAATATGTGCTTTGTAAGTTGGCTTGGGTTTCTGTTGCTGAAGCTGAAATTACAGGTAAGCAAAAGAAAGCAGGATAAAGGTTAGAAAAGTGACCCTAGGACTTCAGAAAAGAGGTTGCCAGAAAATAAGTACTGTTTGCCTGTCTGAAGGCAAGAAATTACACAAATGATGGATGCATAACAAATATCCATCATGTTGGTTCCTATGCAAAATATAGTGAAATTCTTTCTTTCTTCTTTTTTGAAAATGGCAAAAGTAAAAATTCAGTTTTGGGATCAGGTAATGGAATACCTTCTATCAGTGAGCATTAACTTATTTACTTGATAATACAGTGGTGCCTCGCAAGACGAAAAGAATCCGTTCTGTGATTCTCTTCGTCTAGCAGTTTTTTCGTCTTGCGAAGCAAGCCCATTGACGGATTAGCGGATTAGCGCTATTAGCGGCTTTTAGTGGCTTTTAGCGGCTTTTAGCGGCTTATCAATTTATCGGATTAGCGGATTAGCACTATTAGCGGCTTTTAGCGGCTTATCAGCTTATCGGATCAGCTGATAAGCGGCTTAGCGGCTTAGAAAAAGGGGGAAGGGAAAAAACCAGCAGGAACTCACAAGACATTGTCGTCTTGCGAAGCAAGCCCATAGGAAATTCATTTTGCGAAGCACCTCCAAAACGGAAAACTCTTTCGTCTAGCGAGTTTTCCGTCTTGCGAGGCATTTGTCTTGCGGGGCACCACTGTACCTTCAAGTGAAGTCTGTTTATAGCTAGGGAGTGGCAAGGATTGTACATAGCTGCATCTACGCGAACTGTGGGTGGTATGGTGGGGAAGGGGGGAAAGAGAGAGAGAGAGAGCAGGAGGGGAGGGAGGAGGAGGTGGAGGAGGAAGGGATGAGAAAGGAGAAATGAAGGAAATGTTTAAAATAACCTTTGTTTTTTTTAAAAAAACCAGAAGCCTTCTTATTAGGTATTATAGGAGTGGATTTACGAAAAGCACAAAAGAATTTGTTTATGTATGCAACACAGCCGCACGGACTTTATTAGCCCAATACTGGAAAGAAGAAGGTGTCCCATCTAAAGAAGATCGGCAAGTTAAACTAACGAAATATGCTGAAATGGCAAAACTGATGATGAAATTAAGAGGAAGAAACGATAATGAATTTAAGGAAGAATGGAAGATGTTTATTGCATATATACAGAAGCAATGTACACAGGTTAATACATTAGCAAGGTTTTTAAGATTACTTGTAATTTTATTATGAATGGACAATAGATGGTTATAAACTTAAACATGTTATAAACTTAACAATGGACATGCAGTATCTTGATGAATAATTGAACCAAGGAAGGGATTAGAGGGTTCTGTTTTGTTTTTGTATTCTTTATTGTTGTTTTCTATTTTTATTATTTTGGGGAAATTAATAAAATATTATTTTTAAAAATAGAGAGGGAAAGGAGAGGAAGGGGGCAGCTGCACATAGCGGAAGCAGCCTAACCACTCACCACTGAGGAACAGGCAGTATTTGGCTCAGGGAAATGGCTCCAGACATGCCACCTGCCTTCAGCTTGCTCCTTCGATCGCTCTTCCAAGCTGCTCGCCAAACAAGCAGGAGGGAACGTGCCACCTGTGGCTCCCCTGACAATCGTTCAAGGCTCCCCAGCGAGCCACAGCAGTCTGGTTGAAAATCACTGCCCTATACTAACAGCCATGATTTCTAAATATTCAGGGATGCATCAAACAAAGCTGTCCTTTTAGTGCAAGGATTTCCAGTTGTGCATCAGGACTTGCATCACATTGCCCCAAATATGTTTCAGATTTCACCACACCCTTTGGAGTAGATGTAGTGGAGTGCAGGGAGGGGAGGGGAGGTGACAGGAGAAGAGAGTATGAGGAAGGCCCATTGTACTGGCAGAAATGGGTGATGGGACAACTTCTTGAATTTTCCACAATAAACCTATTCCTTGAACAGAGCCTGTACGTTTCCAGCTCAGAAATGCAAGAAACAGACCTCTGATCTCAGTGATATTTTCGTCTGATATATACCTACAATAATGCACTTTAATGAATGTTTATTTATGGTTTTGACTAGCAAATATGCTGTGAAAGTAATGTCAGATATTAAAGTCATAACAATCTATCAGCATTAAACTGAAGAAATGTTTTTGACTGACAGGTAAGTGAAATTCCTGCTTTATATAGCAGTCCTTAATTTAACTAATTCCTTTTTAAAGCTTAGATGTAATGAGACACAATATTTGTTTCTTGGCATCATAAATCATTTGCTAGCACTCTGATCTTGGACCAGTGATATCTTATGTATAAAATGCTTTATGCTCTGCTACATTATCAATGATTTACTGTACAGTTCTATTCTAGGAGAAGCAGGCTGACTTATCCAAGATATAAATATTATAAAACAGATCTTAAAGTCAGGATTAAGTACTGTAAAAAAAAATTCAAAAGGGGCATAGCAATAGTCTAGCTCAGCTGGGCCAGCAAAGCTATGTATGCAGTATACCTTTAATGGACATTCAAAACATATTCTTACCCTTAAAGAATTCTGGGCACTGTAGTTTACTCCTCAGAGTTAAAATTCCCAGCCCTTATCAAACTACAATGTCCTGAATTTTTTGAAGGGAAGAATGTGCTTTGAATGTCTTTTGAGTACACAGTTCAGTTCTCTCTTTGTTCCAAAATACCCCCTTGGTTCCCACAAAAATCTCTATATTAGCTCACCTCACACATTACTAGAATGTTCTCCAAAGGCCTCCAACCCCGTCCCCTTATTCCCAGCTTCAGACAGTGACATTTTCATATGAGTGTGGCAGTTGAAGGCTCCTACTTGGTACTGTTCACCTTAGTGAAGGTCAATTGGGAGCTCGAGAATGGATAATTTTCTTCCTGCTTGCAATAATGAATGGCAGCAACATCCTTCTTACCCCCCGGCTTTTTAGAAGCCTGTTTTGAACAAGAGGAAAAATAACATCAGAGAAGCCATATGAATCTTGCATTTGTACATGTGTTGTGTGATCAGCCTTAGGGGAAAGGCCATCTATTTGCTTTATAACCAGCTGTTGCCTTTAACACCACTAAACTTGGTTTTTCTTTCTTCAGTCAGCGGGCTGCAATCATATACATATGTACCTGGGAATAAGTCCCTTTACACTCAGATAGACTTACTTCTGAGTAGAACTGCGTACTATTTAAGTGGTTTTGGAAAAAAAAATGCTGTCTTACTTTTTGTGAGCTGTGCTGATTTAGAGCTAAAGGCTTTCTAATCAATGTGGCTTTAGAGGAGCGAGAGAGAGATTTGTCTGCTTCTTGCCCCAATTGACAATATTTTGCTTAGACACAATTATTAGCCTTTTAAAGTACCTGCTTTGCAAGAGAGCTTGAATTTACATGCTACTTGATATTAATGTATGGAGCAATGGAAGTTTGAAAAGCCTTGGTATATTAGGATTAGGAGGTTGCCTTGTGTGGGTTGTGGCTGAGGCCCAAAAGACTGCTCCCAATCCCCAAACCCCTTATGACTAAAACCAAATAAGAGAGGAATTGAGCTGGATTATACATATAAAAATAGCTCTCTACCTCCTTGAGTTCCACCTCTTGCTGGGAAGGTCCATTTCATATGCAGCTGAGCAACATGATGTATATTTTAGTGCTGTCTACTTTGTTTCAGAATAAATCATGACTGTTAGGAGCAGAATGAAGAAGACTTGTAAGGATCAAAGGATTTCCTTTCACCAAGGACTGTGATCTACCGTACTTTTGAAAACAGGGGTAGGAAACCTGTGGCCCTTCAAAATGTTGTCACTTCTCATTATCCCTGAGCATTGGTCATGCTTGCAGGGACTGATGGAAGTTGGATTTCAACATCACAGTTGCTGCAGGTTAATCTCCAAGGATCTCAACCACTCAGATTTCCCATACTAGTGCAACGTATTTTCTAAAGTGATGCCTGAGGATATACCTAATGACCAGAAACAATGTCAAAGTCAAAAGTTAGTCCCCACATTTTTAGAGATTTGAGACTTTTGAGAGAATCTCCTAAAAACCTCAAAGGAAGGAGAGTCCACCACCTCTCATGGGAGTCTGTTCCGCTATCAAACAGCTCTTCACTGTCAAACAGTTCTTCCTGATGTTAAGGTGGGTTTAGATGTTTACTCCTTTACCACTTTCCAGAGCAGGAGAAAACAAGCTTGCTTCACCTTCCATGTGACAGCCCTTAATATATTTGCAGATGGCTATCATATCTTCTGGGACGCGGGTGGCGCTGTGGGCTAAAGCCTCAACGCCTAGGGCTTGCCGATCGAAAGGTCGGCGGTTCGAATCCCCGCGGCGGGGTGCGCTCCCGCTGCTCGGTCCCAGCGCCTGCCCACCTAGCAGTTCGAAAGCACCCCCGGGGGCAAGTAGATAAATAGGTACCGCTTACCAGCGGGAAGGTAAACGGCGTTCCGTGTGCGGCTCTGGCTCGCCAGAGCAGCGATGTCACGCTGGCCACGTGACCCGGAAGTGTCCTCGGACAGCGCTGGCCCCCGGCTAATAAATGTGAGATGGGCGCACAAACCCCACAGTCTGTCAAGACTGGCCCGTTCGGGCAGGGGTACCTTTACCTTTACCTTTATCATATCTTCTAGACAGCATCTTAAAAAGCAGAGACATCACCTTGCCAACAAAGGTCCGTATAGTTAAAGCCATGGTTTTCCCGGTAGTGATGTATGGAGTGAGAGCTGGACCATAAAGAAGGCTGATCCCCGAAGAATTGATGCTTTTGAATTATGGTGCTGGAGGAGACTCTTGAGAGTCCCATGGACTGCAAGAAGATCAAACGCATCCATTCTTAAGGAAATTAGCCCTGAGTGATCACTGGAAGGACAGATCATGAAGTTGAGGCTCCAATACTTTGGCCACCTCATGAGAAGAGAAGACTCCCTGGAAAAGACCTTGATGTTGGGAAAGATTGGGGGCGCAAGGAGAAGGGGACAACAGAGGACAAGATGGTTGGATAGTGTTCTCGAAGCTACCAGCATGAGTTTGACCAAACTGCGGGAGGCAGTGGAAGACAGGAGTCTTCTGTTCCTCAGAAGGCTTGGTTTCCAGACCCTTGATCATCTTGGTTGCCCTCATTCTAGCTTGTCAATATTCTTCTTAAATTGTGGAAGTATCTATTAAACTAATCTGTGCCTATTTGATCTCCTAATAACAGATAATCATGCCAGTTATGAGATTCCCATAAAAATAATGTGCTGATACTAATTGGTATCTTCTGTGTGGAAAGACTGAAAATATGTGTACTGCTTGTAGATCACAAAGGGCAGAAGTCAACAAATTCTACCTTACTAATCCCCAGTAAAAGTAGCCACTATCAATTTAAATCACATTTATAAATGAGAGCTTTGACTAGCTTTTGCTAAATTTTACCCATAACAGATGAAAGTTTCCCTTCTATATCTAATATTTGTACAAAATGACAATAACAACCAACTGCAATTATTTCAAATTTAGAGCAAGAAGAACCCCTGTGGCCTATATGTCTTGTGATCCTGTTTGAATTTTCATGTAGGGGAAAAAAAACATTGAATGATATTTTCATGGGAAATGCTTCAATGGACCAAAGTTTTGCTTGAGCAATGAAGATGGATGTGCCAGAGTTTAGTTATTATTGTATGACAAAGAGCATTTGCAAGGCAAAATGCTCTAAAAAGCCACAAAACCACATGGATTCTGCTGAATTTAAACTTTACAAAGGCCTATTGAATTCTGCTGGCGTCACTTCAAATATGTGCAACTCAATTAGAAAACGTGATTTCACTCCAGCATTGTGTAGGAAGTAAAACAAGTTATATTAGCAATTCAAGGCAATAATATTAGGCAGGCAATTTTCTACACTGACACAGACAATGGACATAAAGTACAGTATTGTCAGTTGATCAAGCCATGAACCTCTTAAAATATCCAGCAAATTAAAGATAGTAAATGAAATTAATATGGCTAGTTTTCTTAATCTGCAAATACTAATTAATTAAATATTACTGGCAATTCAGTATTTCAAATGACAATGCTATAAATTCAAAAGTGGTAAGCAGATTAATCACTATAGCACAAGAAGTAACAAGCTGCAAGAAAGAGATCCTGATGCAGAAATACCTTTAAAAATGCAACAATCTTTTTACAGTATCCACCCTGAATCCTTTGCTTGCAGTCTAAAGATATGGAGATGTAGGTTTTAAGCATGCATTTGGTTTTATAAGCTCCCAGAAGCTGGTCAGCCTCGTGCAAACCTGAGATATGTCTACCTAAATTATTATTTATTATTCAATTTCATAGCCACCCTTCTCCGTAAGGTCTCAGGCCAGGTTACAGCAATTTAACTATGCAAAATTAAAACAGTTTAAAACCAATTATGGGTGTTTTGTCACTGTCCTTATTTTCAGACACACTTCTTCAAAACATGTGTTAGAAAATATAGTATAAGAGGCAGTTATTCATTCCATAAATTTTGTCTTCATCTTCAATCAACCAGCATATAAGTCAGCTTGTTTGTTATTTGAGAGAGGCTCAGAGAATTAGAATTTTGCATGTGAAGCTCTGCATACAAATAAATCTCTCTTGTCCTTCAGCTCTGCCATATTTTGTGATATCAAATGTTTGTGCATTGTAAGCAGACAGACGTAGCATGAAAGCCGGGCATCTGTTCTCTTGCTCTCTCTACTCTCTCGACATCTGTCACAATCTGCCAGTACACCTAGATCGCCTGTGTAGCTCAACCAAGGGAAATTTAGCTTAGGAAGAATGTTCTCTAGATGTAGTATGGGATAGTCATTCATCATGTAAGGCCCCACTACACTTTTTAACAGAAGAGTAATTGTGTCTGCACTGGGAGCTCTGGAAGAAAGAACGAGAGCCAACCTGGAGAGCTGGATGGCTAAAAAGGATACAACTTTATAAGTCATACATAGGCCACAGTTTTCTCAGTTCTGCCATTATGTGTGCATGGCAGAACCAATTCCAATTGCTGGACCAATTGGAGACCATGCTAGAGGATATTCTGAGTTGCCCAAACACACTTATTCCAAAATTCAAGACCCTGCTTGAATCAAAACCCCTTAGAAGCAAATAGATCTAGAGCGTGCTGAACACCACCACCAAAGCAAAAGAACCCTAAATAGTTCTAGTTCTAACCTCAAGCCAATTGTCTTTGTTGCCTTCTTACAGGTGAACACCACCTGCCGCCCAAAAGATCCAGGGTGAATTTGTATTGCCACTTGTATTTGTGGTGAGTGGGCTTGAACTTTCCTGTGATCCTTGTGAATGAAGCCATTGGGAGTCTCGTACTCCCAGTAGGGTTACCCAAGGCGGTAAGGTCAAGGGGGAGGAGCTAGACAAAGAATGATCCAAGAAGTCCTCTATGGCAGAACAGGTGGAAGATAACAAGTGGTATGTTACAACAGGTGTGAAGGTAGATGAAGGCTACAGCAGATAAGAAGGTACTGGCTGCTGTGATACTCATGCCATTGGAATATAACCTTACTGTGAAGACTGTGCTTGCATTGATCTACACATAAAACAATTTCATGCACAGGCATCTTCCAAAAACTCATCCCAACCCCCCCAAAAGTCCCATGGCAATCAGCAAATGCTAACGGGGGCAGGACCATGAAATCTAGAAGATCCATGGGCAGTTGTCTTTCCACATTGATGGCAAAATACAGCTTTGCCTGAGCTCTGCGAGTGCAGCTTTCTCCCAACTGAAGTGCAGAGTTTCTGAGGACTGGGATATTTGCAGGGAAACCAAAATGTTTCTTTATAAAGCGATTGTCCTACCAACCTTACTGTATGCTTATGAAACATGGACCACTTATAAACACCATCTCCAACTCCTCAAAAGATTCCATCAATGGTGTCTTAGAAAATTTTTACATATCACGGGAAGGCAGGTGAACTAATGCTAGTATACTGGAAGAAGCAAAGATCACCAGTGTTGAAGCAGTGATTCTTCAACACCAACTTCGTTGGACTGGTCATGTTGTTTGGATGTCTGATTATCATCTTCCAAAGCAACTACTCTGTTCCAAACTTAAAAATGGAAAATGTAATGCTGGTGGTCAACAAAAGAGGTTTAAAGACTCTCTCAAGGCAAATATTTAAAAATATAATATAAACACTGACAATTGGGAAACCTGGCCTTCAAGCGCTCCAATTGGAGAACAGCCTTTACCAAAGGTGTCATGAACTTTGAAGACACTCAGACTCAGGACGAAAGGGAGAAACGAGCTAAGCGGAAGGCACATTTGGCAAACCCTCACCATGATCACCTCCCACTCATAAATCTATGCCCCCACTGTGGAAGGATGTGTGGATCTAGAATTGGCCTCCACAGTCACTCATGGACACGCCATTAAGACCATGTTCATGGAAGATAATCTTACTCAGGTACGAGTGATCACCAAAGAAGAAAGAAGACCAGGATGTCATATCATGCTACTATATGCCTTAGTCATGAAAATACCCAATGCCTTGTTAATATTCCCATGAGAAATTTAACATTTCCTTGCCTAGTGCCCTTCTGCCCAGTCCAGAGGGGCTGCCAGAGCTCAGTATATAACTAGGATTTCACTTCTCTGCATTACCCGGCATGTGTCCCATCTGAGCAAACGGGCTGCTATTTTCCCATTATTATTTTTGTAGTTGTCTGTTCATTTCATTTTGCTTCAGATCCATGCATTTCATCTTCTATTCTCCCTTTTTACTGTTTGTTTTTCTAATGCATTTATTTTCATGTTCCATGTTTCTTGCCCCCCCCTCTCCCAGGTCCCTCTGCTGTCTCATTTTTTCTCTCCTCTTCATATCACCTTTTGAAACCTTTCCTTTTATTGAATATTTTTCTCGGCTGGTATATTGCTCTGGAAATCTTCCACAACATTTAATTGGAAAAAGCACTGAGCAGCTTACCGTATTGACAATAAAAACAACTATTCTGCTTACCTTGAGCCCAATAGCCCATCGATTCTATTCATTCACTCCTGCTGCAGAACAGCTCATGGAGCTTACCTGATCCTGGTTCAAAGGTGGACTGGGAATACCTGCGGTCTGGTACTGTTCAAGGTTGTTGTTTTTTAAAAAAAGTAAGAAAAATTAACGGTAACTGAATTAACAGGAATCAAACTGTAATAGAATTATCAGGAATCAAAGCTGTTTTGTGTTCTGCAAACTGATGTTCAAGGAAACTGTTAGCAGCCACGATGCAAAATGGCTGCCACAATCAAATCACAAGAGCTTAATAGCTTCAAATTAAATGAAATTAAATGAAATTTAATTGGCCTAATTGAGGGGCAGCATTTCAATATGAGTAGGAAAATAAGAGTACCCCTCAACATTTTTTTAGAAAAAAAGCCCTGGACAGAATTCACCATGAACACCTCCCTCATTCTCCTAGAATGGCAATGGTGCCCATCTGAGAGGTGCTGGAACTGAGTTCCAGTGAGTTCCAGCTGAAAAAAGCCCTGGTACTGTGACTCTTCATATGTTGCTAGATTACAACTCACATCATCCGTGATTAGTTCCTCTGGATGTTTCGTTGGAATCTCCTTTCTTGCAGCTTGAAGTCATTAGTTTGAGTCCACCATCCAAAGCAGGAAAAAAGAAGCTTGCTCCATCTTCCATTTGACAGCTCTTAAGATATTTGAAGGGGGCTATTATACAGTATCTTCTCTCAATCTCCTCTTTTCCAGGCTAAACATACCCAGTTCCTTCATACCAAGCTACACAGATCTACTCAGAAGGAAGCTTATCTGAGTGCAATGGGACTTACTTCCAGGTACCGGTACATGGCTTAGTTACCAGGCCATTGATCATCTTGGCTGCCTTCCTCTGCACACGTTCCAGCTTGTCAATACCCTTCTTAAATCGTCTGGTCTTTATTGAACTTTCTTTCTGAATTGCTTGTGGGAAGGTTATATGGCAATGAACACTCACTCTGAATTGACCCTGATTTGCTTGTGTGGCATTTATACATCTTCCTGTTCATCATTCAAGCATCTCACACTTTTCAGTGCATTTCACTTTTCTTTCTGCAAAAAGTCAGGGTGGTTTTTTTAGTGGATTTGTTCCATGAGGGCAACAAAGGCCTTCAATCCAATTTAGCTGTGCAGACCTAAATTTCCAGAATGAGCCTGAATCCCTCCTGCAAAACACTGAGAGCCTGGAGGCAGCCACTTCCTTACACAAACAAATCACGATGGCTTGTGCTCTCAAAATGTCTGCATTTCCTTCCCGCACAATTTCTTTGGGTCAGGACAATAGTAATGAATGAGGAGTGGTGCTACTCTAGATGATTCCTGTGTTTTTATCCTTCTTGGCAAATGATCTTGTGGTCCAGATCCCTGGGCGTGGCTTAATTTTGGATTTTTGGAATCTACGTCCCCCCCCCACCCGACAGATAGAGAACAATAGAAGAGCTAAGTATTATTAAAGTTATTTTTTGGGGAGGGCTTCCCAAAACTTCCTGCTGCTATTATATGCCTTGTGAGGTGTTTTCTTTTTCCCCTATAACATGCTGGGGAAAGTAGCATTTTTAGAGACTGATTTTAAGGGAGGAATGATACCGTCTAGTTGTGAAGGGACTCATTTATTCAGTATTTACAGGGCTATCCTTCAAGCGTTGAATACATTTGACTTTTATCGGCAATGGTGTTTCCAGGAGTGAAGAGATTTATGATCTTTAGAACTGTTGATGTGTTTTGATACCCAGAGCTTCTCTGAGTTTTTAACACAATGAAAGGAAATTGGACACACACTGTTGTGACAAGGTTCAGTAAGAATTTCATACACCAATAGTGGATGCCAGATGGGCTTTATCTAATGAATGATATACAAGGAATATAAACAAGGTCAATCATTCAGTGTATTGCAGGATAGTTTGTAAATTTACTTACTTTTTGGAGGATTTGAAATTTTGTTAAATTTCTGTGTTATTCCATAGCGTGTCACAAAACAACAACAACTGGAGTTTGGACATTTGAATTACTTAGATTTCATTTTAAATGGATTAAGACAGAAGCATGTTCCTCAGACATTGCATCACTGCTTTGCAGAAATAAAGGCTGGAAATTGCAGAGGCAGGTGGGAAATCATGAAATATGACGGTCATTTTATGACTGCTGGAACCATGAATCTTTGATATAATTGATATGCTTATGACTATTCATCCTCAAAAGAGAAAGCTAAAGACCCACACACATTCCAAACCAACTGCTTTCTGCTTCATGTAAACAGGAGGCCTTGACTCTTTAGAGAAAAAATAGGTAAGGTAAAAATTTTCAGACAGAAACAACTACATTTTTAGCTTGCGGAATAGAATTTGGAATGAGAAATATCACTGCATTAATGCAAAAAAGATATTTTGCCATAGGTGCCATTACAAATCTTCTTTGCAAATCCACCAACAGAAAACACCATTTAGGACAATACTCAAGACATTTCACCTTAAAACCTAAACAGAAAAAGCCCACAGATCAGCTAGCTTTCAAGACAATTTCATTCACCACTGATTTAATCTTAATAGCTTCAACGGAAGGGGCAAAAGAGTATTATAATTTCATAGTTCCACAGTTCATAGTCCCAGTGATCTTAATAACAGGAATATGTAAGTGGAGTCTAATGCTCCAGTCTTATGGAGCTGCTGTCTTCACTGTCAGAAGGAGTACGCCTCTGAATGCCAGTTGATAGAAATTGCAAGAGTGCAGTTGTGCTCAGGTCCTGCTTTCAGGCTTCCCAAACGCATCTGGTTGGCTGGATGAGGTGGGTTGTTGACTTGATCCAGTAAGCTTTTCTTATGTTCATGGAATGGCCTACTAGTCTGGTTTTATAAGAGGTTTACTTTCTTTCTCTAACTCACGGTGAGCCATCACTCTTGGTAGTGCTTCATTAATCACATAATCAATTTGGGGTTTATGAGGTTCAGTTCATTATATTGCTAATAGCTGCTGTCTAGCACAAAATAAAAACACCTGAAAATCAACACTGATTTCAGTTTAATTAGAACGTCCGCCTTTATGGCTCTCAATCTGAACACAGTTTTATAAGTGTTATGTCCTTTAGAAAGGAAATTGAACAATTCATACACCTTGATACATTAATTAATCCAGAGGGAACAGGATTGATACCCTCCAGTTTCATGGAAACATCTGTTCAATACACTGTGGTGGTTGGAAAATCCAAAATGAAGTTAGTCAGTTATAAAGTGTCACTACTATAAATACCAACAGAGCTCACAGATGTTAAGTTCAGGTTTTCCACCTGCTAAAAGATAATAGCAGGAAAATAACAGTGTCAGCTAAAGAATAAAAGCAGGGGTGGGATCCAATAAAAATGTGAGAAAGCAGAGCACACATTTTTAATTGGGTTGAAATACTCTTTCATGAGAATAAATAAGTGGAATAGAAGGGTCATTTGTAGAAATAATGCACAGGTTGTGACCGGCGCTTTTTTTCTGGCAGTTTTTTCTTATTACCATCATCTCATTGCCACATATTCTCTGAATCAGAGCCCCCGAACCACAACTCCTAGTGCTGAGCCCAGGCATGAACCAACTCCAGAACCAATAACTGTCCTTCTCTTCTTTCCTCCTCCGCACCCCGCCATCCCTGACACGGCCGTGCCATTGCTCCTCCTCTCGAACAGAGGTTGCTGTGGGTGAAGCCAAGGCCTACATGCAGGCTGCTGATACACCCCTTCTTTCTCCTTACTCCGGCCACTCTAGCAGGAGGTGGTGAAGCCTGGGAAGCGCAGGGCAATGGAGAAAGCTAGCAGGGAGAGAGAAGGTGGGCAGGGGAAGCCAGGCCACAGTGTGATGGGATCACCGGGGGGGGGGAGGGCAGAAAGAGAAGAGAAAGCAGGGCAGCTGAGCAAGTGAGATCTTTGGATGAAGGGTGGTATATAATTTTAATAAATAAAATAAAAGGGAATGGGGAACAGGGAGTAGGCAACAATCAGGCTGATTGTGTCTTCCTTTTGAACACTTGGGGGAAAAATTCAGAAGTTTTTGAGCATTCAATTCTGACTGATTTTGTAGAGAGAGGTCCAGACTTTGGTTCATCCCTGCTACCTTGAAATCCTTGGACACACTGTAAATGCAATATGTTGTAATGAATTAAAACATTCATGGCAATCCACTATATTGTCTTTGACATGCACCTAAATTATAATAACTAAGTCACTCAGTTATTTATTTGAAATAAAATGGCACTAACCAATAGACCAGAGCAATGGACCACAAGTGTGGTGTCGCCCATGAGTAGCTAAATGAAGAGCTTTTGACTCGTTCTCCATTTTTCAATGTCAATTGCATTATAACTCTGTTCCCGAGAAAAATACATGTCAAGAGGCTGACTTTCATATAGGTGAATCATTTTAAAATGCTTTCTTCCTGGGCTCAAGTTCTGAAGTTCCTGGAAAATGAATACACAGTTGCCAGTTCATTAGCTTGTTCATATCTGTCAGCTAGGAAGATCATAGCTGCAGAAGCTTGTACATCCTGCTTGTCGGTTTTTCTTGTTTCTGTTTGGGGGAGAGAATAACTTCCTTGGAATGAACAACCCCATCTACTCACCAGTTCTAAATGCAGGAGATTATTATTGCCTGGATAACTTTATTCAAGAGTTGTGGGAAAAGGAACCTATTTTCATGGAGGGATGCATTCCTTCCGAGTTTATCCCTTAGGGGCTACATGCAGGTAGTGGGCACAAATGTAGCAAGAGGTGGGCATGCCCAAAGAAAAGTGAGCGTGCCCACTATTGGATCTGTTATGTGAGGAACATATTGCTTTTGCCAGATATTTGAACTGATAGCCAATAGAGGACTCTCCCCCTCTCCATTGCTTTCCCTCTATGTTTTCTGTTCCTTCCCCTTCCTCTTGGCTGCACTCACTCACATGAAGTTAGCCTAAGGGCCACGTGCAGCCTTTGGCCACCCCGATCTTGAAGAATAAAAGTTATAGGACATTAGTATTGTTATTATTGCTTTGATAACCATTTAATGATCAGGCACAGCCCTAAAAACTAGCTCAAATGCTTGTGAAACTCAGGGGGGAACAAAAAAGCTTTTTGATTAGCCATCTAATCCTAAGAGTTGTAGTTGTAGTTGTGATTTAACAAATATTATTGTGGGTCTCGGGATTTGAATGAGTCAATATGCTTCTGTATTCAAGATGCATTTAGTCATCCATCTACTGGGCTGTGTTGTGTATTCCTGCTAGATTTAGTCTGCACCTGGTTTGATTGCTTTATCCTCCTATGTATCTCAGTCCACATGTACCGTTATATATTTACCAGCCTCTGGTATCTGAAGAAGCTAGCCACTGCGTGCAAACTCTCATGCCACAATAAATCACTCTCTAAGGCTCTTTTTTGTCTTCTCACTGCTGCAAACTTAACATGGCTGTGACTCTAGAATTCATGTTTGTCAGATATCAACAGAGCTTTTGTGAAATAAGACAAGCCACAGAAAGGTGACATTGATGCAAGTGCACTGTGCACTTTTTGTAAAACATTTTTTTGTTGCAGCAAACTGCTTGCAAATCCTAATCATAGTCATGTTAACAGCCAAGAGGTCAATACTAATTACAGTTCACTTTCCTAAGTTACTATGCCATACCGACTGCATCCCTTTGCAGAGTGAATTGAATAATTAGACACTTAATTACTTTTGCCTTACTTATAGTCAGAACATTTATGCTCAAACAGGATTTAGAGCATCTTAGTAATCAGAAAGCACAGAGGTGTTTCTTGAAATATATGTTTTAGTAACATCAGAAGAAAATGAAAACAAAGCAGAAAATAGCTATTCTGTTTTTAAACCAGGGACTGTCTAAACTGTGACCCTCCAGTTGTTGTGTGTGTAGCTTAAGAAGGTGTTGTTCTTTTTAATGTAGAAGAATTCCAGAAATTCAGTGTCATGGGTTGGAGTCAGAGTATTGTATCTGAAATGATAGCTGCTTGTGAACAAACCGGGGGGGTGGGGGCTTCAGTTTTAAGGAAAACAAATTACCGGTTGCATCTGGCCATATTGTAAAGTAGGCCAAGAAACAAATGGCAGAAAACTCAATGGTTTATTGATTAAAACCCAATACATTTCAGATATCAAACCATTCTTCTGGGGCAATTCTCCTTACTTAAAAATCACAGCGCAGCATCTCTTGGGCACAAGTCAATTCACCAGCATATGTTCCAAGAATTCTGTTATTTGCCTCCTCAGTCTCTCTCCTGGTATGATCTGTTGTCTATGTGGGAAGATGATACTCTAGAAAAGGACATGCAGCTCAGTTGTAGAGCATATGCATTGTATCCTCAGTTCAGTCCCCAGAAACTCCAACTAGTGCTGGAAACGAACCCTGCTTCAAACTCTGAACTTCCTGTAGACCAGGGGCCACCAATATGTTTGGGCACATGAGCACATTTGCAAACCAGAAAAAAACCCTGTTATGGGCACCACACCACAACCAACTCCATAGGCGAAAACAGAATGTGAGGGGAGGAGACACTATGGGCACCAGAGTAAACACCTGCAGGCACATTTGCACCTGCAGGTGCAATGTGGGACACCCCTGGTGTAAACAATAGATGCACCAAGCCGTTTCTTAGATGAAAAGCAATTTTGCTGTTAACTTATATGCACTCCACTTTCCTACTGCAGGTTAATGCACTAAAAGCTGGGCAGTAAAAGGTTACTACCTGATTTATGCCAGCAGGCAAGAAGATTAACACATTTATTAAATCATTCTTTCTATATGTATAATTAATCTTTGACCCCCTATTAGAGAGAAACAATGATATCTACAAAATTAGCATGCATTAGATAAAATTTATCACCTCACTCTGCCTTATTGAAATTAATGTCCTTAAAATAGTTCTTGCCCTTGCATGTATGTGGATTTGCATATTGAAATTTCTTGTGCTCAACAAGGAAAGCACTAATTGCCAAAAGTCCAACATTAGAACATAATTCTAATTAAGCATACATCATGCTTAATTAATCAAATCATGATATGCTTGCAAATTCTTGTGAATACAGCTCATGGATTCAGGAGAGACAGAACTGTTCGTCTATAAGACATTCTCTGAATGTTAATTTTGACTGACTTCTCCCTTAGATTTATTTATTTATTTGCTAGTGGTGTGTTTAAAGTTTGAACTAACCACACTCAGAATATGAAATTGTCCTCCTTGCAGTGCTTACCAGTACTGCAAATCAAACAACATTTCCTCCAAAAGTTCTTCTTTGGCTCAGATATTTATGTGAGTGCCTGTCCCTCCCTCTTCATTTTCTCTACATCACCTTGACTGCTGCAAAGGCATTCAGGAACAAGGAGCTCTGGGACAATTAATTTCTAGGCCAGTTCATGTCTGTGTTAAATACTTGGGTGCCCTGGAAGAAAAACATTTCCCCAAGGGCCCTTTGCCTGGGACACTCCTCTTTCAACATTCAAGATGCCATGGAAGAAAAATCTCCCAGTCACCAGTACTGCAAGCTAAATGGGGAGGGAAGCAGGCAGCTGTATATTAGCCAGAGTGAGGTGGCTGCCATAGCCAGCCTGACCAATGGCCAGGGACGATGAGAGTTTATTTATGTTTTTAAATATCACCAAATGTAATAAAAAGCTGTTTACATAAAAGTAATAAAAATATAACATTAACATTCAGTTAAATGTCTAGCAAAAAACAAAACTATGTATCATAAAACTGAGCAGATCAAAGAATTAAAACTTAAGATTTGAAGTCCTGAAAAGTTTGAGTAAATGCATGTTTTTTCATAGTCATTTACATTTCTGCCCTTGCTTCACAAATTAACCAAGGAAGGTGTTACAGAGGGTGGATGCTATGAGTGACAAAGCCTGCTTTTGCCTTATTGCCAAGTGTCCATCCATTGGTTCTGGAGCGGCCAGCAGGGTCTCTTTGGGAAATCTTAAAAGATTAGCTTGTTCTGTACCGGGGAATCTGCTAGGTACAGAACAGAGCTTTACATGTCAACCACAAACCCTTGTACTTGACTGGGTAGCGAAGAGTCCAACAATATCTGGCAGGCACCATGTTAGCTACCTCTGTAATTACATCCTCATGGGAAGTTCTTGAGATATGCATATGGAATAAGATACTGTGCTTGAAATTCTCAAAATTCTGATTCTCAAAAGTACCTTCAAATACCCCAATAGTGTCTAATTTAATCAGTGCAGTCCAGAAGAACCAATATCATGGGATAACAGCACACTTGGGGCTGTTAAGTTGTATATGCTTTTGCATGCATTTATAAATACTTTCTAAAGGAATTAAAATATAGAAAGCCATTAGCTAATTTCCATTGCTTTGTTTCAGCAGAGGTGAAGAGATGGGAGGTTGGTGAAAAGGATAGGAGCAGGTGTTTCTCTGTTATGCATATTTAAAGGCTGGCATATATTTGCATGTCATATTTTTGATGGTGCATTGATGGCTTTCCTGCTTCACCTTCCACCATCAGAGAGGCACCATCAGTCTCATTCTGTCCGTGCAACATATTGCAGCTGCTGTTTGGGCATATGTTCTATTCCATGGAGAAAAGTCAGTCACAGAGCAATGCCAGGTTAGGCATCAGCACAGCCCATGTCTCCAAAGAGCATGACTAACAAATGACACACATTCTATGGCAGCTTCAACCAGGACATGGCTGCTGGTGGTGAAGAATAACAGTTTCCTCATTTAAACTTGCCTGGGTTATTTGACATTCACAATGTAGTGCATGCAGACAAATACATTTATTTCTCAAAGGATTTCATCCATTTGAATGGAACAGATGGGTGGAAATAGCTATTTCATATGTAAAATTTATTTATTTCAATTTATTTATTTTTTCAGCTTGCATGAATAACAAGTAAAAAACATATGCATATACTATTGCTTAAATTATAGAGCTCTATATTTTTAAAACTAGCTACCAGCATTTGCCTTTCTCATCCATGGCCAGGAACATTTCGTTAAATAAATAAACTGTTCTGGCAGGCTCACGGCACTCAAATGGACTTACTTCTGAGTAGTTGCACGTAGGATTGTACTGTAAAGCTGCAATTCTGTGTACACTCAAAGCTGAAAGTAAGCTACATTGAACTTAGTGGGTCTATCATCTGAGTACAGTGGTACCTCTGGTTAAGAACTTAATTCATTCTGGAGGTCCATTCTTAACCCGAAACTGTTCTTAACCTAAGGAACCATTTTAGCTAATGGGGCTTCCTGTGGCTGCTGTGCTGCCGCCATGTAATTTCTGTTCTCATCCTGAAGCAAAGTTCTTAACCCAAGGTACTATTTCTGGGTTAGCGGAATCTGTAACCTGAAGAATCTGTAACCTGAAGCGTCTGTAACCCGAGGTACCACTGTAATTAGGCATAGAACTGTGTTGTAAGTGTCTGAAGAATAGGCTGAACACAGCTATCATGTGCTTCTAGCTGCCCCTTTCCTTGCATCATATCTTGGTCTTAAAATTTATAGTGTTCTGCAGTTTTCCAGTGGGAGGAAATGGACTACTGTGACATTACAATAAAAAGCACAAGTTGTAGCAGTGAAGTAGAAATAGAAACATGCAGCAGCTCTTTTGAGCAGCAGCTGTTCCTATACCATACTATCTCGCGTGGACTTTAAGTTCTGGTTTTATGGACTAGGATGGCCATATGCAAAAGAGAACTGGACCAGACCCTCCAAGTGTCCCTATTTTCCAGGGATGTCCCTGATTTAGAGAAGCCATCCTGGTTTCTGATTTGATACTGGAATGTCCCACTTTCCTTTAAGACGTCCCTACTTTCTTTGGAGAAATGTTGGAGGGTATGGAGTTATTCAACTCCCAAGCTGTCTGAGGGCTATCCTGCATAGGGAAGGGTTTTTTATGTTTAATGTTTTATTATGTTTTTATATATGTTGGAAGCTGCCCAGATTGGCAGCGGTGACCCAGTAAAATGTGTGGGGTATAAATAGGAAAATTGTTGTTATGGAATGGAACGTCCCTATTTTCATCGGAAAAATGTTGGAGAGTAAGCTGGACTCCTGCATCTTTAATAGTTGCTTACCAAGATGGAGGGATGTGGTGGTGGTTAGGTCAGCACAGTGCAACTTACCAGTGGAGCCAGTCCAACACTCCTGCTTGTGTGTTTGCACTGCACCAACATTCCTCACTGCCTTGCTTCTCTTCCTCCCTATAAGCAACATTAACCCACATGCCAGGAAGGTAGCAGAATGACTCTGTGTGACCTGGCAAGCCACTTCTGGTAGCTGTGTAGAAGTGGGAATTTCAGCAGGCATAGCTTCTCTGTGCAACTCATTGTGTCTCTTTTTGCATCTGACGATCCAATGATTAAGTAAGTAAGTGTGTCCAGAATCTGGACAGCAGCAGCTGAGAATGCCACTTAACTTGCCCTTGTGATTTGGATTTGACAGGCAGATAGGGACATGATTGAAAGGCCAATTTGGCCTAGCCATGGAAATCACTGCAGAAGCATGGAACGGTGCAGGTTTCAAAGCAATGTGGCGTGAGGAACTGTTTAACACCAAAACGTTAAAATATAATCCTACCTTTTAGCAACCAGATAATCAGATCTTTCCTGAAAGTACGTAGTTCAGAGGAGAATTCTCTTTCCTGAGAACTAATGTTTTTTAAACTGATTCCAACTTAGCTGACTGCAATGCAATTACGTACTCCTGTGTATAAAAATATGTGCTCGTGATTCAAATAAATGCAAGACATATAAAGTAATACATAAGGCAACATCATAAGCAGCTCACCACAGCAGATCAAACTATATCTGCTTAAAGGGTAGGATTCCTAATCGCAGAAGTTAGGTATATTTTTTTTAAGATTCAGACAATACACACAGCATGGGAAGGTTTAGTGCAGGATTTAGATGGGTTTGTAAAACATAGGCACTGATTTTAAAAGCTTGGATCTCTTCCTTCCTGACCTTTTCTTATATTCAGTTAATAAGTCATGCGCTCGAGCACCTTGAAACAGTTCATCTAATTTTAACCTGACCCCAGGATCCAAGGCTAGTCATGTCTTGATGAATAAAATATTTATTGTCATCTACTCCCTTCTTTTTAAGCATTTGCATGAAAAATAAATCTTCCAGACGAAGTCATATTTTTAGATACAATTCTGAAGTACACCATCCCTCAGGAAAGTTGATGATTCAGCTGTAAGTATGTCAGTGCTGAAGAAGTTGACAGAAACCAAATGTTGACGGGAGCCAAAGCAATTGGGAAGTGAAGGCATCTTGTGCAAAATATTTATCTTTCCATCTACAACACAGAGACAGATTCCAGTGAAGGCTCAGAATTCTGAATCATAAAACAACTCATACAGTTGGTCAGAAGATCTGAGCAAGTTCACATTGCATACAGCTAAAGCTCCGGTAGAACCCAATAGAAAGCTTCAGATACCAACAAGCACCACAGAGTTCAGGCAGACCAACAACTCCATTCATCTCCAACCTGTCATTAATCTTGTCATCATTGTTGAGTGAAGACTCTTCAATATCTCCTGATCTCAGTCTAGAATGCCAAGCAGCAAATTAGTTTCTTCAGACTATTCAAATCACCATTATTATTGACAAATATTCCATTCTCTTTATTTTATTTCTTGAGAAGAGCCAATGTAGCCCAGGAACTACTGAGTGGGAAAGCCCAGACTCAAATGCCTCTGCAGACAATGAAGTTTAATTTTAAGTAAAAAAAACCACAGCTGTAAAGTTTAATGGCCTGTTGTGACCTGCTGTGGGAACTTAACAAATCATGTATTTATTATAGTCAGTGCTATTTTGCTGGGACTCACCACAGATGTCTTCCTTGTACTCTTAGAATGGCAATGGCACCCAACTGAGATGCCGAAACTGAGTTCCAGTGACTTCTGGCTGGGGAAAAAGGCCCTGATTATAGTATAAGCTTTTGTGGACCACAGTCCACTTCCTCAGATGCATATAAGGCAAGCCTGAATTATGGATGACAACTCCTACCATCCCTATCTATCTATTTGCTATTCTGGCTGTGACTGATGGGAAATTTATTGTCCAGAACAACTGATGGTCACCTGCTCCTATACTAGGGGAAAGGATAGCCATAGACTTAATATTTTGGCCCATCTGAATTGAACTAACCTGTTTCTCTGTGTTCATAACGGCATGCCTTTAAAAAACGGCAACTTTAAAAAAAGACTTCAATCTGAAACTAATCAAATCATCAAGAACCTGGTACAACAGAGACACAACTGCAGCTGTGGATACTTTACATTTTATTATAATGAAACATGACACAAGAGTTGATCAGAGAATCATCTCTTCTTGACCTCACTATCTCCTGGCAGGATTACTTTTCTCTCCCTTCACCAGTAGCTTTTTTAAATATGCATCCTTCTTCACATCAGGCTTTTCACTCAACATGTGCCAGGAAATTAGGAAAACCTGTTTATTTGTGAAGTAAGCAAGCTGTTACCCCATTCACGAAACATACAATGCCTTTGTCTTATACATGAATTAAGCAAGCATTCTGCCTATTGCATGAGTTACAAAACAAGCAAATTGTTTGCCTAAATCAGGGGTACCTTTGCATAATTCATGAAACTGCTTTGCTTTTTTCTTTGCTTTTTTTAAAAATAAGTCTCCTCTTCATTCATAATCTAGGCAACAGTTCTATCCCAAATACAAAATAGCAAAGCCATTGCTCACTTTTTGAAACTGCAGAAATGAAGCAGGGCATCTGCCTATTGTATGAAACAGAAATACTTCCACTTAAATGGTGTAATTAGCAAAGCCCTTCCTGAACTAAGAGGAAGCACTTTATCATATTCTGAACATTTCATGCAGTGGATAAAACTATTTCTGCTTTAATTAACTGGATAAAGATTATTCCATTCAGATTATGGAATGGCTGGTGAATAAAGAAATTGTGTGTTTCATTCATAAACTAGAAAGAAGTATTTTAAACTTCATGAATTGGGGGGAGGGCAGAAGGGGGTTACTTTAAGAATTAATCAAGGCTCTGGCTGTTCCTTGAATGCTATAATTAGAGTATTCAATGAATTAAGCAATTTCACAAATATCACCCTTGCACACATAACATTTACTATTCTCAGATTGTAGCCTTAGATTCATGCAGGATGGTGGCTGATAGGCTTTTTTTTTTTTAGTAATTTGCAAGAGAACTTTCTTTAATTTTTCTTTTAAGTTTGCAAATTGAGAGAGAGAGAGAAGCAGTTTCTTATTTTGGCGGTGAAGAGAACTATTTTGAATGATAGTTAGGAAGAGTGGGGGCAGCTTTTTCCAGCCTAATGTTAGGACAACGCCTCTATTGAGTCAGTCTAATTTTTGAATGGTCATGCAATAACTTGAAGGCAAAAGCTAAGAGAAGTAGACCAGTGTGTTTGGACACTATAGTATTACTTCTATGATGTATTAGTCTCACTGAGTTCCAGTCTCCTGTAGCATGCATTCCAGTAAAAGGACTGGACATTTTGTACTGACAGAACAGGAGATAAATAGGAATAAAAATACAACATGGGGCCAAGCCACAATGCTCATTTGTAGGTACAGTGGTACCTCGGGTTAAGTACTTAATTCATTCCAGAAGTCTGTTCTTAACCTGAAACTGTTCTTAACCTGAAGCACCACTTTAGCTAATGGGGCCTCCTGCTGCTGCCGCACCGCCAAAGCACGATTTCTGTTCTCATCCTGAAGCAAAGTTCTTAACCCGAGGTACTATTTCTGTAACCTGAAGCGTATGTAACCCGAGGTACCACTGTACTGGTATTCTGCATTCTCATGTATTTAAGAGTTTTCATGACCAGGACCTGTCATATTTCAGAATTCCTAAACAGTTTGCAAGATGACACTTGCCTCTATTTAAATAGAAAGAGTTTCAGAGTGTTTTGGGGCTCTTGCCCTACATACTCCATCCCTGCATAATCCTTCTTATTTAAGAGGCAACACCATATCAGATTGTCTTTTTTGTGTGTTTAAATGACACGTCTAAATTTCTACACAGTATTAGTCTGGGTGCTTGAAAATCAATTAAGTTGGACACAGATATTTTAGTATGTATTGTTGTGCAGAGAGTGCAAATATCAGCACAAAAGTAAGAAACTCAAGTGGAACCAATCTGATTTTTAATTAGAGAACCTGCTGGTCTGAAATGGATTTATTAAAACCCTGACAGTGGTGTTTTTCTCCTTCAGCTGTAGTACCATGTATAAGCCTGCATAACATTTAGTCTTCTCTTTAGTGTGAAACAACATTTAGAAACTCAGTAGTGAGAGTTACGCTTGCTTGCGAAGCAGCAAAAATATGGAAAACAATGTTGGCTGGCAAAAGTGGAAGACTGGATTGGCTATTGTTGTAAACATTTGGGAGGTAAGTAGAGCTCAAAGTTGATGAGAATATTTCTATTAAATTGTGCAGAAGCTGGAGGATGATTTTAAAAGGCTTGCCAGCTCATGCAATATGCCAATATTAATTTTAGGCTTTCAGATGTAAAACAGAGTTTAGTGTCCAATGAATGTGACACTGTTAAGCATCTGGTTCCACAAATATTATTTTAGGGAACTAATCCTTAATCTGCATGTAATAGCAAAGTTAGCAGGAAAGTAAAGCTAACATAAACTTAACTTATATTGATTGTTCTACTCCTTAATCCACAAATGGAGTTTAAACTGATTCACTGCCTTCAAGAAAAGAGGACGAAATAAAGCTAAATCCGTATTCTACATTTTAACTCAATGGTGGATTAGATTTATTTTCTCATTTAAAAGTGAACCTACCTGATTTGCACCTGCTGAAACAATACATGAACCAGAACAGAGCCAGCCTTTGAAATCTGCACTTCTCTGAATTTTGCAATGCAGCCCAGTAATGTATACTATAATATATATGTATAATTGGGTAAAGTGTGCATAAAAGCACATATATTAGTGAAAATGCTGTATATTAGAGAAAACTGCTTTGCAAAAATGAGTATACAAGGCAAAATGGCACAACGATGTGTATTATTAGGAGAAATTCACACTAAGATGTTGATGAATTTTCATGAAGACTTTTAAAAAAGCCTTGAATTAGAAATGTGAAGGGCTAAACATGGTAGTGGGTGAAGGAATGGGTTTCCAAAACCCAAAACTGACTGTGCAGGCAGTTTTTAAATGAACACTAGCAACTTTAGATACACCCACACTCACATTCTTTTTATATTTCTCTCTTTGTCCGTTTAATTTGTTACCCACATAGTCTCAAATCAAGCTTTGTATTATTGGACAATCTTAAAAAAAAACAAAAACAAAAACCCCACTATGTTGTTAAATAGGTACCAAAGAAGAAAGAATAGGAGGGAAAAAAGAGGAAGCAGCCAAAATTCAAACAAATGAACTTCCGCAAAATAATTTGCCAAAGCACTTCCTATCCAGTTTCTCACTCTGAATGTAATCACATTAAATCAAAATAATTGCTGAAACTAACATCCAAGTAAAATAGCCTAACCCATAATTTCTTATGGACAGTGTTTTTTTTAAAAAATGGGGATCATTGATTTCCTCGCTCACAGGTGCTGCTTTTCTGTTCATTCCAGTGGAAGAAATCAATCTGCATTAAAACTGAACACACTGACAAAGGAAGATCTGATCCACTCATTTGAATGAGACAACTGACTTGCCTCAAAATGCTTTAAAAACATTTACATATTATATAGACATATAATCATGCAGCAGCAGTGACCATGCACTATGTATAAGTACTTCAACATTTCTGAACATGAGAAGTGGCTAATGTTTTCAAGGCTACATACCTATCATGTATTTCTGTACATATGAAACCAGGGGCCTACACTTATCCTGATGTCAAATTGTCTAATGCAGAAGTGGAGGAGCTGTGGCCCTCTAGACTAGGGTTACCAGACGTCCCTGGTTCCCGGGGACAGTCCCCGGATTTGCAAATCTGTCCCCAGACAAATTCCGTCCCTGGAATGTCCTCAGATTTGCAAATCTGTCCCCAGGAAACATGGCAGCAGCAGCCTCAGCAGCCTGGTAGCGCAGTTGGCTCTGGCTGGCTTCAGGAGCTGCTCACTGCCACCGGCCACTGCATGAACCGGGGACGTCCAGTGGTACAAATCTCCTGCTCCCTTCCCCCTTTGTTTTGGCAGATCGGGGGAGGCTCAGGCAGGCAGGCATTGCCCAGGAGGGGTGCAAGGTGCACAGTTTCTCTGCCGGGCAAGGTGCAAAGCCCTTCTTTCATCCTGTGAAACATAAATGCACAGTTTTTTAAACTGGTGCCCATGATTCCCAAGCCTCCCCCAATCTCCTGCCCCCTTCCCCCTTTGTTTGGACAGATTGGGAGAGGCTCGGGAGCAGCAGGCTGGCAGCCATTGCCCAGTTTTTAAAAAACTCTGCGCATTTATGTTTCACAGGGTGCGAAAGAAGGGCTTTGCACCTTTATACAATATGCATGTGTGCTTGGGCCCAGGGTCTTTTGCCTCAGCATCCCCACTACTGACTCCCTGTTGCCACTCAGCTTCCCCCCAAAAAAGTGTCCCCGGACTCATTGAAAAAAATCTGGTAACCATACTCTAGATGTTATTGAAGCTCTTAGCTTCAGCCAGCGTGCCCAGGAATGATAGGCAATGTAGTCCATTGGGAAAGAAAATAGAGTGTTTTTGTGTCCTTCAAATTATGCATAATAAGCCCTGCAGGAATTAACATGGGAATTTAAAACGTTGCTCCTGCATATATATATTTTTGGTATATTTCTCCAGGAGTAAACAATGCCCTGAAAAGCACCATCCACAAATCTGTTCTATGCATGTACATCAGATGGCATCTAATTAAATGTAATCTTTGCATTTTGATCCCAAGGGCATTGTGAATAGCAGCAGTGGCTCAAACAGTTCCACCCACTCCAATTACGTTAGCCGAAACACTCTACATACACTGTTCTTCCCCTCGCTATAATGATAAGCAGCCTAAAGGAACAGAGCCACAATGGTAGTGAACAAGAAAGGCTTCAGAGTCTTCAGAGCTTGCATCCTGGCCAGGCCTGCATCTTTATCCCAATCCCCTGTCAATAAAGGAGGCATCTAGCTCCCAATTTTCTTTGGTTGGGGTATGAATAGGGTGAGCCTGTGACCGGGATTCAGGAACTAAAGTATTAACCATCACTAAAGAATGGCCAGGCTGCCCAGGTAATGCAATCAGTGACCAGGTATCCTGGCAGACAGGATTTCTGCTGTAGACCGCCTCCTATGATGTATGTATGATGATACTGGGGTGGTCCTTGGCTAAGGGGGTTGGGAAATATCAAAAGTCTTTAAAGGTTCCTGCACACTTTTGTTCAGGGTCTCTCCCTCCTTAAAAGGAGGGGAGGGAACTCTGTTGCAACAGAAAGCAAGTGCCTTTCTTTCCACTGGATCCAATCTCCATCCATTTTTCTCTGACTGATCATGGACTCAGGGGACTCAGAGACCCATTGGGGAGTTGGGCAGCAAAAGCCAAATCCCAATTTTCACATTGCTTATTTTTATTTTTGGACTGCTCTTTTGTGCAAGCGTGGTAGATCACAAAAGGTATATGTGCACATGTAAGCACCTATCCATGCATCTCAGCTTTCCTGGCTTGGAGCAGCGCGTGCACACACACACATACATACACACACACACACACACACACACACACACCTGCTGTTTTGTGCAAATCTGGTAGACTGAGAAACTCGTAATTTAAAAATATATATTGATATTTGGGAGAGATATTGCAAGCTCATTCGGGGACACCAGTGCAGGCATTGCTTCTCCACAAGCGGTAGAGATGACACAGCCGGTGGTACAGCTGCAGTGCCACTGGCAGGTGGCTGATGAGTGTCCAGAGTGTCTCAGTGTGGCAGAGCAGGGTGGCACTTCCTGTTTTGCCTCAAGTGGCAAAATGGGACATACCACCCCTGACCTCAGGATTCCAGAACTAACGGTTCTCAGTTCAGAGGGAAGGAATGCAAGGACCCACAGCCCAGATGGGGCTCACTAGTTGGGGAGGAGTTGTCTGATTCCTTGGTTGGAGTAGGCTCAGGACAGGTGAGGCTCACATGCCTTGTCAACCCCAGAAGCTATAACAGGTCTGCATACTGGCAAGACCTGTGACTAAGACAGCCATTGCTTTACGCAACTTATAAAAAAAAGTAGCTGTTTATTATATGTATTCAGATCTTTTCCTGTTTTGTAATCTACTTCAGCAACAGCTATGAAAAATCACATGTAAGCAGAACATTTCCTTCACTGTTGTCTTGACATTTATATAGTATACATTGTCATTTGCATTTCCAGAGAAAGATATTCACAATTGGGGGAGATCAAGAAAGCTAGGCAGCTTGGGTTTTCCCCCAAAATGCTTTGTGGAAAGTTAAATCGCACCATTTAATAATGCTCAAGTACCATTTACTTAAAGTCAAGTATAGGTGGCAATTTGTGAGAGCAGTACTGGAGTTTCATGGATGTTTCCATGGCAATTACTGCCTTAGCAGTCCCATATGCCTAAAACAAACATTATGGATGTTAATAACAGGGACAATTGAGACCTCACCATGAAATATAGAGGCAAGACACAAGGGCTGGGTGAATTGAGCCACATTTATATATGTATTTCTTTAACCCAAACCAGATCTGTAAAAGGGAACCAATGGGTGTGATCTAACAAATAACCCCATTTTGGGCAAGTTCAAAATGTTCAACACTTTCAGGTGAGTAGAAAGGCATTTCTGCTCAGATCCCTCCTGGGGCCACAGAACTCCAGGCAGGTGTGACAGGTTGGCCCAAAATGTGCCTCCTAACCATGCCAGCGAGTCCCAAGGCCCTGGAGGCAGGTCTCAGGACTACATTTTTCATCTTTAAAGGTGCCTAAGGGTGCTCACCAAACCTTAACCAGGGTACAACTTCCCATACCTACCTGCCAATGAAAATAGTTCTTTAGAGTATATAATTGAAACTGTTCTGTGTGGTACCTAGAAGCAGATGGTGCAGTGAAGCAGTGCTGCTCACCTGACCTCCGGTTGCTGCTTCTTACTGGGATGTGGAGGGGGAGGCACTGGTGGAACCAATCTGTTGCTCTTGCCAGTTCTTTTGCACCATGCTGAGCTCACCACTTTGCTCTTCCCCCTCTACCTCTTGCTAAGCAGCAGCAACATGGCCAAATGAAGCCTGCAGTCTCGTGCTATCTACTATTGGTAGTTGATGCTTGTACCTTAAGGAATTACTCTTCAGTGTGTGGTATTACAACAGATACATGTGTGGGTCAATCTTGAGGTTCACTGCTTTGTTTGATTTGCTATCCTTTTTCTTTTGCCTGATGACTCTCATAGAATAACTTTAAAAAGGAAAGGAAAGGAAATCTACCATAATGTATAAATTATACCTTACTAAGATGGGAAAATATTGTATGAACTGTAGGTCACAAATGGAAACCATGATTTTCTGTCTTTGTTTCTCAGTTGGTTTTCCACAGTGTGGTGCTTAATTCCAGACATGCAGTGTAATGCATTGTGACTGATGCAAGCTGATGGTACTCTTCACAACATGTTTCATAATGGATTATGTCATGAGGACATCCTTTTTTTCAGAAAGAGATAGCAAACAGAAACAAAGAGTTCCTCTGCTTTTGGCATAACAGAAAGACAATTTGGAGGAGTCTGACCTTCTCCATTGGGCAACCCATATTAGGAAGCTTTCAGTATTTGCTTGGGAAGGAAGTTGAAAACTATAGACCAATGTGATAAAAAAGGATAACCCATTGTCACCACACTGAATGAAATGTAATCTTTGACTTCAATCCACATTTATTTTAAATTTATTGAAAGTTTACTTTCTTATGATGACTACCTCATTCCATTAACTTTAATGGAATTCAGCCATGATTAACTTTCTCTGGATCGGGACGTGTGTGTGTGTGTGTGTATGCATTTGGGCACCTCTTAAGATAACATGATCAAATATTGTGTGATGGTTACTGAGATCAAGGAGCAGGGTTTTCCTCTGTGTTTGGATATCACTGGGTACCATTTTGAATCAAGATGGTGGAGTGAATCTTTCAAACCTGCACTGATTTCAGTGACTGATTTCCACAACACTGGGTACAAGGCTGCTGCTGCTGTTGTTTTTAGTCGTTTAGTTGTGTCCGACTCTTCGTGACCCCTATGGACCAGAGCACGCCAGGCACTTCTATCTTCCACTGCCTCCCGCAGTTTAGTCAAACTCATGCTGGTAGCTTCGAGAACACTGTCCAACCATCTTGTCCTCTGTCGTCCCCTTCTCCTTGTGCCCTCCATCTTTCCCAACATCAGGGTCTTTTCCAGGGAGTCTTCTGTTCTCATGAGGTGGCCAAAGTATTGGAGCCTCAGCTTCAGGATCTGTCCTTCCAGTGAGCACTCAGGGCTGATTTCCTTAAGAATGGATATGTTTGATCTTCTTGCAGTCCATGGGACTCTCAAGAGTCTCCTCCAGCACCATAATTCAAAATCATCAAATCTTTGGCGATCAGCCTTCTTTATGGTCTGCTAATAACCAAGGCTGCTAATAACCAATAATTCAGCCTTTAAAAGTGTCATAAGCCTCTTGTTTTGCTGCTACAGATTAACATAGCTACTGCTGCGGAAGTTATAACATTTCATCAGAATCTCATTTTCTAAATAATGATCATGCTTTCTTGCTTTCTTGCTTAGCAAAACACATTCATCAGACACTACATGTGCTAAGGATCTTGTAAAAGTCAAAAGAGCAACACAGTGAACAAATGGTGCTTATGTTACACTTGCATTTAAAGAGAAATTATACGTTCCAACATACAAATATGAAGTAGAGGAAAGGAAAAGACTTAAGACAGCTAGTAGTACAATTCTCAAAACAGCAACAACATTCTCTTGAAATTCTCCCAGGTTATCAGCCAGCTACAAAATTCAGGCCTTTTTCTTTCTTTGGCCAGATCAGAGCTCCAGAACTATATGCTTCAGTCTCACCCACCCAGACAGGTGGACACAAATGTACATCAACTTGCCACCACGTTCCAGTGGAGGATGGTTTTCTAACAACCTGAAGATCTGAAAAACTAAAAATTCAACTGGTAAACTTATATTGTTGCAATTACATGGTCTCTCAAGACCTATGCATGTTAACAGTGTGCTCTACTCTAACAGCAACCATTGTGTTTTGACAGTTCCGATTGTGGAATTCTGCAAACAACTGCCAACAGAAAAGGTCTTAGTTAATGGTTTCTTCAGTTGAAAGAGTGGAAGGCATGGCATGGTAGTATGTGCACTTTGCAGTCCTATCTTGATATGCACATACATATCTGATGTCATAGGCTTCCTCTTATCTTCTTATCCTGCATCACAGAAGGTATTAGTAGGGATACAATGCTTGGATGGTTTTGAGTGGAAAAGCTAACTATAAATATTAACTTCAGGGAGGTAGCTGTGTTGGTTTGACACAGTCAAAATAAATAAAATAACTTAAAAAATGTCTAGTAGCACCTTAGAGACCAACTAAGTTTGTTCTGGGTGTATAAACTTTTGTGTGCATGCACACTTCTTCAGATACACTGAAACAGGAGCCACCAAACCCTTATATATAGTGGGAGGGTGGGGTGGGGTTTTTCTCAGAAGGGTCGTAGGAGATGGGTAATTGACTCAATGGGTATGGTAAACCTGTTGACGACAGTTAACGACTGCAATTAGTCCTACAGGAAAAAGCAAGGGATAGTAAGCAGATGACCAAAAAAAGCTTTAGCATATGTAATGAGACAAGAATCCAATATCTCTATTCAGACCAGGTCTCTCCATAGTTTTCTCTTTAGTAATAAGTTGTAATTCAGCAACTTCTCTTCCAAGTCTAAATATTAACCTTTGTCTTCTGTTCCAAATGGCTCCATGTCCCAACAATCCATGGAGACTCATACTGAGAAAATCACACTGTAGGCACTGGATCCATTTGTCTCCTGTTTTTGGAAGGGAACTGGGATAGGAATGCCTTTAGGTTATTTCTGTCCAGTGATACAACATCCCTAAGCAGCCCTGATGTCTCTGCTCTGAATATGTTTGCAAGAGTAAGTTCTTACATGAACTTGCTGCCACAAGCCAGCAAGCAGTTTGAATGTGGAGCAAGAAGGCCAAATTATGGCTCACAAAGTAGGACACAACAGAAAGGTTTACTTGTAAGGGAGAAGGATAGGGACCCATGTGACCTTATTGGCACCCCACCAGGTCTAGTTTCCATTCTCCTCCACTGTAACCAGGAGACAAATGCAATAGCAGATGGAACTCAGTGGCATATTGTCTCTGAACCTGGAGGCGGCATATCATCATTATAACTTTTAGCCATCAATAGACTTCTTCATGGATTTGTCTCACCCCCTTAAAGCCACCCAACTTAGCAGCCCTATCAATTAATTATACTTGGTCCTTCCTTGAATCTCCGACCAATTAGTTTCATTGGTTGACCCCAAGTTCTAGTATTATTCTTCAGCACAGTAATAAAATTATACATATATTTGATCCTGGGTAACACAAGACTTCCTCTGCATTTGTGTTTCTTTGCTTGTACGGAGAGTAAAAAAGAGAGTGCAGGAGAGAGAGAGAGAGAATTTGTTCCAGATATGGAATAAGTTTTAATGTGATAGTTGTAGCTCCTGCTTCCTCTGAAACTTGTGGTTGATACCAAGGAAATGTTGCGTATCTCTGCTCTGGACTATGATTGCCATAGAAACAAAGCATAAGCTCTACTGTTCTGAAAGGGAAAAGAAAAGGTGCAACATTTGTAAATGAAATACCTCTTCCATGGCATCAGTTGCAGCAGATTCATTTTGGGATTCTTTGTTTCAAATCACAATAACTCTAAAATCTTCTGCTAAAGCAGTGGGATAAGCTGTCCAAGCTACAGTGTGCTTCTACAGGCACAAGTGTCAAGGATTTGCATCAAACTCTAGTGGAATGGGTTATTTGAATCCAGCCCTGAATGTTCAATACTATAAAACTTGAGGAAGATACATTCAAAACAGGTATAACCCATACATACATACAGGTATAACTTATGCAGATACCCTGCATAAGTTTTCATATGGTCATTATCCCTACATCATCTACTCAGAAGTCTTCTCCAGTTTACTAATTAGCATAATGTTTACAAGCAATGTAATTAATTAAATCTAAGCACATTTTGCTTGATGGGGTAATGAAAGGCCTGGTGGCTGCACAAGAAAATGTGCTTTCAGTCTAAATTCCAAATAGTTCCCTTTAAGTGGAATAATTACAGGAATTACCCTGTAACATCAGGATAGTGGTAATTAATCCTTTAAAATGTTACGCCACATGTTCCTTATTTACTTTCCAAACTTAAACCCAATTTCAAGGTTATTTATTTATTTATCTTTCTGAGTTTTAATTAAAATAGTAGCATTGGGGTCATGCAAACATTGCCCAGGACTGTATTCAAGCGTTTCAGCTAGCGCTAGCTATTTATTGATTCTCCACCGCCACACACATTGAGCTGACAATTAGGTCTCATGCTTTCAAATTGCTCTGTGTGGGTGGACTTCTGTGCTTCTGTACAGAGACACTGAAGTAATGAAATCCTGCGTGGGAGGGACAATGTTAGGATCTGGACGTGACTTCATTGTACATGCTTAAATCAGGATTCGGATCATTCAAGCATAATAACAGATTTTCTCCCTCGGGCAAATTACACTGACACGTTTTCTGTTTTAAACATAAATACAGTTATACCAGCACGGTCCAGAGATCCAAAGCCTATGAATCAGGGCATTTTTGCATACTGAAGAGCAAGAACTGACCCATTTGTTTTCCAAATGAAAAACAAACAGAGAGCTGTAGTTCATACGTTATAACCAATTTATATATTACTACCAGAAGCAAGCAAAGGAAGCCAAAAATTTGGTCTTCTGCCCTATGCTTGGATCATGTTGTTTTTATTTAAATTATCCCACTGTTTTCTTTTTACATTACTCTGTGAGGGAGGGTGCCTCCCAAAAAAATGTGATACAAATGGTCCAAAACATTTTCCTGATTGAGACAAAGGACAAGAGGACACCCCAATTCCACACCCAGGCTAGACAGGCTGCTGGCTTTTCTTTCAGCACTGGCAATAGAATAGTGTCTTCCACCATGTTTGTGAGTAACAGCTGCTGGGGAGCAGCCCCACAGTTGGAGGAATCAATGCTCCTGAACATCAGTTCTGCCATAGGTTTCCCATAGGCGTCTGGCTCACCACTGTGAGAACATTATGCTGGACTAGCTTGTCAGGAAAAAGCAGCAGCAATGCGAAAGCCAGCTGCAAGTTGCTGGAATGCAAAACAGGATGTTGATGTTTGGGACTGTACTATTGGAACAAAGGGGCAGTCTATTCACTGTACTGAGCACCGGATGTTAGCTCAGAGTGTCATCTGACCTGTACTGGAAGTACAGGGGTGGAGTTATCTCTCTCTACTGTAGGAGACTGGAGAGTGCAGACACGTTTCTCTGTACTGCTGGAATGACAGAAATAAAGCAATGTAAATAGATTTCTGTCTGTCTCTTTTCCCCTCCCTGAGGGACGCAGGGAAGAGGGAGGAGTTGGTGTGTCCCTCTCACGTTGAGTGGGATCGCCGGAAAGACCTTGCCTGTATCCTGCCGGGAGATGCAGACGGGGAGGTCAGCCAGGATATCAGCCGAATGCCTGGAGAAAGGCAAGTTACCTCTGACCAAGGCTGAGATTCCGACAAGGCTGGCCCATTGGCCAGAACCAGCAGGTTATTCTTATGTTCTTATGTTCTGTTCTTACAAGTGGGGGAGGTCCTGTTCTCAGGCTTCCCATAGGCAATGTGCTGGACACTGAGAACAGGATGTTGGACTAAATGGATCTTTGGGCTGATCCAAGGCTCCTCTTATGTTATGGGTGTGATGGAAAGGTTGTGTGGCAGACACCACTCTGTCCTCCAATAGAAGGGTTCAAACCAGGGGGCTCAGGAGGAGGAGCCAGAGACTGTCAGAGACGGTAGCCTCACACTGTCAAATTGTAGGGCCAGTCCTTAATGAAAAATTATATTATAGCAATTCTCCCTCTTTTTGCACATGACTTTTTTCACAATGTTCCTTTAAGCTATGACACTATATAGCTTAAATATATATATATATAGAAAGCATCAGAGAATTCAGAACTTTTAAATTCATTTGCAATATACTTCTCTCATGTGCTTATTTATAGAAGTAACTTGTTTGCAAATTGTATTGCAGATGGTACTAATTAAAATCACTTAAAATAATTATAGGTCCAGATTAAATCAGATGTTTAGTCAAATACTGCAGTGCAACTGATTTAATTATAGTAGAAGTTTTAGCTTACTCCTAGGCGGAGGACAATAGAATAATGTTTAATCTCTGACTGATTTATTGCAAGTTTAATGTCATTACAGCTTGTAACCTGTTAGCTTAATTTAATTCAGGTGCATCTTATCTGCATTACAGCCTCCATTTTGATAATGTAATTATAATGTCACTAACATAGCATAAAAGTTGTCTGGTATCAGGCTGTAGGAGGTCCATTCCAATTTGCTTCATGTTTGCCACATAAATTCTTCATTTTTTTATCATAAAGGGTCAATTTTTGGATTAAAGGTTGATTGGTCTAGAATAACAAGGAGGTAACTAGTAGTTCTTGTGAAAATGCCCTGGGACTCCAGCATCATAGAAAAAGGTAACACTTCATGAATATTACAAAGTGGGTGCTAGTCAAAGAACGTTTACATCATAAAAACAAAACTCCGTAGGTTGGATCCAGACTTAGGCATGCTTAAAGCAGACCCTCTAAATTCAATTTGGCAAGTCCTGCTGATTTCATTGGGTCTGTTTTTATTATGACTCAGGCCCCAGCAGTATCATACCATTTTAAACAGTCCTGGCTTCTCCCAAAGAAACCTGGAAACTGTATTTTTTTTTCTAATGCTGCTGAAAGATGTTAGGATATCCCTATTCCCCTCACAGAGTGAAAATTCCTCCATTCTCTTCCCAGAGCTGCAATGTTCAGAGTTCCTTGGGAAGAGGGATTGATTGATAAACTACTCTGAAACTGTAGCTCTGTGATAAGGGGCTCTTAACAACTCTCAGCACCCTTAGCAAACTAGTTCTCAGGATTCTTTGGGGGAAGCAATAGCAGTTAAAAGTGGTATGATATTGCTATTAATGTATAGTGTGGATGAGGTCTTAATTTGGATCTGACTCTCAGAGGCACATGCTTGGGCTATGAGACTCTCCTCTCCTTTCCACCTCCAGCGGAGGTTCATATTCTAGATGTTCAGGAAAGATGCCCCCTCACAGACATTTAGGAGTGGGGAGTGGAGGACTGACAGGTAAGTTTTTCACCACAATCACCTCCTCCATTGAGAAAGCCTCCTGCTGCCACGTGTTTGAGACAGAAGATGTACGGTACTTTCCTCTTTGACACTAACTGTGGGCACTCTGTCTCCCAGCCACAGGACACAAAGGAAGCAGCAATCACCAACAGACTAGTGAGTGAGCAGGAAGGTTTTTTTCAGGATTAGATCCACTGGTGTGCTAGAAGAAAGTGTTAATATTAAAAAAACCCAGCACATTCACAGTGCCTAGTTGAGGCCTGCTGTGAAATACAATACATTTTATGAATTAGATCAAGGCTAAATTAGTCAACAGGACTTTGCCCAAATTAAGCTGACCACCTGTGTAATGTGTCTCTTACAAAATAAGATCATATCACATGGTTAAGTGAACAATTTTATGAATTAGAACAAATATATGGATGTCTATTTTGTTTCTTGTTTGCCCTCTCCATCACACTTTGACGGAAAGATTAGAGTCCCCTTTCAGAAACAAGCTTTGCGCTATTCAGTGCATACTTATTTCTAATCTTCAGGTTGAGAGCCCTATTAGGAATATATTGCTAGAGTAGATAAGACCAGGAGCATTTTAGTTAACAACCATTTGATGAGAAATCTTTAAGGCTCATTAGTGTAGAAAATGTTTATAAGAATCAGGAAATGTACACTCATGAGTGGCTCCCAGAGGAAGATGCTTCATTACCCAGGCAGTGGATCATAACTACAAATTTTCATATCAAATGTTCATTTTAATTATGCAAGGGATTGGAAGGCTATCCATTGATGTACTGGTATGAGCTTTAATTGCACTTCACTGTATCTCTTAGTAGTTGAATGATTTATATTCATGTGTATTACACTAATTCACAACATAGATTTTCTTATTGCAGTGGTATATGCATCTTCTTTATTTTGTTAAAATTAAAGTATTTTTTATTAAGGTCCTGCATATGTTTCTTACTCTTAAACTGTCCCGGTTTACCAATAACATTATCCAAAATGTACTGCCAATCCATACCTCAGGCTACAAATTCAAGGATGTACAGATGGGAATCATGCAACATTGGCACATTCATTCCCTTTATTTCCAATGTCCAGGCATGAGTACAGTTGCTTAGGTGGCTAAAATATTGCATGCACATGAGGCAGAATTCCATACCCTGCAACATTTCTTCAATGAAAATAGGGACATCCTCAAGAAAAGGGGGAGATTCTGGGATCAGATCAGAAACTGGAATGGCTTCTGTAATCCGGGACTCTCCCTGGAAAAAAGGGGCACTTGGAGGGCCTGTACACATTGTTTACCATACATCCATGAAAAAATGCTTATGTGGGGACAATGTGCTTAGCAAGAACATACCCTCCAACGTTTCTCCAATGAAGATAGCGACATCCTAAGGAAAAGTGGGATATTCAGGGATCAAATCAGAAACCAGAGTGGCTTCCCTAAATCAGGGACGTCCCTGGAAAATAGCAACACTTGAAGGGTCTGGAATGCAAAGTCGAATGAAACCAAAACTGTCTTAGCTTGATGGGGATGGAGGTTCCTGACTTGCAATAGAGCAAGTTCAGCAGACTGGATATGGCAGCATTAAAGATTAGGTTTCCTTTATCTTTTCACAAGCAGGCTTAAAGTTTAATTGCATGGGAAGATTAGCTGTGACATGTCCATCTATCTTGAGACTGTTAAAATGCATGTTAACTTTTCAAAGTGATTAGCATCACCTTTCTAGGAACCTTGGAAGCTGCCTTATATACCAAATAAGACCATTGGTCCATCTAGTTCAGTATTGTCACACACTGACTGCAAACGCAGATGCACTGCTGCTGAGCTACGTTTCCCTAGCCAAGAGAACAGAAAAGGTGCTGCAAAGTGCTGCTAAGCTTCTAACAGTGTTTAGCAGGAGTAGGATATTGTGTTTTTCTTTCTCATGTCACTGTTCGTTCACCAAAAATTGCTTTGATAGGGGCCAAAGCAGAACTGATGGGCAAAGTGCTTCCACTTACAAGCGCACACTGTATGGCCCAATGCATTCACCACATGTAGCATTAGCACACCAGCAGAACAGCTGCCCATAAAAGCAATCATTTGCATGCTAAGTGTACCTGTGAATGGGTTTTTAATTCCATGGTATCTTAATCCAATCACTTTAACGTATGTACGCTGCATGAGTTTTGTGGTTTTGACTTGCCCTGTATTCTATAGTTTAGCATACTTTGGTCATTGGAAGTTATTCGCTCTATATTTTATTAATAATGCTCTTACAATCTGAACTCTGTGGCCCTTGCTTCCCACATGGTCATAGGAGCTTTCCTGTTACCAGGAAAATTGTGGAAGCTATGTGATTTTCACGGGCAAATTGTTCAGCATGGGTAAGTCAGTCTTTATACAATATGGGAGATTGTTTATTGAAATGTTTGAAGGAATTGTCATTGAAGAATTAGAATATTTTAGTTTTAGAAGGACATGATAACATATATGGCTGACACGTGTATTTGTGTTATGAAAAGGGATTTACAAACCATATAATTAGGAAAAATTTGTATAGAGTATGGGATAAATTTAAAAAATTATTGGAGACCAAAATGCCACTATGACTTTCACCAGCAGAAGCTATAGCAGAGAAGAACATGATAGAAAACTGGATAACTTACAGAAATTGGTTAAAAGAAGAAGGTGGAGAACTTAAATTAAGAGTTTAAGGATTTATCAGGAATGTTAATGTGGACATAATATTATCATTTGAATGAAGTATTCAAAAGGGATAGGAAACGAGGGTTTAGGAAACAAGTATCTCAACTAAAGAAAGATCTGCTAAATAGTAATGTTAAAGTAATGTCTAAAATATATAAGATGTTATTGGAATGGGAGACAAAAGATGAACAAGTGAAATCTTCAGTGATACACGGGGCAATAGATATTGGTCATAACATAGAAATGGAGACATGGGAAAGACTGTGGAACATGGACATAAAATTTGCAGCATGTTGTAGTTTAAGAGAAAACTATAAGAAAATGTTATACAGATGGTATCTAACACTAAGTAGATTGGCAAAAATGTATAAATCAAAATCGTGGATGTGTTGGAAATGCAAAAGGAAAGAGGGTACCTTTTTCCATATGTGGTGGTCATGTAACCAGGTTAAAGCTTACTGGGAAATGATATATAAGGAACTGAAAAAGATGTTTAAGACAATATTTGTTAAAAAAAACAAACCCACCTGGAAACTTTTATTTTGGAAATTATGGGATCAGAGTGACCTAAACAATATTGAAATTTATTTATATATGTAACTATTGCCACAAGAATGACATTCGCCCCAAAATGGAAATAAGTCCTGATGAAAGAAGAATGATTACAGAAATTAATGGACTATGCAGAAATGGCGAAACTACCAGAAAAAAAGAAATCAAGACAACAAACTTTTTTATTAAGGAATGGAAATTGTTTATTGAATATTTACAAACAAATTATAAACAAATGAAGACATTAGCAGGATTATTGTAAAAATTTGGTGTTTCTAAGACATATATGAAATAGATGAGGAAAAGTATAAATATAGTTAATTGGTTTATGCAGAAGGTGGGGAAAGAGGGTAAATTCAGAGGGGAACCTCTGAAAGAGGGGAAGGGAATTCGAGGTTTGATATGTGAGAATTGATTAATTTTTTGTTGCTCAAAGTTTGCTATAAATGAAAATTATAAATAAACTTATATAAAAAAGAAGTGTTTGGAGCATGTGTGGGAATGCAGGTGGCGGGAAGAAACTAATTCCATTGCAAGATCATCAGTGGCCATGTATAATAATCATTCTGCTACATCCTCCACCAACATGAAGAAACTGAAATTTATGTTTGACACACATGATTTGGACTCCTATTTTTGCCACCTTGACAATGCAGTTCTGCAAGTTTTCATCTTCACCTTAGAAGCTTTTCAACATGCCACAGTGTGTTATGTCATGTCTGTACCTTGTGCTGTTTTCTCAGGAGCCAAGACATTAATTATAGAGGAATATAAAAATATAAGCGCCTTAGAAAAATTCACAAACCATTAAACCACAAGCAGCTGGGTGATACAAAGTGACTGTCCTAGCACAAAGTAGGCTCCAGCACAATGTGTCTGTCATAAGCAAACAGTGCGTATGAACTAAAAGCTAAACATTGTTTGTCAAATGGATTTGGCTAATACATTTTAGAGGTAAACATGACATTCAAAAGTTGTTTGCTCTTGTTTTAATGGATTCATATATGGGGAATTGTGTAAAAAAGAGAAAATCCTTGCCTTGAAATAGTAAAACAGCACTTTTATTGGGTTGTTTAATGTTAGATCTCTTTATTCACTTGAATTTGTTTCACAGAATTCCTTTTAATCCTGAATATAAAATATCAATGTCTATAACCATATGGCACCAGAAATATTCTGTAATGATTTGCTGTCTCTGTTCACATATCTCTGTTCACAAATCTCTTTTCTAAAACCATCCAGAGAATGTTTAGTATGACCCAAGGCAAAAAAAGAGAGAGGAAACTTCCCTTTGATTTTACCATGATTTGTTGGGCCATCCCATTCTAGACACTCACCAAGCTACAATGACACAAGTCAAGAGCAGATGGAAAACAAACCAAGTTTTAGAGAAACAAGCCATGGCTTATTTGCTTGCCTGAGATGCACACATGGTTTGTTGAACAAACCATGGTTATTGTTGTGCGCTATATTAATTTAGGAAAATCCAAATGCTGCTAAATTATGAGCCTGGTGATGACATGTATGCTATGTAACCCCCCTCATTTTTAAAATATATATTTTTTGTGCTTTCCTGAAAGTCAAGTGGTCTGCCCTGTTAGGCTATTTCCGTTCCAACTTAAAAAGGGGACAGGCTGTTGTGAGTCACAGCCTGCGTACTTCCTGCTCACAGGAAGTTTCTGTTTTGTATATAGCTTTTGTTTTCACTCTGTTGCCTCGACACGCAGGCAGGCAGTCATGTTTTTCCTTTGTTCTGACCAACGCTGAATAAATCTGTAAGATATGCTCTCCTGGGTGAATCTTTCGTTGTGGAAGCTCTGCGAAAAGGGCGTGCATGAGTCCTGGAATGTGGACAGCTATTTTCGAGGCTTGTGTCACTAATTGACTGATACTGTTTCCACGGGAGACCGGGAGACGACGTGGAGGCATGATGGCCTTTGTCTCCCTGGCAGTAGCCCAACAACAGGTTATGGGCCCAGATTCATGACACTTACAAGAGAGTAAGACTGTGAAAGACTGCAAGAGGTATGTGAGGAAAAGTCAAGACTTTTCATTGCCGCGGCAGAGTCTTTGAAGTCTGGCCGGCTAATTAGCCTGGGAGATGAGCCAAGCAGGCCTCATGATTTATGAATAGCCAAGATAAGGAGTCTTTGAAGGAAATAAGACTCATGGCTCAAGTGAAGAGCTGGAATGGAGTTTTTACAAGCCTCAGATGCTGCTCCATGCCCAAAGCTTAATCACCACAATTATGAGACCTGGGCAAGGTGATGTGAGGGCCTGCTGCGACAGTTTGGGGTGTGGCACACTGTGTGTGAAGTCCCCCCAGTTCCTCTGACAGATAGATGGAAGGCCAAAGATTCAAGGGCCATAGACGTGATTGTCTTATCCGTTTCTCTGGAGGAAATTGTAACACTGGCTGGCAACTTACATTTGCCTTGGAATTTCACTCTATTTTTTTAAAATGAAAACTTTATGTTAACTTTAACAGCATGTTTAAGTTACCCCTCAAACTGTATTTAAACAGCTTTAGAGAATTTTGTGTGGTAGACTAAAACCTAGCTCAGCTGGATCTGAGGTGAAAGCAGGACATTTGAAATTCCCCCTCAGAATGTGCATAGCTGGGGACCACAAAGCTCATCATTTGGACTCATGCTTCTGTACTTCAGCATCTAAATCCAATCATATATTCAGACATAAACCTAGTATAAAGTATTTAAAGCAAGTATGGGGGCTTCCAACATTGTGGAATGCTAAGGCTAATCTGGTCATACAGGAAATGTCAGGTTTCATTGCTCGCATTAACAAAAAGCCTAGGGTTGTAGGACACAGATGCATGCCATCTAGCACACACACACAAAAAGATAATTAGAAACAAAACAGGAAATCACAATGGGTCACTTACTATTCATCTAGATAGAGAAGCACATTTGCTAAGCTATTTTTGGCTCTCTTTGCCTCAGTTATGAGAATAATATAATTCAGCAATGGATAGTTAATTTCCAAAGGCCTACATGAGCTTGATAGACTCTGAAGTTCCACAATCCTTAGTGGCTGTTTTGAAGCACCCTCTGGACACATTGTGCTTCCAGGAGCTTGTATCACTTCTCACACATTGTCAACACCTGGGTCCACAGTGCCAGGATGGTTTTAAGTCTCTCTGATAACCAGGATATGACTCCCAGTCAGATGGCATCGAACCATAGTTCTCCAATTAGTGCTTATACATAGTGAGAACAGCTGCAAAGCAAGTCAAGACAATGCCCATCAGAAACATTGGTCTCGTTCATGTGTCACACTTACCCAAACCATGGCTTAGCTCTACTGCACAGGCCCACAAATAAGAGATCCTTTGCTCCTCCCTAGTCATTAAGCTGCTGTGCTGAGTGAAACCATGGTTTGACTTAGTGTATCATCCAAACCCAGGCTGATGGTTTAGTGTTCTGGACAAACCATGAGTTGTAAACCATTACAGCTCATGTTACAACTTAGTTCACCTTGTTATGTAAAGTGAAAGCTAGGTATGTGAGGTTCTCAACAATCTCCCATTCTAGCTACTGAACAGAAGCAGACCTCCCTTCCTTCAATCAGGTGGCTGCATCACATGCCCTTATGCTGTGCCACCACAACTTTTCTTGATTAAATCCATGGGGAGACGTTGTTTGGGAAAAGGATGGAGGGACTGGTGGGGGGCACTTTACACATAGGTGGTTTACAGTTGTATCAAGGAAACATTAAAAATAAACATAGGTGCGCCCTCTCCTCTCCCAAAAATAAAAGGAAAACAATAAGAGTCAATTTTGAGATAAGCCAAGAGGAGTTAGTGTTCTATGGCTATCCTGAGCTGAAGGAATCAAGGCTAACCTAGATACTGTTTGCCTATCTGTGGTGAGTGCAGATTTAATACTTGGAGGAGGGGAAGTTATCTATTTCTTAGGGGCAGTGTCAGAAGAAGAACCTTTGCTGCTGCTGCTGCTGCTGCTGCTAGGATTATTATTTCCCCTGCTAAAATGGCTTAAGTTCATTCATAAGAAGCTGTGTCTGTGCTAGTGGAAGCCAGACAGTTCTCTATTACAATATCCGTTTTACAACAAACCCAGAAAATACTAGTGAGCTATTTGTGGAGGAAAGATTGGGCCAGGCATGACTGCTAAAGCATGAGATCTCTACAAAATTATGCAACCCAGTCTTGCACAGGGTGAATGTTCCAGCAGTAGCAGCTGTGTTCCAGGGAGATAGCAGACTTCTAATGAACTGATTTGGTGTACATGATGCAATGTTTGTGTGCTTCATCATACCAAACAATTTAAGAGACAGTCTGCAACCTTAAACCTATGTGGTAAACAGAGAATAAAACGAATACATAAAACCCAAGATCACCACCATATTTTAGACACTATGTAGATGAATATACAGTGCTGGGTAGATTTCAATGTGCTATTACAAACATTCTGTCTGTGTGAGCACTGCAGCTTGCCCCATGGAACGATCACCCCTCTGGGGGCTCTCCTGACTCTCAAAGCCTATTTTGTGGGGACGGGGAATATGGGGGGTGTGGAAGAGGGAGGCAAGGTCCATTGCAGAAGTCATTGTGCAGGGCACATTAGATGAGTCCCACCCAGGGTCGTATATATAATTTGAATATTACTTCTAATCTTGGGTAATATAAAGTCCATTTTTATCACCATAGTCCTGCCTTTTGGAGGGTCTTAAATGGACATCCACTGCACAAATTCACAATATTTGACATAGTAAAACATACGCCTGAATTTACAGACAGCTATTATTGCAAATAAAGTTGTATCTGGTGTTGTAAATGAGTTCATAATTGTCATTGCAGCTGCTGTAGCAATTATGTTGGTGATGCATCACAAGGAAATACTAAAGGTATGTTGAAAACTCACTTTGCCTACATGTTAAATTTGTTTTGCACTGGGAGTTAATGTTCTGTGAAGCTGAGTATAAATTTTATATATTCTAATTTACTACTCATAGCAACTGCCATATGGTCATTCTGTCCTTGACTGCAACTTTTACTACTGAAATACTACCATCTTCAGTCAAGCTATTTGATGACTGACAGAAAAGGCACCAGGTGCTCTACCCTTCAGTTACTTTCCTCTTCCTTCAAATAGAATCTTAAGCATGTTTACCAAGTAGTCCCATGTAGTCCAGTTTTCTCCTGGAAAGCTGGATCAAGGGGTCCTCCTCAACAGTGTGGAATGGAGAAGAGGAGGCTGTTGGGGAAAGATATCATAAGAAAGTACATGGGAGGAAAAAATTTTATCCAGTAGCAAACAGAAAATTGACAGATCTTTCCATCCCTACTCCCAGAGCTAAACATCCTTGTGAAATCCTCAATTCCCAACCCTTGACTCTCCCACAATTTTAGCCAAATCATCCACCCCCTTATTTCTAAAATCATTAGCTAAGGCTATCACATAAAGATGAAGGGGAAAGGCTCCCTCTGAACAAGCACTGCATGTATATTGCAGCATGAATGGCCTTGTCCTTTAATGGGGCAATGCATTAAAGCAGTGGTTCTCAAATATTTTTCTTTGGGCCACATTTTCAGAATAAAAATTTGTTCGGACCACACCTAATTTTTTTATTGATAGGAAATACATTGGGAGGAAAAACAACAATAAGCAGTGCTTGATTTATAATATAGAACACAACTACTTTATAATATGATCATGGGACATCTTATGCAACTACATAAGAACATGAATCATTCCCAAAACATCATGATAAATGAGACTTCTCTGTTTGAATGGCGATTCTGGATCACAACGAGGATTGTCCTCAGTATCACTTGATGCTCCTGCTTTCATTTTGAAAAGGCATCTATCCATATTCTGCAGATTTAGAAAAGTTACTTTGATACTATACTATATTGAAATATTTAAATGTTTCTTTGATAGGCCTTAAATCTTCCTGACATGTTTGCCATCCTCTCCTTCCACGCCAGGGTGGCTCATAGCACCTTTTGACAATCACCGCATTAAAGCTTCCATCCAAAAGCCTGCCATTTAGTGATAATTTTGTGGGCAAGTAGAATAAAAACCTCTAAGTAACTCAGAGCTATTGAAATTGTATGTCTAGCTTCACAGTACTGCAGCTGAACTCTGCACCTTTTGAGATTTAACAATCCCTAATTTAAACCTACAAGAGTTTTCAAACCTCAAGAAATCATGACTTTGGGTTGTAGGTCACACTTTGAGCCCCAGAGGTTTTCAAGAAAACCTGGCAGCCAAAGAGACTGAGGTGGTGTTGAAATCAAAGCTAGAGGCCAGACCGCGTATACATGCATAACACTGAATCACCTGAACTAACACACAGTTCGCAAGACAGGAGAGAAAACTACAGAGGAATAATAATAATGAAAAAGGAGCAGAAGTGAACTTGAGTTAGTATAAACCCAGTAGGGAAAAATAAATGTCAGAAGATACAGGATTCTACAAACAAGGATTAGAAAAAAGCTAGTATCTCATACTCTTGTTGGAAAAACGTAACTTTCTACCAATAAAGCATTGTGACATAAAAGTGTGCAATTGGAATAACCTAGTATGCATGTATATTGTAACATTATTATGGTAGTGAAAAGTATTCCAGATATATTTAATCAATCATTTCCCCCACCAATCTCTTCTGGAATTAAAGTTGGTGGGAACTTTAATGAGCACACAAACACCACAAATTCTAAGATCTACCAGATGGGTGGAAGCTAACACTCATCCTTTATTACCACATGCCAGTGTACCCATGTCATGAATGAAGGTGTGGTTTTCAGAATCGTGGGCCTAGAGTCACGATCCATGACACACTATGGGAACTCTGCCTTGCATACCAGTTACAAGGGGGGGGGGGTGAATTACCAGAAGATCACAGAGTTGAACTTGGATGGAAATTGGAAGTATTGTTTATTACAAAACAGAAGGGTAGTTAATAAGTATAATACAGATGCAAAGATTGCACATCCCCTTACCTGGCTTGCTAGCTCTATGAAGGGCCATAGTGAAAGGGCAGTAGGGAGTGGGCAGGGTGAGATGGAGGCCTAAGCACATTGGGGCAACTTGGAACATAAATGACAACACCTTGGGCCACATAAGGATAGGAAACACAGTGAATCAGAAAAAAAAATAGAAGTGAAAGATTAACAGAAGGGTTGAACAGCTAATAAGTACTGTTTCAAAGTAGGGGAAATGAGCAGGAGCTGCTCCTGGGTATTCACGGTGATTTGAGAGTCTAGAGTTAGGTACAAATTCCTGTGCGGTCAAATAAGCTCAGGCTTCCAGACATGGGGCACCTCTCATCATAGAGGCATCCAGGAAAAAAGACTATGATGGGGCAGTGGGGAACCAAAGTTACATAAGTTTTTGTAGGTTGCCATTGAGCCCTGCACAATGTAGGTCCCAAGGAAGCAACCTGGGTTCTTTTTGAGCCTTCCCAATCTGATAAAAGGTTGGAAAATGGCTTTAAGTGAGGGCAGAAGGTTTCCTATTTCCTAATTGTAACTGAAAATGAAGCAGAAATGAGGAAAGGGGGCCATGTAGGGGAAATGGAGGGTGTGGGATAGCTAGGGAGAAATCTGTCCTAGGAGGGAATTCCATGAATAACTTGGTCTATACTCTAAATAAAAATATTTTTTTTTATATAGAATTTTTATTGGTTTTACAACGTTTTTAAATAACAAACAAACACTTAAAAAGACAAACATACACGTATAGTTTCATACCATATTTTCATAAGCCTCTTTTCTTGGACTTCCCCTCCCCCCCCTTTCTGCATCCCAATGTCCATTATTTTTAGCAACTCCCAATTGTTAGTTCCAACCTCTGTCATCTTAGTCTTCTCTATGTTCTGACCTTATACCACTGTATCCCTTTGTCTCTGAAAACCACAACACTTTAACATTCATTAAGTTTATAATAGTCCTTAAGGTAACTTTTAAATTTTCTCCATTCTTCTTCCACCGTCTCCTTTCGTTGGTCACGGATTCTGCCTGTCATCTCAGCCGATGTCATATAGTCCATCACTTTCATCTGCCATTCTTCCAAAGTGGGTAGTTCTTGTGTCTTCCAATACTTCGCGATAAGTATTCTTGCTGCTGTTGTGGCATACATAAAAAAAGTTCTATCCCCTTTAGACACCAATTGGCCGACAATGCCCAAGAGAAAGGCCTCTGGCTTTTTAGGAAAAGTACATTTAAGTACCTTTTTCATTTCATTATAGATCATTTCCCAGAAAGCCTTAATCTTCGGGCACGTCCACCAGAGGTGATAAAAGGTACCTTCAGTCTCTCTACATTTCCAACATTTATTGTCGGGCAAATGGTAGATTTTTGCCAGTTTGACTGGGGTCATGTACCACCTATAAACCATTTTCATAATATTTTCCTTTAATGCATTACATGCCGTGAATTTAATACCGGTGTTCCATAACCATTCCCAGTCAGCTGACATGATATTGTGCCCAACGTCCTGTGCCCACTTGATCATAACCGATTTAACTGTTTCGTCCTGTGTATTCCATTTCAGCAACAAGTTATACATTCTAGATAGAATCTTAGTATTGGGTTCTAATAACTCAGTTTCTAGTTTTGATTTTTCCACCTGGAAGCCAATTTTCCTATCCTGTTTAAAAAACTCCATTATTTGACGGTATTGAAACCAATTTTGTACTTTATGTTTCAATTTCTCCTGACTTTGTAGTTTAAACTTATCTCCATCCTGTTCCAAAATTTCCCAATACTTCGGCCATCCGACCTCCATATTGAGTTTCTTCACTGCTTTAGCCTCCACTGGTGACACCCATCTAGGGGTTTTGTTTTCCAACAAATCTTTATATCTTGTCCAAACATTATATAATGCTTTCCTAACAATATGATTTTTAAAAGCGCTATTAGCTTTGTCATACCATAAATATGCATGCCAACCAAAAGCATTGTTAAAACCCTCCAGATCTAAAATGTCCGTATTCTCGAGGAGCATCCATTCTTTCAGCCAGCAAAAAGCTGCTGCCTCATAGTACAATTTTAAGTCCGGCAGGGCAAAACCCCCTCTTTCTTTTGCATCTGTCAATATTTTAAATTTAATTCTGGGCTTTTTGCCCTGCCAGACAAATTTCGAAATATCTTTCTGCCACCTCTTGAAACATTCCATCTTGTCAAGAATCTGCAAGGTCTGAAACAAAAATAACATTCTAGGCAATACATTCATTTTAATCACCGCAATTCGGCCTAACATTGACAATTTCAAATTTGACCATATTTCTAAATCTTTTTTGATTTCTGACCAACATTTTTCATAATTGTCCTTATACAAGTTCACATTTTTAGATGTCAGATAGACCCCTAGATATTTGACCTTTTTAACCACTGTCAGCCCTGTCTCTTCTTGGAATTTCTCCTTTTCCATATCTGTTAAGTTTTTTCCTAAAACTTTGGTTTTTTGTTTATTCAACTTAAATCCAGCTACCTGGCCAAATTGTTGTATTATTTCTAGAACCTTTTTCGTACTAGTGATTGGCTCTTGTAAAGTCAAAACTAAGTCATCTGCAAACGCTCTTAACTTGTAATGTTTAGCTCCGACCTGCACTCCTTTAACCTGCTGGTCATTCCTTATCATATTCAGCAACACCTCCAGGACTGAAATAAAAAGTAATGGGGAAATTGGGCACCCCTGTCGTGTTCCTTTTTCTATCTTAAGCTCCTCAGTTACTACGTTGTTTACAATCAATTTAGCCTTTTGTTCAGAATATATTGCAGCCATACCAATCTCAAAACCTTGGCCTACCCCCATCCCATGAAGGTTCTTCATCATAAAGCTCCAAGAAATATTATCAAAGGCTTTCTCCGCGTCCACAAAAATCAGTACTGCTTTAGTGTTTATATTCACCTCTAGCTTTTCCAAGATGTCTATTACATTCCTTACATTGTCTGCCAGGTGTCTTTTAGGGAGAAAGCCTGCTTGGTTCTTATGAATCCTTTCCATCAACACTCTTTTAAATCTTTTTGCCAAAATGTCTGCAAAAATTTTATAATCCACATTAAGTAGTGATATTGGGCGGTAGTTCTTCAGTTGAGTCTTTTCAGTCTCTGTCTTTGGTATGAGTGAAACATATGCTTCTTTCCACGATTCAGGTGCCTTCTTTCCCTCAAGGATCTCATTACAAACTTCTTTTAATGGTTGAGTCAACCATTCCTTCAACGATTTGTAATATCTAGAAGTCAGTCCATCTGGTCCTGGAGATTTGCCCAATTGCATGTTCTGAATGGCGGCCTCTATCTCTTGTTCTGATATTCTCTGGTTCAGATCCATCTTACTTTGATGAGAGATTTTTTGTAATCCATATTTATCAAGGAATTTGTCTATATCTTCTTCATTTTGCGAACCTTGAGTATATAGCTTTTTAAAATAACTCAAAAAACAGTTTCTAATTTCATTAGGTTTAGATATATTCTTTCCATCCACTTCTAGGCTTGTAACCGTATTCAATTTCTGCCTTTTCTTCAGTTGCCATGCCAGAAGTTTGCCACATTTATTTGCTGATTCAAATGTCTTTTGTTTCATTTGTTTTATCTTCCATTCAATCTCTTGGTTCATCAATTCCATATATTGTGTTTGATATAACTTAATCTCTCTTAGAATCTCCTGGGACTTTGGTTTTGTTCTTAATTTTTTCTCTCCTTCCTTTATCTTTTCCAAAATCTTTTCTTTGTTCTCATTTTGTTTTTTTTCTCTTTATTGAATTTTGTTGAATCAAGAAACCTCTCATCACTGCTTTACTTGCGTCCCAGATCACTCTCTTTTCCACGTCGGTCCTCAAATTTATTTCAAAATAGTCTTTTAAGGTTTTTTGGGCCTTCATAAGTATCTCCTTATCTCGAAAGAGGGTGTCATTCATTCTCCATCTGAATTGACCAGTTGTAAGTTTCATCTCCATCCTCACGGCATTATGGTCGGAGCAAGTTTTTGGGCAGATTTCCACCTTCTTAACCTTTGGAGCCATACCACTAGTAATCCAAATTTGATCGATTCTGGTCCAGGTCATCATTGCTTGAGAAAAAAAGGTTCCCTCTCTCTCCAGAGGGTTCCTTGTTCTCCATATATCTATCAAATCCATGTTTTCCGTCATTTCGAAAAAAGTCTTAGGAAGTCTCCCTTCCTTGCTAACTGTTAGTCTTTGTGCCTTGTCCATGTTAGTGGAGACCACACCATTCATGTCTCCCATGATTATCATATTGTAATCCAGATAGTCCATCAGAGTTTCATGAAGTCTCTTAAAGAAGTCAGATTTACCTTCATTTGGTGCATAAATTCCCACAACTAAAAATTTTTCTCCTTGTACTTGTATCTCCACCGCCAGATATCTCCCTTGTTCATCTTTAAATATCATTTTTGGGGCCCATTTCTCTTTCACATATATTACAACTCCTCTTTTCTTAACTTTATCTGATGCAATAAATTCTTGTCCTAGTCTTTTATTTATAAGTAGTCTTCTATGGGCTCTAGTTATGTGAGTTTCTTGTAGACATATCAAGTCCAGTTGTTCTCTGTTCAAAATATGAAACACTTGTCTTCTCTTCAGAGGCCCATTAAGTCCATTACAATTCCAACTAAGGAATTGCAAAGCCATCTTGTTATTTTTCTGAAGCTCCTCCAACAGCTCCAAGTTGTTGCTCTTCTTCTGATGGTGGTGGTTTTTGCCCAAACGAGAGATTCAAGATGTCTAGTACTCTCCTCTGTTCTGCAAGTACGTCCACTGTCCCCTTCTGTAGGTCCTCCTGATTTCTTGCTAAAAATTTATCCTTGTCTTGAATAGTCTTTATCTTCACCTTCTTTCCCCTGTAATCGAATGACAGTCCTTGTGGAAATTCCCACCTGAAGCGGATAGAGTTTTTCTTCAGCAGAAAAGTCAAATCTTTGTAGAAGTTTCTTAAATCCAGAATATATTTTGGAATATCTTTAAAAATCTGTATAGCTGAGTTTCCAATTTGCAAGGCCTTTCCAAAGTGTAGTCCTAATATTTTGTCTCTTTCGTCCTTGGATCTAAATGTAATCAGGCAATCTCTCGGGGTCTTTCTGTCCTGCTTTTTGCCCAGTCTGAAAGCTGTTGTAATCTTGAATTCGTCTTCTTCAAGATCCCAGCAGTCAACAAACTCCCGTGTCAGATATTCCGCAAGATTGTCTCCTTCATTCTCTGGAATCAGTCTTAATTTTAAGTTTCTCTCTTTTCTCTGTAACTCCCACAGGGCCAAAGTTGCGTCGTGTTCATAAACCTTCTTAGCGATCGGCTCTAATTTCTCTTGTGTCCCTTCAGCAGTAACTTTGGCATCTTCAGCAATTTTACACGTAGTAGCATTTTCCTCCACCAATTTATTTATTGATTCTGTATTCTGGTTTAGTCTTACTGATATTTCTGTTAATTTTTGTGTATTTTCTGAAGTCTGTTTTGTCAGAGACTCCAAAGATTGATTTATTTTAAGCAGGGCTTCTGTCACGGCATCCATAGAGACAGCCGTCCCTTTTTCTTGTCCTGTTGTTCCTGCAAATCCAGTAGTTACGCCTGAAATTGAGCCTCTTTTCTTTGTCTGTTGCTGCAGCTGCTGTTGTTGTTGTTGCTTAGTCTTGGCTCTTGTAACTATCTCTTCTTGTGAGCCACTCATGTGAAGGTCGTTTCCCACGGGAGTTATTCCCCGTTGGAAAATTCCACTGTCCCAAGCTGTGCCAAGTTTTACTTTACCCTCTAGAGGGAGCAAATCAAAATGGCCAAAAATAAAATGTCCAAGTACAAAGACAAAGGAGAATATCCAAGGATGTAAAAAGAAAAGTTTTTTAACACAGTTAAAGCAAGTATAACTGGAGGCTTGTAGCTACAAATTGCCACAGTTTCCCAATATATACTGTTTCATCTTGTGATGTACTGTAGCCAGGCACTGTATAAACTTTGTATCGCAGTATCACTTTTACAGGAGAAAGTCAGTTCAGTGTTCTATTGTCCTAAAAGGCAGACCGTTTCATGCTTTTGTTAGCTGAGACAGCAGAGGATTTTTACTGTAAATAGGTTGTGCAGTTACTAAAGTCTCTTTCACCTCCCCTCTGCCCTGCTAGCTAGAGGGGAGATCTAAGTTCTGAGTGCCCGGTTTAGTTATATAAAAGCAAGTTTCAACGGATGCAGATTTAGAGTTCCGTTGCTTTCACTTTTCATGCAGTCAGGGGGAGGGAGACTTCCTTGATTTAACCTCCCCGCTTTTAGTCCGATTTTCAGAATTTGGGGGGTCCCAATTGTTTTCAATTCCTACTCACGGGAATTCAGTCCAAATTTTCTTTCAGGAAGGAATTGGCGCTCTCCGCTTATGGCGACGCAGCTTCACTCCGCAGGCTGGGTGACGACTCTCAGCACCGCGCTCACTCCCGATGCCGCTCCGTAGCCTTTAAAAAGGCTCTTTCGCAGTACCGGGGGGCGCAAAGGTGCCCACCGAATCTCCTTGTTCTCAGGCTTCAGCGCCTGAGATTTTAGGGGTCCCCCGCTCGCCGTAGCGGGTAAGACCCAAACTTGCGGAGCAGTCCTTCTCCGGAGCTCGGAGGTAGGACCGCCATTAAGCGCTGGCACCAACCGGAAGTCTATACTCTAAATAAAAATAAATGCTGTTCAACTGTTTTGAAAGCCAAGCTTTTTGTGTAGCAGCTCCAGCACTCTGGAATCAACTAGCAGTGAAAATCAGAAAGATGACTATATATAGTACCTCAAGTTAAGAACTTTGCTTCAGGATGTGAATAGAAATCGCACGGCGGCAGCACAGCGGCAGCAGGCAGCCCCATTAGCTAAAGTGGTACCTCAGGTTAAGAACAGTTTCAGGTTAAGAATGGACCTCCGGAACGAATTAAGTTCTTAACCTGAGGTTCCACTGTATTCTCTATTTTGGTTCAGGACTGGGCTTGGAAAAAAATGAGATGTTTTTAAAATACTTATTGGAAAATAGCCCAGTTAATTCCAGTCACATTTGGGTCCAGTATGTTATTCGGTGTCACAAAACAACAAACATTTTGACATAAAGAGTGAAATGGTGGCTGTTGCTGAGATTGAGAATAGATAATGTGGTCTGTACACAGCCCTGCCAAAGTTGAGCACCTTTAAGTCCCACTGATTTACCGTATTTTTCGCACCATAGGACGCACCGGACAATAGGACGCACTTTGTTTTAGAGGGGGGAGAACAAGAAAAAAAATCTCCCCCTCTCTGCCCAGCGCCCCTTCAGTGAAGCGGCAGGAGGCGCTGCACAGAGAGGGGGAGAACTTTCCCCCTCTTGTTTTCCCGCTCTAAAACAAGGTGCCATTTAAGGTGCGTTCAGGCGGCTACCCTGGAAGCCTGGAGAGCGAGAGGGGTCGGTGTGCACTGACCCCTCTCGCTCTCCAGGCTTCAGGTTCCTTTCTACCTGCTCTTTGGGGCTGGCGGGGGTAAGCCCACCACCAGCCCCAAAGAGCAGGTCAGGGAGCAGCGGAAAGGCGCAGCGGAGAGGCTCCTGCCATAGCCATGTGTCACCTCTCCAGCCGGGAGAGCACGCACGGGGCTATGGCGTCTTCGCTCCATAGGACGCACACACATTTCCCCTTCATTTTTGAAGGGGGAAAAGTGCGTCCTATGGAGCAAAAAATACGGTAAATGGGAGAGAGATTCACTTTTGTAAACAATTATGCTTGTTATTGCAAGCATAAGACTGGCAAAGAGCTGTGTCAAAATAAGTACTATTTGTACTTCTGCAAGTGTTGAAAGCAATGTGGATTAAAAGTGAAAGCAAAATGAGTTCTCACCCATGCTGTAGAAGTGAAACAAATATCACTTTTCAAATCCACTAAACCAGTTCAAGAGTTTATTTGCTCTGACAAATACTCAAATCACAGTTCACCCTCCTCAAAATGTTTCCTCCAAAGAATTCTCTTTGGCATCCTCAACTTCACTTAATCTGCTTCAGCAACTTTTACTAAAGTAAAACAGACACATCAGCTGGCTCCTTGAAACTACTATTTCAAAGTAATCATCAATATGCGATACAATGGTTTCCAAGTACTGTAAATTGTTTTTTTGGATTTCCACAGTAGGTGCATGGATTTATCTTGCCAGTGGCACTGGCAGTGGTTTGTGATTGGTAGCTGATAACTAGCCATGGATTAGAAAATCCTCTACTATAGTTATAACAAGAAGAGGACTTTGCATAAGGCAAAGGCACTAATTTATTTTGTTTAACCCTGAGTGTTTTGTCAAAGGCAAAAAGGGTTCTTTGTTAAGGGTCTCTGAAGCAAACTCAAAACACAAATAGTGAAGGAAATCTGGAATTTATTGAGCAGCAGATTTCTCATACACAAGGATACGTAATCCCTCCTTTGCTCAGGAATAGACACAAGAATACCAGGCCCTGCTTTACACAAGGATACCAGGCAAACAACAAAGTCTCTTTTACACATGGATACAATGCCTCCTTTACACAAGGATACTAGGCAAACAAATGTCTCATTTACACAAAGATAGAATACTAACCCAATCCCACTGCTGCCACACCGCCGCCACACAATTTCTGTTTTCATCCTGAAGCAAAGTTCTTAACCCGAGGTACTATTTCTGGGTTAGCGGTGTCTGTAACCTGAAGCGTCAGTAACCTGAAGAGTCTGTAACCTGAGGTACCACTGTATTCTTGTTGATTTCTGCTGCCACATGCATGGCTGTACTACTGAAGACAGGAGAACACTATATCTACCCCCTGCCCTTTAATGTGGATATGACCTTTGAAAAGAACCCATTTTCTGGCATCTTAAAAAAAACAACAACCTGTTGCTGCTTATATAAATATGAAAAGCTTCTCTGTGAATTCTTCCTCTTTGTCTTCAAGAGCATCTCAGAGACACAAAATGAAAGATGTTAAGGCCTCAGCTTTCAAGTGTTTGCTTTGCTCAAACGTCTTATACGAGGTTGGAGTATTATGTTGCTGAAACTTTCCTGCAGCCCTATGGGGAAACCTTCTAACAATGCATTTCAATTAGACAATCTAAATGAGGCCAAGTATCTTTCAGAAGTGTCCTCCCAAAGGAAAGGAAGTGAAATCCTACCGTCATTGTATTGTATTTTATTGTATGAGTATTAGCATGGGAAGGGCTGGGGGGATAACACAGTAGAGACAGTGTCTGTGTGTGTGTGTGTGTGTGTGTGTGTGTGTGTGTGTGTGCATGCAAGAGAGAAAGTACTTGGTTGACACTGAACATAAATGTGTTTGCATTGCATTGAGCTCAAGAAATGTCGAAGGCAGGTTTGGGGAGCCTGGTGCCCATCACATGTTCTGGACTTCAGCTCCTGTCATCCCTGACCACTGAACTTGCTGGCTGGAGCTGATGGGAGTTGCAGTCCATGGCATCTGGAGGGCTACCCTGAACTACAAAGGTCCATATTGTTAAAGTTATGGTTTTCCCAGTAGTGATGTATGGAAGAGAGAGCTGGACCATAAGGAAGGCTGATTGCTGAAGAATTGATGCTTTTTGAATTATGGTGCTGGAGGAGACTCTTGAGAGTCCCATGGACTGCAAGAAGATCAAACCTATCCATTCTTAAGGAAATTAGCCCTGAGTGCTCACTGGAAGGACAGATCCTGAAGCTGAGACTCCAATACTTTGGCCACATCATGAGAAGAGAAGACTCCCTGGAAAAGACCCTGATGTTGGGAAAGATGGAGGGCACAAGGAGAAGGGGACGACAGAGGACGAGATGGCTGGACAGTGTTCTCAAAGCTACCAACATGAGTTTGACCAAACTGCGGGAGGCAGTGTAAGACAGGAGTGCCTGGCGTGCTCTGGTCCATCGGGTCACGAAGAGTTGGACATGACTAAACAACTAAATAACAACAATGGCATAATCACCCAGCCAAATTTAAAGCTTTTAAAGCTCTGGTTTCAGTGAGACTGTTTTAAGGTAGCCTATACAATGATGCATGAAAAAAAAGCTTTGTATGAATTGTGTGGATAATATAGATTCTGAAGGTTTAAAGAGCCCTTCTAGGCCATTTTCACTCCATTTTAAAATGCATTATTGATTCAGATGCATCGTTCCTCTCACTCTTAGAAACATTTTAAAAAATAAAATAAAATAAAGCTGTCCATCGTTGAAATCATTAAAGCAGATTGTGGCTCATTCGAAAGCTTTCTATGGAAGTAACAGTCTTCCTTTTTGAAGAAGGTTTCAATAACATTCTGTAAAACTTAATATTGATCTGTTTTGTTCATTTTCTCATAGATTGCTTCTTTTGGTCTCCCAGTGGAATTTTTATTTTTTACTCTTCCTAATTGAATATTGAGGAAAAGTTTTATTCTTCAGATTTCCTAGATTTTCTGCCGCCTCCCTGTTTTGGACATATCAACGTATTTCTATTGCTTTAAAATAGCCATGTGTGTGTTGAAACTTATGTGCTCCTATTTAACCAGATACATACAATTTTGTGGAGGGATAGCCACCCCTCCAAAAAAAAATTCTTTGGTCAAATGACCAAAGCTACAACATCAGTTCATAGTGATTCTGGAAGATCTGCTCCTTCTTGAAGTCTACCAGTTCTGATTCCATATTAATTTGTAAATAAAACAAGTATTAAAAAAGCAGATGGGGGCGTTGCATCTGGGGGAAACCCAGCCAGATGGGTGTGGTATATTATTATTGTTATTGTTATTGTTATTGTTAATCTGAACCACAGCTGGAGGGGCAGAGTCCCTATCTATTGTGTTTTGAATGCTACTCACTTCCCTGAAGCTGTTGTTGTTTAGTCGTTTAGTCATGTCCGACTCTTCGTGACCCCATGGACCAGAGCACGCCAGGCACCCCTGTCCTCCACCGCCTCCCGCAGCTTGGTCAAACTCATGCTGGTAGCCTCAAGAACACCACCCAACCATCTTGTCCTCTGTCATCCCCTTCTCCTTGTGCCCTCTATCCCTGAAGCTAGGTAAAGGTAAAGGTACCCCTGCCCGTACGGGCCAGTCGTGTCCGACTCTATGGTTGTGTGCCCATCTCACTTAAGAGGCTGGGGGCCAGTGCTGTCCGGAGACACTTCCAGGTCACATGGCCAGCGTGACGAAGCTGCTCTGGCGAGCCAGCACCAGCACAGCACACAGAAACGCTGTTTACCTTCCCGCTAGAAAGCGGTACCTATTTATCTACTTGCACCTAGGGGTGCTTTCGAACTGCTAGGTGGGCAGGAGCTGGGACCGAAAGATGGGAGCTCACCCCGCCGCGGGGATTCGAACCGCCGACCATACGATCAGCAAGTCCTAGGCGCTGAGGTTTTACCCACAGCGCCACTCGCATCCCATCCCTGAAGCTATTTACATGTTAATCAATTTCTAAAAGGCAAAAGCTAATACTCTTAACATGCCTACCTTTTCAAACTCTAGAAAAATAAATAATAACAAGTATTCTGTGGCCAAATAGGTTGTGGCTTCTTCACTTGTAAGTATCATAAAAATGTGAACATTGTTGTATATTTTTCCCACTTCTTCTTAAGCATTCCACCACCTGATATACAAATACAGAGCCTGATACAAAGAATGTGTAAATCTAACCCAGAACATTCAGAAAAAGCTTTTTGATTCTACAATAATACATTAAGCTGCTTTGGTTCCTCTCATTTGAAAGGCCAGACAGTTTAATTTAGTTGGAAATAGGGAAATAAAAAGCAGTATCTCATTTAATTTTGAAAACCAAAATCCTTGTTTGTTTTTCCTTTAGTTAAACTAATACTAATATGCTGTGTTTCTTTGGGATTAATGCAAAAGCATAACAAACAAGGATTTACAGTTATTTTCATGAATGTATCTATTTACAGTTCATCAGTTTAACCAGCAAAATGTAAATTATGTTGACAACATTTATTACATAGCTTTTCAACAATTGATGCTTGTAGGCAGCGTGCCGGAGCGGGGGGAGGCTCTGCACCAACCATTCCTAATATTATACAAATGTTAGCCTGGTTCAGATCTTGTACAATATGAAGTCTCCATTTGCTGATCACATAACCACAGAAGGGATAGCTGTAGCTTGAGAAATTCTACTAATCACAACTTTTCCTGTAAAGTATGCCAACTGCACACTCCTATTGCTCCTACACCTATTCCTGCAATTTCCCCCAAAAATGAAGAAAACCTTCATACTATTATTGCTCCATAATATTGTTGCCCCAGAAAGGAAGCAAATGAAATGAGGAAAAATTGATGGTGGATTGAAGAAGACTGAACACGTGTTACACTCCCTAGAGGGCAATGACTTGTTCTCTAATGCTGATTGTGTGTGTGTGTGTAAAGTAGGAAATTGCCCAGAAATCTAACATAATCACACATAATTTTGAAAGAAGACACAGCTTTTTTAAAAAAGGAAGATGAGATATATCAAAAAGAAATTGAACAGGCATGTTATGAAGGCCAAATTCCCATGCATGGGTAGTATGGTATGTATCATACAGAATTCCAAAGAGCATAACTGGCCCTAAAAATTGAATTCTTTATTTATTTATGTAATTAAAAAGAATACATCTAAAGGTAAAGGGACCCCTGACCATTAGGTCTAGTCATGGCCGACTCTGGGGTTGCGGCGCTCATCTTGCTTTGTTGGCCAAGGGAGCCGGCATACAGCTTTCGGGTCATGTGGCCAGCATGACTAAGCCGTTTCTGGTGAACCAGAGCAGCGAACGGAAATGCCGTTTACCTTCCCGCTGGAGTAGTACCTATTTATCTACTTGCACTTTGACGTGCTTTCAAACTGCTAGGTTGGCAGAAGCTGGGACCGAATAACGGGAGCTCACCCCATTGCAGGGATTCGAACCACTAATGAAAAGTAGGCCCAAATTCAAGGTCCAGAAATGTGGCAAGCAAAGCTGAAGCCACCAGACCAATAATGCTGGGTAATCACCACCCTGACAACCAATAAGCAGGGGTGGGAAATCAGCTGATTCAAAGTTCTCACCATATGTGGATAAAACAAAGCAGAGAAGGCAACACCACAAGACGTTATCCCATGCTCTGCTCCAGAAAAAAATCACCACCTCAACAATGGAGCCTCTTCTGTTCCAAGAAGGCTGAAGCAGAGTCCAGGTAAGCAGCACAAACTGGTGTGATGAGATAATGGGTAGTGGAGGGATCTATTTTTTATGATGCTGCTTTTCAAATGCATCAGTTGTCCTTCACCTTCTGCTGTAAAAGAAAGTGAGATACTCATGAATGCACTTTGCTGTGGAAATTGAATTTTTATATGCTGTTAGCAGTGTCCTTAACATTAGCCATGAGTCCTGGTTAATTTAGCACACATAAAAGACTGCAGTCCTTTCTTTCATATCTAGCCTTTTAAACCTGCAATTGAATTTGAAGTTTATTTACAACTGGAAGGAAGTATCCCAGGAACACATTTCAGTTTTCGTAGCGTAATGAAAGCAACTTGCTTTGATTAATCAAACCACAGGTGAGCAAGCTGTGGCCCCCAGTCTCATTTTGTGTGTGTGTTTCTCTACCACTCCTGCCTTGTTCTTCTTTTCCACCAGAGTTCCTTCCTTCCTTCCTTCCTTCCTTCCTTCCTTCCTTCCTTTTCATTTCCTCTTCATTCTTCCTGCTGGCCTGGGCTCTTATGTTCTGATGGACTCAAAGTAGTGAAAACTGTTGCAGGGAGGTCCAGATCAGTTAATCCATAGCAACCTTGTCATCAGTCTTGGTTTCAACCACAGTCACCATATGCTGCCCTCTCAAAGGAATGCAGCCATCAACAGGTAAAAAAGGTTTATCACTCCTGCATTAGACCAATGAGAAAGCATGCTGCCTCCGTAACAACAGACAAATATCTGAAACCACTCAATCTATTCTAATTAGTTTCCAGTTCAGCGACCGTAATCCTGAAATTTGGACAGGTGGAAGTTTTGTATTTCAGAAAGTCAAATGCACATTGATTTTTCATGATGCACTTAGAGTCTCTCCTATGCATACAAAATAACAAGAAGCTCCTTTGCATTCAAAGAATGCATATTATAGTCGCTGGATTTCAGCTAGCAAATTTTCAGTTCCACTTAGCTCCTATATATTTTTCTACTAATATTCATTTTCATACAACGTGGTTCCAGTATAAATTAATTGCTATAAAGTACCTCGTTTCTTCAGGAACCTCTTGGATAACAGAGCACATCCTCCTCCTCTTTACTTAATGCACTGCCATGACATTAGTGAAAAGGAACTGAATTTGTTCAGTTCCACCCTCTTATACATTTCCTAAATTTAATCCTTAAAAAGCCGCAACCTAGAACTGCACTGTCCACTGTAATGCTTAAATCTCACACACTCTATATCATTTTTATTATTATTAATTTCACATTAGTCACTTTTCTTTTAGAAAAGGTAACACAAATAGTGTAAAGATCTAATTCTAAAACAAAAGCAGACTAAAAACCTAACAGTCATACATATCAATGAAAGGTCTGACACATCCCACCCACTGAAAGAAGCCACAAATTTCTAAAACCTTCCAAACAAAGACCAAAATCCTGAGCAAAGAGAAACATTGTTGCCTGGCACCTAAAAGTAGATAGTGATGATGCCAAGTGTACCTACCTCCTTGAAGGGAGCATTGCATTATCAGGGAGCCATTACAGAAAGGCCCCTTCTCACGCTGCCACCCACTAAACTTCCCTCGACGGAGTCACATGGAGAAGGAACTCGGGTGCTGTCAGGGAACTGACCTCAGAGGGAAAGGAGGTGATAGGGCTCCCAGAGACTGGGAGAGACTCAACAGCCAAAGCAGGGACCAGCAGGGGGAGCGCGGGGTCTCTGGAGGAGGATCTCAGGGATACTGAGAGAGATGCAGCAGCGCAGGCAGGAAGCAGGGGGGAGAAAGGGGTGAGAGACACGTCCAGTGAAAATAGTGGGGAGGTGTCAGAAGCAATTGCAGGGAGACCCATGCTTCGTCGGAAGCTGTCACGTCGTGAGTCCAGGAGACGTGTTTCCGTTAAGGAACTTCTTTGTTGGAGGCGTTTCCGCAAACAGCCACTGTCGGACTCTAACAGTGACTAGAGCAGACATGTCTGAGGAGCTCTGTCACACACAGAGGTTTGTGGGGCCGCACAAACTCTGAAGGGGCACCATTTTAAGCACAAGCAGCTAATCATCCCCAAAATAGCAGTCCGACAGTCTCTGTACGCTGCCTGTGCAGGAGAAAGCATCATGAGCGACCCAGCCGGAGCAGGGGGAGGAGCTGATCCAAGCTTGGAAGAAAGATGCCGAGCATTGGAGGTCCAACTGGCGCTGCAGACGGCGAGGCTCGAGGAGAGGAGGGCTCAAGATGCAGACAAGAAGGGGAGAACCACTCAGTTCCCCAGAAAGGTACCAGGATTGGTGTAGAAGTTTGGGGGGGACCCCAAGGATTACCATGCCTTTAGGACTGAAATGCAATATGCCCTGAATGTCCAGTTTGATGAGTTCCCTGATGAGGAATCTCGAGTTGCTTTTGTAATTGGGCATCTTGAGAAGGGCGCGCGAGACTGGGTTCGACCCCTGATGGCAACGCACAACGATATCCTAAAGGACACTATGAAATTTTTTCGTGCCATGGATATCATGTTTTCCAGCGACGTTGAGGAAGGGGCGGTGCGCAGACAGTTAATGGCTTGCAAGCAGGGAAGCAGATCTGTCCGTGAGTACTGGACTGAATTTACCATGCTGATTCACAGATTGGGGTGGGATTTATCGGCAGCACCCATTCAGATGCTATTTGAAGAAGGTCTTTCTTCAGCTGTGAAAGACGAGCTGGCCAGGAGCCCCAGGGCGGTGTCTATGGATCAGCTGACCAAATCTGCGCTGACCATTGGAGCGCGCCAGGAGGCAAGAGCCTTGGAGAGGCGGGAAGGGAGAGGGGAACGTTGGAAGGAGTTACGCATTCCAGACATTCCTGAGCCAGCTTTCCCGCCGGCAGAGCCGATGGAAATCGGAACAGCCCGCGCGCGCGCAGTTTCAAAGCCCAGTGAGGGGGCGAAGAAGGAGGGAAAGGGAGCCCGGAAATGCTATCTCTGCCAACAGCCAGGCCACTTTGCCAGAGTCTGCCCCCAGAGGAAGGAATGGCAAGGGATGGTGGGAACTGTTGAGGGGGAAGAGCAGGGAGAAACGGAGCAGGTAAAAGCCAACGCCTGGTTGCCATCAGGGCACTGCAGCCAGGCCAAAGAGCAGTGAAAGTGCCCCTTCCCCAAGTGCCAGTGCCAGAAGCTCCTCGACCGGCTCTAGTGATTGAAGTGTCGCTAGAGCTGCAAAATGGACACCCCCTAAAAATAAAGGCACTGTTGGACTCAGGCAGCTCCTGCAATTTTATGAGCAAGGAGTTTGCTGCTGAACACCAGATACAGACTATCCCTTTAAGCAACCCCCTGCAGGTGACCACGATCGATGGCAGGGAACTGTTGGGAGGAGGAGTCAGCTTGCAGACCATCCCAATGATAATGAGGGTGGCAAGGCACACAGAACTGATAGCGTTTAATGTGGCCACCTTGGGAGGTGCTCCCATTATTTTGGGAATGAGCTGGCTAGCCCTACATGATCCGCTGGTGGGCTGGCATCAAAGAGTGGTTTCCTTCGGTTCCGCACATTGCTTAGAACACTGCAGGGGGGAAAAGGGGTCAGCAGGGGCCCAAGCCACCCTGGCAGGGACTGAAGTAGTGGAGAAGGGGAAGGTGCCACCACAGTATGCTGATCTCAGCGACGTGTTCAGCGAGAAGGAAGCTGACCAACTACCTCCGCATAGACCCTTTGATTGCCAGATCAATTTACTCCCTGGAGCACAGCTTCCTGTAGGCAAGTTGTATGCCATGTCAGACAGGGAAATGCAGGAGTTGCGAGCGTTCATTGACAAGAACCTGAAGAGGGGCTTCATCAGAGAGTCCAAGGCAGCGGGGGGTAGCCCAGTGTTTTTTGTGGACAAAAAAAACACGGACAAGCCGAGGCTGGTATGTGACTTTCGGGCCCTAAATGCAGTGACAGAGCCGGCGGCTTTTCCTATGCCCAGGATTGATGATATTTTGACCAGGGTGCGGAAGGGAAAGATTTTTACAAAGCTGGACCTAAGGGGGGCGTACAACCTGATACGTATAAGGAAAGGGGATGAATGGAAGACCACCATGTTCACCCCTTTGGGGGCATTTGAATACTTAGTTATGCCTTTTGGATTACAAACAGGCTCCGCGTGTTTTCAAGCTTTCATGAACCACGTACTGGGGCCTTTGCTCTACAAGAATTGCGTGGCCTTCTTAGATGACGTGTTGGTGTATTCGGAGAATGAGGAGCAACATGTGAGAGACGTCAGAGAAGTGTTGAGCAGGCTGCAAGCCAACCGACTGTGGGTGAAACTGGAGAAGTGTCAGTTTCATACCAAGGAGGTGGAATTCCTGGGGTACCGCTTGTCAGACAAAGGGTTGGCCATGGACCCCGGCAAGGTTCAAGCGGTGCTGGAATGGAAAACACCCAAGACCAAGAAGGATGTGCAGAGGTTCCTAGGGTTTGGAAACTTTTATCGTAAGTTCATCCGCAACTTCGCCCACCTGACGGCGCCCATCACGGACTGTCTCAGCAGCAAAAAGAAGTTTGTTTGGACGGGGGAGGCGGAGCGAGCGTTTGAGGAACTGAAAAGGGCCTTCGCCTCTGGCGAACAACTTCTACATGTGGATTTACAAAAAAAGCTGAGGGTCGAAACAGACGCGTCGGACCGAGCCATAGGGGCGGTGCTTCTTCTGCAGCCGGGGAAGGAGGGGTCGGAGTGGCGACCGTGTGCCTTCTTTTCGCGGAAGCTGAACAAGTCTGAGAGGAACTACACGGTGTACGACCGGGAACTTCTTGCAATTTATGAGGCCTTCCGGAGATGGAGGCACCTACTAATTGGTGCACAACAGAAGGTGCAAGTGTGCACGGACCATAAGAATCTAGAGTATTGGAGAACTGCGCGAGTGCTCAACCAACGGCAGTTGAGATGGGCCCAGGAGTTCTCCAAATTTAACTTTGAGATTTGTTACGTACCAGGCCCGGAGAACGTTAGGGCGGACGCTCTCTCACGCAAACCTGAATATTTGGAGGGAGAGGGTGTACCCGAAGAGACCCATGTCATTCCCGAGGACCGCTGGGTGTGTGGGGCGGCATTGGTGGGGCAAAGGGAACTGGTAGAGGGAACGGGGCAGGATGTATACGCCCAGGACAAACTCAGGAGTCTTAGGAGGGAGGGAGACAAACCCGGGGGTTTTGAGGAGAGAAATGGGGCGTTGTACTACAAGGGAGCGTTATACATACCTGAAGGGGAATTGAGGGAAAAGGTACTCAAGCAACTGCACGATAACCCCACAGCAGGGCATTTTGGGCAACACAAAACCATGTGGCTGGTTACCAGGGAATTCTGGTGGCCCAAGGTCAGGGAAGATGTGCGTGAATATGTGAGAGGGTGTGACCGTTGCCAACGAGCCAAGGGGGAGAGGCGGGCACCGGCAGGTTTATTAGAACCACTACCCACGCCGGAAAGACCGTGGGACGCAGTGGCAATAGATTTTATGACTGATCTGCCCAGGTCCAAAGGGAAAACAGCCATTATGGTGGTGGTAGATCTGTTAACCAAGATGGCACACTTTATAGCCTGCTCACATGCGGTCACAGCAGAAGAAACCGCCAAATTGTTTGTGGAAAATGTGTTTAGGTTGCATGGCGCCCCCTTGAGGGTGGTTTCGGACCGAGGGAAACAATTTACTTCCAGGTTCTGGAGGAAGCTCATGAGCTTACTGCATGTAGAGGTTAATTTCTCTACTGCCCGTCATCCAGAAACCAACGGGCAGGCGGAAAGAGCTAATGGTGTCCTCCAGCAATATTTGAGGTGTTATGTTAATGACAGAGAGAATGATTGGGTGGAGAAGCTGGCGTTGGCAGAATTTGCTTACAACAATGCAGAGAACGTGTCCACGGGAATGAGCCCTTTTTTGGCCAATCACGGGTGTCATCCCCGAGCCTTCCCAGGGGGGGAGGGGGAGAACTGGAGCGTTCCAGCAGCAGAACAGTTCGTTGAAGAAATGGAAGCGATCCATCGCCAACTCCAACTTAATTTAAACCGGGCGAAGGAGGAATATAAGAGGCAGGCAGACAAAACCAGAAGGGAAGGGGAAAGCCTTAGGGTGGGAGACCAGGTGTGGCTGTCCACCCAAGGGTTACCATTTAAAGGAGGTTGTAAGAAGTTAAGACCCAAAAGACTGGGCCCATTTGAAGTCACGCAACAGGTCAACCCAGTGGCTTTCAGACTCCGGTTACCGAACCACATGAAGTTGCACCCAGTGTTCCACAGATCGTTGCTGTCACCGTATATAGGGGACAGAGAGGGGAGGGTCAATAGGGGACCAGCGATGGAGGAAAAAGAACACAGCTACCATGCAGCGGAGATCCTAGATTCCAGGTGGAAAGGAGAGCAAGTAGAGTATTTGGTAATGTGGGAAGGGGAACCGGAGTCGGAAAACACCTGGGTCAGGGCAGAGGATGTAGATGACGAGGTTCTAATTGAAACTTTTCATCAGAGATTCCCTCGAAAACCCCAGCCAGTGGCGAGGTTCCGGAGGGAATACTTCGCCACCACAGACGAAGAAGAGGAGTTGGAGGGGTTCTCTGATTCCGAGGTGGAGGAGGATTCAGCGAGTCGGAACAAAGACCGATGGAGGGAGATGTTCGAGACGTCGGAAGATGAAGAGGATTCGTTTCGGGGTTTCAGCTCCTCACCGCCCAGAGGAGAGGGAGGGGGCGGGGGGGAAGGGGGCCCTGGAGGGGAGGTGGATGTCAGGGAACTGACCTCAGAGGGAAAGGAGGTGATAGGGCTCCCAGAGACTGGGAGAGACTCAACAGCCAAAGCAGGGACCAGCAGGGGGAGCGCGGGGTCTCTGGAGGAGGATCTCAGGGATACTGAGAGAGATGCAGCAGCGCAGGCAGGAAGCAGGGGGGAGAAAGGGGTGAGAGACACGTCCAGTGAAAATAGTGGGGAGGTGTCAGAAGCAATTGCAGGGAGACCCATGCTTCGTCGGAAGCTGTCACGTCGTGAGTCCAGGAGACGTGTTTCCGTTAAGGAACTTCTTTGTTGGAGGCGTTTCCGCAAACAGCCACTGTCGGACTCTAACAGTGACTAGAGCAGACATGTCTGAGGAGCTCTGTCACACACAGAGGTTTGTGGGGCCGCACAAACTCTGAAGGGGCACCATTTTAAGCACAAGCAGCTAATCATCCCCTAATAGGTGCCAAACACAGGTTCCAGATGCAGGGAGAAACAGTCCTTGAGGTATTGGGGTCCTGACCTGCATAAGAACTGATAGGTCAAAACAAGCACCTTGAAAACTACTGCATTTGCATGATTCTAATGCACCATCAAATTTAATGTGCACCTCAATTTTCAGAACCTTGAAACCAAAAAAGGATTTGCCAAGTCAGTGATGTTTTTCAAGTTTGCAGTCGAATCTTATGCACCATCAAATCTATTGCGTGTTGAGGTCCCCAAGACACCCCTACACCAATAACTCACACATCACACAGAATTTTTGTTTAAGGTTTTTGGCATAATTTTGGCCACAACTTTATTAACATACATGGATATGAGTGGTTGCTTAGGCATTGGTTAGGACTATTTGTCCCCCCCGCCTTGGGGACAGAACTGACTTCCGGATTCCAGCGAAAGTCAGTGAGGGGAAACAATACAGTGGTGCCTCACAAGACGAAATTAATTCATTCCGCAAGTTTTTTCTTCCTGCGAGTTTTTCGTCTTGCGAAGCACGGTTTCCCATAGGAATGCACTGAAAATCAATCAATGCGTTCCTATGGAGACTGTCCGGGGACAGAGGGGAAGCGCCCCTCTGTCCCCTCTTTTGAAGCAAGGGGCGGAGGGGAGAAGATCGCTTCTCCCCCTTGCCGCCCCTTGGTTCAAAAGGGGTCCGGGGAGAGAGGGAAATTCGTTTTGCGAAGCAACTCGAAAACGGAAAAACCTTTTGTTTTGCGAGTTTTTCGTCTCGCGAGGCGTTCGTCTTGCAGGGCACCACTGTATTGGGGAGAACTGGAGCTGCGACACAGGCCCTCAGCTTCTCCCCGCATGCTCCCAGGGGCTTACGCGGCCCAAACCTGATACCAGGGGTTTGGATGAAAGGATGGCAAGCCCCTGAATTCCTTTAACAGAATTCCCTTGCAGCAGCAGCATTGGAGGGGCATGCCCAGCCAATCCTTACCCCTCCTCCAACCAATTTTATCCAATGCCTAACCGCAGCCTTACAGGTTGTGACGATTTGCTACACAGTAGGCAAAAATCAAATGGCACCAGCCAATCAGCCAAATGGACAAAATTCCTACCAGGCCCCTGCCCCAATGGCAGACGACCCCATGACAGGCATAGCAAGGTCAACGCATAAGACCCAAATCAAGGGAGGGAGGGCGGGTGAAGAGAAAACAGATCGCTATGTGCACTGCTTAAAAAACCTCTGTTGCCACCCCCAAATTGGCAACATCAAAATTACCCCAGCAACTCAGGCTATACATCCCTGCCAGGGCCAACCATCCCAAACATGCCTAGCAACAGTGGGGTGTCTTGTCTGGCCCCCTCCGCAACGCGTGCTCTCTTTTAATGAGAACACACTATGTGCACCCTAAATTTCACGACATAATTTGGCCAAAAAAGGTGCGCATTACATTCAAGTGAATACGGTAATTGGTAGTCAGTGCAGTCTTGCCAGAACTGGTTTTATATGCTCAGACGATCTTTTCTTGGTCGCAATGTGACTGCTGAATTCTAAACTGGCTGCGGTTTCTGAACTGTTTTCAGAGGCAGCCCCACTTACAACACATTGCAGTAATCTAGCCTGGTGGTTAGCACAGCATAGATGACAGGTGTCGGGCTGATCAGATGCCTCAAAACATGGATAAGTCAAGGGGTTTATCCTTCTCTGCAGCTGAGACCAGAAGTGTTCCCTTCATAACACTACCCATTATACTGTCATCTCCATCAATGCCTAACTATGGTTGCCTCCCTAGCAGATCTTCACTTGCAGTGCTTGAGTCCTCAAGGTGCACTTGTCCATAAGAGTGCTCACTCTTTCTCCATGGATTCGTCCCCCCCCCCCAATTTGGCAAATCCCTTCCGACTCTTCAGTTCTGTGATTCTATGACTCTAGCAGGGACTCATACAGAGAGGCAGCATAGTGTTTTGTTTTTCTGGGGCACGATGGTCCAGAAGGTTGGTGATTCAAGCCCACCCAGGGATGGCTGTGGGCAGGATTCCTGCATTGCAGCAGGGTCAGACTAGATAACTCTCAGGGTCCCTTCCAACTCTATATTTCTATGATTCTAATACCTATACATCTATGCAAAAGTTTGCTAGATGACTATTAACCTTTCTCCTGTATGTGAATCTTCATTTCGTCAAACGTCTTTGAACTCAGAACACAGTTTACAAAAACAAACTAGAGCACCTGCATGCAGCTTGATTCTCAATAACTTTCAACACTGGATGGATATAGGCAACAATTTCCTATGTGAGGTGCAGAACTGAGGGGCAAAAACTGCTGCCAATTTGTCCCTGGGGCAGTGAGAAGCCCTGCTTTCAAAATAGTGCAAACCTATGGCTGCTTGTATGCATAGTTCTTCCCTGTATGGCTGTGTCCCTTCCTTGGAACCCGGCTCATTAATTTTTATTACCATTGTTAAGTGCAACCTTCTTTTTAGGCACAAACATCTACATTTGCTTTTATTGCAGCTTCTTTGTATCTACAGCAAGGCTGTGATTGCATGTCTGCGACTCGCTTTTTCGCTTTCTGCCAAACACGTTCTGACAGTCTGCTCCATCTTTCTTCATTAGATTTTTATTAGAAGCTTGAAAATATTCCTCCTACCAAGCCTTCCTTCTCCAGCTGATGAGAAATGATGTCCTGCTCTTCTTTCTGTGAGTTCAGTGTTAAAAAGAGGGTTTTTATAAACTTTTTTTTATAAAAAAAATCAGTCGTAGCGTTAACTCTCTTTAACATATTTTAATTGCGAAAAGAAAAGAAAAATCAAAGAAGAAATACATCAAATCAGTATGAGAGAAGCAAAGGCCAAGAAATGTACTTTACCGAGATTTGGGAGAAAGAACAGATGTGTATTCCTTTATTTATTTTGATTTGTTGTCTACCCTTTATTTCTAAAGTACTGAGGGCAAGTTGGAGGAGAAAAATATAGTCTTGTTCTTAAAGGGTTCACAATCCAATTAATGGTAGAATGAAGGGCAAACCAAAAGAGGTAATTTATATTATTTATTTATAATCATCGCGTGATTTATGAACCACCTTTTACATGCATCTCAAGGTGATTTACAAACACTCCATAAAAAGCTACAGAAAGAGTTTTTAAAACTGTACAAAATAAGTACAAATTTTAAAGCAATAGAAAACGAACACCTAATGCAGAGACTTCTTCACCTACCTAGCTGGAAAAGCTACTTGAAGCAAAGATGTCTCCAGCTGTTTCCAGAAAGTACGGATTAGGAGATACCTGTCAGATCTCAATGGTAATTCTCTTGTTTCCACAAAACAGAAAAGCCACACTGAAATCTCTGCTCTGATTTACTATGGGGCAGGAGTCTAATGCTTTGGGGACTGTTCTGGTATTTTCGGGACCTGACCAAGAAACCCCTCCAATATAGAAATATAGAAGGAAAACAAATCCATCTGTTAGCCACCTACATTTTATCCCTGCTTTTATTGTGAGGATAAGGAGGTATATGCAGAGGTGGTTTTCATTGGCTACCTCTGAGATGCTGTGGACTCTGGTTTGATCCAGTATGGCATGTTCTTCTTATGTTCATTTACTTCTTTAAAAAAATAGACTTTGAGTTTTAAACATAAGTTAAGCCTCCAAAGTATAAAATTTCAAGAATTTAAAATCTAAAATAATAATAATAATATTGATCTTCCAGTTTTCTTAATCCTTTTCTCCAAGAATTGGTAATGCTATTGAAAATGCTTTCTTTTTTTCCTTTCAAATACATCCAGAATTTGTTAATCTCAAATATATTTCATCAATCTATTTGATGAACCAACTTCAAGCAGTTGAAACTTTGGTTCAAGCCAATTATAGCTGTGCCATGCAAAGGAGTACAATCATTCAGCAGTTTTAAATCATTAGCAGTTCTGATTATGTTAAATAAACAGACACTGCGGGGAGAGAAAGTACTGCATTTTGAGATAAATGATAGATGTGAGTAGTGAGGGTTCATTATCTTTAATAAGATAAAGAAAATCTTCTCACCCACAGCCACCTTAGATCAGACACACACAAAAATATCATTTGTTGGAAAAGACCATTTCAGTCAGAGCTATTGAACTGACTTGAAAAACAGTCTAGATACCAATTAGTGTTCAATTCCTACATTAACAGTAGTGAGAATCACTCATTTCCCATTATCTGATAATTAGGCCTGTAAGGTAGCTATAACTAACTTGCTATAAAAGACATTACTGTGCAATGCCCTTGTTACAGAAAGCACTGCAAACTTCGCTAATGAGTCCCATGTTTTATCAGGTTAAGGATTGTAAGCAGGTAATTTACTGTATTTAATATTTGTACCCAGGAAGAAAAATGCAGGCCCTGCGTACTACTCACATTACCATTTCAAAATTATTTCAGAGCTTGCCATCAAAAGACAATGAGAGAAAGAATTGAGATACTTTGTCTAGCCATTAGTCTGCTATTAGCTACTACTTCAGTGCTGTTGTATTGCAGGCCAGAGCCAATTTTTGGATCATGTCACAATGCTGTTGTATGGCACTACGTCTAATTGTTGTAAACTGATCTGAATTTTTAATGCATAGCAGTATATAAATATTTTTATAAATAAACGAGATGCCAACATTTTACCACATCTCCTCTTGAAAACCTTTTTTTAAAAAATCTATTTTTATTACTTGCAGACAGCTATGCCCTATTATTTGCTGCTCATTTCTCTTGAGCAATATTGATGTGGTTGTTCTTTTAATATAATGGGTTCTCAGTTGAAGTTGTCGGCTGTTTTGGGTGACTCTATTGTGGAGCTGAAATGAAAGACAGACATGTTTCTTTAAATTTATGAATTATAAATAAACACCATTAGCACTGGGTGCATTATTTAAAATGTTGTTTATTATTATGCAAAACTAATGTTCTTTTATTCAAAGACGCTTCTCATTTGTGTATTTTGTGGCTTACTTAAGCCACAGTTCTTCTGATCCTGGTAAATAAATGAAGACCCAGTTTTTAACACACAAACCCTCTCTCTGCATATGTTCTAGTCTTTCTTCTTCTCTGTTTCCCTCAGGAGATGGAATGGTGAGAAGCCTGCTCTTGGTCTTTCAGAGCTATGCCATCTACTACAAATCGCCAGTCAAATTGCAGGCTGGCTGAGCAACAAGAATAACCCGTCACATGCCAGTTCTTGAGGCGCTTTTGCCAGTAGCTACCTCTTGAGGTAAGTATGTTTCCTGTTACTTTGCTCTCTGAAAATGCCCCCAATTAGTAAACTTCAAAGTCAAAATGTATACCCTGACAGTTCAGATCACTTCCTAGGCATTTATGAGCTGGTCAATACACCTTGGGTTTTCTTCACAAAGTTGTTCTTTTTGGCATTTTCAAATCCCCATAAACAACCATATTGTCAACAAAGCATACAATTTTTGAGAATTTACCTCTTCCATTCAAGTCCCTATGATTTGCAACCAGCTTGGGATCTAAATTTATTGCTGTACACAGAGTGATTTTCAGCAGAACTATAAAACATCTAGCTTAAAGCACAACAGGAAAATGGTCATTCATTTAAGGAATCAAATTGAGAAAGCATACTTGAAGACTTGTCACATGGCAGAGGGCAAAGATTTGTTCTAATAGACTTAAGTTACAGGAAGGCAGAGTTTGGTTGAAGATTGGGGGGGGGGTTGACACATTTTTTTACCAATAAGAGCAGTTTGATGAGGGAACCAAGTACCTAAAGGAGCGGAGACTGACCAGCCAGGGTTAGCAGCAGCTATACCCAGCCAGGATTTTAAGGGCCTTTGGCTGTGGCCCTCCACTCAGCCATGAAACAAACCTAGGAATTTGTCTGATGGTTGCCCTGGGTCTGGCACAAACCTTCTCATTCCCAAGCAAGGTGGGGAGTGGTCCCAGGCCACAGCACAGTGGTAAAGTGCTTTCTTTGCATGCAGAAGGTACTAGATTCACTCCCCAACATCTCCAAATAGGGTTGGAAAAGACCACTGCCCCAAACTCCTGAGATATGCTCTCAAACAGTGAGGTCAGTTCTGAGGTGGATAGAATGAGCTGGGACACTTTCAAGGCACTTCCAAGGCAGCTTTCTTGTTCCTGTATTCCCATTCATTCCCGTGTTTCTTTGAGATCATTGCCCACTACTAAGGCTTCAAGGTTTCACATATTTACCGTGTCGGTACCTTCCAAGAAGACGATGCATCCAAAATTCAGGGTTGGGGGGGCGTTGGAGGAAGCCACCCCATTCTCATTTCAGAACCAGATATGAGGAAAGGGCTCCTAACAGGCAGCTCTCCCCTCCTCAGAAGTGGGCACCACAGTCAGGACTAACCTGGGCAGTGCAGCTATCCTGCAAGACTTGTGGCAGACCTTGCTTCAATTCCCTGAGAGGACAGGGCAGATGGCTATGGCTAGGCCTCAAAACCCCATACTTCCAGGTGTTGAGGTGGCAAGAAAATGACAGTTGTGGTCTGGTCACAATCATTCCCCTACTCCCTGGGAAGTGACCTTTGTGTCTACTGCACAATTTCTTGCCATAGTTCCCTATGCAAATTCAATAAATATTGTAGTAGTAATAATAAGAATAACCAGGAAACCCTTAATCTTGGCATGACCTCTCACACTTCTAGTCTTTGTTACTTCCTTTCTTCCTAGTTGTAAACAAGAACCAGAATGGATAAAATAAAGACTTGGAGCAATATCTATACTCAGAATATAGCCTAGTCTGAAAAAGTCAATGAACTTTTCTCAGATACATATACTGTATTAATTTCTGAAATGGAATTTTGCCCCTTATAGCAAAGTACAGTGAAATGTAGACGAAGGGCTAGGGCAAAATTCTCAGGACTTTATATGAAATATTCATGCATGCATGCATTTTTTATTTGCCTGAGTTATACAAATAAGACATATTTTGTATGTTGCATAGAGGAAACTATTGTACTAGCAGCATTGCTCATAATCTTCTGTTGTAGGAATTGCAACAGTATTTAATGTGGTAGCTTCCAGCTGTGGCCATGAAAGCAGTGCAGTAAAACTATGGCAACCTCTAAAGCTGGTGTTACAGCAGCACATACACTGTCAAAATATAAGACATCTGATTGTTTGCATTTTCCTTCTCAAATGCATCCTGCTGGCAACCATCTTTTGAACAGATATTGCCAACGTCATCCTGGTGCTGCTATTGTCAGCAGCTGATCCATCAGTAGAGAACCTGGGGTAGTGCCTTTAGTGGTGGGTGGTGGAGTGGATAACGTAAGCCAAACTGAAGCAAAGTACTTTCATCCTGTTTCTCTACATGGTTCAAAGCTGCTAATTAGCAACAGATATGTTCCAGATGAAAGCAACCTAGAGGGCACTTGGATAACATGGCAATGATCACTTTTTAATTCCTAGGGACAGACAGCTGATCCACTGGTTCAAATTATGTATTCACATTTCCACTTCATAGTCTCTTTTTCTGTACCACAGTGAAAATCTCAGACTAAATTAAGGTTAGGAGTTATTGGGGGAGAGACCCTGTTCTGAGTCTACTTGAGGGATGTAAAACAGCCCTCAGAATTGGCAGTCGGGGTTTCTTTGGGGTGCCATTTGAGCAGATGTTGGAACCCCTCTTACAATCCTTCAAGTATGCTACTTTGCAGCCAGTTTTGCTAATGAGAAGAAAGCAGCAATGTGGTATTCTAGCAGTAGAATTTATATACAACATAATGCCAAAATAGGCTTCTAAGCCGTTTTATGCCTTGTTAAAACCAGTTACATAAACAATGGAAGATAAACGGCCATAACTAAAATGTACTAGAAAACAATCCCATTAAAACAGGAGAATTGGGTCAAGCGAATGCCAGTATAAACAGATGTGTCATCAAAAGTTTGTGAACTACCACTACAGATGATATCTGAAGATGGACTACCAATACAGATGATATCTGGTATCTGAAGAAGTGTGCATGCACATGAAAGCTCATACCAAGAACAAACTTAGTTGGTCTCTAAGGTGCTACTGGACAATTATATATATATTTCTACTGCATCAGATCAACACGGCTACCTGAATCTAGTACCAATACAGATGAGCCTCTTCATGGATGAAGGAGGCATGACATACTACAAATTGTCATCAGTGTGCTTCTTGATCCCTTCAGAGATCTAGTCTTATTGATAAGTTATGTTTGCTGTTTCTGCTTATATTGCTAACTCTGTTTCAAAATAGAATTGCACAAGAGGTAAGCAGGGAAGTGGGATCAACTGATTAACGCCCTTGAGAAGGTGAGAGCCCAAGGTGAGGTGCAGCTTAGCAGAGAGAAGAGTATATGGGCTTAGACGCTAGGAGGCCCACAGACTTATTCTGTTGTCTAGGGCTTCTAAGTTATTCCTCTTTCCAAGCCATCCCCAGAGGCTTCTTCCATGCACCATCCTAGCAGAGAAGACTCCTCTCTGTGATCTATTATTTAATTTAAAAAAATTCTATATTATAATCTAATGATTTGGTAATATCTCATTTGATGTCTTGGATCCAAATGCAAAGAACTCGCAAGAGAACAACTTTCACTGAAGGCTATCAGCCACTGACTCTTTACAGAAACAGGAGCATGAATACACTTCTCAGTGTTTCCACACTTGCATTCCTGTTCAGGAACAGTTTGCCAAGTTCTACCACTGAAGTGAATGCAGAAATTTACACAAGGAACCTTTCGGATGGTATCAAATCCTGCATGGAAATAGAGCCAGTGTGGTGTAGTGGTTAAGAGCGGTAGACTTGTAATCTGGGGAACCGGGTTCGCATCTCCGCTCCTCCACATGCAGCTTCTGGTTGACCTTGGGCTAGTCACACTTCTCTGAAGTCCCTCAGCCCCACTCACCTCACAGAGTGTTTGTTGTGGGGGAGGAAGGGAAAGGAGAATGTTAGCCGCATTGAGGCTCCTTTGGGTAGTGATAAAGTGGGATATCAAATCCAAACTCTTCTCTTCTTCTTCTGGAAAGATTTAGAGCACAGTCCAGACAGAGCAAGAGTAATTTGATGCTCATAGTACTGGAGGGGAAAAGAAAGTGTGGGATTATCACAAGGGACGTGCCCACTGGCTTCCCCTTCTAGATATTGGCCAGTGTGCTGTGATCCACCTGTGTCTGAGGAGGGTTAGGAAGGAAAATAATCATTTGCCTTATCATAACCCAACCACTCCATGAGCATCCCTTGATTATTATATTTATTAATTTCACATGAGCAAGTTTAAAAATAAAAAGACCATTTTTAATATTGTGTATTCTTTTTTCCTATAGGACCAAAAAATGTTTATTTTGTAAGACACACCATAGCATAATACTCTTTTGTATTAAAGTTACATCAGAGAATTATTTTACAAACTCAAATAAGAAGCATTGAGATAAAGCTGAAAAACCCTATAGTGTTAAAATGCATCTTTCCCTATTTAAGCTACTTCAAAAGCAGTTAATAATTCTTTAACCTCTAAGGAAACTATCAAATCCTAAGTTCCTCTGTCCCAAGATGCAAGTGTATTCTGTTCCTTATGGAAAGAGAAAGACCCAGCTTCTAATATCAATTCAGCTGTTACCAATTATGCTTTAATTAGATAATAGACCTAAGGATTTTATGTTATAATCATACCCTAGGGATACTTAGTACTAAAAGCAAGAGTGTTGCTATCTCATTTTAATAGGAATTATCAGGTGCTTTTCTATTTGATACTCAAAAGTATCTATTAGCATGGCATTTATTCTGCTGTTCTAGAAGCGCGGAGGGGGGGGGAGTGAAGATCAAAACATGCACATTTAGGATGTTTCCCTTTTGACCACTTATTCATAGCAAGGTACCACAGCAGAAATCTGTTCGGGCAGCTGCTTTGTCAGTGCAAGCTGCAAAGGAACTCCCTCCAGCTAAACAGGAACAGATGTGGTTCACTCCAATTGACTAAACACACACACAAACAATTTTCTCTATTTCTTTTTAAAGATAGCTACAGTCTTAAAGAGAGCATTTCCTGTAAAGAGGGAATGGACAGATTCCTTTTAATTTGCCTTACTGACGGTCTAGTGCAAATGTTACACTCCCAGAAGAGAATCCTTTCTATTCAGGAAGATTTCTGCAAAGTTGGGGCCACCACAGACTGGGCCAATTTTATTAGCCGCATTACCGCATGTGCATGCTCCAAGCACAAAATGTTTTGATGCCAGTTGTTGGGAATGCTGTTCCCCAGAATTATTCATTTATTTTAGGGCATCTGCTAGAGTGCCCAGTCAACAAAGTCCTCTGAGCAGTTCACACAGAGTTGGAGCAATATGCAATTTAAATACTAAAATATTAAAACATCAATGGAAATAACTTTAAATACGAATCGTTCAGTTTCCTGCCTGAAAGCCAGTGCAAGGGGCATAATAGCATTTAAAGCACAGCATTGCTCTAGGGACAAAAACTATCATTCTAAGAAGCCTGGGAAAATAAACAGATCTTCATCTGATGCCAAAAGGCTCTTAATGTCCAGTTTGTTTGGGAGAGCATTCTATAGTCGGGGCGCCACCACTAAAAAGATCCTCTCCTCACCTCTTTAAGAGCCATTGTGGGGATCCCATCCCTCCTCCAATACTATTTACTTACTTAGCCTTTCTGGAGGGGTGTCTTCCACTTTACTGTATTCTTAAAGGATACTATATTTGTATTTTTACATATACAATAACCTCTTGCTCCTTTTTCAAGTCCTTTTGCCACACCAAGCCTGTGCAGTGGAACCTCAGGTTGCAGACGTAATCCGTGACTAAGGCACGTCCACAACCCGCAGTGTTCTCATCTTGAAGCGCCGCGTCTGCGCAGGTGCGATTCAGCACTTCTGCGCATGCACAAAGTGTGATTTAGTGCTTCTGTGCATGCGTGAGCGGCGAAACCCGGAAGTTAACCTGTTCCGGTACTTCCGGGTTTCCCGCGGTCCGTAACCCGAAAACACGTAACCTGAAGCGTCCGTAACATGAGGTATGACTGTATCTAAATACCAGATCAATTTTATGCTTCAGTTTCCCTACAAGGAGGTATAGCTAACTGAGACAAAGCAGCACAGACTCAACTTCAAAGTGAAAAGCATAGTGAATTACATTTTATTTTACAGTATCATAAAACAGTGATGTTCACTTATGTGGTTACTATATGTTGAACTTCACTTGGTTACTGTTTCTTTGACTCAGAAGGGTTACAGTTTCTTTAAGAAGACAGTTTCAAAGGATTCAGTTTATTCTCCTGTACATCTATTGCCATCTTCCCTAAACTACTCCTACCCAGGTAACTCTCATCCAGCTGACACACCAAGGTGTTGTGACACAGTGCTTGGAAAGCTCTGAGCTAGGGACTGAGGGCCACACTTGTATTCTTTTCTCAGTTATAGTCTGACCTCTTCCCTCTGCAAACTGCCAGGCTTCTATCAGGACCTCTGCTGCAATCTCTGCCCTGCTCCAGCAACCTCTGCTGCCTCAAGCACTCAGGAACCACGCTTACTCCTGATTGCTAAGCTCAAAGGTTCTTGTAAGCCTCCTCAGCTTCAGCCAATGATTTCAGTTTTGCAGTGCCTCAATACCATCTGTTTGGCTCCAGCTGTTCCTTCAGCTGACTATTTCCTCCTCCTCCCGTCCTCTTCTTCATGCACTGACCAATACACACTACTGCCTGTGGAGCCTCTATTTCCAAACAATTACAGTAGTACCTCTGGTTGCAAATGGGATCCGTTCCAGAGGCCCATTCACAACATGAGCAGAACGCAACCCACGTCTGTGCGTCTGTGCATGTGTGGGTCGCGATTCGCCACTTCTTCACATGCGCGTGATGTCATTTTGCGAGTCTGTGCATGTGCGAGCAGTGAAACCCGGAAGTAACCCTTTCCGGTACTTCCGGGTCACCGTGGGATGGAATCTGAAAACGCTCAACCTGAAGCAAACACAACACAAGGTATGACTGTATGTATCTTGGAATGCTCTGGGCTGCTACAGAAGCTCTGTGTGGACCACAGTGGAAAAATAAGACAGCAAAACACATGGTCAAGTAGATAAGTCAACTCTATAAACTCGAAAAAGCACTGTGCTCATTCTGTAAACCCTTACAGAATTGTGCCTTTCCCACTATGTGCAGAAAAGTCAATGAAGGTGTGGGGGTCAGAAGCAAAGTCTACTGCAATGATCCTGCCCAACCACAGTCTTTCCTGTTTCATTTGGTGAAAAGGGCAACCATCTCCAAGAGATGCCTCTTAACATAACATAATGCTCTTACAATGAGAAACAAGTTTGGTTTCTTTAGAAATAAGTATAGATATATTGTGTCTTTGGGGCAAAATAACTTGTTTTAAAATGCTGATTTTATATGCTTTTTGGGAAAGCATTTACCTTGAGGGTAGAAATTTCACTGTTCTAGTTAATGCTATAAAGTGATTAATTAAAATTTTGCTCTGAGCAATTAGCAAGACCCAGAAAACATCATTATATAAACAAATTTAAACCATAATTGCGTGCTTGGAATTATTTTGGGGCTCATTATTTTCTTCAGTTGTCTACTTTTCGTCCTATGTTCTACCTCTCAAATAGTATTCCAGCATTGATCTGTCAGCCTGAGAAAGACTAATGCTCAGCTTCACATTTCCCACAAAAATAGTTAAAGTTGACAGGTTTTGTGTTTGATCATCATATCCCAAGTTAGGAAAATGCAAAACAGCCATCAATTATAGTTTTCAGCTTGTGGCTAATGTACAGAAAACTTTATATATAGCGTATAATAACAGTATAAATTACTACCCTTAGAATACGTGAACAAATTCATTATTGAAGTCATCAAAAATCTTATGACCCAGAATTAGGTGTCCTGACAATTATTATTTTTTGCAAAAAGACAAATTCATGACATGTACGTAAGACATGAAGCAGGCCCCCAGACCAGAGAGGATGAGTAAGGCTATGATCCTCAGCTTACAGAGTTGGAAGGAAATCTTTTGAAATCTGTAGGAATTGCTTCCAAAAGCATGTATTTAGAATCAGGTTGAGCATATTGACATGACAGTTAATGCCATTGAAATTAATGGCCTTGGGTTTATTTCTCACAAAGAGCAGGTGCAGCCTTTGTATGCGCTGTACCATATAAGATTGTGTGTGTGTGTGTGTGTGAGAGAGAGAGAGAGAGAGAGAGAGCGCACTGCAGAGACTGTCTTGGGGGCTGGAGGGGCTATCTTTTTCTAGATGTATTTAAACATAGAGATGAATGGTCATCTATCATGTTGCAGTTGCAAGATTTCTCCCGGGGTTTGTTGTTGTTCTCCATCAATGAAGGAAAAAAGAAATTCTATTAGAAAATTATTAAAGGGGAGAGGATTTTTTGGTGAAGGGTTTTGTGGTTGCCAAGGAGTGTTTGTGAAAGCCCTTGGTTTCATTCTACAAATCATGAAACTAGCAATGTGTATGCAAATACACACATTCATATCTTTAATACAAATTAAAGGGTTAAATACTGAGATTCCAAGATCACAACAGTAGGTCATTCCACCCTTTATTATAGCTAGTGGGTTAGTGCTCCCCACCCCAACCCCCAAAAAAATCTATCTTGAGGAAGCCCTAATAAACTTCTGAAGAACCTATACTTGCCCAGGAAACCTTTCGAAAACTGTTTACATATCTTAATTGACAAGGCTTAATATTTGTAGTATTTAATATCTGACAGTAATTAATAAATAACACCCAACAGTATTTGGCATGTGACAAGTTTTTGATAGGTAACATACAATGCTATTTAGTATTTTACAATAACCTTTTGAAAATTCATATTTCAAGTTTTGATTCTGGTAATCTTTCCATGAAAGCATTCAAATTTCAGCTATTTTGAAATAAAACGTTTGCACTCAAACTATGAATGTGAAACTTGTTCAAAGCTATAATCCAGGTTTTTTTGGTTGTTTGTTTCAAGTCCCACTTTAACTCTCCCCTGCCCAGCCTGCAATTCATATGCATTAAACTGGACTATTACACAGACATCAGTCTAGCCCCCAGCAGGAGGCAGATTTAAGATACCTTTACTGAGTCCTTAAGGTTTAATTTCACCATTAAACGTAACTTTCTATAAAGGTATCCCCCCATTTTAAATCAGTAGAGTAGAAAATTGTAAGCACTTAAACTTTTATGAGTAAAGATGTAGGGTCCCTATGGTTTCATAAAATATTCATGGCATGCAACATATTGTTTTAAACTCTCCTTATAGTGCCCACTGTGCTTTGTTCAAGGACAGCAGAAGTACTTATTTTTGCACAGGAGAAAATACTTTATCATATATGTAACCATTCCATGCTTGCATAAGACACACGCCCCTGTGAAAACCTGAATCAATTTCTGTGTTCAAAAGATAACTCCTTGGGAATGTCTAGGGTGTGTTGTCTTCCTCCTCTGTTCTCAACCCTAATCCTGTTACTGCCAGTTCTGAGATCTGAACTAGAAATTAGCATGAATTGCAAATTAGCTAAGTGAGAATAAGACTAGGTCTTTGATCTGGATATTGGAGCATCTTCATAGGATTCTGAAGAAAGCAAAGAAGGCCCATGACTTCAAATGGCTTTCTGGGTTATCTCAGAAGATGGAGGAGATTGAGGGGGGCAATGGGCTCCAGCCAAAGGCAGTTGGGTAGTTGTACCTAAGTGAGAAAGAGAAACAGTGGACATAACATAAGAAGAGCTCTGCTGGAACAGGCCAAAGGCCCTTCTAATCCAATCATCCATTTTGACAGTAGCCTACAAGCAGGACCTGAATGCAACAGTATTTTCCACATTTGTGACACCTAGCAACCAGTATACAGTGACATACTGTCTTCAGCTGTGAAGATAGAACATAGCATCATAGTTTCCAGTCATATCCTTCACCAGTGTTGCAATAGGAGTGGGTCTTGGGGGCAAATCCAGGGCCCCACACCTGAACCCTCCTGCCAATGACCACCCAGAGAGTGGCAGATGATAAGGACAGTAATAAACAAATCTCACATCAGCACCTGGACCAGCATGGACATGTTAGGACTTACTAGAAATGATGGTGTTGTCTTGAAACCTTCATCCAAATATTTTATAGTTAAGGTGGCAGCTGTCCAGGCATATACATGGTTACACCTGCTCATTTTATTGTTTTCACTTTACAAACACATCATCTTTCCCCCCAACAAAATACTTATTTTAAAGTAAATGTGTTTAGCATCAGGGCAACAGATGCAAACTCCTTTTTATTTGTATAGATCTGATGGAGTTGAGATCATTTTAGTGATTTTAAAATGTGAAACTCCACATACATAAGTATTTCTTTTTTAAAAAAATACTGGCGGCAAGCTGGTTTTGGTTTGCTGTTTTGCTCTGTGTTAGGAATTCAGAAGTTGTAAAACATGCATTTTGCAATTGGGCAGGCAGGGAGAGAGAAAGAAGAGAGAAGAAATGTTGATTTTGTGTTTCACATCGGAGGCAAAACACATGACTATCTAAAGGGAGGCCCCTGTAAGACAATTAAGTCCAGGTTCTATAATTACTTAGCTGCATCAGTGGAGAGAAGGGGTTTTATTGCCTGTCATTTATCTGCTGAGACAATTAAAGCAAGGGACAGGGAAAGAAATCGTCAGTGGCAGGATAAAGATTGAAAGTGATGGGGAAGGCAGGCAGTTCCAGAGCTTTTTGCTGGGCAACAGCATATGTAGCATAGCTGTAAGAGTCAGCATCAAAGCCACTGGCTTCAAGCAACAAGGCAGGCAGAGGGTCTGCCTAGGACTACTCCCAGAAAGTACACACAACAGTCCAGAAAAAGAGGGGAACCAGGCACTCCTAGGCAGCAACATAGGTTCTGTTGGGCAGAACCAGGAGGATCGAGATGCCAAACAAGAGTCAGGCTAGGTGCTTCAAAAGAGAGTTGTGAGCAATGTGAATGCCAGCAGGGTCATACTTCAAAAAGCACTCTGCCTGAAGGTGCACTGAGTTCAGGGGTCCAAAAGTAATTGTTGTATTAGGAAATAAAAGCTAGGGTGGAAATGTTATGGCCAGCTTCTAAAAGAGGGGCAATAGTTGCTGAATTGGTGGGTTTTGTTTGTTTGCTTGCTTGCTTGCTCCCTTTTTTTTTTTTTTTGGTGCAAAATCACAAAGGCATTCAAGGCTGTTGATGCTGTCAGTCAAAGAGTGGTAGATGGTGTCCCCTGGACCATGCAGGATTGTTAGGAAGTCATGGAGATATGGCCAATGAGGCTGAAGAAATTCTAACCTAAGGTTGCCAGATTTTTTTCAATGAATCCGGGGACACTTTTCAACTTCAATGGATTTTGTATGAAGACTCATTTGTAAATCCAGGGACTGTCCCCAGGAAACGGGGGCATCTGGTAACCTTAGTCTAACCATTCAGAGGCATCCTTGCAGCCTCAGCTGTTTCTCTGCTCAGATAAAAGTTGTGTGGCCTCCCCCTGTTCTGAGTCTTTCCCTATCCTCTCCCTTTGCAAAGAAACAGTGGACACCTTCAACACTGCAGGTGTCTAAATACTTAACACCTGACCTCAGCTGAGACTTGCTGTCACAATTTCTCGGGAGTGTTCCTGCCAAAGAAACTTTCACACACACACACATGATAAAATGTCAATATACAACATGTTAGAAATACTATTTTTAAATAGCTATTTTTTAAAAAAGGTGGAAGCAACAGAAATGCTAGCAAAATTTCATGCTATAACTATAACTATGCTAAGAAAATATTTAGGATAGTTAAACAGTATTACCTGTGCTAGAAGATTCACCATGGGGGCAGGGCAGAGGAGAAGACTAGGACTTCTTTGATATGTGTAAACATCTGCTACAGCAGCCTAATGAGGTAATTTAATATAAGTTGTATCTCAGCCCCTGAATTAAATGTGCTAATCATTTCATTGATTTTCACGGATTGCTGATAGAACTCTAGGTGAGATTTTGTAATATTATGCAAGCACCTGGAATGAAGGGTATTAATTCATCATGGTAGCAAGGTCATTGCAGATCAGTGTCTTATATCAATCAAACGTGTGGTTTTTGAAAGCAAGAATAAAGGGCTTTTTGGTACACCAAAACATCAAAGGTATGTAAAAGCAAAAACCTTTCTCCTCTTGTTCCTTCATGGTGCAGAAAGTATCTTTTCCATGCTAATTTAATTCCACCCTCATAGGCAAATAAAATTTTGTGCTGCTCATTCTAACACATTTATCAGTGTAGGGAAGCAAAAATCCCACTATAATCAGTATTCAGCACAGTAACAAATGGGGTCCTTTGTAGCCTTGGAAAGATGATCTGGCTCAGGAGTGGACTGGTTCTTGGTGATGCTGCACAGTGATCATGTTTCAGTCAAACTAGAAAGAGATGCTCATAGCTTGTTCGGTCTGAAAAAAATATTACTCATTGATAAGGTTATTTTCAGCTCTAAATCAAGTGCCACCCCAACCCTTCACAGCAGATTTTACAGGGTGGGGAAAGCAGGAAAACTGGAGGTAGAAGACAAGACATAAATGAAAATTCTGATCATATGAGCGGAACATAGTCCCATTCCAAAAAAAATGTCTGTGTCCAAGTAGGATTTATGTTTCTACTGTTGGGGGTTGCCTTCACGGTATTTGGTATTTTAACTTATGTAAGCTTGGACCCAAAGCCTTGTTTTCGGCCACTCTGACCTAAGGATTTTGGAAGGAGATTATATGCGTGTGTGAGAGAGAGTCTACATAATAATGGAGAAAAACTGGCAATCTTTTGCAGACTTGGTAAAGAATTTCATATATCATCCAGGCAAAGCCACACTTCTGTTGTACTCCTGCATCCTAGAGTCTCATACCACAAATAACAACATATTGTCATCGATTAAGATTATTCTTTTATATAACAGTTATCTCATTGGTTTATGTGCTATGTTAATTTATTTTATTTGACTGTCCCACTTTTCAGTTGATATATTTCCAAACTGCCTAGCCAACTAAATTAAGGTTACCAGATATTTTTCAATGAATCCAGGGACACTTTTCACCTTCAATGGATTTTGTATGGGGACTGATTTGTAAATCCTGGGGACTGTCCCCGGGAAACAGGGACATCTGGTAACCTTAAACTAAACACTCTTATTACTTGCCTCTTATAGTGTGATTTGTTTTATTTTCTAAGTTTTGGAGTGGGCAGTGACTGTGCTCTGCATGTTTAAACTTCCTTTTAAAAATGTGGAAATGACCTTAAGTAGTTTTTGAACTATGTCTTGAAGTTTCATATCATACTTAAATGTTGCAGGATATTTCCACCAAAAAGGATATTTCCTGCCAAACAGGTTGCTTCAACCAACAAGCTAGAAACAATAGCATCCTGGAGGAGCCATGGATTTCTATTGAATGCTCTGATCATGAATAATCTCTTTCCATTTCTTGATCAATTTGTGGTGTATTTATAACATTAAGCTGAACATATGAAATATCAGGAATTGTCATTGAAGAAATGGCAGCTCTTCTTCAAAGAGGCATGTGGCAATATAGTTGGATATAAATGCAACATTTGTTCTGGAACATTATATTCTTCTGTAACATTTCCCCAAAGAAACTATTTCCATATTCACCCAACACACATAGAAAGTATAAATACTACTGTTCATTTTCTCTCTTCATTATTGCAAAGCTTTCCAACGTTTATTTTATTAATTTCTTTATGACTAGCGGCTTGGTATAAATTTCTGCTTTTCCATCACCACTTTCTTTGCTATAACAATTTACAGTCATCATCCCTATTAATCCAAGGAATGTGAACTTTAGGCAGATTTTGTATTTCTTACTGCAGACAAGAGTCCTTGTTCCTTGACCTCCCTACCTTGTATTGGAAGAACATGCAAAGTTTTTTTCTTTTTTTTTAAAGAGTATCCAATTCTGGCACAGAGTTTGCTGAATTTCCAAGTAAGTCTTGAATAGCAATGCTAAATGGTCTTATTCCTGTTAATGATGCTGTCAGTGCAGAAGCTAGGGGCAATGAATATTGCTGAGACAAGGACAATTGTGACACTTAGCAAATTATGTCAAACAGTGATCTGCCTTTCTGTTTCAGCTCACCGACTTGGTTGTTACATGCTGGCTGATGGTGATTATAATGATGGTGGTGGTGATAGAACACATATATTTTTGCCAAGCACAACCTTACATCAGAATGGCTTTTCTACTGGCACACAGTGCACAGAGAGGGAGCCATGAGGGAGCAATAACAGTGGTTGAATGTGCGCTAAACATAGCCACAACATTAATTGATTACAGATTGGGGTTTAGGCGAGGATCCATCCACTCTAGCCTGATATCTATTTTTAAAATAATATTTATTAAAAGTTTAAAGATTACAGAAAGAAGTAAAAAAAAGAGAAAAAGTGACCTCACACCTCCCTTTTTTGTATTCTAGTTATTAATTATTTCAGCAAATCCTTTCCATCTTTCACTGTTTTCTGTCATTTAATTGTCTTGATTTATTTTAACCTTATCTTACCATTAAAACCCTAAAACTTATTTGAACATAACTCCTTATAACATTTCTACTAAAGCCATGTAATTTCATTCCAACATTTTTCTAACACTCATTAATTTTACAATATTTCTCTAAATAAATTTTAAACTTTTTTCCAATCTTCTTTCACCGTCTCTTCTCCCTGGTCTCGGATTCTGTCAGTCCTTTCTATCAATTCCATATGGTCCATCAACCTGGTGATCTTCTGTCCGAGGCTCTTAACTCTTTTCCATGTCCCTTCTGCAGATCTTCTTCATATTTATACATGCACTTAACTTTATCTTCTGCTGATCTTGTTCTTAATTTCCTTCCTTTGGCGCTGAGGAGTAGATCTCGGGGAAACTACAACCTAACAATGTCTTTATTCCTTCTCGACAGGTCAGCCCATTCTCCATAGTCAAAACTAAAGTCCATAAGATATTTCAGAGCATGTTTCAAAATCCCTCCGAAGCTAAAGGCCCCCACAACTCCAATCTCCCCCTGACCCAAATCCAGATCCCAAAAGCCAGAGCATCCCTGCATAAGGGGATCTATCCAACTTTCCTTCTCCAATCCAAGCAGGACTCCATCCCTCCAAATCTGGCTTTCTCTAAATTCAAACGTAGAAGGCAACAGCTTATATTCATCAAATTGCCTCTGAACGGCTGGGGCTCTCTCCACTTGTATTACTTGAGGTTCAACAACAGCTTTCGTCCTCGTCTTCTCCACAACTTGCCATGTCATAGTGGATTCCTGAATCGATTCCTGAGTAGTTTCTGTATAGGTATTCACTTTTTGTCCCAAATCAGTCATTTTTTTGTCCCAAATTATCAATTTTAGTAGTCATCACATCCGTCTTCTCATGAAGCTGTTCCAATAAAGCACTTATCTTGCAAAATGCAATCACTAAGGCTTCTTCTGTAGACATTCTTGTCCAAGGTCAATCTCTGATTCTCACGGTCTTTAATCTCTGCAGCTGGAAAATTTCCCCAGCTCCACTCCTGCTTGGCAGGGGGTTGGACTCGATGGCCCTTGTGGTCTCTTTCAACTCTATGATTCTATGATTCTATGATTCTAACAGTTTCAAAAGCTCCCTCTAGAGGAAACAATTTTTATTTGTATCCGTCCTTTTAAACGCAGATCCAGCAACAAATTTAGTTTCAATTTTCAGCTCCTTTTGCTCCTTTTTAAGCGCAAAAGGAAACAATGGAAACAATATATTTCTCTTATTTAACTGTCTGTCAACATATGTTTTATTCACAGTCAATGAACTTTCCCAAAACATCGATCTTACTGGCATCCCGTTCCCAGGTTCAAAACGGTGGTAATTTATCTTTCTTCACTCTCTCTCCTGCAGGCTTAGGCAATCTAAAATTTCCCCCCTCTTCTCCTGCTTCCAAGGGGGGTTTAGTAGTTTTAACCGATGGAAATTTAATCCTTTAGAAGAGGCTTTCCAAGACTTTAGCTTGCAGCGCCTTTGCTTCAATCTATTTACAAAAGAGGAAGGTGGACTTCCTGTTTGAAACCTTCCTGTTTCGGTGCCAAATTAAGATGTTTAGAGATCCAATTTTCCGTTCTACTCACGGGTAGTTGTTTAAAGTCCAATTGTCCACAGGAAAAAGTCAGCGCTCTCCGGCAACAGCAATGCGGCTTCACTCCGTGAAAGAAGCAGTTGATCTGAAGCACCGCGCCACTCACCCCACGTCGCTCCGGATCCCCGAAACCGGGTTTCTCCGCGAGTAGGGGAGGCGCAAAAGGTGCCAGCCAAATCCCACACCCACAGGCTTCTCCCACCTGTAGTTTTTAGTGGGTCTCCGCCTCGCCGTGGCGGTCCAGACCCTGATTTCCACGGAGCGGATTCCTCCCGATCAGAGGAAATCCGCCATTGCCGGAAGCGCTAACCCGGAAGTCCTCCACTCTAGCCTGATATCTAGACCCAGCTGATCCACTGAGTAAGCTGAATAAATTGTGGACAAGAAGCTCCCATAATAGTACAGGCTGCTCTGGTGGGTCCTGAAGCAATCTGGGTATGAGGCATCTCGTCCTCTGAGCTAAGACTTACCATGCTCAACCCAAGACATTTTATGAGGATCCACTCTAATGGATCTTGCTCAATGTCTTCCCTGGCAAAGGGGGCGGGGAGAGAACTGTCATATAAATCCAGCCTTGCTATGAGGGAGGCAAGGACCTCATTGTCCCAGGCTAGTTTGGACCATGAGTACAAATCTTTTTCTGGTCCCATTATCAAGCAACCATCACCCATCCACAGCAAAGGTGAAACTAAACTTTGTTGGCTGTTTGGCTTGCCATTGGGGGTTTCAGTCATTTTGGAAGGGCAATACCAAATAATACAAAAGGGCTAGCTACAATATTCCTTTTCCTAGACAAAATTCTTCAATTAACTTCCCCTCTTTCCCCCCAATTGATTCCTACAGAGGTTCACCAGTCTTAGTAGGTCTAAATAGCTTGTAAATCATCCACATCCCTGGGGATGCATGTGCTATTAATGTTCCACTGAGACCAAATCAAACTCAAGAGTCAGATAAACATCAGAGTGGGCAGTAATCAATGACTGAAAATATTCTACAGCAGTTCTTGATTTTCAGCAGTAACTGCCGATATGAGAGACTAAACTTTATGAGACTGTGGATTTTTGTTTTGTTTTGCATGGTTTTTTGGTTTGTTTGTTTTTTAAAAAATCTAAGTGTCATTAAATCGCTTTTACAAAACCCACATTAATTGAATTACTGTCACCTTTAAATGTCAGTCCTTATTAGCTGTAATTGGGCTTAGGTGGGTTTTCTTCAAGATGTCATCATTAAGTGGATTTCCTGATAAAGTACTTTACCATTAAGATGAACAGAGTGCACTTTAACATTCTCTCCTCTCCACAAAAAGAAAAGAAACAAAACAAAAGAAAGCCTCATATTTCAGGCAGGAGGAAAAGTGGAGCCAAGCTCTTTTGCTCTTGCATTTTTTTCTGGGGTTATTTTGCCCTCCCACTCAAAACAATGAAAGAAGGAAATAAACTACACCAGCACCTGGGCTCATTCATATAGTCTCCTTCCCAATTTGGGGTGTGTGGGTGTTGACACTGGGAAAAGCATTGGACACACCCTTTACGTACCCCTAGCGCACACACACTCATCTGACCATAATAGACACCTTTTTGGCTCTTCTGGCTTTGGTGCTCCATCATTGGTAGGGCAAGACTGCTGAAGTTTTCATGGTAGGAAGGAAGAATCTGATATTTGATACCTGTCTCCAATCTGTTGCATCCTTTGGTCCCAGGCTGGGGATGTCAGAAGCCACCAGTTTTCATTCTGACCCTTGTTTGTTGCATGCAGTGCTGTTTCCAGTCTGCTGCAGTTCATCCACTGCGGTGGAAGTTTACATAATAAATTAATTAGGTCATTATTACCTTATTCCACCTCCCTTATTTAGTGCAAAGGTAACATCACGCAAACAGAAATTACTGAAAACCAAAGCAGTGAATACAGATTGCTGATGTCTGCTTATTCATTCCATGCCTAGAGTGCAATCCCCACACCCCTTTCCATTTCCACTGGAATTCTCCAGCAACTGAAGGTTTCGGATCGCAAAGTACATAAGGAAACTATTGGTGTCTGAATGCTGCTTTTCAAATGAATAATTTCAGGACATTATTGTGGCAGGAATTTAATCTCAGAAGGCAAATGGGAAGGGATTGAAAAGCAACATATACAAAGCACCAAAGGGAAATTCATCATTTCTAAACTGCCTTGGGGAATATGTGCTTAATAATGCTAATATTTTCATGGGAGTCATTCAGCTATGAAAATTTGCCAATCCCCACAGTCCTCCTTAAATGACAAATGAATGTTTTATTAAATCTGCAAAGGCTGCTCCAGTTTTGGAAGGGATTAACTGATCTATCAGGTAAAACGATTTGCGCTTTTTTTGTTGTTGCGCGTGATCTAAGAATAAACAAACAACAAGCAGCTGCAGCTTATTAAAATCAAGAAAATCAGAACAGGTAAAAATAATCCTAAAATTTTAGATTGCTGCCTTCTAATGCATTATTTGAAAAGTTATTCTAATGCTTCTATAAAGTAATAAGGAATTGGTTCTAGTTCAAGACATTGTGTGAATTATTTCTTTCAGGGCACCTTATTTGGTTGCCCATGGCAGTTTTAGCTTAAGAAATAGCTGTGATGAGCCAAAAAAACAACAACTTTGCTGTTTTTATTTATTAATTAATTATATATTATTTATATAATGTGGTTTTTTCCCCTTTTAAAGTCGTTTTTAGGATTTCCAATACTGTTTTTAATAGTTACTTATTTAATTGGTTTTAATATTTATATTGATAGTGTGTTTTAGCTTTGTTTGCCTTAATTCCTGCTGTGGACCTCCTTGGGTCCTGACTTGGAGAAAGGCGGGATATAATATAAAATAATTAAATAAGCCAAGATATATAAATAAATAAGCCCTTTTTGTGTCATCTCCTTAGGTTGTTAAGCATGCTCTAGTAATATATGCAGCAAACTAAACTTTCTATCTCCCTTGTTACTGTATATTCACATATACATATGTAAACACATATATGGATGGGGGGAGAGAAGTAGAAAGATCACAGACAGTTCATGCCATTTTCACCCAGCTATTTCCTTCCTTGATGGCTGTCTAATACTAATATCTCAGTCTTTTAGCACATTCTACCACAACAGCGTGGGGGACGCGGGTGGTGCTGTGAGTTAAACCACAGAGCCTAGGACTTGCCGATCAGAAGGTCGGTGGTTCGAATCCTCGCAACGGGGTGAGCTCCCATTGCTCGGTCCCTGCTCCTGCCAACCTAGCAGTTTGAAAGCACATCAAAATGCAAGTAGATAAATAGGTACCACTCCGGCGGAAAGGTAAACGGCCTTTCTGTGCGCTGCTCTGGTTCACCAGAAGCAGCTTAGTCATGCTGGCCACATGACCTGGAAGCTGTACGCCGGCTCCCTCAGCCAATAAAGCGAGACGAGCGCCACAACCCCAGAGTCGGTCACAACTGGACCTAATGGTCAGGGGTCCCTTTACCTTTACCACAACAGCTACCACCGCTTCTCATATAAATGGGAAAGTGTGTAGAAGCCCGACTGGGATTCCTTTGCAGAGCACCATCCTTACCTTGTGTGTCATCTGGAGCAATTACTCAGCTGGTGATCACAGCATCGTTTATATCCCTTTTGCAATTCATCATGGCCAAGTTAGCATGTAACTGTGGAATGGTAGATAGCAGTGAATGAAGGCAGAAGCTTAATCAAACAATAAAATAGACTGGAGGTCAACGAACCTTTCTGCATGTCTGCCTATAAATCACTGTGCTGTATTGGACTTGGATAAAGAGATAATTGATGTGGTTATTGCGCTGGTGTTAATTCACTGCTAGCTAACTTATGTATGCCACAGAAATTGCAAACAGGCTGCTGTGCTTTTTGTATCCCTTTCAACCCAGCAAAAATGCTGGCAGTGCACACCCAGGGATGGTGTCAAGTAGTGCAATCCTATGCAACTCTACTCAGAAGTAAATCTAACCCAGGACAGGATGCGGTTGTGCAGGGTTGTTAAGGCAGCAGAGAGCATTGTTGGCTGCCCACTCTCCACCTTAGAGCAGATTTATGCCACAAGGTGACATAGGAAGGCACTGGACATAGTAAAAGATCCATCGCATCCTGGTCACTGTCTCTTCGAGCTCTTGCCGTCGGGACAGAGATACAGGACGATGAAGACAAGAACGAGCCGTCTTAAGAACAGCTTCTTCTCCAGAGTGATCTCTGCCCTGAATGGGAAGCCCGGACTTTGAAAGTCATCTAATCTCCCTTGCTGTATTATACTGTATTGTTTAATTAGTGTTTTTATGGAGCAGTCAAGTAATTTCATTGTCCCCGAAGGGGGCAATGACAATAAAGATATTATTATTATTATTATTATTATTATTATTATTATTATTATGGCAGAGGTCTTGGGAAACCAGTGCAATTTACAGTGGGGTAAATTCCAAACTCTAAATGCACATTTAAAAACAGAGTTTGACTTACACCAACCTTTTTGTCAGTGTAACTTCCGCTGGGTTGCTAGATCACGTGACTGAGAAGAACAAAATATGGAACAGGTGTCAGTCTTCCTCTGCCTCTTCCCACCCCTGCCATGACACACCATACTCCTTTTTCAGAGATCTGCCTATCCCAAACTCCACTCATCCCACAAATCATGGGTTTGGATTGCTCCTTAAGTGTGTGTAAGATGTGAGTCTAACTTCACAATGTTATGCATGCCTAATCAGAAGTAAGCCCCCCTGAGTTCAACTGGCTTTAGGTAAAAGGTAAAGGTAAAGGACCCCTGGACGGTTATGTCCAGTCAAAGGCAGCTATGGGGTTGCAGCGCTCATCTCACTTTCAGACTGAGGAGCCGGCAGGGGCGAACAAAGGTTAACCCACACCTGGGGTGGGGCAAACCGCCAGCTGCGCATGCGTGGCACCATTACGTACAATGCATGTGCGGCAGCACTACGTATGACACATGTGCCTTACGCAGCAATGCCGCACATGTGCCGTACATAGTGGTTTGCTGCTGGCGCCGCTCAAGCGCCGTACGGATGGTGGCAGAATCCTCTGCTCACAGCTGCAGCGATGGTGGAGGAATCCTCCGCTTGTGGCTGTAGTGGCACCACTATATCCCACTACTGTCCGTATGGCGCTTGAGTGGCACCGGCGGCAAACAGCTATGTACAGTGCATGTGCAACGTTGCTATGTACACCGCATACGTGCAACACCGCACATGCGTTGTACATAGCAGTTTGCCGCCCGTGCTGCTTGAGCGCCATGTGGACGGTGGCAGGATCCTCTGCTTGCAGTTGCAGCTGTGAACAGAGGTTCCTCCACATGCGGCTGCAGCGGCGCAATGGCTACTCGTGCTGCCGCACCCAGGAACAGCAGGATGAGTACTCCATGGGGTGCCTTCTTGCCCCCCCCAGACATGTCACCCAGGGCACACACACTGCCCACCCCCTGTGATGCCGCTGGGAGCTGGCATCTGTCCACAGACAGCTGTCTGGGACATGTGGCCAGCATGACTAAACCGCTTCTGGCAGGACACCATAATGGAAACCAGAGCACACGGAAATGCTGTTTACCTTCCCACTGCAGCAGTACCTATTTATCTACTTGCACTGGCATGCTTTCGAACTGCTAAGTTGGCAGGAGCTGGGACGGAGCAATGGGAGCTCACCCCGTCCTGGAGGTTCGAACCACCGACCTTCTGATCGGCAAACCCAAGAGGCTCAGTGGTTTAGACCACAGTGACCTTACTCCTGTGTTGATATGTATAGGAATTTCAGCCTTATTCCTACTGAATTGCTAAACACTTGTCAATGAAACCCAGCTGGTCAATATTTCTATTATGTTTGTATTACAAATAATGCTGTTGTGCACTTGGGGACAGATTAGTGTAAAATCAAACACTGGTTATGGTAGATGCAGCCCTATGATGAGTAAATCATAAAAAAGTGTCCCCAAACATCCTGATTCGAATCTTAAAGAGTATAGTGTTTCATCTTTAAAATAGCACTGAAGGCTAAATCCATACGATAGCTTTGATATATTTACTAGAATTTCATCAGGGATTAATTTAGCCTTATGGCTGTGCCTTCTTTTTCCGTTCACTGTAGAAAATGTGAAAATACAAATACATTTTGAAAAGCAAATAAGAGTTAAAAGAGAGGTTCCCATTGTGCACCTTTTCAAGGTCTTATCAATTATGCTAAAAAGCGGGTGGCGGAAGGAGGGGGCCAATTAAACATTCTCCCATGAAGACTCTGGGATAGATAAATTTGTATGAAATGCAAATTATCAAATGAAGTGCTAAGTTAACAAGAAACCAAATAGCCGACAGATTTTGATCGTTAAGATAAAATGTAACATGTTGCAGCCACAAGGATCATGTGACTATTGACATTCCTTCCAGCGATTCTAATATTCCTTCCACATCTGGCTTTTTAAAAAACTTCATTGGAAGTTAAAGATGTTTAATAATTTAGAATACCAGTTCAAGCATTAGATGCCAGCAACAAATCTAATAGTAGTAGCCTAATCTCACAGGATATAACATAAACTAGGGGAGGGATAGTAGTCTGCTGTTGCTGCAACTGCTTCATGGGATAACTGCCTAGCCATTAGATTAGTATGCATAAGTATCCAGAGTTATACAAGTGACTGTAAGTGTTATCTGTGAGGATAAATACTTAACTATCTGCTGTGTGCATTCCTTTGGCTGGGAAACGCCCTTGACATTCGCATAGAAACAAGGCGATCTTTCAAAGAGGCTTTGAAGTCACTCTCCCTTAGAGTTACATAATATTGATATTCGGGCTTCAGCCCACATTCAATGCAAATGAGTCTCTTGATCTGCGCTTGATATTTCCCCCTCAGATCTAAAGTCTTTGCTGGCTAGTTTAGATTATTACTGATTTTACCGAATTGCTTCAGGTCACTTTCAAACATTTCCCACAGTTTAGAATTACATATGGTTTGGTCACACCAATTGGTTGCTTATGGCTGAGACACAAAAGAGCTGTTTTATTCATATATCAATCTGAACTTTAATACCCCACCTTTCTAGGATAAAACCACATGGTGACTAACAAATAAAAATATAAATCATAATAAAACAGTTTTTAAAAGTAGGCAGGCCCAATAGCACAGTTATGGAATTATATTTATCCCTTAAAAAAAGAAATTCAGGACCTTTCGCCTGTATGAAAAAATGCTTTTGAAACTCCTCATTACATAAATCCCACCATGTTCAATAGGGCTTAGTCCCTAATAACTTGGTTTAGAATGGCAGCAGAATCCTACACATGTCTACTGAGAAGTAAATCTCATTGAGTTGTATGCGGTACTGCAAGGCTGGGAAACCTTTCTTAGCCTGCGGTTAATGCTCCTCCTTAATTTTTAGCTGAAACAATCATATAGGCCAAAGTGATCTGGTTATTAGACACCCCCCAAAAAACACACTGGAGTTGGGGGGGTTGCTTAAGTTGATATAGAAAATTCTCTCCTTTCAACCTGCCTGCAGTCCATTTATAGTCAATTGCTGCACAACGATCAATCAAGTTCCGTTTTTGAAGGAAGCCTGTTTGAACCAATTTTCTGCACAAGCATCAATTTGTGACAGCATGAAAGCTGTGGCAGCCTCCTTTTGTGATTGGTCTGTAACTCAGACGTCTGTCAAGATAAATCTTCCTGTGTCCTGGCAAATGCCTTTAAATAATGGAGCAAAGAAACCATGGTGTGAAAAGTGCCAAAAAGGCCAACAATGCTCGAATGTAGTCATGACAAAACAACACTATTGCAAAATGATATTACACCTCAGAAATAGCAAATGAAGAGTGAGTCTCAGCTTCAGTTGCTCACAGATCTATAGAAGTTGTAGTGATGGTCATTCTCTTACACAGCTTTTAAAAGCCAGGATAGAGGAATCTATGGTCCCTCCAGATGCTGTTGAACTGGAATTCCCATCTTCCCTGGGTGAGGCTGATGGAAGTTGAACCCCAGCAACATTTCAAGGCCCATTGGTTCCCCATCACTCATTTAAAACACAAGTCTATGTGGAATAGAGTTGGAAGCGACCTCAAGGATCATCTGGTCCAACTCCCTGAAAGGTCTATCCATGGTTACAGTGGTACCTCGCAAGACGAATGCCTCGCAAGACAAAAAACTCGCTAGACGAAAGGTTTTTCCGTTTTCGAGTTGCCTCGCAAGACGAATTTCCCTATGGGCTTGCTTCTTAAAACCGTTAAAACAAAGGGTGCTTAGCTTGAACAGCTGCAGTTGCGACTTGACTTCGAGGAGCAACTGTTAGCACGTGGTTTTGTAGCCTTTTCTCAGACTTTGCTCACTTTTGAAGCTTTTCCAAAACTTTTCCAGAACTTCTCTTGCATCCATTTGGTAAGTTAAACTTTTAAAACTTTTTTGGGGGGTTTTGGATTTTGGGTTGGGGTGTTTGGGATTCAAGGACTTGGTGTTGTGGGGGGGGTTGCGATAATCTGGGAGCTTGTGGGGCTTTTTTTGGAATTTTTATGATTTTCTGTGACCATTGGGCCAGGTTTTTTTTTTCAATTTTTTTTCCTGAGTTTGAATTTCTGAGTGCTGGCTGGCTGGGGGAACAGTTGGAGAGGTTTCTGCAGGAATCTGGGAGCTTGTGGGGCTTTTTTTGGAATTTTTATGATTTTCTGTGACCATTGGGCCAGGTTGTTTCTTTTCAAATAATTTTTCCTGAGTTTGAATTTCTGAGTGCTGGCTGGCTGGGGGAACAGTTGGAGAGGTTTCTGCAGGAATCTGGGCGCTTGTGGGGCTTTTTTTGGAATTTTTATGATTTTCTGAGACCATAGGGCCAGGTTGTTGTTTTTTTCAAAAAAAATTTCCTGAGTTTGAATTTCTGAGTGCTGGCTGGCTGGGGGAAGAGTTGGAGAGGTTTCTGCAGGAATCTGGGACCATTAAGCCATGTTGTTATTTTTTGAAATTTTTTTTTTGTCTGGGTGGGGGAACAGTTGGGGAGGGGTTTGCAGCAGTTGGGGAGGGGCTGGGGGAGCAGTTGGGGAGGGGTTTGCAATTTCTGTGTGGTGGGTGGGTGGGTGTCTGTGGGAACAGTTGAGGTTTTTGAAGGCATTGGTGATTTTTGAAGCTTTTCCAAAACTTATTTTGCAGCCATTTGAGGTTTCTGAAGGCTTCGGTGATTGATTGTTGAAGCTTTTCCAGAACTTCTCTTGCATCGATTTGGTAAGTTAAACTTTTAAAACCTTTTTTTTTGGGGGGGGGTTGGATTTTGGATTTTGGGTTGGGGTTTTTGGGATTCAAGGACTTGGTTCTGGGTTTTAATTTCTGTGTGGTGGGTGGCTGGGTGCTTTTGAATTTTTTGGATTTGAAGCACATCACTGATTTCTTTTTCTTTTTCTGAGTTTGCGAAGGTAAGAGCTGTGCTGCCATGGGACCCAAGAAGACTGCTGCTGCGGTGGCTGGCGAGAGGAAGAAGGAGAAGGTGACGCTGGAAATGAAGAAGGAGATCATCCGGAAGCACGACGGCGGAATGCGTGTGACGGACATCGCCAGGGAGTACGGGAGGAATCCATCAACCATCGGGACCATCCTGAAGATGAGGGAGAAGATCCTGGCGACTGATGCAGCCAAGGGAGTCACCAGGATCGTGAAGAACCGCCCAGCTGTTCTGGAGGAGGTCGAGAAGTTGCTGCTCATCTGGATAGAAGAGAAGCAGCATGCAGGGGACACAGTGTCTGAGGCCGTCATTTGTGAGAAGGCCAAGGCCTTGCACGCTGACCTCATCCGGGAACAGCCAGGAACCTCAGGCGAGCCAGAAGTCTTCAAGGCAAGCAGAGGTTGGTTTGAACGGTTCAAGACAAGATCTGGCATCCACAGCGTGGTCAGGCATGGAGAGGCTGCCAGTTCTGATGTTCCTGCGGCTGAAGACTTTGCAGCGGAGTTCCTGGAGGTTGTGAAGACGGAGGGCTACGTTCCACAGCAGGTCTTCAACTGCGACGAGACCGGGCTGTTTTGGAAGAGGATGCCCAAAAGGACTTTCATCACACAGGAGGAGGCCAAGTTGCCTGGCCACGAGCCCATGAAGGACCGTCTGACCCTGCTCTTTTGTGACAAGGCAAGCGGCGACCTGAAGATCAAGCCCCTGCTGGTGTACCACTCGGAGAACCCACGGGCCTTCAAGAGACACGAGATCGACAAGGAGCAGCTGAGTGTCATGTGGCTATCCAACAGCAAGGCTTGTGTCACACGTGTGCTGTTTGTGGACTGGGTCAATCTTGCTTTTGGCCCTGCTGTCAAGCAGTACCTGCTGGACAACGACCTGCCACTGAAGGCTTTGCTTCTGATGGACAATGCTCCTGCCCATCCTAAAGGCCTTGAGGTGGACTTGTTGGAGGAGTTCAGCTTCATCAACATCATGTTCCTGCCGCCTAACACCACGCCACTGCTCCAGCCGATGGATCAGCAGGTCATCGCCAATTTCAAAAAACTCTACACCAAGGAGCTTTTCAGGCGATGCTTCGAGGTGACTGACTGCACCACCATCACCCTGCGGGAATTCTGGAAGGACCACTTCAACATCGTCACCTGCTTGAAGATGATCACCACGGCCTGGAACGGGATCAGCCAGAGAAATTTGAATTGCGCTTGGCGCAGCCTGTGGCCAGACTGTGTGGCACCAAGTGACTCTGATGCACCAGAGTCAACAGTGGTGCAGGACATTGTTGCCTTGGGGAGGACCATGGGCCTGGAGGTCACGGAGGAGGACGTCTGCGAGCTGGTGGAGGAGCACGACGACAAGCTGACCACCGTGGAGCTGGTCGAACTGCAGGCAGAGGCTGCGCAGGAGCAGGCCTCACTGGAAGAGGAGGAAGCAACTGAGGAACGGCTGTCCTCCGAAAAACTGAGGGACATTTGCCTGAAGTGGAAGGAGGTGCAGACTTTTGCAGAGCAGCACCACCCTGAGAAGCACGTGGCACATGACGTTGGGAACATTTTTGATACGGGGGTCATGTCGCCTTTCAGGGAGGTGCTGAAAAGGCGGATGAAGCAGCAGACTATGGACAGGTTCTTGAGCAAGAAGCAAAGAGTGGAAGAGGAGCCTTCTTCGAGTGGTCCCCCAGAGTCTTAGAAAATGTACTGTACACTATGTTGATTTTTAAATGTTTTTCTGTCATGTTTATAAAGTTAATTTATTTTCCCTTCAATTTTTGAACTGCTCTTTACAGTATGTGTGACTTTAAAGAGCAGTTAATAAACTGTTGTTGTACCAAATTTGGCTTTGTTTGGACTTTTTTTGACCATAGGAACGCATTAATTGATTTTCAATGCATTCCTATGGGATTTCGTGATTCGCAAGATGAAAAATTCGCTAGACGACAAAACTTGCGGAACGAATTAATTTCGTCTTGCAGGGCACCACTGTATTTGGCATGATAATTAAATGGAACATCCATGTTTAGGAGTGGAATATCTCCAGATACCAATGCTGAAGACATAGAACAGAGTTGGGATGTTGCCTTCTTATTATGCTAAGGCTAAAATCAAACCATACATATAAAGCACTATGATACCACTTTAAACAGTCCTAACGTCTCTGAAAGAACTTTGGGAACTGTTATTTGTGGGGAGGCCCCTATTCTCCTCATAGAGCAACAACTTCCAGAGTTCCCCAGGAGGAGAGATTGATTGTTAAACCCCTCCCAGAATTCCTAGGAGAAAGCCCTTTTTCAAGTGATACCTTGGTGCTGTAAAGCGAGGTATGAAAGTGGCCAGAGTGCGGAAATAGTGGCACCCTTGGTTTGCTCTCATAGGAGTAGAGCTCCTTGTGTCTTGTTTTTCTTCAGGTAAAGCCATCAGTCTAAGGTTCAATACTGACCCTCTGCATGTCACATTTGCAGCAGATATGGTTTGTGAGCAGGGGATAAGTAACAATGTGTGCATGTGTAATCTCGCTTTATTTTTCCACAGGAAAAAAATAATGTGAAAGAAAATAAAACAACTATGCACATTTATATTACCCATTAATAAAACATTTTGACGTTTTCCTAAGAGCACGGAGCAGAAACACACCATCTTGTTTTTCTTTAAAATCCCCAGTCTCAATACTTACTCACTCATCTTCATATGGAAGGGCTGTGTGTGGAGCACATGCACTGCATTCTAATGGTCCCAGGTTGAGTCTCTGGCATCTCCAGGTAGGTTGGAAAATATCCCTGTCCAGAAGCTTGCAGAGCTGCTGCCCAGCATAGACAAACCCGAATTAGATGGACCCAGTGGCCTGACTCAGAATGAAGTGGGTCTCTTTGCTCCAGTTTTCAGAATGCTAATGTGTTAAGTGATAAGAAGCTGTTTCCTAGTTAGAGTAGCTGGAAATGGTGCACCTAAGCACGTCAAAGGCTCACTGTCGCTCAGAGGCAGTCAGTGTTTGTTTATTGGCATCCATCCTGAAAACCGAAGACAATGCTGCTTGTGGATGAATGTACATGGACTTGGCTAATAATAATAATATTATTTATACCCCACCCATCTGGCTGGGTTTCCCCAGCTGCTCTGGGCAGCTCCCAACAGAATACGATAAAACATCAAACATTAAGAACTTGCCTAAACAGGGCTGCCTTCAGATGTCTTCTAAAAGCAGATAGTTGTTTATTTCCTTGGCGTTTGATGGGAAGGTGTTCCACAGGGCGGTCGCCACTACCGAGAAGGCCCTCTGCCTGGTTCCCTGTAGCTTCATGTCTCACAGTGAGGGAACTGCCCTCCGAGCTGGACCTCAGTGTCTGAGCTGAATGATGGGGGTGGAGACACTCCTTCAGGTATACTGGGCTGAGACCACTTAGGGCTTTAAAGGCACACGCACAAACACTTCCTTGATTTCACTGAGAGTTTTGTCAGTGAAAGAATCAAAGCTATTAAACTGAGTGTGGACTGATTTTAGTAATTTCATAATGCATCTCCTTTTTGTTCAAACTACTTCAGCTGGGTTATTTCATAGGGTTCCTGAAGTTTTTAATGTTTTAACTGCAGGGGAAAACACACACACAAATGGATTCCATTAACCATAACAATAAATTTCTGCTATTTGTTGTGACTGCGGCATGCTGTGTTACAAGGGAAAATGTGAAATTTGGAGCAAAGCTCTACTCATAGCAGAAGCATACAGGCGCTCAAAACTATTTCTGTTTTCTTCCGCAAACAAATTACCCTTCTTTTCCTGGGTGAGATTACATGTCGCTGTTGCTCTAAAGAGGATTCTAATCTCCAGCATGGAAGTTTTGGCTCCCAGCACATTTCCACTTGACTATTTTTCTTACCGACAACATCTACAAAACACATTTCCAGGTTTCTATGCATAGGATTTGCTTGCATCTCTTTCTGATATTGCTATGCCTGTCCTAAGTAAAAAAAATAAAATAAATGAAAGTGCCAAGGAGAGCAGTTTCCCTTAGCTTGAAATAAATAAACTATTTCTCCCCTAAAGCTTTTTGGCGATACAGTCTCTGGCCTAGTATAGATATCGATCAAGTACTCAAGAACATCATTATCTCACTATATTTGTAGAGTTTGCAGCTGTCAGAATGGGAGCAGTTTGTTTCTAAAAATGGAAACAGGCGCTTTGGTCTACAGTAACTGCTACAACAACAAGAACAACAAATGGACAAAAGTCATTGCTATTGCTTTTTCTAAGCATTTTTAACATTCGCTCCATCTCATTTAGCTTTAGAGGTGGCCTTGGGGGAGACCTGCTGAGAAGGCAGCAGATTCGGCCTCCGAGGAGTGCGCCACAGCCTTCACTGCCATGGCAGCAGCGGCAGAAGGCAAGGCATTCCTTGGAGGCGAGATTGATGCCCCTGTGGATCTTGCTGCCAGAAGTAGTTCCCTCACCTTGCCTCATGAGTGGGCCACCCCTGGTCATTAAGAACTGAACATTATCTCACACATTTCAATGGGCTCTTCTTCTTTGTTTAAGTACTAAGCTTCTAGATCTCATGGTTGCAAGAAAAACAATATTTCAAATGTGTTCCATTTTTGGATGGTGGGATATTCTACTCTTGTGGTTTTTTAACCCCACCCCAACAAGTTCCACAGTTTGGAAATCATATCCTTGTTAGGTTCTAAATTTTGTCATATGGATCACTTAACAGCAAGAAAAAAATTGTGCCAGATTTTTATATCAGGCCATTCTAAAGGATAGTTGCTGAAGGGGAAAGCTTTCCATGGGTAAGAGATAATTTCTGGCTTGACATCTATTAAAATTATGTTTTTGACAGAAACAAGGAAAGGAGCTATGTGCAGAATGGCTGGCTATGCCCTTGCAAATGTCACCCAATGCATTACACTGGTCAACAACAAATTTGTTGTCTGCATTTTTTGAGTTGATTTGGGACGAATCTGATGCACTGAATCCAAAAATCACATTGGTTTTGCTCAATCAGGTCAAGTTTTTGAGCTATGGCCACATGTCATTTTTTTACGTTTTTGTTCACATGTACGCTTGTGTGGAGCATTTTAGAAGAAGTTGGTGGGGGTAAAATGCCATGTCGAATAATTGTTTTGATTGGAAATGATTATTTTAATGATAAGAAGTATTCAGGTCCGATAGTTCTGGGTGATTATGTCGAAAAGGGATCAGTTTGAAGTCATAAAACCTCGAAATCTTCCATAAATTGGTGCGGCAAAGCATAAAGTTGCTTACCATGCTTATTTGGCATTAAACTTGGTGACCAGGATAAAGCTTGGGTGCCACACATGGTGTGCAAGCCATGCACCGAGACTCTACGTGGGTGGACCAATGGCAAGAGGAGTCTGAACTTTGGAATTCCCATGGTTTGGAGGGAGCCGACAAACCATGTCACTGACTGCTACTTCTGCGCTGTTGATGTGACTGGGATCAACAGAAAGAACCGGAGCAGCCTCAAGTATCCTGATCTTCAATCAGCATGTTCTCCTGTAGCTCATTGTGATGAAATTCCAGTGCCTATCTTCGGAGAACTTCCTGACATTAGTGATGAAGATGCCTCCAGTGTTGAAGGACATGAAGAAGAAGAAGTGGTTCTTGAAGATGATGCTCCACATCCATTTTCCCAAAAGGAGTTGAATGATCTAGTTTGCGACCTCAGCTTGTCAAAGGACTCTGCCGAACTGTTGGCATCCAGATTGAAGGAAAAAAACCTCCTCTCTGACAGTGCTCGCATCAGCTTCTTCCGCAACAGGCATCAAGAGTACCTCTGTTTTTTCTCGGAAGAGAAGGACTTGGTGTACTCTGCAGATATTGTGCAGCTTCTGCTCAAGCTTGGAGTGCCACAGTACAAACCCAAAGATTGGAGACTGTTCATTGACAGCAGCAAGCGATCATTGAAATGTGCTACACAACGGCAACCAGTTTGCCTCTATGCCCCTGGCTCACTCGACTACACTGAAGGAGAACTATGAAGCGGTGAAGTATGTGCTGGAGAAAATTGGTTATGATCAGCATAAGTGGTTTATTCGTGTTGACCTGAAGATGGTAAACTTTTTGTTGGGACAGCAGTCTGGCTTCACCAAGTACCCATGTTTTCTGTGCATGTGGGATAGTAGGGACCGTGCTCAGCATTACATGAAGAAGGACTGGCCAGTGTGGGAGGAACTGGTGCCTTGCAAAGAAAGGAACGTCATCAACGACCCTCTGGTGGACAGAGACAGAATACTCTTCCCACCGCTGCACATCAAGCTCGGCTTAATCAAGCAGTTCACCAAGGCTCTGGACAAGGATGGTGACTGCTTCACTTACTTGTGCCAGGCTTTTCCAGGATTGACCATGGAGAAGTTGAAAGCTGGCATCTTTGATGGTCCTCAGATCCGTCAGCTCATCAGAGATCCAGAGTTCGGAAACTCAATGAACGAAGTGGAACTGGAAGCGTGGAAGGCATTTGTTCTGGTAGTGAAGAACTTTCTTGGCAACAATAAGGTCAGAAACTATGCAGAACTTGTCAACAACATGCTGACTGCTTTCAGAAACCTGGGCTGCAACATGAGCGTCAAGATACACTACCTATTTTCACATATGGACCGGTTTCCTGAGAACCTGGGTTCAATGAGTGACGAGCAGGGGGAGAGATTCCATCAGGACATGAAAGAGATGGAGACCAGGTATCAGGGTCGCTGGGACGCAGTCATGATGGCTGACTACTGTTGGACTCTGAAGAGAGACCTCCCTGCCGCTGAGCATTCCAGGAGTTCCAAGAAACAGAAGTTCAAGCCCTGAAGTTTGAAAAATGGTGAAGCAACATGCAATTTACGTGTACTTACCTTTATCAATGCCCACCATTCAGTTTACAGTAATCAATGTTTCTATCAGGTAATCAATATATGTTGTTGGAAAAACAATTTTTTCTCTTAAAAACATATTTAGGATGATATGTGCTGACAAAAATCAGCTGATAATGCCACAAAAATGTAATCGATTTTGTCACAAGATCTGATTTTTTTCAAATCAACATAGCACAAAAACCTGAGCTGATGGAGAGAAACAGATGCCATTTCCTGATTCAGCAGTGCAAAAATACCCTAAATCAGTTGTAGAAATCTAGACAACATTCAAAAAGTAAAAAATTGTTGCCCAGTGTTATCAAAGTGCTACTGAGGGTCAGAAGTAAAGCCATGAATTTCTGCTTTGTGATCAGAGAGTTTCTTTACTCCTTTCCATGAACTTATTGTGTTGCTATGTGTGTTGTTGTTGTCGTCTGCATTTTTAAATCTATTTCAGAAATAAAATTCAATTCTGGGAAAAACCATAATATCATTTTCTCTCAAACATCAAACGAAAGGATTGCTCATAGACCAAACATCAATGTAAATGTTGGTCTGGTGGACAAACCAGTATATTTAACGTCTAGCAATATCTATAGAGCCTGCTATGACCTAAAGCTGTTTGTGGACAAATGCCAGCTCCCTCAGCCTGAAAGCAAGATGAGCCCCACACCCCATAGTCGCCTTTGACTGGACATAACCGTCCAGGGGTCCTTTACCTTACCTTTTTATCTTAAAGCTAGGCCAACAGGAAAGCCCTGTCCTGATTCATTCAGGTTTATTTTCTATAACATACAGGAAGAAACTAATAATCATAGTAATCCTAATTGTATTGGATGTTACTTGATTTGGCTATGCAGTTTTCAAATGCTCATCAAGGTATTTGCTCATTATTTTAGTGCTAAGCTGCATGCTTTAAAACAGGGATGGGGAATCTGGCTCTCTGAATGTTGCTGGACTACAATTCCCATCATCCCTCACCATTGACCATGCTGGCTGGTACCAATGGGAGCTGGAGTCCAACAACATGAACACTTCCTCCCACGATCGCCTTATGAACTATGTAGCAGAAGAAAGCAAACAACAAGATGAATACTTCACTGTTGAAAATTCATCATCCTTAAGCTTGTAATTGTTTTTTTCTTGACATCTGTGAGCTGGTTCATAACATCCGTTATATCAGACATATTCCTGCAGAAGTTATTGATTGATAGCCCCTTCACACAACCAAGAACACCAGAATTTATTTCACATTTTTAGTGATAAACAGTGCCATTCTGTACACGTCTGCTCAGAAGTAAGTTCCATTGAAGTGGGTATAAGATTGCAGCCTAACAGAAGGAAGTCTCACTGAACTCAATGGAATTTACTTCTGAGTAGACATGTCTAGAATTATGCTATTAATCAGCTATTTCTAAGAGAAGAATCTTGACTTTTCACTGCCATCCTTGACTTGTCACTGTTAGCACAGATCTTCCTGTGCTCACTTGTCATCTGGTGGAATAGGGGAAACATGGTACATCTAAGATTAGGAAGAGAGCAGACAGGAATTTAAGAATGAAAGAGATGGCAATAAAGCCTTTGTTCTCTTGATGAGCTGCTTGTGCTGTTCGTTTTTGAATACAAAAAGACTTTGTTGTTAATGTACATATGTTTCTCTCTTCATTAGTTGCATTAAATGTTCATCATCATAGAGTTGGAAGGGACCCTGAGGATCATCTAGTCCAACCCCTTGCAAGGCAGGAATACGCAGCTGTCCCATACGGGGATTGAACCTGAAACCTTGGCATTATCAGCACCACACACAAACTAATTGCTTTTTAAAAATGTTTGTTAGTTGTTCTCATACTCCTGTTAATATTGTAGGTCTCTATACGATACTCAGGGGCATAGGAAAGGGGGGCAGGGCAGTCCACCCTGGGTGCCCTCACATTCGGCATACTGCCTTCCCACGACTCCCAAGCCTACCCCAAGCCATCGGCGTAAGGGGGGAGCTGTGCCACTTTGCTGGTGGTATTCCCACCCGCTTCCCCCTTTGTTTTGACAGCCTGGCATAGGCTTGGAAGTCACGGGCATGCAGCGTGCCAAATGTCCACCACTGGCAGCTTGCTCCGCCCCCATGAGCAGCTCACTCCGTCCCTGTGGGTATGTGTGCCACTCTGGGCACCTGATTGGCTATCCCGTGCCTGGGAGGGCACACTCCATGCCATGCCCCCCCCTTGGGAGCGCGCCCGCCCTGGGCAGCGCGGGCATATGCTCCGCCACTGACGATACTACAGTGGTACCTGTACAGTGGCTTCAGGTTACAGACTCCACTAACCCAGAAATAGTGCTTCAGATTAAGAACTTTGCTTCAGGATGAGAACAGGACTCGTGCTCCGGCAGTGCGGCAGCAGCAGGAGGCCCCATTAGGTGAAGTGCTGCTTCAGGTTAAGAACAGTTTCAGGTTAAGAACGGACCTCCGGAACGAATTAAGTACTTAACCCGAGGTACCACTGTATATGGTTTTAGGATTGTGCTGAATAGTGCTCTGGATATTTTTAGTAGAAGAGGATAGTATAAATCATTTATGTATTCATCTATTACAGATCTATCTCATTTCCAGTCGATTTCCCACTCCACCCAGCACCCCCCATCCTACAATAACTATTGTAGGATGACCTCTGCTAGCCTTGCCAAAAAATAGGGATGGTTACATTTGGTTTCTTAATTAGAGTTGACCCCAGTATTCACAAGAGCACATCGTGTGGTCCTTCATATGGGCATGTTGGTGAAAAACCCTTAATCTCAGGATCGTGGGTTCAAGCCCCACACTGGGCAAAAGAGTCCTGCACTGCAGAGGGTTGGACCAGATGAACCTCATGGTCTCTTTCACCTCTACAACTCTATGATTCTTTTAATCATATCTGTTGATCTACTCACTTTTGCCTTTGGCCCTACCCACCACTCACCTGTGGTTCCCTGGGAGGCTACCCATGAAGTCATGTGGCCCTCTAGCTAAAAAAAATTCCCCCTTCACCCGGTGTATACAATTGCAGCCTAAATTTGAACATTTTCAGGTTAAATATTTCATCAGCTGCAGTTTGTATGAATTAAGGGTAAAAAATAAATTTTCATACCTTCCAACATTTCTCTGATGAAAATAGGGACGTCCTATTCTATTATTATTATTATTATTATTATTATTATTATTATTATTATTATTACGTGCCCATCTGACTGCATTCCCACAGCCACTCTAGGTGGCTTCCAACATAATAAAACAATAAACTTTGAAAATCTCCCTATACAAGACTGCTTTCAGATGGCTCAGGGGTCGAATAACTCCATACCCTCCAACATTTCTCCGATAATAATAGGGACATCCTACCATACCCTCCCCCATTTTTCCAATGAAGATATATATGTTCTAAGGAAAAGTGGGACGTTCTGGGGTCAAATCAGAAACTGGGATGGCTTCTGTAAATCTGTTACATTGTATACCCGCCCCACAAAATTTGTATGAACAAGTCAGAATGAATGCTCAGAAAAAGGTCATCAAGAAGGGAATAGTATTTTCAAAATTATATTCTTTCAAGCAAGCCATTATTATCTATAAATCTTTTAGATATATTCAATCCACTTCTGTTAGTTCTTTTAGGAAAAAGAGTTGGTGATAGTTTGCTATAGGTTCTTCATTGCCTTATGGGTCTTTCAAGAAAGAACTACTTGACATGATTGTCCCCAACAAATTGCTATGTAAGAAAGACTGTCACTGTCATCAAACTTTACTTGAAGAAAGTGATCAATAGTAGACACTGGAGGGAAAATTCTCCTTATGCATGTGTTTACCTATAAATATAATGCAGAAAGCTGGGTGACTATACAGAAATTCTTTTAATAGGGGGAAATGCTTATAAATTTAAAGTTTATATTTAGTTTCACATACCACTCTGTTGTGAAGTCCTAACATAAGAATATACTATAGGTCAGAGTCCCAGCTGATACATGATCCTGTCAAAACATTCCCTGATAATGGCAGTTCTAAACTATGATGTTCTGAACATTAGCCAGAAATGTTATAAATATGTATGACTCAAAGATCTAATACCATTTGAAATTTTGTTTACATATCTCTCAGAACCAGAGAGAGTAAATTAGCACTGCATACTTTATATATTATATGTCTGAGAGTCAAGACATTATAAAACACATGGGAAAGAAGATACAGAAAACACAGTGACAGGAAACTATTTTATTTAGTTGAAAGCGGCAGTTACATTCTTATCTTTTCACTCTTTGGAAGAGCAATTGTCAGAGAGTTGATTAAAATGGAAGAAAAATCTATTTCAAGGTAAGCAGGCTTTAAGTGGTGACTAGTAGAACTTCCAGTCAGCAAATAATTTTGCTAGTTTAAAATGACTTGTTTTCTTTCTCCTGCAAACATTATTCTCCAGTGAGATGTTAGTAGAAGAGAACTGCAAATTTGGTTTCTGAGTAGGTCTGAAGCTAACTGAATACTGCTTCAATATTAGATTTCAATTCCAGGAGGCAATTGTTCTGTTCAGCTCATTTAAAAGAAAACAGGTGGGTCCTGAAGGCAGAAACAGTCAGGTGTAGAGGTGAGAAAATTGAGAAAGACAAAGAGGTAGAGTCAGAGGAAGGATGGAGAAGTAAGGAAACAAGATAACCAATTCTGCTCTGTCTCAAAATTGCCATGTCAAATTACCAGTCCATACCAAGGTACCATAAAGGAAAAGGAAGCAAGAATTGGTTGTGCAATATAGCTACTTAAACATTTTAATCTATGAACTCTCAAGACAGCTAATTTTAGTTGACAGGTTTAGATAGAGCTGCAACAAATGTATTTAAGGAAGTGAACAATTTTTGAGAAGGACTTTCTGGACAGGGCAAAATGTTCACCTAGTTTCTTCCTCCTTGTGGTCCCCCCCCCCTTGTTGCCTGTTTGCTTCTCTGAGCAATTATGTTTTTAAGAAGCAAAGCAATATAAAATTGTTGCTGAAATAAATCGTCCCAGCCAATCAGGATGCGTGTTGTGAATGTTGCCATGTAGCCCTTCAGATTTGTCTTGCATCTGAGTAGAAAATCTAACCTAACCAATTTCCTCCCTTGTTTGCAAATTTCAAACAACAACAACAAACAAGCTACTTGAAGGAAAACAAGATAACACTTCAATTTTCCCTCTTTCCTCATTTTTGCCCCTCTTAATGTTAGACACAAACAGCTGAAGATATCAAAGATTAGTACAACCCTGCTTATTCATAGCAGATTCATGCTCGCCAATCACAAATGCCTAACCATTCGCACTTATTTCTCAATCATTCCTTTCATCCACATTTCTAATTACTTCTCAGAGTGAAAACTTCTCTATAGTACAGATATATTGCAACTGGGGTGAAAGTGTGGTGGGAATGTGGACTATGCAGCAGTGCTAAAGGCCCCCACTCGAGGATAAGTAGATTTCCTATACCAACCTCGCAGTGCCTCGCAGTGCCTGTGTAAGATTGAGTTGCAGAATAATAATAATAAATAATATATCTAATATGCTGCCATATAGAGACTCTGAGATGTCAATGGTTAAGTAAGAAAAGAATATAAAAGATATTTACAGATGGAATTTCCTGTGTTTGTGTGAGATAATAGCAGGCTCTGCTAAAAATAGGGTAGTGGGTGGAAGGCTTATTATTGACTAGGATGTCTAACATAAGCCAGAAAATGAACACATGGACATTTCTCACCTTGAAAGGGCCTTTCAAAACTGGAGTGTATTATTTAAATGTTGGTCTTTTGTTACCTCTACATTCATTTTAATTGCTCTTCTTAGGGAGTCAATCATTCCTCTTGTACAGCATGGCAGAGATGCATGCTATGAAACAACCATCTGAGGGACTCACAAGTAATATGGACACTGATGTGTGCTACATATATCATTGACAGAAGCCTAGGGAAATGAGAGGAGAGAGAATGAGCAGAGAATGAGCTTATATTGGAATGATGACTTGCATCGGATGATATGGGAAATGTACAAGTTTCAAAGCTGACATTTAGTTCCAACAAAATCATAGTCTCAGCATGTGATGTAGAAGAAAGACATTTTGCAAGAAAGTGGAATTTTACCAGTGGTGGTGTTCTTTCAGGGAAGAAAACTTCACAGTCCCTGGAAAAGCACATTTGCTGTATTTTTTGCTCTATAAGACGCACCAAACCACAAGACGCACCTAGTTTTTGGAGGAGGAAAACAAGAAAAAATATATTCTGAATTTCAGAACCCAGAACAGCAAGAGGGATCGCTGCACAGTGAAAGCAGCAATCCCTCTTGCTGTTCTGCCTTCTGTGATAGCTGCGCAGCCTGCATTCGCTCCATAATACACACACACATTTCCCCTTACTTTTTAGGAGGGAAAAAGTGAGTCTTATAGAGCAAAAAATACGGTAATAATGGTAAGCGAGCTGCATCACAGCCCTCTTCTTGACACCATGTTGATGGTCTCATGGTCCTTACCCCAGAAGTGTTGGACCTATGACCAGGTTAAATACAGATCCTATGAGCCTCATTATATAAAAGACAGCCTCTTGACTTGGCAAAAGGCTGGCAATAGGTGAAATTGGAAATGGCAATTGGAAAGGTGGCAGTAGTGTATGATGATCATATGGAATGATGATTTCAGAAGTGCCTTTGGCATGTGGGAGAGAGCAGTCTTTGAGCAAGTTGGGCAGGTACAAAAGATAAAAAGTGCTGAAATCTACCAGTGGGAAACCTGCAAGCAGGACCTGAATGCAACAGAAGTCTCCCATCTTGCAGTTTGCAGCAACTGCTGTTCAGCAGTGTCTAGACAATGCAGCGTTGTGATGTTGACCACAATCCTTGCAGAAATGCATAATGCTAGTACAGGGAGGGAAGTTAGGGCTAAGGAGATGCATAAAAATAGCAGCAAAATATGCCATGTTATTCTTATGCCCCATGGCGCTCATGAAAACTACTCAAGTTCTATCTATAGAAGAGAAATATGTTTGCTGTATATATTAGTGCAGAACAAAATAAAGGCCTCATGGTGCCCAGCAATCCACAAGCTATTTACCATTCCTAAAATATATATTTTTAAGTTTTCATCTAGGAAGTTCTGTTCCATTAAAACAAGTAAGCAAAACTACTTTTCTTCCCCAGCATTTCTCATGTTTACAGGCTACTGACGCAAACATAACCTCCTTTGCCCTTATCTCTAGCAAATGTATAACCTCTAGACCTGTTACAGAACGTGAACAAGGTTATAAAACCAGAACGCATGAAACGGTCCATCAATCTCTGTCTCACTGCTTGCTCTGTACATGCCCCCTTTCCAATCCAAAATAACTATTGCTCACCTAAAAACAGTTGTCAGAATATAGAAATGGGAATTAGACAGATGCAAGTGATACTGAACAATGACAGAATGTGGATTAGCAGTAATGCATACCAGACATGCTTGAAGCCCATCTGCTTCAATGAAACTTAAGCAGCCTCTTTGAGACTGCAGCCTTAATACTACCTGCATTATTAAAAGTTAAGGGTGGAATTCACCCAACAAGCACCATCAGCCGAAACCTTGTGCAAAGACTTCCATTTGCACAATATTGCTTTGCCCCCCCCCGTCCTTTTCATGCATGCTCCCATGGCCCCCTTCATGGGGAAGGTCAGAGGAACCCCCAGAACAGTGCTTAGGGGGATCATTGCATTTAGTGAGCTGTTCATCTTAGAGCAATGTTGAATTTCATTCTAAGTAGATTTGTGCTTGTGTCTTACCCTTATAGCTTAGCAGCTCATAGGCACAGGCATGTGATCAGCCCTGCCATGATAAACTTTGTCCACAAATCCCATTCACTGCAATAGGGTTTGACTGGGAGATCATCCCAGTGGCTTGCGCCCATTGCTTATGTTCTTTGCCTGTGTCATAAGTGTGGGGAGGGAAGTGTATAATTGACAGTGAGGTACAATCCCTTGTTCTGTATGGCCTCATTAGGTTAATAGCAAAATGCACTTTCTCCAGGGTGATCGCAGACACGGCTCAGCCAGTCGCTACTTTTTCATTATAGCTCAGATTAATAACAATTTGACTGATGCCTTTGGGTGATTATAAATGGGTTTGTTATCTCACAGTTTCTTTTTCAAAGATGAAGACATCTGGGACATTTAATAATTCCCTGGGGTGGCTGTGGTTCAGGAGCTAGGTGGGGAAAGGAATTAGTCTGTATGTATTCAACTCAAGGGCCAAAACAGTGAATATGAAGAGTGCCTGCTGAAGCAGAACTACATAAGAAAATACACTTGGCAAGGAGAATCAGGAAGCTCCTGTGACCAACTTTGCATTCTTAGGGATGGGGAAGAAATCCAGTTTGATTCACATTTTGATACAAGACTCCTTAATTCACATTTCTGGAACCAATGCCTGTACTGAAATGTAGCTTTCCTTCAAAATTCACACTTCTCTAAATTTTGTAATGCAGTCCTCCAACCATTTTTTTAAAACAAAAATGTGTATATTAGGGGAAAGTGTGCATTAAAATGCATCTATTACTGAAAATAACAAACAAAAATACAGTATACCTGCAAAATTGCCTGGAAAAATTGTATAAGTATCAAACAAAAGCATACAAAATGTGCATATTAGAAGAGATTCATTCTGAAATGCTGATGAATTTTTGTGAGGACTTTTTTAAAAAGCAATGCAAATACTTGTAGACATACAGGGAACTAAAAATTGCAACTGTGGGAAACAGAGAGAAACTGAAATTGCTGGATTTGTCTATCTCTAAGTACAATTAAGTTGTAATGCACAGAGGCATACATATGAGCCACAATTCAGCTTCACTTTTATGCAGGTGAAAGTGCAAGCCATTTTTAGTTCTTCCAAAGACACAGAATTAAATGAATTTGCCCAAAGCACTGACCTTTCTCAACCTAGACCGATCCCTTATGAATAGAGAGACTTTGAGAAATAGATACAGAGGCTGATACATAGCATCTAACAAAAATGCCCTTAACAGTTCCAAGAAATCTAGCTGCATAACAACAAACTCTATTATGAATCAGGAATCTCAGCCTTCTATTCATCAGAGTTTTTCTTTCACCATAGTCAACAATCCCTATAGCTAAAAGAAAGAGGTTTCTAAAATTATACAAAATTCTGCAGAATCGTTTACCAGAGACAAAAGTGAATCAACATACCTGTAGCAATTCTTCTTCGAAATCAGCCTCGACTCTCTTGGTACTCCATGGGTGGGGAAGCTATTGTCTGACCACAGCTTAGCGCAGAATCTTAGGCCCAACCAGATGATGTATTCATGCCACAACCCTACACACTCTTACCACGGAATAACCCTCCATTGAAAATAATAGGACGTACTTCTGAATTGACAAAATAGGATCAGAAGCAGCCTGAGCTATTTCAAACCCCGACGTGAAATGCTGTGGGACAGCAAAGCTGGGTGGCAGAACACCTCCCCTCTCACTGACTTGATGTGTTCCTCAGTGCTTTGCCACCCATCCCTCTCTGTCCCTATGAGTGGAAGAGAAGCTGTGCAGTGGAACGCTCTGCTGCTACCGCTGCCCCCCTTGTTTGACTTGCTGTGGCAGCTGTGGTGGGGCGGGCAGCTCACCCTTGGGGACACCACCTCTTTTGTTCCTGCTGCCTGAGGCAGCTGCTTCACCCTGCCTCATGGGGGTGCCGGATCTGTATAGGATTGTGCTGTGAATGCATAGAACATATCTCACGGATGTTACTTACAGTGCAACCTAACCACAGTTTGTATCCAGCCCTGCTGTTCCGCTCACAGAGCATACTTCCACTTGTGCATCAATTCCCCTACGTCCCCTCCAGATGCCACCCCATGTGCCCTCAAAATTTAATCCAGAGGACTGGTGGACCCTCTGGAGAAGGTTTTTGGGGCACATGATGGTGGGGGAGAGGAAGGGGATGCAGCATTGGCTACATGCCTTTCTCTACTCAGATACAAGTCCCAGAGAATTCAGTGGGGAGCACTCCCAGTTATGTGGGGCTGGGAGTGCAACCTTATACAGCAGAATTGGGACAACAATGTATGGCTGAAACCTTTCCCATGTGCTGTAGTCCTTACAAAAACCTCCCCTTATATAGTATTTGCCCCAGGAAAGAAGCTAAAACTAGCACCAATTGCAGTCATCATTCCATTGGAAATAGCAGCTTTGAGGGGGGTTTTGGGGGGAGGGGATTGCCGCATCCAGTACAGACAGTAAATCTCCCTCCCCAAGCAGTGTTCTGCAAGTTTTCTTCCCTTGTGCTGCATCCAGTACCCAAAGCATTTCCTTCAGCAGAAAAGGTTTACTTTGATGAAACTAGCAAAGACCATGAATTTTCATTTCTTTAGTACATGTCTCTCCCACCTTTTCCCATCAGGGAACTCACACATGGCATACATGGTAGTTCCCAGTTGGTCTCCTATCTAACCACTGGCCAGACTCAGACCTCTTTTCAAATGTAACTCATGCACTGAAGAAGTGAAATTTATTCATCCCCAGAACTCTGTGATCTGCTAGTGGTACAGTACATAGAGTTTTATTTCATGACCAATATGTTTCTTCTGTTGCATATTAATAGGCTTTTTAATGCAAGATATCAGCATTATTGATGCTGAGATGGCTTCTGTGTAACTGTGTCCTATTAACAATCCCATAGGAGACAATTAGCATTGTTATGGCGCTGCATAATAAGCCAATAAAATTTACTGACGACGTAAGATACCATGATTGACTTTTTTTTTAATGCTCAGCTATTTAAGCAGCCTGTGCATATTTTTCTTGCTGTTAACTCATATTTCAAACCATACCATGCTATCATGCTAGAGGTATATAGGATTTGCAGAAGAAACAGAACTGCGGAGTGCCTGTTCGCTAATGACCATACACACATCACAATTCCAGGATCAGGGGAAGTCTATGTGTGTTGAGGTCTATGGAGATGCCTTCAGATGCCTATGCTACTGTGAGGACAGTAGGGCTGGAGTGTGGACAGGGCGCTGAGCATCACTGAGGGGCCTGCAGCATCTTTCAACTCCACATTGTCCATTCATGAAAGAAATGTATGAAAAGGGATTCACCAGGTTGTTGTAAAGACTGAATTGGGTGCTGAAGGAGAATCCTGAGATCCTTGGAGGTCTAAATGAAATAATTTATTTCTTTCTCTCTCTTTTTGTTGGCTGTTCAGTATCTAAAGATTCTGTCTCTATCTCTGTTTCTATTTTCCTCCAATTCAGTAGCAGTATGAAATACACAAGAAAACCCCTACAGACAAATGTTTGGTTCTGCTTCATGCCAATAATGAATTCTCATGAGAATACGCAAATGCTTACTGACAGTGGTTTGCAGGAGCTGCACACAAACAGTTCAGTTAAAAAATTCTCTCCAGTTTAGATGGGATAAAAGAAAACCCACAGAGCCTTTACACCAATCTACTGTGCACAAAGTCATAAAAGTATATTCCACCAATGCACTAGCTGACCCTGGATGCTGTTAAAAGATGCTTAATTCCAGCAAGAGATCTCCAGGTACTTGAACAATCTGCACCTGCCAGCTCCAATGTGAATGGGGTGTTGAGAGTTGGATCCTAAACTGGTCGTTGGATATACACAACTAGCTGGCAGGGAGCAAGAAGGATTTACATGTGATCCACGTCTCTCCACCCCACCTTAATAGATATTAGATACAGTGGTACCTCGGGTTACATACGCTTCAGGTTACAGACTTTGTTAACCCAGAAATAGTGCTTCAGGTTAAGCACTTTGCTTCAGGATGAGAACAGAAATCATGCTCTGGCAGCACGGCAGCAGCAGGAGGCCCCATTAGCTAAAGTGGTGTTTCAGGTTAAGAACAGTTTCAGGTTAAGTACAGCCCTCCGGAATGAATTAAGTACTTAACCTGAGGTACCACTGTGTTCCATCACGTTCATATGAATGGGCCCTATATTTTGGAGAACATCAATCCCCCAGCTAGCTTTATTAAAAATGGAGTTGTTCTTGACTGGCACACATTGGAATACATTTCTTATTGGAACCTGTCACTGAGTAGCACACAACAGTCTTTCAGCCTGATTCCCTATGCTACTAAATAATACTGTATGAGCAGGAACCTTCTTTTGACACTTTAGGGCTCTGTATAAACCTGTGAATGGTGGCAGCCAGTGGCAGCTTTTCTCCCCATCATTCCTACATTAAAGTAAACTTCTGTAACCTGCACCCACCTGTACAAATATCCAGTGTGCAGGCCAGGCTCCAGACAGTCAAGAACCCCCTCAAAATCAGATGTCCCCAAAGCACAGGCACATTGCAAGCCTGTGTTTCATTGTACAGAGAGCAGAGCCTACCATTGCCCATCATCTGCGTATTCATTTTTCATGTGGAAATGATCCCTAAGAGGTGAGGAGGCTTTATGCTTCTGCTTATAGAAATGGCATCCTTGTAGCAACCTCAACACACACACACACCCTGTTAGAATTCCTGATCCATGATTGCAGTCATGGGACTTTTGTCTATCACGTGACGCTATATGTTTTGACTCCACAGAGTGGGAAGTGACAAAGACAGGATGATTGTGTTACTGTGTTCCGTGGAGTGGGACTATTGTCCTTTGTTCTTTTTCTCTTTGCTGTCAGATGCTAGAGAGAGAGGGAGCCATGTTGCAGTGCTCCGTGTGTGTTTATATGTAAATAAAGTAGATTAGCCAAAATGCTGAGTTGCTGAGGTCTGTCACACGAGATGCGAAAACTCTGCCAATCCCTAAGTGTGCTGGTGTCGGTTGGATTCGGTCGCTGTGATGTTCGGGCTGAAGAAAGCTTATGAAGCTCCCGAACGACTGACCAGAAGGAGAGAACATGCCAGTCTGGCATGTGTCTCTTCTGGGGTCCTACTCAAGTGTAGGCTGAGCTCCTGGCACACCCCTCATCCTGGAATACCAATCACTTAGATTTGCAGGAACTGGGAAAGTTATATGCATGGGTTGTGGGGCCAAGTAGCGTCATATGTGGTCAGGATCAGACCAGAGGAACAGCCAGACAACACCTTTGTACCATGCTGCCACTTTAGGCACTGGAGCAAATGCCCCAAGATCACTCAGTGAGCTCCCCAATTCCAATCCAATAGTCACCACTGCAGCACACCAAAAGAATATCTGAAAGCTCTCGGCAAATATGGAGGATAGCAACACCATGGCACTTACTGAGCACCTCAGCTCACATGCCCTGTGCTGCCAAAATGTTATGAGTCTGGCAGGCATTATAATTGGGATAATTTTTAAAGATTTTTTAAACTTTTTTTTAAAAAAAGTAAATGAATGGCAAGCTCAATCAATACAGCTGTGTGAAAGCCCTGATGAGAATTGCACTAATTCGATAAGCAGTCTTTTCACTTAGTTCAAAATACTTGTTTCAAATCTTACTGTAGGCAAAATTTGTCTGCAGCTCTACCAAATGCCTTTCAGGCTATCAATAAAGGCCACCCTTCCAGGAAAAAATTGTTACAGCAATCACAAAAAAGTGGAAAAAATAACAATCCAATTGATTTTTCTCCCTCCAGCATACCAAAAAAAGCCACATTATGATTCTCTTACCTATAATGATGGTCAAACGCATTTAATTTAAATAATACTTATTTTCACTGAAGGTTCTGAAGATCAGATGCCTCTCTTTGGGGAACCAAGAAAAACGACGCGCAAACAAACAGTGGCTCCTTGCAACTAGAATTGATTGGCAGTTTCTTTTCTATCCTTTTTTTCCAGTTTCTTCAAGAAGCATTTGTTCCTTGATTTTAAGATGTTTCCCACAGACACAAACAAAAATAAATGTGTAAAACATGTATAAAGGTAAAGGTAAAGGTACCCCTGCCCGTACGGGCCAGTTGTGACCGACTCTAGGGTTGTGCACTCATCTCGCTCAAGAGGCCGGGGGCCAGCGCTGTCCGGAGACACTTCCGGGTCACATGGCCAGCGTGACGAAGCTGCTCTGGCGAGCCAGCACCAGTGCCGCACACGGAAACACCTTTTACCTTCCCACTATAAAGCGGTACCTATTTATCTACTTGCACTTAGGGGTGCTTTCGAACTGCTAGGTGGGCAGGAGCTGGGACCAAAAGACGGGAGCTCACCCCGCCGTGGGGATTCAAACCGCCGACCTTACGATCAGCAAGTCCTAGGCACTGAGGTTTTACCCACAGCACCACCCGCGTCCCAAAAACATGTATAGTATGCTTTAAAACTTCATTTATAAAGTATTAAAACACCAAAATAAACATGGATTGAGATTATTACACTTAAAAAGCAGTGGAAATGAAACACTATCTGCAGAATAATAGGAATATTATTCATTTATTGGCAATATGGCCACCATTTAGAAATTCTGATATATGTACACTGAAAGTATTCCCATGTTTAACAGAAGCCAGAGTTGATGAAAATGTTTCACAAGTCTTTGTACAACAGTGCAAAGAAAGGTGGATTTTCTGTGTCTTTAATAATTGTGCCAGGGCTGTCAACCAACTAGGAGGAAATGGTCTATTTAGGCTGTTACAGAGTATTTGAAGAAAAGCACCAGTAGTGCCCAGGGTCATCATCAAGCAAAGTACTCTGATCTCTTAGGAGTGCAGATCATCTGACGCTTCTGTTTTTGTTTAAAAATACAAAAATGAAAGACATCTAGCATACTGGGCACTACAACTGACAAGGGAGGACTGTTAGGTGGCTGCTGGATGCTCTCTGGTTGACACTGACCTATGAAAGGGCCTTCTCACTCCTACTTAAATATATCTCTTCCAAGTCATGCCTGTTTTCCCCCTCACTTAAAGTAATGTTGAAAGAATAAGGTGATTGCTTTTTATTTAATTAGTATTATTCTTATTATTTATCCATCTATGGTAATTTTCAGAGTTCTGTAAATAAATAATAGGTAAGAACTTAAAACACACATGACTGCCAGTTGAAATAAATATGGAATTCTATAAAATTCTATATTAATATTTACTCAAATACGTAGAGGAAATTATTTCTGCATCCATAACGTATGGATGTTCCTTTCACTGCATCCTTGTCTGCTTTTAGCTACAGAAGCTTTGAACAGGGTAGTTCCAATGTACGTTTTCCAGTATTATAAAAAACAAAAAACCAACAGCATATTTCTCCTGACAAATCTCCTACGGCAATATACACGCTGATTATATGTTGTAGAAATCATTACTTTTGTTAGTTCTAAAAATTGCGGTCCTGTAATTTGCTTTAAAAGAATTGCTCAGAAAAGCCATCAGCCAAAGTAATGTAACCGATACCAGCAGGAGCCTCAACGGAGAACAAAGAAGTGGAAAAAAGACTCCTGGCTTTAGAGAACCGCAAGTGCAGCAGAACGTTTTGTATCTATTGGTGCACGTACAGAACCCCCTATTGGGAGGGGCTGTGGCTCTGTGATAGAGCACATGGCTTACATTCAAAAGGACCCTGGCATCTCCAGGTAGTGATGGGAAAGGCTGCTGCCTGAAGCCTAGAGAGGCACTGCTAGTCAATGGCCAATCAAGGCCAGACCAAGACATTTGGCCATCTGATGCAAGGGACAAGGTGGCACCCACACATCCTTAGTCCATAAGTCAACAAGACTGCCCATTTACTTATTTCTTTTGGTTATTTGTTTCATTTATGAGTCACTTCCCTCAGGAGACATTCCAAAACAATTGTTCATTTAAAAATCATAAGCAATAAAAGCCCATGTAAAAACCATTTCAAATTCAGATACATAGTAGGATAAGAATCCCCACTTACATGGCCTATTGAAGAAAGAAGGTCCTCAGTAGGCACCAAAAAGACAATAGTTCAAACAGCACTGATTTGTAATGGATGGAAGTTCCAAAGAGTATACACAGTCATGCTAAAGACCCAATACATGCATCATAAGACCTCCTATTGAGAAGGTGTCTGCAGGTAGCCCTCTCCAGTGGAGTATGGTAATTGGTTGAGTATATAATGGGTAAGGCTATTACCATTACCCCCCAATGAGCCTCTCCATGAATCAAGGCCAGTTTTGCTTGCATTTTAGAGTTATGCGGAACACAAACTGCTGCTATATGTCATGACTTCTGACATCATTTGTACTTGAAGTCAGCAGTTCACCATGATTCATAATTTTTGCATGGCAAACATCTTCTAAAACATACCTTGCAGCACGCTGTATGCCCACGATATCAGACTTGTTTCTGATATATTTTGGTGAGAGTCATTGCCTTGTAATGATATTTTGAAACCTGAGAGGGACGTGATGTTAATGCAGATATATGGCTCTAATCTGGGAAAGTGAGTAACTTCTAGTAATGAAAGTGACTAACTGGAAACCAGTGGTGTGGAATGTGTGAGATGAAAAAATATTTGCTAGTCATGTGAAGCTTTAGAAACCTTATCCTCATTGCTGTGAAGGTAGTGACATGATTACAAGTGCATGAACACTTCAGAGTCAATCAAATACGGCTGCTGCTTTTCCATTTTCTCCTACATTTTCCTGAGTGCTAAAGTCATTTTTGCAAGGTACAAAAATCAAAGAACCGGCACCTAAATGCATAAGGTGTAATAGTAAACAAAAAGTGAGTGGTTACAATCACTAGGCTGGCAGTAACATGCACAAAGACGAATGTAGAAAGCACTGTGATCCTTGCAAATATATTTGAGAAATTATTTGTATTTGTTGCTGCACTCAAGCTCTAGGGCATTAAGGCCTGGAATAAATAAGCAGAAGGCATAACAACAGCAGCAGCAGCAGCAATAATAATTTTATTATTTATACCCCACCCATCTGGCCTGGCTTCCCCAGCCACTCTGGGCGGCTTACAACATAGCTAAAAACATAATACAGTGGTACCTCGGGTTAAGTACTTAATTCGTACTCTGCCTCTGCATACCGGGAGCCAATGTAGGTCTTTCAGGACCAGTGTTATATGGTCTCAGCAGCCACTCCCAGTCACCAGTCTAGCTGCCACATTCTGGATTAGTCTCAGTTTCTGGGTCACTTTCAAAGGTAGCCCCACATAGAGCACATTGCAGTAGTCCAAGTGGGAGAAAACTAGAGCATGCACCACTCTGGCGAGACAGTCCGCAGGCAGGTAGGGTCTCAGCCTGCGTAACAGATGGAGATAGTAGACAGCTGTCCTACAGAATTGACCTGCGCCTCCATGGACAGCTGTGAGTCCAAAATGACTTCCAGGTTGTGCACCTGGTCCTTCAGGGGCAGAGTTACCCCATTCAGGACCAAGGAGTCCCCCACACCCACCCGGCCCCTGTCCCCAAAGAACAGTATTTCTGTCTTGTCAGGATTCAACCTCAATCTGTTAGCCACCATCCATCCACCAACCGCCTCCAGACATTCACACTGGACCTTTACCACCCTCACTGGTTCTGATTTGAAGTAGAGGTAGAGGTGCATACTGGTGGACACCCAGCCCAATAACCATGATCATTGATTGGTGGCAAGGATTTTGACCAAAAATTCATTTGTTATAAACTTCTCTACCCATGTGCAGAAACTCTTTCTTTTTCTTGCAAGCTGGAGAGCACTCACAGTGATAATTGCTCCCTTGCATTTGAGGTCAGCATTATGAAATGCCAAGATTCATATTTCTAAGTTGGGATATGCAAAGCTCAGTGACATCTTTAAATAGCATACTTCTCTCAAAGCAAAAAGGAGGTGAGAACTGGTAAAGAAGGAAGTTTTCTCCCTAACTTTCATGAACACCATGCTCCAGCTTCTGACAAAGAGACAAACCAATGTGTATCTAGCCAACACATCAACATGAACTTCGAATTTGTGTTTGCTCCTTTTGTGAGATGTTTTGGGCTTCATTCATCTCTCTGATCTTCAACTTTGGTCTGGATATGTGAGATTGGGACTTTTGCTCCAATATGAATCACTTTACACTTTCTTACATTAAACTGCATTTGCCATTTGTGTGCCATTTGAATTAGAGTATTCCACCCAAAGCTGTTTGCTATCCCATTTTGGTTTTGCCAATCTAAATACTGTATTTTTCACTCTATAAGACACACTTTCCCCCTCCTAAAATGTAAGGGGAGATGTGTGTGCGTCTTATGGAGCGAATGCTCAGCGCTCCCTTTAAAGAGCCGCGTGGAGCATGTGTGCGGCTCTTTAAAGGAAGCGTGGCTCTTGGGGGAGCCTTAGCTGTGTGCAGCCTCTCCTGGGCAGGGGATGAAGGCTCTCCTTGCCCAGGAGAGGCTGTGCGCGGCTATCCCATAAGCCACAACAGCCAGCGGGATCACAGCGATCCCTACTTGCTTAGCTGCACAGCCTCCCCAGCCGGGAGAGTCTGCATGCAGCTATCCCATAAGCCAGGACAGCAAGCAGGATCGCTGCACAACGATCCCGCTTGTTGTCCTGGCTTCTGGGATTCAGAAAATCCCAGAAATATCTTTTTTCTTGATTTCCTCTTCCAAAAACTAAGTGCGTCTTATGGTCTGGTGCGTCTTATAGAGCGAAAAATACGGTACTTTGATGTCAGGAAATCTGACCAGCTCACTGATCACCCCTATCAATCCTTCTTCACAGGAAACACTGAGAATTGTAGCTCTTTGAAGAGAATGTCCCCTAACAACTTTCAGCACTCCCAGGATTACTGGGGGGAAGTCATTACTGTTTATAGTGGTACTGCTTAAATGTATAGTACAGATGTTGTTGATGATGTTGTTGTTTATTGATACCCCAGCCACTCTGGGTGGCTTACAGCACATAAAAAAATTGTAAAACATTAGACATTAATTAACTTCCCTAAACAGAGCTGCCTTCAGATGTCTTCTAAAAGTCAGATAGTTGTTTATTTCCTTGACATATGATGGGAGGGCATTCCACAGGGTGAGCGCCAATACCAAGAAGGCCTTCTGCCTGGTTCCCTGTAACCTCACCTCTCACAGCGAAGGAACCACCAGAAGGCCCTCGAAGCTGGACCTCAGTATCTAGCTGAGATCAGTGCTGGCTCCACAAGCCACACAACTCTATTCCTTTCTACACTTCCATCAGTCCCAGAGGAGTAATACCAACGGGAGTGCAGGAAGTTGTGAGAATGTTAGGAACCAAGTTACATTTTTCATATTAACTGATTATAACTGTGGAGATTGAATAAGAAAGAAAGAATCACACTCAGAAAGATATTACCTTTTTGTACCTTATCTGTTAATATTTGTTTCCTTGTTTATATTTGGGTTGTTGAGGGGAAATGGCAAACTATGTTTCATTCACATAAAGAAAAATAATAATGTAAGAACCATTCCTATTGTCAAAAATAAATAAATATGGCACTCCGTTCCTATCAGCTAGTTTGAAATTGAAATTATTCTGGACACTTTCCAAAAAGAACTTTTCTGATTGCTGAACAATTGCTTTAAGTAAATATCACCATCAAGATATTTTCTTTGAATATGGAACATGATGTGTGCCAAGAAGCTCAGCTCTAGCAGGTAAGATTCATTCTTGGCTCTCTCCCTTGACCCAACTACACTATGTAAATACTATTTTCTCATTATGGAATTTTAACTAAACACAGACTGGCACCTTGGCCCAAGCATTTTAGTCAGTGGTGGATCCTGGAATGTTGGCATAATGGTCCTGAAACAGCTATTTAACATTATGATCCAAGGGCTGAAAGGTTTTAGTCATGAAAATCAGAAAGAAAAGCACAAGGCGTTGTAAGAAATGTGCAGAAGAAAACAGGCTCTGCTTGGTGCTCAAAAATACCATTGGGACAGGTGAATCCATTTACACTGGATATGACACCATGTGCCCTGACTAGGTGGGATCCCAGGATGTCACTTAATCCATTCAACACACTCCGTGTAAGCATACTACAGCAGTACCTTGGGTTACAAACACCTTGGGTTACAAATGCTTCGGGTTACAGACTCCGCTAACACGGAAGCAGTACCTTGGGTTAAGAACTTTACCTCAAGATGAGAACAGAAATTGTGCAGCGATGGCGTGGCAGCAGTGGGAGGCCCCATTAGCTAAAGTGGTACCTCAGGTTAAGAACAGTTTCAGGTTAAGAACGGACCTCCGGAATGGATTAAGTTCATAACCAGAGGTACCACTGTACTAAGTAGCCAACTGAAACAGTAGGTCTTATATACATGCATGCATGCATACATGCATGTATACACAGTCATCCCCAAAACTGTTTATCCTGTCCACTGAATATGATAACATTTGGATGGAAAATGCCTCCAGGTCCCTTTATTCAACATTAACAAACATAAAGAAAAAACATCTCATTCATCAACACTGGTTGAGCAATAATAGTCGAAAAGCACATTCTTTTCCGGCAAAATGCTCAAGGAGGGCAGGGCACTCAGTGAAGTAGGACTTGAGAGGGACATAGCTGAAGGGAAGCGAGGCCCCAAATGGCCACTGGAAAGTGAGCCCACCCAGTCACCTGTGTGAGGAGGAGCCCGGCCAATGTCTTCCCCACCAGCTCTGCCTGCCCAGAAGTGTGGCATAAGGATAGAGGTCTGAAATAGCTGATAAATAAATATTTTCTGGTCATTCTCATAAATAACACAATAAAATAATACATAAAAATGTTTTCAACTGTCCTCTACCACCACAAAGAAAACTCTTAAGACAAGCAAACCAAATCAACAAAAAGTACAGGCAGGTGAAGAATTTATCTAATTCTGGTAGGCAAGCATCTCTCGAGACCCCTGGGCTTGTGATACAGGCACAGGCTATGGCTCTCCAGTAAAGGAAGGGGAGGAAATTACTCCCTCCTTGCTAGATGAGCCTTGGTTATGGACCCAACACACACACACCAAGGCCCCAAATGCATTCAACCAAAATGTGCATGCCATGCCTAAAGGGAACCCCTGCAAGTCCCACTGTGGTGCAGATCCCTAATGGGTGTCCTTAACCCAATAATGCCTCAGTACCTAAAGTTGCTCTCCTCAACTCCCTCACTTGCCTGGGCTCAATACCTCAAAGAGCAACTCAACCAATCCACTCAAAAATGCAAATCTAATTTAATCCAACAGTGTGAAGTAGGAAGGGCTTATACAGCCAATTAAGACCTCTCTCAAGAAACAGTCCTACTCAGCCCCTTCTAACAGGGAACTAGCAAGGAGGGGAGAGTACGGCAAAAAAGCACATGTAAGAAAGAAGAGCTCAGCGGAGGAGCAGGCTTACAAAGCCGCACTCTTCCCATCAGCCATCAGGCCCCCCACATTGTCCTTCTCTCCACCTCTTCCTCTAAGATTTGAGCTCCTGAATCTTCTTACAGGAAATGTGCTCCTGCTACAAGAATGGGAACAATAGTATCTCCTCATTGTATTTATAATAATCTGTGCTACAATGGATGACATGGTATTATCTATCTAATAATAATAATAATAATAATAATAATAATAATAATAATAATTTATTTGTACCCCGCCCATCTGGCTGGCTTTCAACAGCCACTCTGGGCAGCTTCCAACAAAAATTAAAAATACATTAAAATGTCAGACGTTAAAAACTTCCCTAAACAGGGCTGCCTTCAGATGTCTTCTAAATGTCAGGTAGTTGTTTATCTCTTTGACACCTGATGGGAGGGCGATCCACAGGGCGGGTGCCACTACCGAGAAGGCCCTTTGCCTGGTTCCCTGTAGCTTTGCTTCTCGCAGTGAGAAAACCGCCAGAAGGCCCTTGGAGCTGGACCTCAGTGTCCAGGCTGAACGGTGGGGGTGGAGACGCTCCTTCAGGTATACTGGACCGAGGCCGTTTAGGGCTTTAAAGGTCAGCACCAAAACTTTGAATTGTGCTCGGAAATGTACTGGGAGCCAATGTAGGTCTTTCAGGCCTGGTGTTATATGGTCTCAACGTCTGCTCCCAGTCACCAGTCTAGCTGCCGCATTCTGGATTACTTGTAGTTTCCGGGTCACCTTCAAAGGTAGCCCCACATAGGGCGCATTGCAGTAATCCAAGCAGGAGATAACCAGAGCATGCACCACTCTGGCAAGACAGTCCGAGGGCAGGTAGGGTCTCAGCCTGCGTACCAGGTGGAGCTGGTACAGCCTGAGGACCTGGATACAGAATTGACCTGTGCCTCCATGGACAGCTGTGAGTCCAAAATGACTCCCAGGCTGTGTACCTGGTCCTTCAGGGTCACAGTTACCCCATTCAGAACCAGGGAGTTCTCCACACCAGCCCACCCCCTGTCCCGAAAAACAGTACTTCTGTCTTGTCAGGATTCAACCTCAATCCATTAGCCACCATCCATCCTCCAACCACCTCCAGGCACTCACACAGGACCTTCACCGCCTTCACTGGTTCTGATTTAAAAGAGAGGTAGAGCTGGGTATCATCAGCATATTGATGGACACCCAGCCCAAACCCGCTGATGATCTCTCCCAGCGGCTTCATGTAGATGTTAAAAAGCATGTGGGAGAGGACGGAACCCCACAAGTGAGAGCCCAGGGGTCTGAATACTCATCCCCCACCACCACTTTCTGGACACGTCCCAGGAGGAAGGAGCAGAAACTCTGTATAACAGTGCCCCCACTCCTAGCTCCTCCAGATGGTCCAGAAGGATGTTATGGTCAATTGCAGACAACATGTGTTCAGTAAATTGAGTAGCATTTCTAATTACCAAAATTATTTTGCTTTCTGCCCTCCCCCCACTATAAAATGAAAGTTTGTTTTATAATCCAGTGTTTTTTATTTGTTCCTTGAAATGCTAATGCTTAACTTTGAATGTCATGTAATGTGCACCGTTGAGCTTAATGAATTGCCTTTATTGCACTCACACCCACACACTCACAAAAAGCCTCTGCAAAAAAACCACATTAAATTTTATAGGAACATATGTTGGCTTCAAACGTTCTTTTCTTCTATTTGATTTGCTTTCAGTTTTCAGTCAACTCTTTATGGCATCCCAAGGATGCTGTTAAGCTGTAGTTACCAGTTGTATAATCATTGCTTTCAAACTCTGTAAAGTGACTTGAGTGAAATGAGGATCCTGTTCAAATCCAGGAATAAGTGTGTACATATCTGTTGATGGCTGAGGTATGTATATAATAGCACATGATGCACATGCATAAAAATATGTATTTCTGCATCAGTGGATGGTGAAAGAGAAGAAAGACTTGTAAAAAAAATAAATCTATTGTAATGGAACAGAAAATACCAGGAATGAAATTGCACATAAATGTCAGGATGGATTGAGGCAAGTTTGTCCATCATATAGTGTTAAACCATTCATGAAACTAACTCACACCTATATCAGAAAAGTTGGTTCTGACTCATACATATGTTGAAGTTCTTTTGACCTACTGAAGCAATCTGCTGCAGTCTAGCCCTTTTGGCAAAAGTGCTGTGGAATTACAGATTGTGTTTGTTTTCTAAAGCCAGCAAGATATATGTAGGTAATGAATCCTTCATCTTGACATAGATGAATGTAAATCTTCACACTGAAGCTCCATGGATAGTTCAATGCTGCTCAATTTTTCTTTAGTGACAAGTACATTGTTTTGTGCGGAATGCATAATATTCTTGTCAAACACAATGTGGAACTGCACATACATTGTGCAAAAGCTTCCCCACTTTGAAAGTTAATGTGGAAGAAGGCAAAGGAAAGTCTGTGCTCTTTTACACTTCAGATAAGTAGCATATCAAAATGATATGCTGGTGCCATTATTGTTATGGCACATTGTCTATCATCTTCACAATTCGTTACGCCATATAGCAGGAAATGTTTATGTTTATTTTTCTCATACAACACAACTGGTAAAGTTGATGAAGAGAGATATTACTCAGTTTCTCAATGCAGCAGTTATGGCCCAAAACTAATGTGAACACACCGACTCAGTTCAGGCAGCACCTCAGGCCACAGTTAACAAAGATTCACTATGGTTTAGTGTGGGGCCTCAACAAATATTGACATGAAATCAGTCAGCAAACCAGATCCAGGTACACTGTATTGAAGCAGGGTTGTAAACCATGGTTTAGCATAATGTCTGAATTGACAAATAATCAAGTCCAGTGTTCCACTTCCAGTGGCCACCACTCTTAGATACTGGAGTGGTGAGCTGATGGGAAATTAACAAGCAGCTTTTAGCAATGGTTTGCTTGTATATTTGGAAATTCGAACCAAGGCTGGAGATCTAAACTATGGAGAATGCAAACCACCCCTTACAATTAGGTTAAATGACTGGTTGGTGTAGCTAGCTGGAGATGATGGCAGTTATAGTCAAACATCTGGAGACTCAAGACTGAAGAATCCTGACTGGCACAATGACTGGCAGTGTATTTCCTGGGTTTCAGACAGTGGATGTTTCCAGCCTCACCAGCAGCTCATTGAACCTGAAACCTCTGCATCCGAAGCATGTGCTCTATTCCTGAGCTGTGGTCCTTCCTAACGCTGTACAATAGAGGAAGAAAGAGTAGACATGTCTTCCAGGTTCCACCATGGTTCTGTCCTCCTGGATACTGTTGATTCCTTCTAATCTGACCTGACTAGAAAGGTGAAGGCTTGGTCCTGGTCAACAGTCACTTTTCAGCTTTGTGTAGCTTCCTAGTCTTCCTGTCTTCATTCTGTCCCTTTCTGCCTGCCTGCCTACCTTCCAGCTTGCTACTTCCTTCATCCCTACTTCCTTCATCCCTTTCCAGGCTACCTTGGCTTGGACCCTGACCTGTATGACCAATTGTCTCCAGATCGCCTCTGTTTTTGAGCCACTGATCTACAGGATCTGTCCCAATGGTCCACCTCCATCTGAAATCCACTCCCAATCCTGCTGAGATGCATGCTTTGAGCTGTCCACCACCCAGTGCTGATGCTTGGTCAAAATACATTGATGTAAACTTCCCTAACATTTGGTAATGACCTTTTAAATTCAGATTACAACTGATAGGCAGAATAGCATTGTGGATTTCCCAAGCATGCAGTGCCCAGCTATGCATGATTACAACAAAAGGGATCCATAGGATCCAGATGTGGGGTTTGGAATTGTAAACTGCCTGAAGCAAAGTCATTTTGACTGATAATGAGCCAACTAATATCTGTGTTGTCTCCTCTCTGGCCAGGTAAATTGCAGCCTCTTTCAAACATTTCACTAGATGGCTTATTATTCTGCAAAGAGAAGCATATTGTATGCATTATTCATAAGAGATGGCAAATCTTCCATGTAACCACAGAGTATGCACTATCAAGCTCTACTTAAAATTCTTTGCCTCCTTCCTCCATTGCTGCTAACTTCAGCTAAGGTTTAATCTCCATGTATAATGTAAAATCTCTGTCTAATCTCCGTCTAAATCAGGTATTGCTATGCAGAAGGAAAAAGACGTGATCTATCTTGCAACAACTGTGAAGAGATAAGTTTTTTTTATTTCCATGTTTGCATTTTGAGTGCATGCCTGTGTCTTTTTGCTGAACATCTCACTGAAATGCTTTGTTTTTGACAGGCACTTCTGATTTCTCAAATCTCAGGCTGTCTCCAATACTTATTTAAATGTATGTGTTTCATATCTCTAATTAGCTAGCGTGTGAAACTCCAGGAACATTTGAAAGTTTCCTTTGTTCCCTCTTTCTAATACAAATGCAGGTTGAGATCTCTTTACAAGATGACATGTATCATTTATATCCTGCCTTTCATCACAGGACTCCAGGGAAGGATACAGCAAGTAAAATGCATAACACATAAACTAGTTAAAAGTTAAAAACACAATCCACAGTTCAATAAAAACCATTCCGTCTGGGCAGTTTCCCCAAAATATTCAAAAGGTCTAGGCAGAGCACTGAGTGGAGTGCTCCTTGTGAGCCATCTTTAATTATTCAACTCTGAAGACTAGGGGAATCCAACTGGCTGCCACCAGTATGATAAATCAAGGGAATAAAAATGTTTCTCAAAGTCTTGACAAAGTTTCACCTAGATGCCACCTCTACCCAGTAATGACTTCTTAGTTTCCTCTATGACTCTGATATACGGATGAAGTTGCAAGTAGGGATGAGGTAGAAATTTGATTCAGTTTGCACTGAGGGGCAAACCTGTCAAATTCACACTTTTTGAAACATTATGTGAACTAAAACACAGCTATCCTTCAAAATTCTCAATTCTTTCCATTTTGCAATGCAGTTCTCTAGCCAAGTGATGTGTGCAAAAATGCATATACAGTATAAGCAAAATTATATTACATATGGGGAAATTACATGTTCATCCGTCGAAATTACATACTGAAATGTTTATTGGGAGAAATTTGCACCAAAATGCTGACAATTTTTCATTAAGATTTTTTTTAATGCAAATAACCCCATTATCATGGAAAACTGAGACACTTAGAGAACCAAAATGGTCAAATTTGTACATTCCCTAGTCACAGGGAAGTTATCTGGAGTGCAGGTGGGAGCAATTGGGGCAAATCTTGTTGAGTGGAGCTTAGGACAGAGATTGGAAACCTGTGACCCTCAAGATGTTGATGGACTACAGCTCTCATCACCCTTGACCATTGGTCATGCTGACTGGAACTGATGAGGTTCCAACAACTGAAGGTTGCCCATCCCTGGCTGAGGGGAAGGGCATGTGTATTGCATGCAGAAATTCCAAGGTCCAATCCCTGCCGTCTCCATATAGGGTTGGAAAAGAGTCCTGTCAGAAACTCTGGAGTCAATGGAGGTTATACGGATCTAGATGCACCAATGGTCTGATTTGGTTTTCAAAATGTCATGGTTTGTTCAGTTGTAAAATTTGTAAGATTGCCAGTATAGAAGTTGTCACCAGAATTTCAGTCCCAAGAATTACTTGGGAAAATGATAGTCATACCAGCTTCATGACTCATTAATACCAATAAAATGCACTGTGTAAGCCAATATTCAGTTCCTTGGTGAAAAGAAAATCCATATCCCAAGTAATTAAAAATATAATAATGCAGTATTCTAAAGTCATTCAAGTAAAACAAAAATATTGACTTGTCAAAGGCTTGAACAAAGTGCACGTAAACTAATGTCAGTTTTGTCTGTAGCTTACACAAAAAAGTCAAGAAACCCGGAGACATTATCAAATATGAAGCTGTAGATCTGATGAAATTGACTCAGTGGCTCATAATAAGTCTCAATTCAGCTCAGTCGTCTTGCTAGCAGAAGCAAGGACTCCTACTAGTGTAAGGGGATTTCCCCCATCTTCTCCCCCTGCATGTCCACTATGCCTTCCCCAAATCCACTCTGGAGAGCAGAGGGAACGGCTTCAACAGTATGCAGGGGGCGGGGAGATAGAGTTTCACCTGGCAAGCAGAAATGCTGGTGCACGTGGAATGAGCATCATAGTGTGGACATTGAATTCCACCTTATAACTAATCAGGCCAGTGGTCCATCTTGCTCAATATGGTCTTCACTGATTGGCAGCAGTTCTCTGGACTTGCAGACAGATGGCATTCCCAACTCTTCCTGCAGTTGCCAGGGATTGAACCCGGGACCTCTGTATGCAAAGCAGATACCCTACCACTAAGCTATTGCCCCTCTCCATAGAACCAGCTCCCGCCCATTGCACATTAGTCAGTAGTAGAAATACAAGAGTAAGCCAAAGACAAGTCTTGCCTAATGTCAGTTTGTGAACTGGACACATTTGCTGCTCTCATTCAGCAGATACATTTAGCAAGAAACTCTTGTGAGCCTCTTTAGATCCCATTATAAAGTTAATTGCCTCAGAGATGAACCAGGCCTTAAATCAATCTTCAGGTCCAGTTGTTGTTGTTGTTTTAAGAATAAATTAAAAACCCTGAATAAATTTGACCATTCTACCCCTGGCCCATTCATGCTATTGAAATCTTCCCCAAGAAATTGTGGTTGTTCTTCCCCACTTCCAGAGTTTGGGACTTTCTATTTATATAGTTAATGGGAGGGGTCTGTGGGAAAGTAGAGTTCAGAAACAAAATCCATGGGGTGGTGGAGGCGGGAGACAGGGTCACAGATGCAAAGGGCCTCCCACCTAGTCTCAGAAAGATACCTGCCAACCTGCCCCCAACCTGGTGCCCACCACAGCCTGGGGATGATGGGAGGCTGTAGCCCAAAACATTTGGAGGTGGGAACTGCATTACAGTATATCTTTCTTCCAGAACTCTGCATTTAAATATATTCACCCTTTACTTTTTGTTGAAATGTAGATCACCGCATGAGACAGGATCAAGGGTGAAAACACACAATAAGGAAGGTGTCCAAGCGTATTGTGAATTTCAGTCTCCTTGCAGGCCCCCTAACTTCACATGACATAAAAAGGCCACTCCTCAAATTGAGTTCTGTCAGCATAAGACCTTTAGTACTATATCTAAGAAGAACAAGGCACAGTTCAGCATTTGTTCCATTAGGATCATGTTACAGTCATTGCATTTCTACTATTTTTTGTCTCTTTGCATTCATTTTTTAAGATTACAGTGGTACCTCGGGTTAAGAACTTAATTCGTTCTGGAGATGCATAGCTTCAAGCTCTCCTGAACAGGGCTCAGGAACTCCGAATTGGGTGGAGACAGAGTCACATGTTTGCCTCCCTCTAAGAAAAGGGTGAGATTGTGAATTCTACACAGCTGAGTAGTGACTTGGATCACCCAGTTCACAAGTATTGTAATCATACAGTGGTGCCTTGGGTTAAGAACTTAATTCGTTCCGGAGGTCCGTTCTTAACCTGAAACTGTTCTTAACCTGAGGTACCACTTTAGCTAATGGGGCCTCCTGCTGCCACCACACCACTGGCGTGCGATTTCTGTTCTCATCTTGAAGCAAAGTTCTTAACCCGAGGTACTATTTCTGAGTTAGTGGAGTCTGTAACCTGAAGCGTCTGTAACCTGAAGTGTCTGTAACCTGAGGTACCACTGTATATGTGATAATATCCTCAAGGCCTCATACAATCTACTCCTGGCATGTCATAGCAAGTGGCTCCCTTAATGTGAATTTTCATGGCCTTCAAAGTCAGTAGAGGCTCCACTCACAAACACCTTGGGTGATTGAAGAGGCTCTAAACAACTAATATTCTTAAAGACCATCATTATTTTTCTTTAAATCTGTTACTAAGTCATTGATTTTATTGCGAGCTAAGTATACGAGATACTTCATAACTGACTGAAGCAAATGGTGCATATGAAAGAGTCTTGCGAATTACATAAAAGCATGCCAGACAAGAGAGGATGGAAAACTGTCAGATAAAAAAAAAGCTAAAGGTGATGTAAGTTTCCAGCACAGTTTTTTTTTAAAAAAGGCTGTTTTGTCAAGGTATTTAAAAATACAAAAATATGCACTCTGAAAAAATAAGATTACAAAATGATCCGCTCTAAAAGGACAAAACACCAAAAATAACAAACTATATACATTAGGAAGAACTTCCTGACAGTAAGAGAGTTCGACAGTGGAATTTGCTGCCAAGGAGTGTGGTGGAGTCTCCTTCTTTGGAGGTCTTTAAGCAGAGGCTTGACAACCATATGTCAGGAGTGCTCTGATGGTGTTTCCTGCTTGGCAGGGGGTTGGACTCGATGGCCCTTGTGGTCTCTTCCAACTCTATGATTCTATATCTCATAATCTGTACAATATTCAACCATTGTGGGTGTGGCTATATTTAATCACATCAGAGTCATAACTTAAAAGTTGGAGCTGTTGCTAGGTGTCTTGAAATTCAGCTTAGGTCAAAACAGCTGAGTTAATGGAGAACTTATGTCCTGTTGGGATGGTTATATATTAGTTTGCTTAGCTGAGTTGAAAAAGAAGCTGTTTCAAAGATTAATTTAAAGAATCATTGGCAAGATCCAACTGGGGGCCAACTTTGGTAATATGGCGTGCTGAGCAAGGTCAAAATTGTCCTATTATACAAGCTCCTTTTGTGCCAGTGGGCAGACATAATTGAATATGATATCTCACCCATTAGGTGTAGTTAGTGTTATCATAAAAGTGGGGAAACCTGCTATCTACCACTATTTGAAACATAGCAATCCATGGAAAACCCAATTGCCATTTGTTCTGATTAAGTGGTAAACAGTGGATTTTCCCAAAGAAAGTGGTAGGATAAAACAGCAGCAGCAACAACACTGAGACACAGACCTCAAAAGTCCAGACCTGTGCCTGAAAGCGTGGGTGTCTGGCTGAGCCCTTAAGAAGTTAGCTACCCTAGCCACTTCTTCACAATCCCTAAAACAAGAAAAGAACATTTTTCTTTTAAAAAAACAACCTTCCAAATTGACTACTCAAGCAGTTGCAAGGTGGATGGCTGAACTCTGAAGTACATTAAATAAATTTTATATCCTTCTTGTTCTCAGAAAAGGGCATATGCATTTATAAAATGTCAAACCACTTACATATTAATTGTGCAAAATCAAAGGTAAGTCTGGGCTAATATCTGATAAATATTACATCTTGCTTAATACTAGATAAGAACACAGTAGATTCATGACAAAGGCAGTATTTTGTTATCCCTTTTTGTTTAAAAGTAAGTGGAAGCTGAAGCAGTAATAGCATACTTTTTCCAACCTGAACTACATCAGTGTGTGGATACCTTCAGATTGAATTTTCTAAGTGGCTTTCTACAGTGGGCATAAGTCAGTTTTAGAAAGCTGTATTTTTTATTCATGCACAAATGCATACTATCTCCTGAGCTGTTATGTTATGGGTGCAAAATGAATGAAGGTCTGCAGCACATTTAATACATGTTCCGCTTTTGCCCTGTTCAATCCTATGGCGATGAGGTGCATTTGTATGGCTGTACACATGGCCTTATTTTAACTCCACAAGCATAAATAGTGATAAATTGCCATAATAGGCAACTCACAATCGAGAATCTTCTTCAGTGTCAATCACTGCATGATGATCCATCTATTTTATTTGACACAATACCTGAATGTCATCGAGCGTAGAAATAAGGTAGAGCAAATACAGGGAGGAAGATCCAGTCAGCTGTGGGGACAGAAGCCATACATGGAGGATTCCCATAGGCTCAACAGAGCCCTAGATACCCTTCACTCAGTTATAAATAATTCACCAGAGGGACAAGCCCCTAGTAGCCATTGGAGGTCTATGCATATTTCCTATGTCCCCATTCTCCCTTCTCTGTCACCCCAGTACAAACAGGCAGGACAGACAGACAACATGGTTCTATTCTAGATAGAGGAGTAAACACCACATGCACCCACCTCTCTACTGTTGTCTGATTGGTCATCCAGATGCTTCATGTGATGCTAATCACCCTTCTATTGCATCAAATGGATTGTATATACAGGGATGCGGGTGGCGCTGTCGTCTAAACCACTGAGCCTCTTGGGCTTGCCGATCGGAAGGTGGTTTGAATCCATGCGACAGAGTAAGCTCCTGTTGCTCTGTCCCAGCTTCTACCAACCTAGCAGTTTGAAAGCACACCAGTGCAAGTAGATAAACAAGTATCACTGCAGTGGGAAGGGAAGCAACATTTCCGTGCACTCTGGCTTCCATCATGGTGTTCCATTGTGCCAGAAGTGGTTTAGTCGTGCTGGCCACATGACCCACAAAGCTGTCTGTGGACAAACGGTGGCTTCCTCGCCTGAAAAGCAAAATGAGTGCTGCACCCTATAGTCACCTTTGACTGGACTTAATCATTCAAGGATCCCTGCACGATATACAGTAGTTGGGGCAGAGAGAGAAGGAGGTTGTTAGATAAAGAATAAGGTACTCATATATACTCATATTTTGATAAAAGTGTCATGGGTGCCAGAACAAAATGGCTGCCAGGGAACAGCAACAACTCTCCTCCTCCTCCTCATTCCTGCCCATAGCAGTGAGTACTGTCACACACAGAAAAGGCCCTGACAGTACAGTAGATGGGTAGGGGATGTGCAAGTGAGATGGGGAAAGAGGCACACCTGTGATGATATTCTATAGATGATGGTGGCTACATGCAAACATTCTACTCATGTGCCACTAGGCTTGGCAGTAGGAATCAACTTATTGGGTTCAGATTATTAGAATAATAAATTGGATTTCTTAGGAATGTTGCAAGTCAATGCATCTTACAATTAGAAGATGATTTTCTTTTTTAAAAAAAGTAACTGGGGAGAGGGAGAGAGGGCATAGAGGAAGGTGCATGATTAAAACCTCACTAGGCAATGGAAAGGATTAAGCATCAGTATGGGCAAAATGATGGTGAAGTGAAAAGAAAATTAGATGAAAGCATTTAAATGAAATAACCTCCGCTGGAATATATTTATAACTTTAAGACTATACAGTGGTAGTTCCTAGCCCACCTACTGACTGAACGTGTACAACTGTATGAATAGCTCTGCTCCGAGCTCTGGGGTAGATGTTCTTTCATTAATGGAAGTTTTGATGAAGAGCTTTTCATTGCTTAGTTAACTAGGGCTCTGAATAGAACCCCACACTGCAGCCGTTACAGTCAGAGGTAATGTTCCATAATTTTATAGCACAAGATTAAGCAGAATGTGGCAGAAAGTACAGACTTAATTAAGCCACACTTGACAAATAAGCAAACATGGTGATGTATAAATTATATACTCCTTGCATCTAACTGTTCATTAGTGTCTCAGAGAGTCTGAAAATTTGCAGAACAATATCTTTGATGGAGTTTCCTGCCAGAATGCTTTGCTTCCTAGACACTTTGCATGAGCAAACACTTAACTGTGCACAGAGATATATGCCGCGCTCAGCACTGGAGAAACTGCATCATGGTGCTAATCGGGGGGGGGGGGAGAAATCAGGTTATTGTTTTGCATAAACAGTGCAAAAGAATGGGACATGCTATGAATTTATGTCAACTGGTTGTCAAATAATGTATATTGATCAGGTTAATGAATGCACTGTATGGAAACTTACTTGTGATGACATTTGGCCCAACAGCAGGACCTTCAACAAATATTTCAAAAGATCTATCACATTAATGTTAGACAAACTGCTCAAAGCCAATACATTCATCAACCTTAACCAAGTCTCTCTTCTAATGGCTACTAGATATCATTGTTGTGCCTTCTGAAGGAGTCTTTGCACAACTTGTTTCTTAACTCTGAGGGCCAAACTAAATGTGACCTCATTTATTAAATTAGCAGTTCCATGGGGAGGGATTAGTTTTTAACTGTAAACCTTCTAATCTCTGCCACCAAATATCTACACTTTGCTGTTTACTAATTTAGTGGCTGTTGTAGTACTTTAAACATGGCGCAAAAACAGCCAGACACATATTATAAGTAATTAAAAATAACAACATGTTCTTTATTATTAACTATAAAGGTAAAATGAGGTTAATATTATCCTTAAATTTGTTACTGTTTCATTAGGATTTATGCTTGCTTTTGTAAGATTATTGGGTTTTTTTATTTACTTATTTTCCTACCATATTTCTAGTTTTCCTTTCACCCAAATATCACAGGGCAGAGATATATGCAATTAAAAGCAAAGTTATACATGAATATTCAGACAGGCCCACATAAATTCCATTCTGAGAGTTACCATCTTTCAGAATTGTCAAATGAAGCATTTATCACCACATAAGTTATAAGATTATTGTTATTATAAATGGCAATTGCTACCAAATACAGTAACTTAAATACATAACACTGTAAAGTGTAAAAAATAGTCCAGTAGCACCTTTTTAATTTTTTTATTTCGACTGCGTCGATCAATACGACTATGTACCTGACTGTAAAGCGTAGTTCATATTCCATATTTATATGCCACTTATTATTAGCCATTGCAGGGTAGCAGTGGAGGAAGAGGCGGGATGGGGTTTTGGGTGCCATTTTCTGTTTTGCCTTAGGTGGCAAAATGTCTTGGGCCAGCCTGCCCTTCATCCAATCAGATTTGAGTGGTATATAATTCTCCTCCATCACTCTGCTTTCTCCATCCAATGAGTGACCAAGAATTGCTATCCAGCAACCCAACTGGAAGTGAAATTTTACACTCCTCTAACTTAGTATAAAAATAACCCAACTGGAAGTGAAATTTTACACTCCTCTAACTTAGTATAAAAATAACCCAGTTTTTCCCTGACCAGTCTTATGCAACTAAGTAACAGCCAATTGCCAGCCAGCAAGGGATACTTAGTATTTTCAGCTTAACATTTTACATAACCCCACATACACAGTTAACTCTCATAAACTGTATACAAAGCAAACATTTTAAAAGCTGATTCCTCCGTATTCTTAGGGGGTGAGTGGAGCTGAAACAAAAAGATAAAGTAGAAGATTCAGACCTAAATAAGACACAGGGTAAGACTCCTGGAGAAGAGTTGTATCTGAATGGACAAAGCTATGCTGTCCCTTGAGCTGGTCTCATTCAGTTCAAAAGGATTTGCTCAAGAGAACTTAGGTTTTCCCTTGCTTTCTTCATACAGAAGCTCAAAAAACAAGTACATTGCTTACTTTGCCACTGGAAGACACACACAAACGCATAAACAAATAGTAGAATTTATTGCTGTTTCAGACACATGAAAGCTTTGCAATAAAGTAAAAAACAAACCAATAAGTAGTGATCGATTCACCATCTCACTGTGCCCAAGGCCAAAAGATACATCATCAACAACAGCTCCAAACTCATAATTTTTAGTTCAGGAGAGCATGGTATAAAATGTTTTATTAAAATTTCTTTTCTATTAGATCTCCTGAAGTTATATTTGGATGTGTGGGTGTGTGGGTATGTGGGTGTGATATTTAGGGAGAAGAATCTTCAAACATATTAGAAAAAAGTATATAATCATTACTGGATGTTATCTAACTAACATTTATAATGTGACTCTACAGCCACATACCCAGGAATAAGCCCTATTGAACTTAATGGGACTCACTTCTGAGTAGATATGTCATCTTAGGTACTTCACTTTTCACACTGAATCAGGTCAAAAGGTGATCCAAGTCCAGTATTATGTTTTCAACACTGGAGGCAGATGCCCCTGAAAGCACGAAAGTGATAGCTATGGTTCATTATATTTATTACCAATATCATTTATGCCATTTCTAACTTTCCCTTCCTTTCAAAGAAACAAGGCAATGCAATTAAAAATAAAACCATTCCATCCATCTCTTTGCTATTTTATTGGAACCTGCCTTCTAGAACTGTGGTAAAACATGCAAAAAAAAAAAACCATTAAGAACATTTAAAAACAGCTGCATATCTTCACATCTAATAATTTTGAAGTTGCTGGGAACAGTATCTTTCAGTCATCAAATTCATATTGTGATTGCCAAAAGCTACCAGAGCAGCCCTCTCTTTGCATTAAACGTTCAAGGACCACCTCTCCCCATATGAACTGACCTAGACCCTGCAATCATTATATGACACTCTTCTTTGTGTGCCTTCTCTATGAGAGGGCAGTAACACAACAATAGGCCTTTTCTGCAGTGACTCCCCGCTGCTGCAATGCTCTCCACAGGGACGTTACTTACCTTAAGGTGCCAGGTGAAACATTCCTCTCCTCCTAGGCCTTTTAAACTGTGGGTGGGTTGTTGATTTTGTTTGTTTCTATACTATGTATTTTGGGGTTTTTATATTGTAAACTGCCTTGTGATCCTTGGATGAAAGGCAGTATAGAAATTCAATTCATAAAAATAATTAAAATTAAATTAAGATGTAAACAAAGGTTCGTGGTGGGGAGTAACATGCTAGCTCCATCCATGTCATCATTTGCATCACCATTACATTCTTTTTATAAAAAATATTTTTATTAAGTTTATTTTACAATACATATACACACACTCTTAAAACTAAACATAAAAGTAATAATACACACGGAAACTTACACAGGAGAGCCAGTGTGGTGTAGTGGTTAAGAGCGGTAGTCACGTAATCTGGGAAACCGGGTTCGTGTCTCCGCTCCTCCACATGCAGCTGCTGGGTGACCTTGGGCCAGTCACACTTCTGTGAAGTCTCTCAGCCCCACTCACCTCACAGAGTGTTTGTTGTGGGGGAGGAAGGGAAAGGAGAATCTTAGCCGCTTTGAGACTCCTGAAGGGGAGTGAAAGGCGGGATATCAAATCCAAACTCTTCTTCTTCTTCTTCTTCAGATCAAATAGTCAACAATATATATATATATATATATATATATATATATATATATATATATATGCAGGTTTTGGTGTCTTCGGGTGTCTTCCCGTGTAAGAGTCGGGGTGTCTGTGCGACGTTTCGACGAGGTCTCACTCGTCATCTTTAGGCTGGTGCTTTCGGCTTCTTGTTACTGGAACAGAGCTCTGTTCCAGTAACAAGAAGCCGAAAGCACCAGCCTGAAGATGACGAGTGAGACCTCGTCAAAACGTCGCACAGACACCCCGACTCTTACACGGGAAGACACCCGAAGACACCAAAACCTGCATTCCTGTACCCGTGAAAATCTACGAAAGCAAATATATATATATACTCTGTTCCAGTAACAAGAAGCCGAAAGCACCAGCCTGAAGATGACGAGTGAGACCTCGTCGAAACGTCGCACAGACACCCCGACTCTTACACGGGAAGACACCCGAAGACACCAAAACTTGCATATATATATATATATATATATATATTGTAGTGGTTGGGAGTTACTCGTGCGTAATCCTGCTCCGTTTGAGCATTGGATTGCCTGGTTAAACCCTCCGGACTGCGCAGCCCATCTCAGCGTGGCTGCCCTTAGTCACTCGTAGAATCTGTCTGTGGGCGTTTCTTAAAGCGCTGCCAACATAAGAGTTGTTTGACGCCCAATCGTCTCCGCCTCTCACTGCGCGGGAGTCTCCTGCGCAGGGTGAGCGTGGGCAGCGGGGTGCTTGGGCTCTCCTCGCTAACTTCCAACGAAGAGTCCTGGAGCCCCTGCACCTCCCTGTCCCGTTGCTCTCCTGGATCCCTGGTGTTACACTCATTCTCTTCCCCTCTTTCCCAGCTGAGTCTCCCCCTAGCGCTGGGACCTTCTCCTGCAGAATCAGAGACCCTCTCCTTCTCCCGTGCCTCTGATGGCAGTTCCCTGACATCCATCATATTTCAATTATTTTTTTCCAATTGACTTCCTTCATCCTCAACACGGTTCTCTTTTCATTTTTGGTAAACTGCCTTCTCCTTAGTTCATTATTACCCCATTTTCTTTCTGTTTTTAACTTTAATACCATAATTTATTTCGCAGAAATTAATTGAAACAAGTCCAAGTATTAATTTGAGGGCACTGCTTTTTATATATATTTTCCCCATTCTTTTTGAAATTTTTGCTTGGGCTGACCCCTAATGGCTTCTGTCAATCTAGCCAAATAATTTATCTTGCCACTCCATCACCATCACATTCTTGTAAAGCAGGGAATTTAGTGGAGGCTCCCAGTCTGCTTTACAACACTGATTTTACAGGGTTCTCAAAGGCTTATCTAAGTAACTGAGGACTATACATTTTGAGAGTTTAATGAAGAATGTGTGTAAAAACAGCTACCGGGCAATGTGGGAAATATGGACATATAAAGAACATAACACAGAATTTTGAACACTGCGTACTCAACATGCATTAGAATAACAGAATCATAGGAATTGTGGTGTTAGAAGAGACCACAGGCCTCATATAGTCCAACCCCTGCAATGTGGGAATCTTTTGCCCAACTTGGGGCTTGAACCCACAACCCTGAGATTAAGAGTCTTGTGCCCTAGCAACTGAGCTATGAGCAGTCACACTGTTTTCCTCAGATAGGGAATGTGCACAATTTCCTGGGATAAGTGAGATCTTTCATAGAAAGTGCCCATCCCTGTGCATCTTCTCTATTTGGACACTGCGTACATTCACGCATGTGTGAAATACACACATCCTCCACTATCGCATATTGTTGAACTGTGTTCCTGTTGTTAATTTTCACAGTCTCCATGCCTCATGACGTCCCATTGGTGGTGGACATTACAGTAATAGCACCAATTTAAATCCCATTAAAATTGGATTACACAAATTCGTGGAAAGGGTCAGAATTTGAGGCACCATGCCTCTGAATACCAGTCACAGCAGAACACTGGGAGAGGGTGATTTCTTCATGTCCTGCTCATGGATGTCTCAGACACACCTGTTTAGTCACTGTGGTGAACAGGATGTTGGACTCAATGGGCCTTTGGCCTGGTTCAACAGGGTCCTTCTTTATGCCTGGTGCTTTTACACATTTTCTGTCCAACCCACATGAGCCGCAACATATTGTTGTTGTTGTTGTTTAGTCGTTTAATCGTGTCCGACTCTTCATGACCCCATGGACCAGAGCATGCCAGGCACTTCTGTCTTCCACTGTCTTCTGCAGTTTGGTCAAACTCATGCTGGTAGCTTTGAGAACACTATCCAACCATCTCATCCTCTGTCGTCCCCTTCTCCTTGTGCCCTCCATCTTTCCCAACATCAGGGTCTTTTCCAGGGAGTCTTCTCTTCTCATGAGGTGGCCAAAGTATTGGAGCCTCAGCTTCAGGATCTGTCCTTCCAGTGAGCACTCAGGGCTGATTTCCTGGAGAGGTTTGATCTTCTTGCAGTCCATGGGACTCTCAAGAGTCTCCACAAATCTATACTATGGATGAAATTCATATTTTTTGCCATTAATTGCAGTCATATGGGAACTGCATCATACCTCACATAATAACATGTACGTTATGAATTCGCAGAGGCTCTTGCTCCTCACAGCAGGCTTATGATGACATCTTGTGGCCATTGTGCACTACACTGATCAGCCTTGGCGAATTAAGTCTTGTTATGCAAGTTGTTTGTTTTAAAATTGAAATAGAGAAAATGATGCTTAGGGGAGAGGCTAACCCTTCCAGAGCCGCAACTCTTCAAAAATTCTTCATTGCCTCCACTCCAAAACCTAAACCAAATAGTCCTTATGCTCATCACATCCTAAACTTTGTATAGCCACAAATCTCATTTTGTTGTAAACAAGAGTCTTGTGTACATGTGTGCACAATTCATATTTTCCTTTTCTTCTTGATCAAAAGAGTTGGAGTCTTAACCCACATTGATTATGGCACAAACTTTCATAGGTCAGAGCCTATTCCAATAACATCTGGAGAAATCATATTGGCAACTCCAGGTTTATGTCATAATAATTCTTTTTAGTCCTTAAGGTGTCCCAAGGCTCTTTTGTCTTTGCTGCAGTGGACTAAGGTAGGTATCAGTGCAAATTGCTCAATGGGCATTTAAATGATCAGGCTCTGGTTTACACGGAATGTTACATATATGGTGCGAGAGAGCATTGAAAGAAGGATTCTTTCTTTCTTTTGAAGGCTTGGCAAATTTGCAACAACAACAAAATCACATGGCAACTCTCTCATGGACCTTTTATTGGGACGACACTCGGATGAATAATTATTCAAGGATGTGTAGCTAAATAAAATAGTGCTTACCACAGGAGGGTGCTATGGCCCTCAAGATATTGCTGAACTATAAGTGCAGGGGAATGAGATATTGTAAGGCTTATTTAGCTAACTGCTGAGCTCCACTGTGTTTCAAGCATGTCTTTATTCAGTTCTATACCTCCAGCATCCATTTTCCCTCTCAGGTCGCACTATTTATCCACACTGCCCCTTTCAACCTTTGCTTGCACTGTCACTCAGCCAATACTATCCCAGAGCATTCTTCTTTCTTTTGCTCACCTTCTTCCCGTCAGTAATGTATTTGCAATATCTTCCTGTTATATTGCAATAGTTTTTCACAGACCTAGAGATAGGGACCCTTTTTCAGTTTGAGGGCCAAATACCTTTATGGCAACTCTCCAAGAGCCAGTAGGGGACTAGACTGCAGTGGGTAGTGCAAAAAATAAAAATAAAATGTACATTTTACCTTTTTACACTGCACTAGTTTCTACACACTCTGCTCTCCATCCAGGCAAGCAAGACACATTATTAGAGTTCAAGGATGCATCCCTGCCTAGCAAAAGTATTGGGGAAGATATGCAAGACTAGTGAGGGGTACAGCCTGGTGAGCATTCTGGGTGCCAGACAGAGAGACCTGGGGGACCATATTGAGCCCCCAGACATGAGTTATTTCCTCAACATTTCAGGGTTTTGTTTATTTCCCCTTTTGATCTTGTTCACCTTTATGTCTTTTCCTTCAGGCTCCTGCTTTTACTTCTGGTGACTCATCATAAACCACCTGGCCCCTGAGCTCCTTCCTTGCTAATTTCCCATCATTTCCCAGCTCCTGACCCCGGAGTGCAGTCGGAAGGGACACAAGGCCACCAACTTGCTGGAGTTAAACAGGCCTAGGTCTGCTCAAGGCCTGGATGGGTGACTGCCTGGAAACCACATGCATGACACCTTGGAAGAAAGGTGGGGCACAAATGTAAGAATATAAATAAATACACACATTTTAGAACTGTCTCTCTCCTTAGCATCTCCTGTTCCAAAGTTTCTGTGAGGACTTTTCCCAGCCAAGAAAAATTTTGCTTCCTTTGCTGAAGATGCGACTTTTCGTTGAGAGCTTCAAAGGCCATAGCCAAAAGTAAACACTTCTTTGCACAGCACATAGTTAAACTATGGAATTTGATCCCAAAGGATATAGTGATTCAGATTACTTTAGAAGTGGGTTAGAGAAATACATGGAGGATGGTCTATCAATAGCTATATATCGGTTTTGGGGACTCTCAAGTAGGGAGAGTGCTATTGTGCTGAGGTCCTGCTTGCAGGCTTCTCGTTATTAATGTTAAAAGGAGTGTTTTTAAGGCCAAAATTAAACTAAAAGTCTCAGTTTGCTCACTAGTAATTTTTTTATATACCCCCCCCCCCAGTTATATAGAAGTAATGTCTTTGACTGGGCCATCAATAGTTTGATCCTAGATATGCTTACTTCAGTGTCCCAGTGTGTGCAGTTTAAGTTATTAAAAATGTTTTACACATACAGTGCCCCCTCATCTGACACCACCATCTCTGATTTCTAGGGGGGGGGGGAGATTCTGTAGTCCATAAAACAGGTTGTAACATACTATAAGCAAGCATGATTGAATTTTACATCCTTTATTTTAGCTCAGAGCAAAAATAAAAGAAGCTGCCGCTACATTCCTCTGCTGCTATGCTTTGAACGAATCTGTTCTTCGGGGGGGGGGGGGAAGGCAGCAGGATGGCAAAGCACATTTTGCTAATTAGGTTATAATTAGGCTTTGCTCAAAGAACATAGGGTGAAGAAGTCAGATACAAAGCTGTGCATGAAAAATATTGACTGTTGAAACATCGCAACACACCAGCACGTCTCATCAAAGCTATGTAAGTCTTAGGACAGGCAAGATAAAATAGTTCAAATATTAGAAAAAGTGGAGACGGATTTTGGTGTCTTACTAGGTACGGTGTCAATTCAGTTCAACCCAACTGATTACGTAATCCAACAAGGTATTCCCTAAATCCATGCTTGAATTTGTGAGCCACGTTTGTGGTCACTAGATGTCAGTATTTTGCAAGTTTCAAAGAAGCATGTCCCTCCCAGTCTTCCTCTTCTGCTTCATTCTGTTGTTCAGCCATTTTCCCGTCTTCATTAAAATTCAGAAAATCAGGCTCTATGGAGACAGGAAGAGTGCATCCTTTCTTCAGTAGGTTTGAGATTCTTTCAGACTAAACGCCCTCTTTACTGATTAAGCACCACAGCTATCTAGCATTTTAGTAAAGCCTTTCTGCAGTGACTTATATCCAGGAAGGCTTGGAAACACACACATTCACCTCTGCTAGCTTTTCTTCCCAAAAGAGAAAGCCAACACAGAATAAATTTGCAGGCAAAACATGTCCTGAATGATAATTAAAACCCAGACGAGCATCACTCACACAACAGGCTGAGGATCTCAGTTTATCAGACCCAATTGGTAATTTAATGCTGCAGAGGACACAATAGCATTTCTCCCCACTTAGGTAAGAGAAAAACACATTTGGTACATGGTATCTATAAACAACTATATGCTGTGGGCTGAAATGTTATTTTGGCTGCTATAAATACATTGACTCTAACGAGCACGTTCTTCAGTTGTAAACCGTTGCTGTGACAATAGAAAGAAACTGAATTCAAGCTCTGGGCCTGATCCTCACACAGGGGCAAAGATGATCCACAAAAGTTAAGGATGTCTATTTCAGTGGATGACTTCAGCATTTGCTTAACTCTCACCCACTGAAAACCAATTTAACTGCTATGCATGATTGGCGGGGAGGCAGTTTGTAGCATTAGCTCTAGAGAAAGGGAAAGGAAGGAGAATTCAAGAAGGGATTCATGTTATTCCAGAATTCTACCACAGAGGAAATCCAAGGAGATGGAACAGAACCAACAACACTGCAGTGCAGTTTGACCTCTTCAGAAATGTGCCCATTGCACCTTGCATGACCTGTGGATGGTTTAAACATCACCAGAGGCTTGAGTATGAGAGAGAACCTTCTATGGATGGGTCGGGACATCCTTGAGCTGTGCTAGGACTCAGGTGTTCCAACCCCAGCAGATACTGGGGCTGCATAAAAGCATGCCTTAGTTGTTTGAAGGCACCACCTTCAGGTTACACCAAACGCTATCATTCCAGGCACCAGGTGGCATCCCAAAACACCTCAGAGGTGCTTCTCCATTTCATGTGCTCTGAGCTGTGGAGGTTCCAAGAGACTGGAATGGATTTTGGAATCTCTTCCAGACTCTGCAACCCATTTCAGAATTTTGTTGAAGTAAAAGATGGATCCATCTCATTCTCTGCCAAACCTTTGGTTTCACATATCCTTAGAAGGGGTTCAGTTTACTCACAGCAGGCTAAATGCTGCTGTGTTGGTCGTTCTTATAGTATAGAGGGTTTTGGAAGCAGGCATCCAGTTGTCTGGTTTCCTCAGAAAAATATTTTTTCTAAGTAAGATATTAAAAGGTAATTAGTTTGGGTGGGGGCAGGTACTAGTCTGGTCAGAAGAAACATGACTTCCTTGAGTACTTCTGCCAATTCATTTTGTCTTTGTTTCTTAGATTCAACTCTCCCACATGCAGGTGCACAGCACTCTCACCCCCATTGCAGTGCCGGATAGAGAAGAGAGGTTTCAAGAATACTCATTGCAAAGTATTGGAAGACACAAGATCTACCCACTCTGAAAGAATGGCAGATGAAGGTGATTGACTATATGGAACTGGCGGAAATGACTGGCAGAATCCGAGACCAGGGAGAAGGGCTGGTGGAAGAAGATTGGAAGAAATTTAAAGACTATTTACAGAAATATTGTAAAATTAATGAATGTTAGAACGATGTTGGATAGAAACTAAGTGGGTTTTAGCTGCAATACTATTAGGGAATATGAAAAATGGATTACTAATAGGTAAAGATTTAATGTTACAATATTTTAAGATTAAAGATTAGGATAAACAAAGAGGGGAAGGATTTGCTGAACCAACAAACTGAATTGGAATACAAAAAAGGCAGGCGTGAGGAGGTCCAGAAACAAGCTAATGAAAAATAAGTAATGGAAAGATTGAGTTGTTTTTAATTATTTTTTCTTTTTTCTATTTTTCTTTTGTAATATTTTGAAAATCTTAATAAATATCTTATAAAAAAAAAGAGAAGAGAGGTTTCATCTCCACCCATCCAGTGCTATGATGGCAATCCAAATTGCTGCTTCACAGCAGTAGGTTAGGTGAAGTTTAAACCCCTTCTCTCAGCCCAGTGCTGCCATGGGGTGGTTTACCCATCACAATCATTGGCTGGAAAAGGAACCTCTGCTCAGCACTGTGATGGGTAGGAGAAGGGCTTATGGGCTACTTAAAATGGCTTGGTGGACCTGTTCCAGCCTTGGGCTCACCATCCCCATTCTCAAAGTGTGTTATTTTGAGGCTTTCCTAAGAATGGTTTTACAAGTCCAGCATTTAATTTGGTGTCTTAACTCCCTACAGCCATAATGTGGACATGAGCATGGAGTAGTTACTTTCTTCTGCATTTTATTTTATTTTTGTGATTCCTTTGAAAGAGGAGAGGTGGGCAGATGGAAGCCATGTCCAAGATCAGAATGCCTAGAATGGTTGCTCAAAGTCACCCAATTTTAAGAAAAAACCATTATGAGTGTCACAGCTAGGCAGAGTATTCCAGAACATTGCAACTCCACAAAACAAAATAAAGACCTGTTTTTCTAGGATGGCACAGGAGAGAGCATTTTATTCAGGACTTCTCTCAACAGAATGCATTGCTGCTATAGTTTCACCATAGCCCTACAGTGTTCTTGTGATATTTGGATATTAGAAGTTTTATGGCTCATGGTAGGGAGAGAGGAGGAGGTTGCTTCAAAAGGAATGTAAAGGGGATTGATAAATAAGTTCCAAAAAGACCTGAATGACAATGAAAGTGTTTGCAAACATTCATTGATGAAAAAATTCTTCCCTGTTTAGATAAATGCTGCTTGACTTTTCTGCCTTGTAGAAACAGAAATCTCTATAGTAATTTGAAAAGCAGCAATTTGAAAACAACATAACAATGACAAATTAAACCGTGTTTAACTTTCTCCATTTGTGGAATATTAAAATATCTTTTTCTATACAGTAACAGCCTTAAAAAACAAAAAGTCCTCCCATTCTTCTGAAAGTTGCTTAAGAGTAGAAAGTTTCAAAAGTTTGGGATGGTCCTTAAGCACAGTTGGGGTCTGAACTGGTGGTGGCTGATGAGGAATGAGATATTAAAGTCATAACAGACAGTTCAAAAAAGAGATTGACCCAGTGCATGGAAGCTGTAAAAAAAAGGCAATGATGGAATGCTGAGAAAGGAACTGGAAATCAGACTATCAACATCATAATGCCATTATACAAATCTATGGTGTAACTGCATTATTTATTTATTTACTACCTGCCCCTCACGTAAGCCTCTGGAATACTGTTTAAAGTTCTGGTTGCCTCGCGTTAAAGAGAATATTGTAGAGTTGGAAAAGTGTTGCTTCTTCTCTCGTAACACACATGGACATTTAATGAAGCTGAATGTTGGAAGATTCCAGACAGATAAAAGAAAGTACTTTTTCACACAGCACAAAACTATTGAACTCACTCTCACAGGAGGCAATGGTGACCACCAGCTTGGATGACTTTAAAAAGAGGATTTGACAAATTCATGGAGGAGACAACAATTGACTTTCTGTATGGATGGTCCAGAGGTTGCAGTTAGCGCAGAATGCCCTGGCCTGAGCATTGAGTACCACATAAGGGATCTTCATTGGCTGCCAATTAGGCACTGAGCCAGAGTTAAGGTCTTGTTATTTCCATATAAGGCCCTGAAAAACTCTGGACAAGCTTACCTGCAAAACCAACTTCCCCTCTGTTGCCCAGTAACGACATTAAAATCAATAAATGGAACCCAGTTAGTCTGACCTCAGTTTGGCGAGTATCAGCTTGTAGTGACCCATAGGTGGACTTTTTCCACTGATGCTACCAGTGTGGTGGAATGCACTCCCTGATGAAACGAGAGAGATCCCATGTGGACTGGCATCCCGTCAGCTTTTGCAGGTGCACCTGTTTACACCAGCTCTTCCCCTGATCTTTCAACTTGACTCCTGTCTTAATTGCTGAGTTGTTTTAATGAGATCACTTTATTGCATATTTTAATTATGGACACCCATGTTTTAATGGCTTAATGAGATTGTTTCCTTGTGTATTTCAATTATGGTGCATTTTTAATTATTGACTACAGGAACATTGTTCTATAATTGCTTTCTATGTTTTGCAAACTGCTTAGGAGCCTTTTTCTTACTATAGTCTTTAATAGGCCTAGGCAAACTCAGCCCTCCAGATGTTTTGGGACTACAACTCCCACCATCCCTAGCTAACAGGACCAGTGGTCAGGAATGATGGGAGTTGTAGTCCAAAAACATCTGGAGGGCTGGATTTGCCTGTGCCTGGTCTTTAATAACATGGGAATGCATCAATTGTGAGCAATGTAGCAGCTAATAGACACTGAAACATCTACCAATTAACTGAAAGCATAATCAGCTATCTCACAGGCATGCATCCTCCAATAGATTGCCAACAAGGACACATGGCCCCCAGGCTGGAAGAGGCTCCCTACTCCCTACGGGTTCTCAGTGCTTATTGATTCGTCTTGGCTACTGGATGTGCGTGCTGTCTCTCTGGAGTGCTTGTCTGCAGTTTCGGCTGGTATGCCAGATACAGCCTTCTCTGAGCAAGGAGAGTCTTGCTTGAGATGTTGCTGCCCAGATAACTTCATTCTTGGACTACTGCAATGCATTGTGCATGGGGTAACTTTGAAAATGGTCCAAGAACTTCAGTTAATTCAAACTAAGGCTGCAAGATTGCTAAGAAGGGCTCACTTATGTGAGTGCACCATGCTGGTGTTTCACAATTTTCATTAGCTCCAGACCGTTCCAGGTCAAATGCAAAATTCTGGTTTTGACTTTTAATTATGTCCCTTCAATTTTTGGAACCAGGGGACCTGAAAGATCACCTCCCTACACATGTGCCTACTCAGACCTTTGATCTTTGATCAGATCTTTGAAGCTGTTTCTCCAAATGAACCCAACAAATGAGATACAGCAGGCATAGGCAAACTCAGCCATCCAGGTGTCTTGGGACTACAACTCCCATCATCCCTAGCTAACAGGACAAGTGGTCAGGGATGATGGGAGTTGTAGTCCCCAAAAATATCTGGAGGGCTGAGTTTGCCTATGCATGAGATACAGCAAGGGCCTTTTCAGTCATGATTCCCAAGTTGTGGCTTATCTGGGCTAATTTCAGTGCCAGGCAATTTTTAAAATTTTCCATGAACTTTTAATCTGTTTTAGCTTTAATCTCTCTCTGTGTGACTGATGCTGCTCCATGTCTGTCTATGTGTGTGTGACAGAGAGAAAGAAAGAGATTACACTCTTTTTATTTAAGAAATAAAAAGAAATATTTTTTTTTATTTCTTCTTATGTCCACACTGAGGCTTTCTTATAGGATAGTCTTTACTGTATAAATACTCTAAATAAGTTAATAAATTTATATGTGAATCTTGTGAACAACACTCACTAAGCATCCACTAAAATGAAATAAAAATGATTCCCTCTGAACGAAATGAACTGAACTCAGAAGTATTAGCTTTAAAACAATGATAATTAGCCACAATTACATTAACAAATAGAGTATTCGTGTGGTCCTACATTGGGAACACGCTTGCCTATTTCCAGCGCACTAAGCTTAACTACCATCACTTTCCCAAGGACTGATTAATGAAATGCTTTCTCCCATTTTATATATAACGCATTTCCTGTATTCCATTTCCTTTTATATTATGCAAACTTAAATAACAAATGGGCTTATTTTCTTGCAATGCTAATATAATTTCTTAGCTTCTGTCAAAATAAGCCTTTCCAAGTCAGGAAATCCTTTGCCATTACTAGTAAACATTCTCCTAGCTAGCTTTGACTAATGTGCAAAGCTAGGACATGCACTATTAATCCTTGAATAGCTTTGACTGCACTCCCATTACTTCAAGCTGTCTGAGAGCTGGAAGGTAACAAGGCAAATACCTTTTAGAGGAGCTAATAAGTTTCTATACATGCCTTGCATCTTACTTAACTGCAGCTCATAGGTCATCAATGAAGCACCCATGGGTGCACATGCACTCACAGCCTCCCCCCCTCTGTCCTCCAGCTGCAATTTAGCTTGAAAGAAGTCTTCTATTCAACCCTAATTGTGACATGGGAGAAAATCTGGGGGTTTGAAACTAGAAAGGGGAAAGTTAACTCTTCATTTCCCCACTGTGACTCCCACTTCCAAAAAATACCCTTGTACCACAATTAGATTCCAAAGAAGACTTTTCTTAGCACCCTTAAAGCCCAATTTCAACTAAGGAGAGGCAATTTCAGGGAAGAACGGTCAATGCGGGAAAGGGAAATGTTGTCCCTCTCACCTACAGCTGTGAACTCTAACAGCACCTGACACTGTAATTAGGTTTCAAAAGAGTCTTCTACTGGCTCCGGGACAAGGATTTGCAAGCTTAATTGTTGAGGAAGGGAGTGATCTTCCTGGAGATTGCAGTTAGAGAGGGAAGACCAAGCGTGCAGGATTCCATCCAACACTGTGGGTGCTCAGCACGTGTGTGTGTGACATCATGTGCAGTACATGCCACATGTCGCCGCTGCAGTGGGAGGGCCCAACAGAGCACCCTGCTACAGTGCTTTGAGTCGCTTGGCCAAGCACCCACACTGAAAATTTTGTGGGTGCCCAGCCATCCAGGGCCCCCTGGATTTGGTGTCTATGAGAAAAGCTGTTAGGCTTGGGGTGGGTTGGGATAATCAAAAACACTTATTTCAAGCCTAATTGCTGGCTGAAGCTATGGGAGGAACAAGAGACACTATTGGGGTGCCTCTTATGTCTAAACTTAGGTGTAAATATGTGTAATTAAATCATATTTCTTAAAGACCCTACAGTCTCCACCATGCCTCATTCCAAAGGAACACAATCCCTGGTTAAGTGCCAAGACCCCTGGAATCTTGCTCCTGTTTGGTGGAGATTGCGGTGGCCTGTAACAACATTAATGAACAGTAGAGGCTGATGCATTGGGGCAGATGGGACATTGCCCCACCAAGCTCAGTCTGTCCTCAGCCAGCCCCTCCTGCCTGCCTCCTTGCTTGCATCCAGTCCAGTGGGTGGCAGTGGCTGTCAGACTTCTCCTCCTTAATCTCAGGGTTGCCTTTGTAAAACTCAGCTGGGGCGAGGACAGACACAATAACAGAATTAGTTAGCTCTGTCCATCATTGCTTCTAGCTTCTTTCATTGGATCTGGCTACTGTTGACCTCCCTGCCTTCTACCCTACCAATTCCAAGGAAAAAAACCATCCAATTGTTAACAAATATTGTGGATTCAAGTCTCGTTTGATTCACCACCAAAGGACTGTTTACAAGAGAGAGACGGCGAGTAGAGCAAATGAAATCTTGTGTGTGTGAGACATGACAGAAATGGCTTTTGCTGCCCAACTCCCCATATGACTCTGCCCATGATCTAAGTCCATGATCGGTCAGAGAAATCCACTGGAGATCCAGTGAAAAGCAAGGCTGATTAATTAATTATTTATTTGTCTGTTTGGCAGCAACAGCCAAACCCCAATTTTTACATCAGTTTTCAAAAGTAAGTCCCACTGAGTGAGGCTTACTCTCAGATAAGCAGGTATAGGATAGCATTCAAAAAAGCTCAGATGAATAGTAGTCCAATCAACCAGAACGCACAGAATATATCAACAATATGGTGGTGGAAAAACTGTTGAAATAATTACAGATAGGTAGCCGTGTTGGTCTGCCATAGTCAAAATAAAAAAATTCCTTCCAGTAGCACCTTAAAGACCAACTAAGTTAGTTCTTGGTATGAGCTTTCGTGTGCATGCACACGAAAGCTCATACCAAGAACTAATTTAGTTGGTCTTTAAGGTGCTACTGGAAGGAATTTTTTTATGTTGAAATAATGATACTCATTACTACCTTTCTTTAGGACTGAGGATACACAGTAGCCATAGATTGCTCATAAAAAATTAAGATAGCTTTACAGTCATACATTCAGTATAAACTGTATTATCATATGTGCATAATCATCCAACTATATGGATATCAGTAACACCCAAGGCTAAGAACTAATGAGACACTGTCATTCCAATTTCTTGATCTTTTCAGCAAAGAAGATACCCACTCCAAAATAATGTTTATTTATGGCCTAAGAAATAGAATATCAATTATCTTTGATCTGATGTTATTCTGAACCAAGGTCTATTCTTATATTGTGGGCTTCTGACACATAAGACAGCTTTTAGAGAATCCATGACAGATTCATAAAATAATAAATTGACTCCAAAGGCAAGGTGCTGAGAAATGTTCCTTTAAAAAAAGAATCAATTTCAAATACTGCATCTCACATTTTCTAGAAAACAATGCTCCTATTAGCCAATCACTGACAAACAGACAAAAGTGTAACATGATAGAAGTACATATTGTAATTAGAATACGGATTCCTTCCTCAAGCACTTCTGTAGGTGCCCTGTATTTCTGATGTTTGGGCTGTGAGTGCTATTGCTTATGAAACCAAAATGATACTAGCCATGTGCAAAAAGCAGGTATCAAGAGGTTTGTGGGGTCCCCAAGGTTAACAGAAGTAACAAAGAAAATATTTTTGAAAAAAATTGTAAGTGGAGAAAATGCCCACAACACCCCCAAAACGATTGAGAATAAGTGGTCAAAGATTGCTCAGTGCCTATTGGGGTGGCTGGTAGATGGAACGGAGTGTTCTGAATGAAGGCATGGCTGGCAGGCTGGGAGCCTGCCACAGTAAACAAGAGCACTGCATACTATGGCAGCATTTTGTTGCAGGTCTACTTGTACACCCAATATCTGAACTTACCAGAACAATTTTAAGGTTCCTGCTGGAGTCTCAAAGATTCCATTCATTGCTCAGAGGAAGCTGCTTATTCTAAAATAAATCATGAGATGGTTCAAAACTTGCACACACAGCCCATAAAATGATGAGAGGGAAATATAACTGCCAAAGCTTTGATTTTAGCTTATTGAAAAGAGCCTGTTTGTATTCTCAGTATTCCCTGCTGAAACAAATATGAAGCATTCCAATGCGAGGAAGGGTAGAATTGGAGCTGACAGTTAGGATTTATGTCACGTGACAAAGCACTGAGAACCCAGCCACAACCCATTGAAAAGGAAATACCTAAATACAAGAGAAGAGTCCTGATTGGTCAGGCTAAAGACCCATCTAGACCACCATCCTGTTTCACAGTGACCTATGGAAGGTGTAGGAAGCCTGTGGTCCTCCAGAAGTTTCTGAACTACAACTCCTATCAGTCCCAACAAACATAGACAATGGCTAGGGATGATGGGAGCTGTAGTTCTGAAAGAACTGGAGGGCCAAAGGTCCCCCCCATAGGAAATCTGAAAGCAGGACCTGAGTACAACAACACTCCCCCACTTGCAGTTCAAAGCAACTGGTTAAGAGGTATCTCAGCCAAAGGCAGATTCCTCTGAAGGACTTGACATAGTTGCTTGGCATGGCCTACGGGCTGGCACTATAAGCACAGCCATTAGGTGGGATGAGGCCACTGCCTCAGGGAGCAGAAGCCTCCAAGGTGGCACCCACACCTGCCCCACTGCCTCTGCCACAGGCAGAGAAATGTCACCAGCATTAATACTGATTTCCAATGAGAGCTCACCAAAATTGTGTGAGATCTTGCGGAGCATGCGAAATTTCACCAGCTTCTCTGCAGCTGGCAGAGGTGGTGGCAGAGGCAGGGGAGCATTGCCCGTTTTGCCTCAAATGGTGAAACAGGATGCTCTGCCCCAACTACAAGTGCCTGAGATAAGTAGGAAGGAAAAATGCAGGAACAGCACAATCCCAACTCAAAGGTGATACTTTAGGATCCTAAATCCAATCCTAAATCCTGTGGAATCTCTCCTGAGGATGTACATGCAAAGTTGTCCCTGATATTAAAGTGAATGGTGGAAACCTGACCAGTACTGGAGCTCTGACGAAGCTCCATTAAAACCTTAAAGCAAAGCCTTTAGATTTAATACACTCTTGACAGAACAATCAGGTTGGGAAATGTTCCTTCTGAAAAACAAGAAAACAGTAACTTATCAAGAGGACGTTTAATAACATTTCCCCTCTGAAATTTCCAATACATAAAATTTTATATCAAAAGGTGAAAAATGAAGCACGGACAACTAATAAGTACACAAAGTACACAAGTGTATTTATTACATTTTTGCAAGCACTTGGTTCTACATTTCAAAAACGCCACCATCAAGCTGTTGGCACATTTATGTACAAAACAGATTAATTGTAATGCCTGCTACAAAGCATTCTTTGTGAAAATACAAACTCTAATACCAGAGAAAAGCCAAAAGCATCAACATCATTACAGGAGTTTAAAAGACACTGTTTTAAAAATCATCACACTGTTTTAAGACACAAAACTGAAACACTACAATATAGAATTGAAAGAGGTTCATAATAGTTTCTGCAGAACTGTAAATACTGGTACTGCACATATCAGAAAATGTTGACCCCGTAAGACAGTAAAGTGTAAAAAAAAAATGTTAAAAAATTATAATTAAAAAAAATCAAAATTAACTAATACTACTTGATGCATAAACATGCCACAAGTAACTATAGTATTACCCTCTACCTACTACAAGAATTGTTAAAAATTACTGATGATGCATGACTAGTAATAGTACAAAGAAGAGTTTTACTCAAGAACTTTTATTAGAAATGCACTTACACTGAGAGAGAATTCACAATGGTCCAATAAGTGCACAAAACTAGCTAGGATTTTTTTTAACGCTGACAAAAATGTCTTGTCAGGATACATCACTTTAAAAGACACTTTACAGCATTCTTGTAGCATTAGAAATAGGCAAAAGAAAAAAGAAAATTAAAAACACCAATTTTGGTCCAATAATACTGATGTCCCCCCTTTTTTTGTATGGTTTTTCTTTTTTTCTTTTTAATACAGGTACTTCTTTCAGATTAACATTACTGACTTTTCTCTTAATATTTTCTTACTCAAAATAAAGGTTCAAATATATTACTAACACTTCCAAACAATAGGTCCAGTAGCAGCCATTAACCTCACTTTAACATAAGACAGGTAAACCAGTATGTGTGTAGGAAAGCTACAAGCCAAGCTATTACATTTATGGAAGCCTCCTTTAAATATATCACATACAGTATATGTATAGTTCAGACAGGTGCAATCCACTTAAATTTTTAAAGCAGGTAAAAAGACTTCTGACTCTTTAAGAGGTTGCTGTATTATAGATATATCACTTTCATAAATGTAGCTAAGCAGCGATTGCTCACATCGGCACATGAACAGCTTCAATTCAGCATAACCATTGTGGGGTTACAGCGATCATTCTGCAGAAACCTACGCATAGCTGTATGTAACATTGGTTCTATACACTGCGACTCTTGGAAGGTAACCGCGGAAGGTAATACGCTTTGAAAAAGACAAATGGCCATGCATTACAAGCACCACGGTCTGCATGCTCACAATATAAACATGAATAGCCACCAATGGAACTTTGATAAGAGAGAAGAATACTCTGTTAAGTACATGAAGAAGAATCATACAATGTTAACAAAGATAAGAAGCACTTCTTTTTGTTTTGTTTTTTACCTACTCTTACAAATTTAGAAATTGCACCTTTGATTGTTTAAAATGTTCTCAGGACCCCTCTGTCAAGATGCCCACCGGTCCACCTGGCGAGATTTCCAAATCTGAAGGAATGTCAGCAGTGTGCCTCCTCTAGAAATTGTACGTGACGTACCGTGGTCCCTTTGAAGTATACCTGTAGTTAAAGTACTTACCAAAATCCAAACTAAAAAGTATAAAAAGCTTTTTTTTTTTCCTTTTCAAAAACATATAAGAAACAATGCAAAAAGGTGTTATGCATAACACATACAAAGTGATTTAAAAAAAATCAAACACATCTCCGTATTTGACAGTAGTTAGTATTCTTGATCTAACAGAAAATAATCACTTTAGGATTTGGGAAAGGGCTGTTTCGGGAGCTTTGTAGTAGAGACTGATCACACAAGCTATTAACTAATTAGGAAAACCAAGTGCTAGACAACCAAGAATTGTACAGGGGTGATGTAGATGTCACCCTAGCTATCTTTTGTGAGAAGCACTTTTCATTTCGCGTTTTGTTTTTTTAATGGATAGATGGATGGCCTTTAGTTAAACAACAAATCATTCAATGGTAGAAAGTAAGACGAGGTTTTTTCTTATGTGTATGCATTGAGTCGCTCTTTGGAGCGGGTAGAATGAATGTCGTGGAGCTCTTGCTCTTCCTTTGACTTAATATCCTCATATTTCTGCATTCTGCAAGCATCTTTCACATAGGCCCAGTTGGCGGAAAGAACCATAAGGTAGTGAACCTGAGAGAGGGAGAGGGAGAGAGAGAGAGAGAGAGAGATACCATGGAATTTCATCACATTTTTTTCACATTTCATCACACCAAGCCAGATTCTATTGGACTCTGCTACATTCCAGCCCTTACCTAAAAAGAGAAGAATTGGCTAGAACAGCCTCTGCCAACTCGTTGCCTTCCTGATACCTACAAAACTTCTCTGGCTGGCTGGGGCTGATGAGAGTTGAAAGGCTGGGCTGGGGCAATGGTATTCACCAGGCAAAATGATATTGCAGGCAGAAGAGAAGCTGGAGGCATTGACCATGCTTTATTTTGTGCTTGTTTGCACAAGTCTCTGTTTTCTGTGACTTCTTGCAAATACATTCAATCTGTTTCCATGTTGTTTACCAGTGTCCTTCTTTGCCTCCACTATGCTCACCCTCATTTGCACACCTTTCTTTGATTCAAATGGCTGTGGTTATCCAAACAATTTTGCTCATGATGTCACAGCGCTACAACAGACAATATCTGTTCATCTGGTCATTATAGCCAGTTGGACAAATAAAGTCAAGGAAGAGGAGGAAGAAGCTGCTGTAGGCACAATCAGATTTCAAAAAGCAGCCGAACAGCATTAATCTTTGGCAAGCTAATTTATTTTCAGCATGCTACTTCCAACTATTTCACGCAGCCCTAGTCATCGTCTTTCTGCTTCCCATAATGGTATCCCTTGCCATTTCTCCTCATTTCTTATCCCTGCTCTTATTGAAAAGTCTACCCTCCTGCTTGACAGAAGTTAAAACAATGCCAAGGCATTTTGAAAAGATGCTTATAATGCTGAATGACATCCATCTAGTGTACATTTGGTTTCATGAAAGAAGGTGATGCTCCACAAGCCAGGCACATAATCAAGGCAACTTTATCCTACTATGTAGACTTATTCTCATATCTACACTAATTAGTTCTGAAATGACTGTCAATTTCAGGATGATGGAAGCCCATGTGCAGAAGATTGAGCTCTCCTTTTCTTTCAAGCAGGTAGTTTGAGGTTTGTGGGGTTTTCTCTTCCATCTGTTAACAATTCACTGGACAACACCGTCACTAAAAGGCTCCTGTGTAATTGAATTTTACACTTTTATGAGCAGCTTGCCCTAAAGCTTAAGTGTGTCATGTCAAGGCTTTCTGGATATATACAAGGCACTTTTCCTTATTTTTAGACATTGTTGATGCCTGAGTTTTGTTTTGTTTTTTGTATGAGAAACTGATTTAATCTTCTGGGCTAGTAGAATTTGAGTCTAAGTCACTTCCCACAGCATTCTTTTCTCTACTTGCATGACTACAAGTGTTAAAAGTCTGTAGAGTGTTTGTACACAAAAACCTGCCATGTACCAGAAGGCAGGCTCTGTCACTCAAAGGAGGCATGTAGGACACAAATTAGAACTGAATTGGGTGGGTTTCAGTTTCCATGCTGAAATCTGCACATTGGATTTTATTTTTTTTCCATTAAATTTGTATGCGGTCCTATACCCGTATATCTCAGGGCAGTTCAGTGCATAAATCCAAAAGTTAAACAAACTGCAAAAAACATCATAGGGTTTCATTGCTTTGTTGTCAAAGTCCAAATAAGTATCTCCTCCTAAGCTTTGGAAACCAGCAAGCTCTGCAGCTCTTGAGCCTTTCCAAGAAAGTTCAGGATGCTGTCCTACCTGACTGAGATAAAACCTGTTATGGAGTCACTGGGCTGATGGGAATTAGATCCCAACAACATCAGGACGACCAAAGGTACTCCATCCTTGTGGTATAAACTCCCACACAGTGTGACAGGAGTTGTGTGACAGTGACAGTCCTGTCTTATCAGTGTCCCTGGCACTGCTTCTTTATACGGGGTGATAAGAAAGGCTATATGAAAGGGACTCTGCTTTTTTCTGGAGGATCATGTAGCCACCTCAACCTTTGTTAGATAAGGTCAAGGCAGCTGCCTTTTGTGATGGCTTAGCTGCTTTTCTGAGTTGCGGCCTGTTGCTTAGTTCAAGCACTGCATAGCTCCACAGACATATGTTTATTAATTTAAATGGGTCTGCTCTGAATAGGCATAACATTGGATACAAACCAAAATATTCATTTTTAATGCAGCCTTTGGAAATTACTTGCAATTGGCAAGTCTCTGTACTCACAGTCAGCTGAACGATTTGGAGTATTTCTCTGTGCCAAAGTACTTGTTGAGAGAACATACTTTGATAAATTAAACAGTGAAAATGTTGTCTTATATTTCAGGGTTTATGGTGTATTGACCAGCCTTGCTTTTGGGAGAGCCAAGAGGAAATGAATTAAATATATCATAAAATGGATAGAAGAATTTGCACAGCTTTGCACATTCAAAGAAGGAGCTGCTTTGAAGTATTAATTAATCTTTGTTCTGGTCTGCAGAGGTAGCTAAATCAAGTATGGAGACTTGAGCAAGAAAGATTAATGTGTGTTCCAAAGCTCCAAGTTCTGTCCAACCAACCATGCTGCTGTCTATTTGCTGTCTAAACAATGACCGAGACACATTCAACAGCCAGAGAACAGGAAGACAGCCATTTTTGACAAGAGGACACTGAAAAACCAATCTTGTCACTATGGAAACTAAAGAACTGGACAAGTTCAGATTTATATAAAACATGCAAGAGCTTTATCACTATATTTTGGAAAATGAAAGATAGTTCTGGTGCATTTGTTGCAGGGGCATAACGCAGCACCGCTTTGCTTCACAACAGACCCCGCATTATTTCACTGTTAGAAGAAGCGATTTCAGAAATTAAACTGAATCCAGATATAATCTATGTACAGTTGGCAGGTGAACAATTGGAGATTGATATTAATGAATTAATTAATTAGAGCATTTGCATCCCCACCTTTCAGCCAAAAAGGCTCCCAGAGCGGCTTACATGAAATCTAAACAAGACACTCCCTATCCACAGGCCTGCACTGAAGCAAATAAACAAACAACACACAATGGAAAAGGGAAAAAGTGGGAAGACAGAAAAAACCCCCCTCAAAACTCAGGGTTTCACAGCATGTGCGAATTTGGAGCCCTCCAGACATTTTGGACTACAATTCCCATCAGCCATTCCCATATACTGCCTGGAATAGATGAGGGTTGTAGTCAAAGTGCCTGGAATGAACCAGGTTGGGTATGGCTGACCTATAGGATACCACAACCACATCATAACACATTAAGTTTAATAGAGCTAGCAGTGAGCTGGGGACCTCTGGTTCCACTAGGAACATGTCCTTCCTATATTGGGTTTTTCTTCTTATTCCAGACTTGTTATTTCAATACAACAAGGGCTGTACAAATGCTGATAACCATGATGTTTCCCAGGTTGAAAAAAGTCAGAAGTCTTTTGGTTTCTATTCCTGTACCAAACAATAGCCATGCACTTCTGCAAAACTATAAGCATGCCTAACTTCTTCTTTTTAATGGTTACATTTTGGCAGTATTAAAATGGTGTGAGGTACCAAATTGGAATTTGTTTGTCAGTCATCAGAACAGATTTTTCATATTTTATTTTGTACATCTGTTACCCTTGTATTTTTGTTTGCTTGTTTGTTCAGAAAAATGCAAGAGGGTCCATATGCATACTGAAGAAGAGATACTACAGATGATCTCTGAATTCCAAAAAGCCATAGAAATTTAGCAGATCAGAGTGGATGTCACATAGAGGAGGGAGAAAAGTTGTTTTCTGCTGCTCTGGAGAAGTGGACACGGAGCAATGGATCCAAACTACAAGAAAGAAGATTCCACCTAAACATTAGGAAGAACTTCCTGACAGTAAGAGCTGTTCGACAGTGGAATTTGCTGCCAAGGAGTGTGGTGGAGTCTCCTACTTTGGAGGTCTTTAAGCAGAGGCTTGACAACCATATGTCAGGAGTGCTCTGATGGTGTTTCCTGCTTGGCAGGGGGTTGGACTCGATGGCCCTTGTGGTCTCTTCCAACTCTATGATTCTATGATTCTATGATTCTATGAGTGTCCCGCTAGGACCAAAGTGACTTGGGTTCAAATCCCTCCTTAGCTATGAAGCTTATTGGATCAAGTTGGGTCAGTTATGCTTTCATCCTAAGCTACTTCACATGTTGTTGTGAGGATAAAATGAGGTGGGATATGCTCTTTGCTTTCAAAAAATACTTGGATGATAGGACTTAAAGCTCTTGCACATTGCATTTAATATTATTTGATTTAGAGAACAAGCATCTCTTATATTCATTGTGACTTTTACCACCAAGGGAAAGGTTTCTATATCTTACCATAGCGATGACTGCGGCTCCAGCCCCAGCAAGTGCCACAATAAACAAATGGAATGTCATGTTCAGCTGCAAATGGAACAAGGGAAACAAGTTGCAAATTGAGGATGCTAATAATAAAGCCCAGGTTCTGCTGCACTGCCATGCATGGATTAAGCAGCCCAATATTCATTCATTCATTCATTTTATTTCTGTGCCACTCCATAACTGTTGCTCTAGGGGTGATGTTCAAATAATACCAATAGTAAGGTCACATTTTGCAAGTACCACTGTGCAAATACCATCTCAGTATTTATTTATCTGTTAATTATCTCCCTGTGTCGCCCCATACTTGCCGTTCGCTGGGCAACTTTTAAAACAATATAAAACCACAAAGTTGAGAACGATACAATTAAATACCACTGTGCTAAAACATCAGGATAAAACAGAGAGGAGAGCTACAAGATCATAAAAACAATAAATAAAGGAGGGAAACCCTATGTAGAAGTTCCAGGAAGACCAGCCACATCAAGCCATTAAAAAGGATGTGAGGGTAAAAGGTATTTGCTTGGTGCTAGAAATGTATTAATGGAGGTGCTAGACAGGCCTTGCTGGGGAGAGCATTTCTTAACTGAGAGGCCACTGATGAGATGGCTCTTTCTTGCTTGGTCAACCTATCTCAGCTTGTGAGGGAACTTGGAAAAGAGCCTCCATTGATTACCTCAGGGCTCAGGTAGGTACATATGGGAAGAGGTGGTCTTTCAGGTATTTATTTATTATTGATATTTATAACCCACACTTCATCTTCTAGGATTCCCAGGGCAGTGAACACACATAATAGGACAAGGACTTTGATCATTGTAATCATATTAAACTGTTTTTTTTAAATAAAAAAAATCCACCCAGAAGCAGGGTCAAAAATGGCCATTCCCACTCATAGACCTCTTCCAAATGCCTGTTTCATCATTTTGAGCTGCCATTTTCTTCACAGGAAGGAAGCTCCAAGGTCATTCCAAATCATTGAAGAGCTTTAAGGGTCAAAAAAACCCTTTTTGAATTGGGCCTGGAAACAGACTGTCACCAATGAAGGTGATGAAGTATTGGCCTCCAATGCTAATAGCACTCAATGCCAGTTAGTACACCTGCAGCCAAATTCTGTATACAGACTACAGTTTCTTTTTTCTGAGGCAGCACCATGCATTACATGTTAAAGTAATGTAAATTATTTTCTTGATATTGGTATTCTGAAGAAATCAACTGGACTTCTATGAATGGAGCAATGGTGGTATCTGTGAACCTTAAACTGCTATAAACTGCAAGTAAACTAGGCTCATGACAAGAGAGCATTCCAGATTAAAGCATGAAATTATTCCCTTAAAGTGTGAAAGGAGTGGAAATGTGTGAGCTCCTTCTTTCCACAATGACCAAACTTTTCATACTTTCGCTTACCTCAGTAGATTCACACATCCTGAGGAAATTTTCAGACATTGTGCAAATCTTCTTTTCTTCTCCAATTGTTACAATTCCTGTAATGGATTAAAGACTCGGTGAGCTGTTGACACACATTTAATGCACTCATACATGGGCTCAGATTGTTTTTAAGATGAAAGGATAATCAACTACTTGGTAACATGGAACTATGAGAACAATTCAGAGTCAGCTTGTTTCTGTGCCCTTAAATTGGGTGCCCTTGGATCCAGCAAGCCTAAATACATTTTTTATGTATCATAGGCACACAATACGGGTTTGTAAACACATTTATTTATGGTATTTTAGGGCATTCTGTAATGAAGTTGTCAGAATGGCTCACAACAAGGATGCCTTTGCTTGGGATCGTAATCACAGCAACCTAAGTATCAGACCAGCCTCTTTCTTGAGCAGATTGCACAGGTGGACTACTCTTGCTAAAAAGGCTCTGCTTCTCAAAGCCACCCAGCACACCTTGCTTTGAGAAGATCTTATGGTCCCTGTCATGAAACATATAAGCACACAGGTCAAAACCAGAACTTCAAACTGGACCTGGAAATAGGCTAAGAGCCAGTGAAGATGGTGAGGCAGCAGTATGATGTGCTCATATAACACCACTCCCTCAGTCACTCAGACATAATAAAAACTTACTTGATCTTTGGGTGCTGTTTTCAAAGGCAGTGCCATGTACAACCCATTACAGTAGTCTGAACATGAGATTACCCTGGCAAAGATAACTGAAGCAAGGCAAACTCTCTCCAGACAGGGTCATAGCTGGTGCCCCAGCCTATGCTAATAAAATGGCTAAACAATTAACCAGCAATATAAAATAATGCATTAATATCTAAAATATTATGAAACATTATATGAGCTTAGCTTAACTCTGACCACTAAAAGTCAGCCCAGCCAGGCTCAGATTTTGATGGTTCATTAGCCGGAAGCAAGTATAATAGTTGGGAGGAAGCCATCATGCATGTCTCTCCACATACTAATCAAACTCACCATGTGGTCTCACTTTCTCTAAAGGATGCACTTGAACATAAGGAAGAACATAGGCTATATGTATGGCTCAAGCCATTTGGACTTGGGAAATGAAAAACAGCATTATCAGGAATTATGTCCAGAAGACACCAAGTCAGTACCAAGATAAGAATGAGAAGATGAAGAAGTGGGTATCATCAGTGGTGGCCAAACCACCACTACCAGTCTGGGACCATCCAGCTTCGTGTCCTTCATGAATGATGCACTAATAATCTCAGCTAATAAAGGGCTCGACCATAATTGTCTGGCACTCACTAGTTAGAAAGATTGTGGCCCAGTTTGGCTGTAAGACTAAATCATGACTTAGCGTTATGTGTACAAGCAAGAACAAGCCTTGGATTCATGTACTCCTCCCCTCCTGCCGCTGCACTGCTGTGACCGTGGGCAAGATATTAGAAGTTTTAAAACTCTCATTAAACTATGGTTTGTTTGGATGTAAAAAGAGGCTGTAGCTCATTTAAAACTGCAATAAATTTTAAGTTTATCCTTGCACAGTAAGAAAAGATAGGGTGCATGCAAGCTCAAGGCTCATTGCTACTAATGCACATAGTGCTACAATTTGGCTTAGCATGAAATCTGAAAAGGGACTATGTGTACAATTTACAAGCTGTCATCATCATGTCCACAAATACTATCTCCTGCACCTGCAAGCAAGCAAGGCTGACTAAAATGTGTTCATTTTATTCATTGACATTTGTTGACTAGATGTTTGATCTAGTATTTCTAAAAGTGACGCAAGCATTTTCATGAGGTTTGGGGGGGGGAATTGATAAAACTAATCCACAAGTCATTCACTTACCAAATTGACGGAGGTCCAAGCAGAGGTTTGCCCCTTCCACTAGGGTGGTGTTTTTGCAAATAGTCCACATGTTGAAGTACATGTAAACAGGCAGAGAGGTGAACGCTGTAACACCCAGCCAGGCCAGCATGAAGATATATGTCAGCATGATAAACTGTAACAAATAAGAAAAGAGTGAGGCAGAAACCTGAAGAATATTTTAGACTATTTTCTTTCCCAAAAGAACCTGCCAGTCATAGAACAAGGAAGAAATTTTATAATTTATTTGTTTGTTTTAATCTCACATATTTATTTATTTGTAAGTAAAAACTTTCCAATACGGTTCACAATAAAAGGATCTGCACAAATTACTTCAATATAAATGGATCAGGTGGAATGAAGCTCATCAGCTTTTATAAGAGAAAAACACGACCTGAAGCCAAATGTATCCACAATATAACCTACGCTGGCAGAACAGCAGATAAGCCATGGCCAACACATATATCCTGGCAGAACACCACAGATATACTGGCAAAGGGGCTGGAATGGGGTGGAGTAATGGGAAGGATGTGGGCAGCAAAGTGGAGGGCAGGGTCACTGACCTGCCTCCCACAATGAGGGGGCCCAAGGTCACAAGATACATCTCACCCCTGCCTAGTGCGTGTGCGCTCTCCCAGCAGTGGCAGGACATGGTGGCCCCCTCAATATTGGGGGTGCTTGGCTCTCTGCCCACAAATATTGAGGGGGCCAAAGCCCCTTCCACCTCCTATAGTTGACACCCCGGTGGAGGAACACATCCTGTGCTCCTTCAATCCACAGAAATACCTTCCATTGATGGCAACCAAGAATTTCCCTCCCAATAATTTCAATGAGAGAAGAGGAGAAATAGCACTGGCGCTAATTTTGCCATGATGGAGCAGATGAAACGGTGGAACTCAGCACCCAATCACAGCACACCACAGCCATTATTCACAGAGGGACTATAACACAGGTTACAGGTTCTCGCTTACCTTGGAAGAGCCACTGCTACTCAGTGTTGACAAAACTGGGTTAAATGGCCCAATGGTCTCACTCAGTACAAGGAAGTTTCCTATGTTCATCATTTGTGCTCAGCCCTCCCTCCATGCACCTCCCTGCCCCCTCGCCTGCCAAATTGTGTTTAGCTTCCTCCTCTTCTCTTGGACCTCCACCACCTCCTTCCTACCCCTTGCAATTGCTCCCTTCCTTTACCTTCTTCCCATCATCCCACCCATTGACTCCACCACCAATCACTGTTAACCTTCATTCTGCCTCTTCTCCTTACCGTGGCTCCAGCCACAGTGGGCAAAAGGACCCAGGCAGCAGTCATTGCCTTAGATTGGGTGTGGAGAACCTTTGGCACTTCAGATGTTGCTAAAGTACGACTCCCATCAACCCCAGCAAGCATGGCAAATGGCTAGGGGTGATGAGAGTTGTTGTTCAGCAACATCTGGGGGGCCAAAGTTCCCCACACCCACTGTAGGTCATAGGACAGCTACCCTGTAGGCATTCCTATTGCCCAATGGCTCGCTTCACAGTTTAAAGACCCTTGGCAGGGGGGAAGGGGAGGACTGAGGTCAGAGCAAGCACATATTTTCAAATAACAGTTGGCTTCCCATCTGAACTCCCTCTCTGCCTCAGGTTCCAGCTGAAGGAAAGTGGTTTATTCATTATAAAGTTATTCCACAAATTAGGAAAGGATACATCAGAAAAGGAGATGAGATGGCAATTGAGACATGAATAATTTCTTCATTTTTATTGTCTGAAATTTGAACATGTGGGATCCACGCAGAAGTTGGTTTTCTAATGGATCTACCACAACATGAAATATAATGTGTATGTGTATGCATGCACACGTGTGCCTAATATTTATTGAAGTATAAAATATCACAATAAACAAACAATACACACACTCATTTCAAGTCTACAAGTTTTACAACAATAAATAAATGGCAGCATTAATGTTATATGGTCCAGTCAGGAACACCAACTGCAAACTCATTTTGCACTAGCACTAGGGATATTTGAGATGCCGCAGGATGTGTTACATCCTTATGCTGCTTAACATATGTAATGAACATATGTAATGAAAGGAAAGCATGTCTCAGAAAATATATCCTCCTGAGTTTCACCACTAGCTGTGGAAAAGCCCTTCTTCGCCTCAGCTTGTTTTGAGTGCTTTTTTCCTACACCTATTTGCTAATAGTCTGGAGTTTTCCCTTCCATACTCATATAAGCATTGTTTAGAGTATAAAATGTTGATCATTGTTTTGTTGATTTCTAGGGAGTCTAGTTCTCTCCTTTTTTGTTCTATAAGTTTAAGTAGTTTTATAGATCCTGTTTGTTTGTAGTGCAATGTGAGGGCCGTGATGTCTTGTTCTATTTTGCTAACTTTTGAGGAGGTTTGTTTTTTCCATATGGGCTGCTACTAGTGGCATTACAGAAGGGTTTGTATGAATTATGTTCTTATTAAATCCCTTGCAAAGAGTGAGTAGAGCTAACACTGAGGGTTGTGCTGGTTGCTGAGGAACATCACAATATGCACAGAGCACATATTAGGCAGGAAGAATTCATTCTGTTTTCTGAAAGGCTGGTAATGCTGGATTTCATTCTACATATTAAGCATTTCAGGGCACTCTCATTCCATGTAGACCCCGCTGTGTTTTAATTGACAACCACACGATTGGAAAATAACAGTTGCTTAAAATAACCCTGAATTCCTCAACTTTCTTCATCTTAATTTGTTATGTAGAACAAGATTACCATCATTTGGATTAAGAAAACAAGTATTCCATTACTTGGAAGTGAGTCTCACTGAAATCGGTGGGGCTTACTTTTGAGTAGGTATGCATAGCATTGTGCAGCATGAGAAATATATTGGTGGGTAGGATCTTTTAACAAATAAAAGCAAACCCACTTTTTTAAAAAAAACAAAAAACAAAACCCTATTACCTTTTACGCCTTGTCATTTCCTCCCCTTTCTGTTTTATAGCTCTGTGCCTCACCAATATTACTTAAGCAGATGAGACATCTCTGCCAACCCCAGGCACTCTAACTGAAGAAATTACTTGGAAGCACAGAGTCATTTAAGAATATCAAATTGTAGGCTAAAAATAAAAGGTTGGTCTTCAATTCCTCTCCGACTAAATGTTTTTGTTTCTGCAACCATTTAAACTAATTCTGGGTGCAATGAAAAGATCCCCAAAGCATAGTTAATTATATATTACTCTGCAATTTGTAAAGACTAAAAACACTCCCATTTTGGTGATCCTGTAGGCTTCCATGGTTTGATTCAGAGGACTGAAAACAACATGCTTTTACCATGTGATGCCTGTAACATGAGGAAGCAGACGGGTGGTAACATAGGGTTTAATCACATAATGAGAAGCTACCTTCCCATGTCATCCCAGGCACAACACAATAAGTCTTTATGCTCCTTGTATCCTGCTCTACTGTTCTATACCATGAACTGAAAAATCAGCAGCCCTTTAAGGCTCCATTAAAAACTGCCTAATATTAGAATAGGGGGACGCGGGTGGCGCTGTGGGTAAAAGCCTCAGCGCCTAGGGCTTGCCGATCGAAAGGTCGGCGGTTCGAATCCCCGCGGCGGTTCGAATCCCCACGGTGGGGTGCGCTCCCGCTGCTCGGTCCCAGCGCCTGCCAACCTAGCAGTTCGAAAGCACCCCCGGGTGCAAGTAGATAAATAGGTACCGCTTACCAGCGGGAAGGTAAACGGCGTTCCGTGTGCTGTGCTGGCTCGCCAGATGCAGCTTTGTCACGCTGGCCACGTGACCCGGAAGTGTCTCCGGACAGCGCTGGCCCCCGGCCTATAGATGTGAGATGGGCGCACAAACCCCAGAGTCTGTCAAGACTGGCCCGTTCGGGCAGGGGTACCTTTACCTTTACCTTTAATATTAGAATAAGGTAAGGCATGCAAAGCAGTAATGGCTTAGTGGCTATTCATGTTGCATCTCCCATTCATCTTGATCAGCAATAGACTTTGGGCTCTTCCTGATGAACTGTTTGTTCAACATTCATCCTGTTTCAGACTATGTCCATTTTTTATTGAGTATGGATTCATCCTGATTTGCTTGCAGGGTGTTTATAGGTCTTCCTGTTAATCATTTGTTCACCCCTCACTTTTAAATGCCTTTCCCTGTTGCTTTCCAAAATGAAAAAAAAAATGGATTTATTGTGTTAGGGTGACAGAGCACTTTCAATTCCAAAAACCCAAAGTTCTGGTATCTACTTGAATCATTCCTGCAAAATACTGACAGTCTGAAAGCACCCTTTTTTGAACGCCACAGATAATTACAAAGCAAAACAACAGTTTTGAGCTGCCAACCAGGGAAACTCAAAGGCTCATATGGGCTACATTGCCAGCAGCTGAACCCAGGCAGTTGAACGTAAGGATTTGTATTCAGACATGGATGTTCAACACATAGCTTTCGTCTGAGCAGAGGGACCAGCAGCACAGTGCAAGTATCTAGCAGAATGGGCCCTCACATCCTGAGACCTACTTTGAAGAATGATGTAAAAACCAGCAAGTTAATTGGATCAGGGCCCTGCTGATGCTTTAGGAAAGGGTGGGGCAGCTATAAGGACGATGAGTTGGTGCCAAGCTAATGCTGATACAAAATGTCACTCTGCTCAGCACCCAGATCTGTGGCATTTCTTGGTTGGACAGCTCATGCCTTGACTCTGCTGGACAGCTCCCCGGCCTTGCTGGTAGGATAGAAAGTAGCAGTGGAAATGGGGCAGACATGTGGGATAGAGCAAGTGGGGAGTGGATGCAAGGGAAGCAACCATGTCACTCCTCTAACAGAAAAACTGGCCCCTAGGGTCCTATGTGGGACTAGCAATCTAGACTCTGTTTGAGGAAAGGGTTAATTCCATTAAGTATGTTTCAACCTTGATGCCATTTCAATGCCAGGTAAAGACCACTTTATACTCTCAGGCATGTTTTATCTCCTGTCTGGTGTTCTGCTGCCTTCTTATCTGCTGCTGTTCCTATTGTCACAGTTGTTTTATGCTGCTTTAGATTACGACTGTTGCATACTTGCACCTCTACATTTATACTGTAAGCCATCTGAGGAAAGTTTTGTGATGAGTACAGCATAAATGGGTTAAATCAATAAACAGAGGTTTTTTGACATGTTGGTTACCCGGTGTATCTACAGTGGTACCTCAGGTTAAGAACTTAATTCGTTCCAGAGGTCTGTTCTTAACCTGAAACTGTTCTTAACCTGAGGTACCACTTTAGCTAATGGGGCCTCCCGCTGTCACCTCGCCGCCGGAGCACGATTTCTGTTCTCATCCTGAAGCAAAGTTCTTAACCTGAGGTACTATTTCTGGGTTATCAGAATCTGTGACCTGAAGCGTCTGTAACCCGAGATACCACTGTAGTGCAATCCCATACTTACCATAAAGCTGGCTGAGGGGTCTTGAGAGCAGTGTAAGTGATACTTCATGACAGAGACAGATATACCGGTGGGACAACACTTATATTACCCAAAGTCCCTATGTACACTGGCACAGCTGTTCTGTTGATGATTCGCTGCCAGTGAAGAAGTGTGTATGTCAGGGAGGGCATGCATATGGTGCATTCAAAGCCAACTCACTTCCCTGACATGTCCTAGAATCTGGTGCAAATGTACCCCCACCCCGGTTCCGGCATAGGTAATTCCCTTTCCTTCCCACTTCAGTCAATGGGAGGGGACAGGAAGAAGCTTCCTCCCAGCCTGCCAACAGTGAAATGGATCTGGATGTTGCTTTTCTAGTGGATTTCCACACCCCACCTCTGCTACCATGAAATCATAATCAATGAATGCTGCATACCACAATGCACTGCATTTTGTGCAACTGTCCTCCCATAATTAGGACTATCCTGCCAGTGTCCACCCTCCTGATCTGCCATCTAGATTAGCAGGGATCAGTCGCAGAGATTGGCAAAATCATGGCATGGCTTTTAGGTATGCCGAACTGGTGTGCATGAAAACGTCCACCTAAAAAAGTTGCGAAAAAAATATAGAACTTATATTGCAGGGTTTTAAAGTGAGGTTTTTTAAAAAAGAAAGTATGATTGGATGCTTGCTGCTTAGAATGAGGTGATAGTTGCAGAACTGCCTACTTACATAAAAGGGGATATGCTTCAGGGCTGAATACAAGTGGAATCTGATTTATCTCAGTCAGTATCCTAAATTAAGAAGACTTGAAGAATTATGTCTGCAGACTAAATTAATTTGTGATTGTTTATTTCTTCAGTGTTAAAGCAATCTTATACACACATATCTGGCAGTACATTTCACTGAACTTAAAATGACTTACTTCTGAGTAGACATGACTAGAACTGCACAGATAATATAAGTCTCATTTTATTTCTAATTTTAGTTTCATGCTTGCTCTGGTTTTGAGTCAAGAAAAATCCCTCTTCTACATGATGACAATTATTATTAGGTCATTATTATTAGAATACCAGCTAATACTGCCATGTAAAACATAGTTATAATGAAATAGGTGAAATGACAGCAATTTCTTCTATTGAATTCACCGAGGCTAAATTTGTTTAATATCGTGTTGAAAGGGAAAGAAAGCTGAAGAAAGTTACCAGATTCTAGGTCAAAGGATCTACATAGCCACTGTTTTAGCCAAGCAACAATTTGCCTAGTAATATACCGTAAGTCTTATGCACTGTAAAGTGCATTATAGTCAACCTAACTATGGACAGACACTTCTCGGAGGATATTCATGAAGGAACTGATATTCAGAAGCTTAAGGCTTGCAACAGTGGAGGCAGAACCTAGCAATCATGGCTATTAGGACTGTACTGTCAGCCAACCTTTAGTTTTTGAAAAAGGATTTTGTTATGTCTCCTGGGGGCAGTAGTCTGATTTAGGGGTCCTACACAGCTTTGTCCTCCAACACCTCATTATCTTTTCCCTCCACCCAAAGCACCTGCCACCTGAGGAGGTTGCCTCTCTCTGCCTAATGGTAGGGTTGGCCCTGCAGATGAGTTTGTGCCTATACAGATGGACATTTCAATCTTCAATTAAACCATTATAAATTGCATCAAGATCTAACTACCGCCACCATAACCTGAACTGCATTCCAATTTTACAAGGTATCTCCTTGTGGGTTGTTGTTGTTGTTTTAAAAAGACAATTTCATTTTATTTCTTGTTACACTATGTATTAAGAACCTGATAGACATTTTGGGGAGGAGGCTGGGTATACACCCAGTGTGCTGGCCTGCTGCCATCCACATTGTTTCCTTTCTTCATTCCCAATTGTCTCTTCCCTGTCGGTCAGCATAATAGTCACTCAGGGTTCTTCCACAGGTACTTCTATTCTCCACCTCTTTTTAACTTTAGGCCAGAGGTCCTCCGGATGTTAGATGCCAACTCCAGCAAACCTGGCCAATGGTCAGCTTTGATGCGAGTTACAATCCAACATCTCAAAGCATCTCAAGGGCCACAGGTTCCTCATCCCTGCTTTAGGATTCATTTCCTTTACTCGTTTTCTATTTGCAAAGATGAAGCATATACAGCAGGGGGTGTAAAGCACCCTGAGTCACAGCTTCTAAATTAGGTCCTTCCTTCTTCTTGAAATGCTCATATATTCCCTTCTGCATTATTAATTGAAGTCAATGTGATTGATTCTTCCAGGTTTACTTTCCTGCCTCCAACTGTTTTTCATGAGGAAGAAAATGAGAATGATGTGTGGAATGCTCTATTAATAATGAATCAATACGTAATAATTTATCATACTTCAGTAATATTTGTAATTAAATCTATACAGTGAAGCCTATGTGAACATGATATGAAAAAAAAATAATGTTATGGGAAGAAAAATATATCTGAGACAGTTCAAGTGCCTGCTGCACAAACAATTACCAACTTCTGACAGCATAAGGTTATTGAAAGTTGGGCTTCTGTTCTCTTGAATTAGCTATTTAGAACTTGTTAAACTCCAGCCCAAGCATTTGTGTGGGTAGGTCTGCCTACAATGCCACTGCAATGCTGTTTTGTTTTGCGACAAGAGCCTAATTATTAGCACATCCCACAATAAGCATGCATATATTTGACTTAGGGCTCAATCCCAACCCCCTTTGTCCAGGGCTGGGATGACAGCTGAATGCCTCAGTCTAGCTCTGCCAGCCTCCACTTGCAGAGTGACATCAAATGCAAGGACATGACACAGCCCACATCTGCTAAATGCACCCAGATCTCTATTTCAAAACGCTGGTGAATAGTCCTTAACGGAGATGTGCAACGTTGCCACAGCAACAAGAAAAATGGTTACTATGCTCACATGAGAGATGTTGCATGCCAGAAAAGAGGCATACAAACTCTCTATCTTGTAATCTCTCGATCCTGTTAAGGTAGAGAGATGCAGACCCAGTCCTAGGATTCAGTCACAGGTAAATGAAATATTGCTTATGGGTAAATTCTCAGCTGAAAAGGAATGAAAGAATCAGACACGGCAGTCAACAATTTAATTATCATGATGAACCAGAGGGAAGAATGGAATATTTGGTAATTGAATTAGATCCCTTTAGAAAGGACATAAATGGAATGGCAAAGAGTGCCTACTACGTAGTTGCAATTACTATATACAAGCAGCTGGGCCTGCGATAGTGCAGTCTACTTATTATAAAGCTAAGTAGCAATCAAGGTGATGAATAGCCCACTACTAGCATAAAAATAAACCTGCCAGCTGTGAGTGAATGTGTAGAATTATACATTCATCTTATGAACAATGGAGATTCTTCTCAAACTGCTAGCAGTGGAGGATTTGGAAGGAAATGTCTGACAGTTGACATCAGAGTCAGCATAACTGTGAAAAGGTAAATCCAAATAAAGCATAGCATAATTCTCTTTGGAAAGTATTCATATTGCATTCTAATTGTTAATGAAAGCAGCCTGGGCAGTCTTGGTGTTGGCTACAAGTTTTGGTGGGCCCTGGGAGAAGAGACCTTCCATGAGCTCCCTTAGTTGAAATTCCTATATTGCAGAGGGTTGGACTAGATGGCCCTTGGGGTTCCTTCCAGCTCTACAATTCTATGATTCTATGCTTAGAGAGTCTACCTCCTCACTACCATTATCACCTGCTACTCTTCTTCTTCATCATTTCTATCAGCTCCTTGCTTGCCAAGCAGAAAACCAATGAACAAGCTACCAGTGGCTTCTACTGGGCCTGCCAGGTTTTATGAAAATAAATCACTCATTCTTCATATTCCTCCTACCCCCTTGGAATATCTAGTTCTACTTATTCCTTTCGTGCCATCATTATGATGCATCTTCCCAATCTCCCACCTGTGCTACAAATCACTGTGCCATGTAGGGATAACTAAAAGCATCAGGTCAGAGAATAAATTGAATCAGAAGCTATGGACTGGGGTGGGTAGTGATTTTTGATAGCAGTCCTGTTTTTTATAGTTCTGCCATTATTCAGTTGGCAACATGCAGTACTTATGCTCATTTGTAGCAAGCTATCGTGCTTGTTTCAATCCACACATGCAAACACATTACATAAACATTCCATATAAACAAGATGGATGCATTCAAAGCATGTCTCTTTTTCTTCTGAGAAGAAAAATCTCTTCCAAGAACCATTAAATACCATTAAGTGAGAATGTGAAAGAGTACATAAGCAGAACTATGGAAAACCAGAACATTATGTAATTGTGTTTACTTCCCAGTCTGCATATGCAAATAATAATGCTGAGGCATGTATCACTAGGATAATGACATGATTTTTCCATTCAACTTAGCTGATTACAAAATCCTTCAAATTCTGGCAGTCAATATCCATTATCGCCCATATAAAGTTAAGCCAATATGAGCACAACTATGTTAAATATTAAATACATTTCATTCTGTACTCCAAATTTATCTCATATTAAATTTATTGGACTAGATTGTACCTTAAGAAAGGATGTTAATTTTGCTCTACACAAATGAACCTGAACCCAAACTCTGTGTCCACACATAGGCCTCTAAACTTTTAGAGAAACAGCACTGAAAAACATGTTTGCGCTAGGGTAAGACTTAGCTGGGCTATTTTTCCATCTTTGATTTCAACACAAATGGCTTGCTTTCTTTTCTTTTCTTTGTATGTCATTTCAGTATGAGTGATTGGCATAGGAATGTAAGCCTTCTGTGTATCATTCTTACATGGCAGTCTGACTGACCTTGTAGGTAGTGGGTTCATTTAAATCACCTGCGATATGGGAAGGGAAATGTAAACATAAATAGCAATAGAGATGCCCAAGTGAGTTGTTGGATCAGCAGATTAACTTGGAGCTGCTTCTTCCAGAGGGCAAGAAAGAGAACTATCAAAGGAGATGGAAGCTGATCAATTATGTGATGAGTAGTAATGCATGAGTGTATTAGAAGCCTGTTAAGGCATGCAGTGGTCAGAAAAAGAACCACAATAGATAATAAATGTTGTGGTCCCTTGGAGTGCATACAAAAGTAGACTTAAATCTAGATTCACTACATTGTTTTTCTCCTACAGCATGAGAGTGGCTTACTCCCATCTTCACAATGTACTGGTGAACAAATTGACTGCTGATTCAGTAGTCTGGCTTGCCCGAGCCCCATGCATCAGGCATATTGTGCTGAATGTACATTTTTCCCCCCAGTTAAATGTACATTTGCCCTCCTTAAAGCAGGGTGGGAGGACCACTGAAAAGCTACCTTAGGGGAGAGGTGTGTTAGTGACAACTTTAGTTTATTATTTATTTTACTTAAACAATTTATATACTGCTTATCTACATATACTGCTTATCTATATACTGCTCTTTTTCTAGAAAAAGAGGTGCTGGAGCTTAGAGTTTATTGTAGACAGGGCTTTCTTTTTTCCAGCTGGAACTCACCAGAACTCAGTTCTGGCACTTCTCAGGTGGGCGCCAGATATGAGAACAAGGGAGATGTTCAAGGAAAGCCCTGTCTACAAGAAACTCTAAGCTGTGTAAAAGAAATACAATACAGAAAGGGTAAAAAATCAGTTAAAACTTTAAAAAAAACAGACTTGAAGTAAAATGCTTGCTGGAATAAAAAAGAAAGAAAGGCTTTAGTATTTGCTGGAAGTTCAATAGGTAGAGGGCTTGTCTGACCTCAACTGTGAGGGATTTGCACAAAATTGGCCCCACCATCTAACCTCATGGCTCCTAGTGGATGTGAGCCATGCACCCAAGACATGGGTGTCTCTGACAGTCACTCCAACAAAGACCTCAGTGCTCAAGCAGTAATTTAATGGATTATGCAGTCCTTGAGGTAACTTGGACCCAAGCTGTTAATAGCCAGACAATCAGGGCTGTTCAGCTTCAGCCACTGCTGTAAAGCCACAGAACCAGCTTCCTTTGCGCTCGATCTAGAAGAGAAAGTTCTATGTTTTACAAAATTTAGTGAGTGCACTTCCTCAGGGGGCTCACTGCACAACTTAAGTACACCTGTGCACACCTTTTGGCTTTGGAGAGCCCAAAGTTTTAAATGTTAAGTAGCAAGTATGTGAAGAACAGTTTTATACCCAAACCCCTAAAACCCATTCACAAGAATTTAGGAATCAAAGCCACACCCTATGGTATTAGAACTATCTGTTCAACTTCTATCTGCTGTGACAGCCTTGCTAATAATTGAGATTTGCATACTGCACTTTATCTGAAGAGCACAGGGCTGTTCACAACATTGAAATACAATAAAGGACACAAAATGAATAATATAAGAAAAAGCAAAAACAAACCAATCACCCACAAACACATTTCAAAGAACATAGAATGTTAATCAGCCAAAGTCCTGGCTTCCCATTCTGAGCATTTGTAAGGTCTTTTTTCTTCAATGTGCATTCTTTTATGTTTAATAAGTTTGAACTTAGAAGTAAAGACCTCGTCACAGTCTGAGCATTTTTATGTACCCAGGAAAGGCATCAGGTATAACTCTCTGGCTATTCTTAGTGGAGTACAAATTTCCCTACTATAAAATGCAGTGCATTGCATTTGTCTGCAATACATTTATGATATTACAGTATGCATACAGAAGGCATTGAAAACATTAGTGCATGTGATAAAAAGACACATCTGCGAGTGCAAAGCCTGTTGTTGTTGTTGTTAAACCTGACTTTCACCATGCATAATTTTGGGGTGCATACATAATATTTTAAAATAAATACAGTAACATATGAATACCATGCAACAATACATCAAATCATCTTCGTAGTTATTTCCATCTTTGTTTTCATTTCCTGTTCATAGTTGTTCTGTCTTTTCGCACCGTCTCATTCTGAGAATGTTATGTTATCAACAATTACTCAACAGATACAGTTATTGAAGAGTTCAATTCCATCTTAGAAGTAGGTGTTCCAAATAATTTGTCCAAGAAATATTCAAATACAGATCCAAGACCTCTCTTAAAATGGGATTACTTCTCATTGTTGTACTGAATCCAAAAGGAAAATCATCCACTATTGAAATACAAGCCATTTCTGCTTCTATTCATCAAACTGTTGGTTAATATCCCTTAAGCACCACAAAAATAGTACTAAAAGATACCAGCTTATCACGTTAAATTGATGTGAATACCTCAAAGGAAGATTTATGTGGCTGATAGAAAGCTATTCTACAGACAGAGATTGAAATCTTATTAATGATTAAGAATTTCTGCAAGCATATGTGCAAAAAGATAATAAATAACTTAGCAGTAATGGCAAAGCAACTGCAAGAGTGAGAATGTTACACAGCCATTGTCATTTTGGGAACATCAATCACAAGAAGATGGTCAGTTACCAGCAGAGAAATCCAAAGTGTTTATTTTGCAAGCTGTTCCTGGACTAATCACAATGAGTTATGTACTGTGAAAAGTATGCTAGTAAACAACAGCAGAATCCTGAACTCCTTGAAGAAGTGCTGATAAAAATATTTATTTGTTTTATGGTTATTAATTTATGAGATTTATATCCCATACTTCATGAGATGACCTCTGGGTGTGTAGCAATATAAAAACCTAAAGCATAAAACACCATATACAATTCAATCTACAATTTCAATCAAACAAGCCATCTGTTAAAATAAATAATACACAGGCGAATATCTCAAAACTCAAAAGGAAGAAGAAGGGTTTCAGCTGGCACTAAAAGATGGAAAGTGTTGGCACCAGTCAAACTTCAGTGGGGAGGTTATTCCACAACCAGGGCATCATTGCCAAAAAGGCCCCCCCTGTGAGCCACAGATCATGAACCTCTCTCTTTAATGGTTTTATCAGCAGTGCCTCTGGCTGATCCCAGATTCCAGACAGCCCATATGCTTTCAAGCATCTTTCTGTGTCCTTGGACCTCAGCAACTAAAGCAGATCCAAACCTAGTCTAGATGGTGCTCTAGATACATCCACCAGATCTGTAATAACTGTGATGTCAAGGTTGGCCTTCAAGAGACTTTGCCTTCAAAGTGACTTACAAACTTGACACAGCAGTTGGATTCTAGGTTACTTCTCTTTATAGGAAGATCCCACAAGATGTGATTGTGTGCTTGGTCACTTACGTTATACAGGCACACCTCATTTTATTGTGCTTGCTTTAATGCACTTCTCAGATATTATGTAAAAAAATGAAGGTCTGGAGGAGCTTCTGCTGCTGCATTGGGAGATGAAGCTACAGGAGCAGTGACTCCTGCTGCTCCTTATCAGAATACAGGTGTAGCCACAGCTGCTTCCACTGCCTCTTTTCTGGCCATGGGATTGGAGATGGCTGGGCTGAAGTCAGGGTTTTCCACTCCCACCCCTGCAGCCAGGGAGGCTAAGCATGCTTTCTCAGGGGGGGACCATTGAGCTTCCCTCCGCCTTTTCTGTGGGAGTTTGAGGCAGGCCATTTTGTGAGAGTCATACAGCACGGCAGTGGGGAAGGAAGCAAAAGGGAACTGGCTTGGCTGCTGCTTCTCCTCTGCTCCTTCCTCCCCACCATCTCTCTCCCTCTTCTTAGCCCTCCCTATTCCCTGAGACACAAAAATATTGATATTAGGCCAATTAATAACCCTACAATGGCCTCTAAGTGTTGAAGTGAAAGGAAGAGTCAATGCAAGGCCATTCATCAGCCCAAAGATTATGACTCGCTGAAGGCTCAGTTGAAGGTTAGCATTTTTACAAAGTTTTTTTCAATTGAATAATGTATGTTGTCTTTTAAAACATTATGCTGTTGCACACTTAAAAGACTACAATATAATATAAGCATAACTTTTATATGCTTTATTGCAGTAGTCTGGAACTGAACCCATAATATTTCTGATGTATGCCTGCACATGTACTCCATTTGCTTTAACTGTCATCCAGCCTTTTTTTTAATCTATTGGAGTTCTCCCAGATACCAAGTAGCCATCTGAAATCCACTGTGCATATTGCCATTCCACAATAAGACTAGTGCCTCAGCAGGGCTGCCAGCCATTCTAACTGGACACACACCTAAAGCTTTCAGGTGTCCATTGGATGCCATAACTCTCAGAGGGTTGACTATCTTAATTAGTCATTTATCCCTGCAAGGGGCAACTGCTACCATCCATCCATGACAACTGGATAATCTTAACTTAACCCATCAAAACATCATTTAGTCGCCCAGTCAAAACTAATATATTAAGGGTATGATCAGCCTAATGTCCAGAGAAACCCTAAGAAGTTGGTTTTGTAATCAGACTTGCCTTTAAATTTGTCAGATAGGCAAAATGCTTTATACACCAACTAAATTAACTTTATGTTCATACCCAGTTAAAAACAAACTATTTTTTGTAGGGATTACAAATGGGTGGATTGGAACTTAACTTATCCACAACTTACACATTTCTCAAAAGTTTCCAAATGATTAAAAGAAATCCCAATACAATTAAAATGCATATTGTGGGAGAAAATACAAGTTAAAATAAATGCACATTTTCTGCAAATAATAATAATGCGGGTGAATGCAGAAACAGAAAAGGATGGAATTTTACGTGGACACGTGAAAGTGGCGTGGGATAGAACAGGCTTCATACATTATTATCTATGCACTGAGAGCATAGCTTAATTCTCACTTGGCATCCAAGAAAGCTTGAACATGGTTGCAACCGAATATCCTTGTCTGAAGCACATCTACTTGGAAGAATGTTTCACCAAAATCAATTGAATTTATTTCCAAATAAATGCATTTGGATCAGAAAGTATGAAATTGAAATGGAGAAAGACAAACATATTGTGATGCACCATCTTTATTGCGGATAGACTGTTCTTCATTTCTACTCTTAAATTTGTGAGTCCCAGTCTTATTTCTTTACATAAACTTGGATGTTCATGTCTTGGTATCATTCTCACTTATAATCAATAGTGCCATTGTTTCATTAACAGCCTTTATTTTATCTCACTGCATTTACTTTACTATGTGATGCACAGCCTTTCAAACTGTTGCACTTCAGATTACCAATTGTTACCCAATTGTTACCCAGCTATGAAATTCATCTGCATTAAGCTACCAGGGAACTGAGGAGTATATCAACTTACTTCCTACAAAAGTCAGTTTAATATTAGGCATTAGCATCTGTGTTTAATAACCACATTTCTTTTCACATACAGAAAGATGTGTGCACAAACAGATTAGACAGATTAACTGAGATACTTATTTTCTCAGATAGCACAAGAAACACTTCTCAGAATATAACTACTCTTTCATTCTAGCTTCTTTTATTGAACCACATTGCCCCCTCTGACGTTTAATATTCTGATGGTTTGAATTCCTAGAACTATTTTATTTTTATAATAGCACAAGTGAATGGGGGTGGTGGGAATCTCATGTGTGCACTGGGCTTATTTTCTCTCTGCATGAATCAGTTTTCCATGGAGGTGGGCTTTGAACATTTCAAGATGTGCATGCTTGGTCAAATGCAACTGCAAGACAGACTGTGAATCATTCCTTTGGGAGCTCCCCTTTTGACATCACTGTTGAAGAACAAAAACTGGAAGGCTTCTTATAATGTCCAAAGGCAATCTCACAGAAAGGGGCATATCGAAGGCAGATGTACCATAATTAGTTTTAGAAGCACATCTCTGCACACTCTTGATCAACCGAAAGAGCCTATCGTGTCTTGATACAATAATACGACATACAAGTAATTGCCTCTGTAAGATGCTGTAACTCCTGAAGTACATTTACAGCTCTGATTTTTAAAACATCTATGAGAATTTGTCACAGAGGGCTGTAAATCACTCTCCTGGTGGGAAACCTTTATCATATTTCAGAATATTAAGCTTGAGTTTTGGGTGGAATCCTTAAATATAAGAAGATGATGTGTTCTGCTCCACATACATACCTAGAGACACACTTTCTAGTCCACTGAGTTTGCTAACTTAGTATAGATTAATTAAAATACTCTAATGCAACTGAAATTAGCATGAGTAATCAAGGCTGTCATATTAACATACCCAAGCACTGACACATCTGCCGCAGGTGGTGATTTTGAAATCCCCATAGAGATCCTTGATGGCACCAGTTGTAAAAAATCCTTCCACCATCAGCAAAATGCCATAGACAAAGAAGGCAGCTGCTACCCCGTAGATCACATATTTGAAGATGTCAATCCTGTAATTAAAAGGTATCTGTGTTAGTTAATGTTTTAATGGTGATTCTTTTTTTAAAAAGAAAGATTCCTTTTTTTCCACATGCAGTATACAATAATAATGCCTGTGTTGTTTCTATATTTTGACATCAATCTTAGGACCAGTGATATGTTAAGGAAAGAACTACAGACTCCTTTCATTGAAAATAAACTGAACATTTCACACTGATGGATGCAATTCTGCTCTGCAAAAGCAAAGGACTCCCAATGCCCACAGTGACATTCACAAGATGGGAAACACCTTCCATTGCTAAAATATCTACACCTAGCAGAGGCACAATGCATGTGACACATTCACACAGCTGAGCATAGGGTTGTCACATGGAGGAGTGGGTGGGCAGATTATCAATTCTTGCGAAAGTGTTAGGATTGTTCAACCAAGGCCATTTCCAAATCAATTATTTGCTGCTAGCAATTCTACATTATAATTGTTACAGAATTCCTATTTTTCTCACTTTCCACTCTCATTGGTAGTCTTCACCCTCAATTTTTTTAAAAAATACTTTGGAAACTGTAAGTCAATGCAACGTGTATATACAGATGGGTGGGGTATAAATAAATTATTATTATTATTATTATTATTATTATTATTATTTTAAATATAATGCTTACATTGATATTAGGAGGTATTTATCAATAGCCCAGATGAAGGTTGCAGACAAAGGTTCCTCAAAAAGCTTTTTTTATCATATTATCTTAACTAATTAAAGGAATGTCAATTCATTATTCATAAAACGGCAGTATTCCATACCTTCTACTACAGTCAATGAAGTTTTGCCAGATTATCAAGAATGTATCTTGTCTACCTGCTTTCTTTCCATTTAAGAATGCATGAAAGTTTAGCCATAGCCGCAAACTCCCACACCTTGTCAATCTATTATTTTAATGTTTGGTGTCATTAATATCCATTTTTTTTGGAAGGGTATTCTAGCAGTCTGGGGACACATGGTGAATATGTGCATGGAAATCAGGGTACATGCATACCACCCCACATCTCTCACATTACGGCAATCAGGGACATGCTGCTAATCCTTCGCTTCGTATACAGTGTTACAGTATAGAGTACTCCAAAGAAGCCAGAAATGCTTCTATAATTAAAACTGAATTTCACATAGTTGACATTAATCCTGAATTGATGCACTAAAAGTCTGTTCTCAATTTTGTTCATATATCTATGGTCCTAAATATGAATCAAGAGGTCGTGTAACTGTAGGCAATAACTTCAAAATCACATGGTTTGAAGATGTCACTGCCATCTGGCTGCAGCCATTCCATCAGGCTGCAGAAGAGGAAGGAATAAAAGGGATGTGGGGCTGCTTTCTCTTTTCTCAAGTTTAAACAGCTGAGGAATCTTAGAGGGAGTGTATGGTCACATCAGTGCTCAGCTACTTCCACTTTTGCTATGCCGGATGAAAGGGTGAAGGAATCCTGAATCTATTGTGTGGTGTAGACTTACATTGTTGTACTTTATGGGTATTGAAAAATTAAAAATCAGACAGCATGAAATTAGAAAGTTTCCTACGAAAGCTGTATTATGGTGATTGAGAACATACCATATTCTAAACAGAGAAACAGATGGTTTGTCAAAGAAAATGCATACAACCTTACCCAGCCACCCATTACAAAATTCTAATTGTTAAGAGGAAACAATAACACTCCTGAAGCGTCATAAGCTCCCACACTGCGATGTGCAAGAAAGAGATGGCAAATATTGAACAAGAGAGGTACTAAACAAAGTTCTCACTGAAGGGATAAATCTGTCAATGGGTTCCACCACTTCAGATTGCAGGTGGGGGGGTCTGTGTGACTGAACATTCCTCCATAAATAAATTTTAAAAATCCTTGCACACACAAAACTAGGTATCATAGAGAATGCTAAAACTATAGCCCTTCTCACAAATAAATAGTGGAGGAATTTGGGGGGGGGGGCATGTAGGAACATTCAGTTAGTGAAAGTGCAACGTATCATAATGATCCCGAGACACCCACAAAGTCGCTTTACCTCATATGGCAGTGTTTCTCAGAGATTATTATCTTGTTGTTATTATTTATTAAATTTATGTAAATCATAGGTGCTGGGTGAACCCTCCTAAACATACTCACTTATAGCATGAAGTCACTCTAATAGAACTTCTTACTGAGACACTATCACAAAGTTACATAACAACATTGGAGGAGCCTGACTGGATCAGACCAAGGTCCCATCTAGTCCATCATCCTGTTCTCACAGAGGCCATCCAGACTGCTGAACAACGAAGGAAGTCTCTGTTACACAGTGAACTGCCAGTCTGGCCACTTCCTGGGAGTAGCACTAAACTACTAGACAGGCAGACTTCCCAACTGGGAAGCTCCAGAACTTGAATAGATGTTACTGAACGTACTCAGAGCCATTATCTCTTGCCAGAAATGCTTAGAAAAAACAATATGGTTTGTGAGCTGAGAAGTGGGTGGCTTACACATCCCTGGCCATTTGAATCTTCTACCCAAACCATGATAAATCTTTTATGTAAAGATTGAACTTCAGGTTATATTGAGATAAATGTGCCAATAAATGCTAGAGAAGCCATAAGCATGATTAAATATAATTTACCACAATTAGTTCCAAAATCAGTTCTGTAGTCATGGCAGGAGGTGTGTGAGTTAGACAACGATGATAAAGACATTTTATGCGACCCTGATTTATTGTTTTATTGGATTGATTCACACATCTTGGGAAACTATAATGAATGGTTTACTATGACTTTCACCTGCTTATAATAAGAATAATAATTTTATTATTTATACCCCATCCATCTTGCTGGGTTTCCCCAGCTACTCTGGGCAGCTTACAGTATATCTAAAAACATAAAGCATCAAATGTTAAAAACCTTCCAATAAAGGGCTGCCTTCTGATGTCTTCTACAAGTTGTGTAATTCTTCGTCTCCTTGACATCTAAAGAGAGGGCATTCCACAGGGAGGGAGCCACTACCGAGAAGGCCCTCTGCCTGGTTCCCTGTAACTTCATTTCTTACAGTGAGAAAACCAAGAGAAGACCCTTGGAGGAGGACCTCAGTGTCCAGGCTAAGTGATGGGGGTAGAGAGGCTCCTGCAGGTATACTGGGCCAAGGCCATTTAGGGCCTTAAAGGTCAGCACCAACACTTTGAAATGTACTGGGAGCCAGTGAAGATTCTTTAGGACTGGTGTTATATAGTCCCAGCGGCCACTCCTAGTCACCAGTCTAGCTGCCACATTCTGGATTAGTTTTCCTGTCATCTTCAAAGATAGCCCCACGTAGAGTGCATTGCAGTAGTCCAAGCGGGAGATAATCAGGGCATACACCACTCTGGCGAGACAGTCTGTGGGCAGATAGGGTCTCAGCCTGCGTACCAGATGGAGCTGGTAGACAGCTGCCCTGGACACAGAATTGACCTGCACCTCCATGGACAGCTGTGAGTCCAAAATGTATTGCAGGGGAAATACAGAATTCCCAAGGAATGGAAGTAATCTTCAGGCATCAATTGTATTTTAAAATGAACAAATTAATTGATAAATACTTTATCATTGTCTCTGAATTCTTTGTATATAACTATGTTTCTTGACTGATGTTTCATGTACAGCTCTGACAGAGCAGACCTGGATAATTTGTGAAAAGCTTAATGCATTGATTTACTATGTTTCTGCAATAACAGCTACCCAGAGACTCATTAAGTTAAAGTCTAGAAAAACGGGTTAGCTTTCATTCAGTAATAAACCAGAGACTGAGCTGTGAAGCCAGCTTTGGAAACATTATTCTAAATGCAATTCTAAAAATATAACCGAATTTAAGAAGAGCAATATAAGCAATATTAATGAGCACCAGTCATAAAGCAATCAAGCTAAAATATGTGAATTTTCCATCACCAGCCACACACACACAGCGCCACATTAAGTATTTCCTATTCCTGGAAAGTGAAGTGTATCCTTCGGGACTTTCTCAATTCCTCCCTTCAGCCCCCTCTATGTCCCCAAAATCTGCTCTGGAGCTTCCAACACTCCCTGCTTGGGGAATTGCATGGGAACGAAGAGAAGATCCAAGTTCTGTTGTGTGAGTGGAAGTCCATTGCACTTGTACACAAGCAGTGTTGAAAACAACCCTCTCTTCCTACTAGGTGGCCATGTTCTCCTTGCCACCACTCAACCTGCTAACACTTAACAAGTCCTGCCAGTGGAAGCCTTGTGCAAGGATTTGCAATTGTGCAATGGGGCTTTCCCCCCTCTCCTTCTCCTGTGTCCCTCTCCCAAACAGCTCTGGTCAGGTGAACCTCCAGAACATTAAATAGGAGGATGGAGGGGAAATGCATGCATGGTCAGAACACTTGTAACAGCCTGACACTTAATTCCACCAAGTGTCCATTTCTGCACCCACTAAAGCACCCACCTACCTTCACATTTCCTTAGAAACCAGCATGGATAGTCCACACAGACTGAATGCAGCCCACAGCTAGATTTCATCCAACCCTAGATTTCATTTTTTTATGATATTGAAATGTACACTCATTTTGCAGGATGAAAAACTATCAATAGAAATATTTATATAGTGAGAAATATTTTATATCCTTATGCTATGAAATAGATTTAGAAGAAATTCAAGCAAATGTTTTCTGTTCACTTGGCTGCATAATGCCTTACACAGGGAGGGTTAGTAATTACATCTTGTATTGCAGTGGTATAAATGCAAAGGTTAAGCTGAGACTTACATGGTAAAGACATCAATAGTGTCCCCAGGAGCTCTTGCCATCTCAAAGTAGGTCTGAAGAATGTTGACAGTTCCCGAGAGTGCTTCATGACCACAGCCACAGAAGAGGGCAACCCCAGCATACAGCAGGATGGTGGCAATCAAGGAGGCGTAGGGAATGCCCCCCAAGCACTTGATGCAGCATTCAAAGCACCCTGGACAAAACAGAAGAGAAGACCATTCTTAACATATTTTAATTTTCCTCTGCCTCAGAGTCAACCCACATTTTCGTTTTCTTTTTTCAGGGCAGTATTTGCAGTCATGTGTTGCCTATACACTCTGCTGGGAGTCGGAGTATGCAAATACCCTCAGGGTAGATTCTAAAATAAAATTTCTAAGAAACACCAGTGTTCTCTTGTCTTTCTAGTTCCAAAGCACCCTGAAAAAAATAGTGATGCAGCTAGGTGATCTGAAAGACCCAGCCCTTGCTGTCGGACAGGAAATAAGACCTTGAACCTAAAGGAGGCAACCCACTTATTTCTTCTAACAATGTGGGGAGTGTGGCTAGCCACAAATTAGGAAAGTAAAGAAAAGGAGTGAAAATGGAAGCCTGCAGATCCAATATGCAGGGTAAACCTCCTGATTTTGAGTCTTGGTCAGAGAGAAGACACGGCATGCCTTTCACTCATCACTGTCAGCTGAGGACCACACTTCGCGCACCTGATAATGTGGACATTAGTCCATGACAGCTTACGCCACAATACATTTCATGGTGTTTAAGATGCTACGTGATTCTTTGTTTACATCAAGCAAAAATGACAACTACATTACTTCTCTGGGAACTATCCAAAACATCCTACCTGTGGCTGAAGCTCCCTGACATTATGAATTAGTTTACATGTCTGAATAACAGCAAACACTCACACACAAGCATTATGGATTAACATAGATCCATTGTTTCAGATTCTTCAAAGAGGAAGTTATGAAGTGCTTAGGGAGGAAATAATATCAAGAGAAAGATAGTGAAGTCTTATCTACACTAGTGACTTGAAGAAATCCAGTCATGCCACATATTCAACATTATATGTATACACGCAAGGAATGTGGTATAAGCACAAGACCATTTTCATTTTAACATTCTTTGCCTTTTATTGGCTCCTGCAGCCCCCTCATTCCTCATGCTTCACTTCTCCTTGAACCAGCGACTTCCCTTGAATGATGATGGCTCAAGTCTGCCATTGATAATGTTAGATTTCTGGATACCTGGCCGAAAGTTGTGTGGCCAACAAGAAACCTGGGCTAGAATTGCTGTGGTTGTTCAAATCAGCTGCAACAATGCAAAAGTCCTTTTGCACTCAACTTTAAGGACCTTAATCCCAAGATACATGTGGTTTTAATGCCCATATCTCCCCAGAGGCTGTAATTATTATTGATGATTTTAATACAGATGATTGCTCCACAGGGGAGAGTGAAGATGCTAAGAATGAGTCACATTGTTATTGTCACATTGTCACTATTTTTAGCTGAACCAGCAGTGTATTTGTAAACCTCCATACCATTCTAGCATGCAAGGGCAAAGGCTTCCATGCTTTGATTAACCTAGCAGAGGTTGGGATAAAACTATATCCAGAGATGAGAACATGGTTCTCCTGCACTAACCAAACAGCACTGCTAGTGCAGATAATGACCTGCCTTAACAAAGGAAGAACATATTCCAGATGTCCCCTTCTCTCCCGTTTCTTATATGGAATTAGTCTACTGGTCCATTTTGGTCCAAAGACACCAAACATTGTCTACTCTGTGATATGAATCTGGGACCTTATGTATGCAAACCTTGTATTATACCTCTGAACTTTGGCCTCTCCACATAGGTACAGAGCAAGGGTGGGAAACCTGTTTCCTTCCAGATGTTGAACTCCAACTTAAATCAGCCCCAGCAAGAATGAGTAAGAGTTAGGGATGAGAAGAGTTGTAGTCCAGCAACAGTCGAAGGGCTACATCTTCCCCAGAAGTTGGTTGATTCCAATTCTCTTCAACTTTAGTCCAACTGTGGTCCAGAACATCTGGAATGCCACAGGTTCCCCAACTCTAGGGGAGCTTGATCTCTCTTCATAACAAACTACAAACTGGGAAACTACAGCACTACTATTTCATGCCAGAAATCACAGGTCTCTAGACCATAGTTTCCCCTGGCACTGCTATACTGTTCTTGAAACAAAGATATCCCCCCTTCCATTTTGCTATGCTTTTGTGTCATGCCTCTAAGACTGCAGCAAGAGTTTCCCATCTATATGTACAACACCTAGTTTTTATTAAGTGCACTAGACTCCTATGTACAACTCAGCAAGGTGAAAGAAAGTTCATTACTATTCTCCTTGCACACTCTCACACAAAATCTCTGGTGCCTAATCTGACTAACTTTAGCTTTTTCTTCATATGATCTGACAGTAATTTTTCTCTTCTCTGGAGAATAACTGCCAACTGGACTGTCTATTTAATCTGTGTGGATCTTTCCTTTTTCTTCTTTGCTTCAAAGCACAGGGAATGTAGAAATATGTTTTTAACTCAAGGAAGAAAATAAGTGTTCCAACACTTTTGGGGGTCATTCAATCTGGGATACGTATGTGTTACCTGTTGAAGGGTTATGTCCCAATTACACCTGGTGAAATTTAGGTTGCAACATAAATTTAATATCAAAATAATTTCCTTGTAAAGCAGATGTTCTATTAGTATTTTGACTTATTAGTCACATACTATGGGAAAGTACCGGTATCTAAGCAACTTACAAAAAGGTTTAAAATCAACAAAGTCTAATATTTTAAAAATACATTTTATGGCATAATAATAATATCATATTCCTCCATGGGGAGTGTTAATGTGTCATTAATTTACCCAGTTCAAGGCAAGACCCATTCATATTTAATCCCAAGGCTCAAATAATAATACTTGAGTTTATGCATTTCAGTGAGCATATCTCAGAATGTTATATATTGGAAATGCATTTCCATACCAAAATCATAAAATGAAAAGACTTGAGGACATGTGATATATGTAAAATGGAAATAGTTTAGTTTGCTTTTTGTTTTAAAGTAAATGTGCTTGGTTCTGCGAGGATTTTGCATCAAAAAAGAGCCATTCTTTAAGGTCATCCTCTTTTTACATATCTAATTCTCTCAATAAAATCAATTTCCATACAGAATATGGCTACTTGGGCAGTTGACAAATTCTAACCGTTTCTGCTTCCCTGGGTGAATGGTGCCAATGAGTGAACTATGTTCATAAAGTAGATTATATGTAGTTATCCACTTATATCTGGGTATCATTTCAGTTTTCAGTGAGAGGGAGGTGGTCAGTAAGGTGTGCGAGAGAGAGAGAGAGAGAGAGAGAGAGAGAGAGAGTGCAGTTTTGAATCTGAATAGAATGAGACAGAGAATATTTCAGAGTTGTAAACTAGCTGTAGAGGAAGCACCCTGAGGAGCAAAGATTAAGACACTCTCTAGGGATTTGTTGCCTGCTGAAAGAATGCCTATTTGCTTGCAGGATGCTCTGCTTGCACATTTGCAATCCAAAAGAAACCCAACTTGGTAACATTGCCCCTAGCATGTTCCACTGCTCAGGAAGTTGGGAGGGGGCACCTAATGATATGACTCATGTTAAATTACAGCTTCAAAGGAAAAGAATGGTTTTCTTTGATGTTGGTTGAAAATACGGAACTTCATCGTAAATGCATTTTTAAAATGCAGGATATATCTTCAGTTGAAATAGTGCATGTCCTTATGTTACTAGAATCCTTTTTAAAACAATCAGTACATTCCTCCCACTGCCTTTATAAAAAGGATGAGGTGGGTTGGGCATGATCAAAATAATTCTGCCTCTGGGCTTCCATTTGAAAGCTCAGGAATGAAAAACCCAGCCTCCTTTCACACTTCTCATGTACAGCAAAACTCATCCTATACAAGATGAAAGTGCTGGGCATGCACAAACAAATGTCCTCATGGCAATAAGAGAGATCACTTATTTTAAACATTAGCCTGGTAGCAATAGGAGATTGGAAATTCCATGCATGAGAGGGATGAATCAGGAAGACTAGGGTGATCTTTCCCTCCTCTGTGTCCAGCACTGAAAGCAATCACTGATAGAGGAGGAAAGCCCCTTCCTCCGCATTCAGCACAGAAATGCATCTCTCTGTCTATACCTTGCCAGCCCATAGCAAGTTTCTTTTAAAAAATGCAATCTAGTAAATTTGGGGGCATACTTACAAGGCTATTTTAGGTATAGGTGTTTGTTCCTAAAAATGCACACAGCAAAAGTGCTAAGCTGACATTTGTATGTGTATGTGTGAGTTTCTTGAACAGTTTTGCATCCACCAAAATACAATATGTCTAAGAAGGCATGTGAATGATGTAAGAATGGTCACAGGGGGGGAGAGCAGGGATGTGCAAGCCCATTGCCAAGGCAACTGTACTTCATGACTTGTTGCTCTGCGCTGACTTGACGATGAACTGCCAGTACAATGTGGCAAGATTTGGCCCTGTTCCCTTGGCACTGACTCAAGGTGTGTCTTCTACCAAGTGCTGTGGATATTAGAGGAAAAAACAGATTGATACTGTGATCCCAGAAGTCTCTTCTCTAGTGCTCAGTGCATTATTTCACTTGGTAAGAAAGGAACCTGTAAATTATCACTGCTTAAACCACTTGCTTAATTATGGTGAATTATTCGACAATCTCTCATAGAAATATTGAGGGGGAAATGAAAATATGAGTAACGCTAGAAACTCACTATACCTTTTACCTTTGAACTCTTAGCTCAGTGTTTTGGAACCAGTATCTGCCAAACAAAAGTATCTCACCCTGTGGGGCAGAGTCACAGCAAGAGCCTCCCATGAGTGGAGTCATTGCCACTTACTTGCGAGGGGCAAGATGGTAGCCAAGTCAGGTCTGCATGAACAACTGGTAGAAATGCTAGATTAGTTCTGCCAATGTACTGAAAGGGCATAAGAGGAAGGAACTCTTCCTTGACTTTGCACAAGGCAACCTCCACCTGACTTCTCATCTTCTCCATTGGGACAGTTCAGATATATTATCTCTGCAGCATTTGTAATGAAAGGCTATCTCAGTTGCCTAGAATTCTTAGTAAGCATTTGAAATTTGAACTGTGTTTTTTGATAGATGATAGATAGATAGATAGATAGATAGATAGATAGATAGATAGATAGATAGATGATAGATAGATATAGAGAGATAGATATGATAGATAGATAGATAGATAGATAGATAGATGATAGATAGATAGATAGATAGATAGATAGATGATAGATAGATATAGATATAGATAGATAGATGAGAGATAGATATGATAGATAGATAGATAGATGATAGATAGATAGATAGATAGATGATAGATAGATGATAGATAGATGATAGATGATAGATAGATAGATAGATAGATAGATAGATAGATAGATAGATAGATAGATAGATAGATGATAGATAGATATAGATAGATAGATGAGAGATAGATATGATAGATAGATAGATAGATAGATAGATAGATGATAGATAGATAGATAGATAGATAGATAGATAGATAGACAGACAGACAGTTATCTAAATAACTTAGTTGTGGGGATGAAACTCTCCTAAGAGAGGCAGAAATGTTCAGTGTTCTGAAACAAACCTTTTAAGTGGAGATCTGTATCCCAGCTGCATCTCTACTAAAATTATTTTCTTTTGTTTTTATTTGTGGAATTATTTTTAAATGCTTTGCAATTATTTTATGGATGGATGGAGCTGTTTCATTTGTTTTATAAGTGTATATATTATTGTTGTAACCTGCCCTGTGACCCTGTAGTCAAGGGCAGGTGAGAAATCTAAGAAAATAAATAAATATAAACAAAAAGCTCAGTTGATAGAGTGTGGTGCTGATAATGCCAAGGTTGCAAGTTTGATCCTCATATGAGACAGCTGCCTATTCCTGCATTGCAGGGGGTTGGACCAGAAGGTCCTCAGGGTCCCTTACAATTCTTCAATTCTATGATTCTGTGAAATAAATAAACAGTAGGCCAACCCATTGGAATTTAGACACTGGCATTTCCAGTTAAAATAGGTCTCCATCCTCAGACAAATTCAAGTCAATCTAATGGTAGACATGAAGAAGGGCGGTCCCCAGCCTACACCAAAAGAACAAGGCTTGGGGAAGTACCACCTTCTAGCTCAACAATTAAGCCCCATTCATTTTTAGTAGAAGCTCTTCTCCCAGCAGATGACACTGTCAGTGCCCTTGCCTACATTACACTTCTAAATGTACTAGCTCAACCTTGGAAGAGGAAGAAGGGGAAACTATATGGAATCTAGTTGGAGCAGGAGGAAAGTAGCCGAGCAGACAAAACCATGTGCAGATCAAGTCTGGAGGAGCCACTGATTCACTGGTGGCTGCATGACATACATGTCAGCCTGGAAAGTACAGGGATGCACCCTCTGATATTCCAGGAGGAAGACATGGACTTAGTATCAAGACTTCTGTTTCTCATTCTCCACACACACACCCAACCATGTACTTTTGAAACTGCCTTAATCAGTTGCCAAAGTCTAAACACTCATGAAAGTAACTCTACATGCCCAGCAAGGATTTTACTTAGGTTTGTTCAAACATTGCAACACACAGCAGATTATTTCTGAAACATAGGAACTCTTGAGGGTCGAGGGTTGGGGCTTTCTCAGTGAAGCAAAGCTCGGCTGACTGGATGGGTATACAAAAGCAAAAGGAGCTCTCTGGATTATGGCCAACATGTATATTTTTTGCCCATTTGAGACTTAATCTATGCCCAAACTGATACAGACTCAGTAGTTTCTAAAGTAGTGGAAGTTGTTTTTATAAAGACATCTCAGTGTGCCTACTTATGGTTTTTAAAGCATACAATATGCCCAAAGCACACAAAGACTGGAAATAAATTAATCAATATATCCAACAACTTAATTGCACTTCATATATTTCATTAAACTGAGAACGCTCATTTATGGGACATTAATGGTTATGAAAATACAGAGGAAAATTGTGTTGTGATTAGCTTTTATGTGTTTTCAGTACATTAAGTTTATTGCAATATAAATGAGTTATCCTACTCCCACAGCTAATAAACATGTAAGATATGGACACTTAGCAGTGCCTGCGTGTAAGGTAAATCAGTCAGGCACATTGCAAACAGACCCTCTCATCCAAAAACTTACCAAATGTGTTGGTCCACTTTGTCCATCTGCCTTACTTAACATAATCACGAAGTTGTAAAAGAAAAAGGGCACAACTGCATCTATCTTCCCATTCTACAGCAAAGGTGGTGGTCTTGGCAAATCAGCTAATAATTTTATTATCATTGGTTTGGCTCCTAACTTTTCTTCTGTGAATGGGATTTATGGAAAGGGACCTCCCCTTCCCACCGTAGGCTACTGGGCCTTCTGAAAATCTGTTCCTGGAGGTTGAGGGACTCTTGGGAATAGTGTCATGGGTTCAAAACCCACGATGGGCAAAATATTGCAAGGAGTTGGATTAGGTGACCCTCATGGTCCCGTCCAACTCTATGATTCTATTATTGTTCCAAAAATATTTTGCACAACTTTGATTGGTCACTGCAGTGTCCACTACTTGGCAGCTAATTTGTGGACACACCCTTATAGAACCTCACCCCACAGGCTTGTATTGAACATAAAGTAAATTTGTCCACGTAGAACATTGTTTTTTTCTTTATTACTTGAAACATAAAAATGGGATTCCTGTGCCTTTATCAATAAAAATTAAATTCATTTTATTCATGAGAACTAGAATGAAACATTAAATTTTCAAAATGGTATTCCATAGATGCTCATGGGAGAATTCCCACAATGTATTTTTCCTTAGGTTTGCATTGTTATGGACAAGATAATTCGGTTTCCATGGGCTGAGGCAGCTGGGGAAAGTGCCACTGCAATCGTAGGAATTGTTACCAGCCATATCCCGCAACTGCTCATTTCACACATTCTGTTTGCCCATCTGGACATGCATCAGCTCATATGTCATGAAAATTGTATAACCAAATAAAACTCTCTGTTGCTGGGATTGCTGCAGAGGTCATTATCTATGGTGCCTAACAGTAATCTAACAGTTGTCTACCTGTATCTGTTTTCTCATAGTAGCAACATATAAACTGCAGTGTACACACACACACAGTTCTACACAAACTCTTGGCCTAGCTGGATATAAGGTCAGTAAGAGTAACAGCATACCATGCCAGAGGCAACAGAGAGCACTGATCTTGGTCCTAACTTAAGTATGGGGTCTGACATTTTTGCAACGATGTAGCATATTGTGAGCAAGATATTGTGCAACTAGATATCTGCTATGATATGGTAACCTAAATGGCTGTAAGGAATGTCTCCTTCACAGTTAGCATTTAAAGCTGGGAAGGTGGGAACTTCTCCCATGAAAGTTACGTTTGGCCTGATCAGTACCACTGCATCTCTGGCTCAATTAAGACAGAAGAATACGATTTTCCCACTATGAAATGTATTGTTGTTATCATTATTAATTTGAATTTGTATTACACTCTTTAACTCAAAGGTTGCCAGGGCAGTAAAGAAATCTATCTGGCACTATTTCCTCTTACTGATACAGGCCTGTCCCATGATGCATCAAGTGTTATCAGCAGCAGTTATTGCCAGCCAAATACATGCATGTGTGTGTGTGCACACGCACACATGTGTACCCCCCCCCCCATTTTCTTTTCTTACATTTCTAAGCAGGCAACAAAAAAAACCCCAAAATATTAATCAAGCCATTGAGCCACCACACAGAAATGTTAAGCTCAGTTAAACATGGTGGGTCACAAATGCTTCTGGCCCCAATATAAGCTCTCAAAACCAGGTATAGAAGAGAGTCATAAAAAGAAGCAAAAAATACAAACAGCATGGAAATCCCAGGACAGCCCTGGTGTTTCTATGGAGAGTAGGGAGGAAACCTCAGTTATCCAAACTTGGGACGATCGGTCAAAGATAGTAAGTAAATGTTAGAAATTTCTCAATATTCTGCCTCTTAAAGCAGAGGTTTTCAACCTTTTTGAGTCCACGGCTCACTTGACCAACTACAATCTTTCTGCAGCACCCCTGTGGGGCTCAGGAGCCCTGTTACTATGTCAGCCCTTGCCTGCAGAACTTGTAGCCTCTCACCCTTTTTCGAACACCGTCCCTTGTGGAGTGTTCCCTCAGCCTCCTCCTCCAGGCAGCCGCTGCTGCCACCCCTGGTCTTTGAGCTGCTCCCTGCCCCAAAAAGAGGTGCCTCCTCACACTGCCCCACAGGGATCTGGGCAGAGGATGCCCCCAGCCTTAGTGGCCCAACGGAGACTGGCCAAAGGTGAACATGAGGCCAGCACCTTACCTAGGGAGGCAGCAATGGCGGCAGCAGGGCTGCAGCAACAAACAGCTGTGGAAGCCTTTAGAAGGCAGAGATGCAAGAGGGCATTAGAGGAGGGTGGGAAGGAAAGGGGGACAGAGGCCAGTGTTGCCTGTGGCACCCCTGGCCATCATTCAAGGCACCCCAGGGTGGCATTGCACAGTGGTTGAAAACCTCTGTCTTAAAGAGTTCTTTTATGATTCCTGTTTATGAACTGCATAATTTAGGTTACAATCCTGTGCGCAGTTATCTTTGTTTAATGTGTGTGTGTGTGTATACACACACACACACACACACATATATATATATATATATATATATATATATGCAGGTTTTGGTGTCTTCGGGTGTCTTCCCGTGTAAGAGTCGGGGTGTCTGTGCGACGTTTCGACGAGGTCTCACTCGTCATCTTCAGGCTGGTGCTTTCGTCATCTTCACCAGCCTGAAGATGACGAGTGAGACCTCGTCGAAACGTCGCACAGACACCCCGACTCTTACACGGGAAGACACCCGAAGACACCAAAACCTGCATTCCTGTACCCGTGAAAATCTACGAAAGCATATATATATATATATATATATATATATATATATATATATATATATGCTGGAAGCCGCCCAGAGCAGCTGGGGCAATCCCAGTCAGATGAGCAAGGTACAAATATTATTATTTGTAATAACTATCTGGGAGTAAACCCTGCTGATCACATGGGAATTACAGGCTTGTGATATAAGTTTATGTTTTACGGATAATTTTCTGGGGGGAAATGATTTTTAAAAATAAAAAAACCTTTGTTTCCTGATTCAACTATGGAAATATAATTCCAAGGTCTCTGATAAGAAGGGAGCAGGAAGAGGATAATGCCTTTCATTGCACCAGGGGCCCCTTTATGTGTAAGCAGACATCAGGACCTCCCCACAAAACACTGTGCATTGAATGTGCCAGCCGCCTCCTTTCCTCTGCTGCAAGGAGGACCACCAGAGGCTGTTGGACTTTGGCTCTCATCAGCACCAGCCAGAACACACAATGAGATGATGAGAATTGGAATCCAGCACCCTATGGAGGGCCATAGACTCCACAGGTTTCTTTTGCCGCCTCCTCTCTGCATGCAATCAGTGAGAAACAATGGTGTACATAGTTTATCTGTGTCAGTCTATACCTGTATCTGTACTGAACCTGAAATTGTTTCACATCAGCTTTTATTGTTGATTTTTTTTAAAAAAAATAAAATGTGAATCACTTTTGGATGTTTTATGGGAAAGAATAGTGATGTGCCAATGACAGCAATTCCCCCTGCAGCTGCACACCTGCAGCTCCATAGCTGTCAGTAAAGCATATTGAAAGCCATTTGTTACAACCCCTTGCCCCCTATTTTATTCATTTATTTGAAATAGCCCTATGCTGCCCTTCCTCCTATTTAGGATTTCAAGGTTGTCTGTAGCCAGCTGTACCCTACACTTCTGGCTCTGAAGCATGAGCGAAAAGACCACAATGGAAATACAGAGCTTCAACTAACAATGAAACAAGCTACAGGGGGGAAAATGTAAAGTCAAGTGATTGTGGCCAGTTTTTAAATGGAATTTTCCCTTCTTCATTTCATGATAATGGCAGCCGCCTATGTGGGTATTCAAAGCCTTACACAACTGATAGGATTCAGCTGTGCAACAAAAGGAAGGAAGCATTAGGGAAGCCTCACAGTTCCGTGGCCAAGGCCCTCTGTAAATGAACAAAGAAGCTACAGATACTAGGGCAACCCATGCCCTGCTGTTAACACTGGGAATGGCAGAAACAAATTATACATCACATCAAGCTATCTTTTTATCTGGGGCTGCTCTTTAAGCATCCACAGTTTGCATTAATTCTCTATGTGAGAGATTTTAAGTAGGTGCTGAAGATACATACAGAGGGACAGAATCGTCAGGAATCTGGACTATTTTATTCCCCCACCTTGAAGAAGATGGAATGGTATACTGCTTTCTGATATTGGAACACACAGAACACATAAGGCACATAAAGACATAATCTCGGGGAGAGAATGATTCTCGATGCAAATAAATGAAGATGAGCTCGTTTATATTAGCAAGAGATCTGCGACACTCTTTGTTTCACCCACCCACACAGCATTCATTTATTTCTCTTTTCCCCCCTGTGACTGCTGTGATATATATGCTTGGAACAGGGCAGACCCAATGGAATAGGAAGAGAACATCAGCAGTTCTCTTCATTCTCTAAGATGCAGTAAAAGCTCAAAACTTTTTTCTGGCTGAGATAGAGCAGCAAATGATGCCCACCTCTCAATACCAAACAATTTGCAGCAGTACCTAAGGCTAGTCAGTGTATTTTGGCACCTGAACCAGAAAATCTCAAACGTGCCTCTTCCCCTCCCTTGGTGTGTGTGTGTGTGTGTGTGTGTGTGTGTGTGTGTGTGTGTGTGTGTACATACACACAACAATAATAATAAATAGCTAACTAGTTTCTTGAATGCCACTTAAAATCAGCTACCTAATATGGTCACCCCACTCTACCAAATAGTAAGACCGGCCTTGATAAGATGGTTCTTCCATAAACCCAGTAAAACACAGATTCATTTTTTAAAGAATACTGCTGAGCAATTTTCATAACTTAGGCTGCACTCCTGTAGCCATTTATCTGGAATAAAGCTCCACTGAATTCATTAGGACTTAATTCTGAGTAGTATAGAGGTGCACTGAGCCCACAAGCAGGATAAGTTTCAAAAAGGGAAGAATCAGGGATAAGGGTTGGTGCATTAAGCCAGTATGAGCTGGGTCTAAACTTCAGGAGGCTTTGGGGCTCAATTTATGATGGGTTTTCTGACCTGGAGGGAGTTCATTTCTGACTACACCCCATTTCCATTCAGAATCTGAGTGCCCTTGCCATGAGTACCAGCTAACCTCAGTGATTGTTACTGATTTCCAAGGAAATAATTCTGGATTCCAAGGTTTCCTCTCTCACTGTCAGTCAAGCAAGGAAACAGAGCATGAATTTAGAACCTTTTGTTTTGTTTTGTTTTGTTTGTTTTAGAAGAGGAATGAGTCTCTATGAAGAGCATGGAAACTAATGAAAGTCCATGCAAAATCCATCTGTACAACAGATGTTGTTCTTATATAGGAGCACAAAAGAGTAACAATGCATTGCAACTGCATTTTTAATGATATGATCAACAATGTACTAAAAGGCCCATTTTCTTGCAGCACAGACATGCCCCCAAGGCTGCCTTTTGCTAAGTACTTCAGAGAGGTCCTGCTGACATGGTACCACTAATGTAAAGAAACACTGTCACTTCCAGAGAATGCATGTACTTCAACAGTTCTAAAAGTTTCTATCAAATCACAAGCATCACATGCTGAAGTCAACTTGACCTGATCTTTCCAGTGGATTTGCATTAAATGAAGCAGTATACCAGACAGATGAGTTAGAGCAGACCCAAATATATAAATGAAATATACATGCATATAAACACAAACATATTATGAAGGGTGTAAAGACTTATAACAGCATGTAGGAAAATGCCCCATACAGAGCCAGGAAGGTGCACTCAGAATTTAATAACTAATTCCTGGGCCATTTTGATGCCTTTGTCACAGGGAATTGTTCAGTCGTTTAAATAGAGCAGCTCTTCTAGCAGTGGAATGCTAGAAAGAGCTGCAATTTCATGTCTATCTAAACTGCTGAATATTTTCCCCTGCTGAAGATATGAGACACAGTGGGAGCTATTTATTAAATCACAACTGGATCTCAATTGGCTTTCCCTGCTGCATTTTTCCCTTTATCAGAAGAGCTCTTTATTTTTGCTTGTTACAAATACTATGGAAATTTGTGTATACAGTACAGTACATATATTGTACAGACAACTAACCTTTGTTTCCCCTTTATGCCCTACAAGAAGAAAATGGTAGCAGAGGCAAAACGGCAAATGGAATAAGGACAGCAATAAACTATACCCGATACAGTAAAAGACAGTTATGTCATGCCAATGGCAAGGAAGTAAGTTTAGTGAGGGGAATGGACAACAAAAACAACCAACCCTGATATTTGCCAAATATAGCTGCACAGTGATTTCTGTGGTTATCAGCATAACAAAGAAAACAGATTTGCAAATAATGACTTTTCCATGACTTTCAATAGTTTATAGTTTGCTAAAAGCTGGGTGAACCTTAAGGGTGCTACCTTAACTTGGAACATCAGCTCAGCAAAGTAGGCACTAGAAAACTTTCCAGTAAAGTCTAACTTTAAAGCCAGTGTGGTGTAGTGGTTAAGAGCGGCAGTCTCGTAATCTGGGAAACCGGGTTCGTGTCTCCGCTCCTCCACATGCAGCTGCTGGGTGACCTTGGGCCAGCCACACTTCTTTGAAGTCTCTCAGCCCCACTCACCTCACAGAGTGTTTGTTGTGGGGGAGGAAGGGAAAGGAGATTGTTAGCCGCTTTGAGACTCCTTAAAGGGAGTGAAAGGCAGGATATCAAATCCAAACTCTTCTTCTCTTCTTCTTCTTCTAACTTCCAAAGAAAAGGACATCTGGAGAATGACCACAGTAGAGTGGACTATACTATTTTTAGACATCTATGCCAACAATACTCCAACTTCAATCCCTAACTGTTCCTTAGGCTTTGGGCTCTGTAAAAGTCCATTGTGCCTTGTTTAGGCTATTTTATAGCACCTAGGCTGTGTTTTCATGTAGCACTAAACCATAAATTAATGTTATATGCATGCATCTCAGGCTCCTGGACTCACCCTCCTTTCTCCTCTTCAGTATTTCTTTCCACCTTCAACTAACCAAGGTTTGTAGTTATATATCTGAACCTGCATAAGCTGTGGTTCACTTTAATTATGACATGCCCAAATAAACCAAATTCAAACCGCAGTTAATTACCCTAGCATGCTTGGCTAAATCATCATTAATGCTAACTGAAATTCCCAGTTTGGGCATGACAACAATCTTCAGCTAACTGAAAATGGAAGTAGATGCTTCTGATCTCCTCACAGCCATGCTGGAGATAAACCAGAAGTACACAGGACTAAGGTTCATGCACATGATGAACCAGAACATAAGAGCAATCAGAACAGCTTTCGTTTTCTGAAAATAGTTTAAAAGATTCGGCTAAATGTTTACAAGTACAGAATAATATATGCTGAAGACAATTTCAACACTGGCCCAATATTCTAAATATTTTTTAAAGGGTCTTACTTAGGCAAAAATGGTTTGCAGTATTTGTAACACTGGAAGCTTAAGCTGTAATAACATGACTGAGGGTGAGAGAAAAGGTTTAAATCCAATTTCATAAAGACCACTTTATGTTTGAACTGATAATGTTTTTTTATTAGTCCCCAATGCACAGAGTTGCCCTCAAAAGCAGCCAGTAGCAAGCTCCTTCAATTGTCTGATCCGAGTTTTCCCTCCAAAGCTGCTTCACAAGGAATATTGCTCACTTTTGGGATTCTCACAATACTCTCAGCTTCATCATTGCCACAACAGAGGCAAACAAATTCAACACCAGATTCAGTGTGCTAAGAGAATAGACCCTTAGAAGATCGGCTATGTGAATACCATTACAATTACTGTCAGGACATCCAGGGAATACCTGTAATGTAGTTGCCTTGCAGCAGATGATCTGTGGACAAAAAGAGCTGACATCATATCCCATTGCTATATGCATGCTAAAATCAAAATACACAGAGAAATCCCTCACGTGGGAAAAGAGATCAAGCAAATAAACTAAGGAAATATTAGCATACTTCGGCCTTTATTTGAAAAGACTCCCTTATAATGTTACCTATCCCCAATCCATGCAAAAAAATAGCTACATGCAAAACTAATAAAACAATAATAGCTCCATGAAATAAATATCATAGATCAAATCATTATGTTACTGAAGGCAATTGGTACTGGAAGTGGACTGGAGATTTTAAATAGCCAAATAAAGATTTCCATGTCAAAGGGTGAACCACAAGAGCTATAAAGCTCAAATAAGAGTCATTTAATCACTTCTGGACAAAATAATAATAATAATTGTAAAGTAAAGGTAAAGGGACCCCTGACCGTTAGGTCCAGTCGTGGCCGACTCTGGGGTTGTGACGCTCATCTCGCTTTTTTGGCCGAGGGAGCCGGTGTACAGCTTCTGGGTCATGTGGCCAGCATGACTAAGCATGGCGAACCAGAGCAGCACACAGAAACACCGTTTACCTTCCCGCCGGAGCAGTACCTATTTGTCTACTTGCACTTTGACATGCTTTTGAACTGTAAATCCTTTAAGTGCATAGACAGCTGTCAGTTAAGAGGGGTTTATCAGGTTACGCTCCATACTCAGGCATAGATACCGGCATGCAATATACATAAATAGCAGTTCTACAGGGAAAGGGATGTTTTCGTGTAACAACAGCTACAATGCGAAATTTTAATAATGGCATTTCAACAGTTGTTTGCTCTTGATTATATTATCATGATTCATTACATGAGGCATCCTGCTCTGGGATCAACAATGATGAAATGATAGATAGAAATAAAGAAATAAGAATCAGATGAAGGTCAAGCCTCCAGTCTCATGTATTTTAAGGAAAACCAAGCTACTTCTACATGCATAAACTTGCCCCAACTGGTGTATTACATGTATGTTTTGCAGTCATAAACCGACTCAAATGTGAAGTTTGTCTGTCTACATCTTAGGTGGCCATTGCCTTTAAAAATTCCATATACAGAAACCATGTAGGGAAAATGTCTCCTAGACTGCTGTTTAGGCTTGTTGTCAGTTTTTCAATTGCCCTTTTGTGGTCACCTTTTCTATTGCCAGTCAACAGCAATAGAAAATGTGTCCATTCTTCCTTAGCAGGGGATGGTTAGGGTCATGAGTTTCACGTAACATTTAGTAAAGCCGCACACTAGGGTGAATTCCTAAAGCATTAAAGGGTAGACTCAATCCAACACAGAGCTGATACTGTGTGCTGGAAAAGTTAGATACAACTGCACCATAAATGGAAGCAATTTCTCTCTTACTCATAAAAACCAAAGAGTCTTGTGTCACCTGAAAGACTAACAAATTTATAAGCTCCAATAGATGAAAGTTCACTTCATCAGATGTATGAAGTGTCATCGTAAATTTGCAGACTTATATACACACATTGAGGAGTGAGGATGGAGAGGAATAAGGTAAGAAGAAAATGCAATTCTAAAAGGACAGAGGTGATTAGCAAATAATGTAGCAAAATGGCTACAGTGACAATTAACAGAGCAGAGTTGATATATGTGGCTTAAATCTGTAAAGCATCCTATAGAGTTTTGAGTTTTGATTCTTTAATGCAAGGTCAGGAATAATAATGTGTGCATATCTCAGTGACTGCTATAAAGTTCTGGATTCTAAAATAATACAAATTTAAGAAGTGAAAAATAAAATAATTCCTATTGCCTTTGTAGATTTGTCCCCATTAGGGCGTGCCTCATTTTAATAAATCACACATTACAATGCCCTCTCTTCTTTTGTCTCCGTGTAGGATTTCCCTAGGGTTGTTTACAAATCCATTTTTTTAAAAAGAACTAAATAAGCATCTATTGGAGTGTTCTGGAGAAGGAAAGGCAAATCTGTCAAATTCAATTTCTCTTGGTTGCTCATCAGTTCTCCACATTTCCACATCAGTTTGTGATTAAAAAAAACAACTCATGAAAATTAACCAGAATCTTAGTGCTGTCTCTTAGTATGCACATTGGTGTGCAATTTTGCCAAATATACTCATTTTTACAAAGCAATGTTCCCAAATAATATGCATATTTGTATAATATTTTCACTAATACATGCATTTCGTCGGGGGGTTTTTTCAGCTGGATCTCACTGGAACTCAGTTCCAGCACCTCTCAGGTGGGCACCATTGTCATTATTAAAAAAACATTGGAGGCATTGCTGGTGAGTTCCGGCACCTCTTTTCTTGAAAAATAGCATTGTATTTCATGGACACTTTACCCTTGTGCATACATTTCCCTATACATTACTAGGCTGGACAAGTGCCCTGAAAAATTCAAAGAAGTATAAAGAAGAGCAGTGGAAAGGACTGCTGGACCTAAGAGACTTTTTCTTTCATTTAAGGGGACATTTAATACATATAACAGGGGAGTGCCTGCTTCTTGGGAGAAAAGCAATGACAAACCTAGACAGCATCTTAAAAAGCAGAGACATAACTTTGCCAACGAAGGTCCAAATAGTTAAAGCTATGGTTTTCCCAGTAGTGATGTATGGAAATGAGAGCTGGACCATAAAGAAGGCTGATCGCTGACGAATTGATACTTTTGAATTATGGTGCTGGAGGAGACTCTTGAGAGGCCCATGGACTGCAAGAAGATCAAACCTATCCATTCTTAAGGAAATCAGCCCTGAGTGCTCACTGGAAGGACAGATCCTAAAGCTGAGGCTCCAATACTTTGGCCACCTCATGAGAAGAGAAGACTCCCTGGAAAAGACCCTGATATTGGGAAAGATTGGGGGCATAAGGAGAGGGGGACAACAGAGGACAAGGTGGTTGGACAGTGTTCTCGAAGCTACAAATATGAGTTTGACCAAACTGCGGGAGGCAGTGGAAGACAGGAGGGCCTGGCGTGCTCTGGTCCAGGGGGTCACAAAGAGTCAGACATGACTAAATGACTAAACAACAATGTAACAGGGGAGCAGGTTGTCAGACAGGGAAAGTAGATGGAATTATGGCAAACACAGATAATTTCCTTACTATTATGCTGGCAATCTCGCTCATCTTCCCACAAACAAATCCTTCTTGTGGCCCCACAATCCTTGGGCCACCCCTTTGCTTTAAATACCACCCCCTCAGGCAAGTTCTTGAATCATTACACTTTGCCAAGAGTAAGACCTTGAAATTTATTTTATTTATTCACTGTATAAATATGTCATACAGATTTCTTTCTGAAACAAGGACTGAGAAGTCAAGTCAGATTACTTTTGTGGCACAGTTACATAATCCATTATAGAGTCGCTTTCATTGCTCCTGGCTCCACTGCATTTAAAGCATTCCTGCTTCTAAAGCTTCTCCTTTAGGCCAAAGTAATGAAAGCTACTGAATTACCTATGTTTAATAACCCTCTCAGAGGAAACAGAGATTAGCATCATCAAAATAAATGGAAATGCATTTTACCACACTAGCAGGTAACTTATAAAACAGTTACTACTCTCCAGTGTGCAATCATAATAACAGCACAATCTGGCCAACATTTGCTTTATTCAACAATCTTTTTATTATTTAAAAAAAAAAGGCATGCTCAGTGCTCACACGTTCGCTAGCCAAGAAACAAACTATAGTGGAAGTCCTAACCACCTAAATTATATTTAAAAAATAAAATAAATGAAATGACTTATACAAAGACTTGTAAAGCACACGTTTCCCAACAACTGCTACCTTCTTATACTACAAAGGCATGGGGGAAATAGATTACTGTATGTGCTGTCTCCAGTCACTATTAGATGAAACCAATTACAGTGGTACCTCAGGTTACAAATGATTCGGGTTACAAACACCTCGGGTTACAAACTCCGCTAACTTGGAAGTAGTACCTAGGGTTGAGAACTTTGGTCCAGATGAGAATGGAAATTGCGTGCCGGCAGCCCCATTAGTGTAAGCGCACCTCAGGTTAAGAACGGTTTTGGGTTAAGAACGGACCTCTGGAATGAATTAAGTTCGTAACCTGAGGTACCACTGTATCTGGATCCATGCAAATATGACACGAGGCCTGGGTTCAACATCAAAACTGCCTTGGCTGGGTTGTCTTGGTGGATATCTCATGTAATCCTGCTAATTATTCTGAACACTTCAGCTTTGGTGTCATTGATCATAGAAACTACTGAATGTGATTTTTGGAGGTTGGGCATTATGCTTCAATAGTTCCTGGATGGTTGATTCTAGGAGATTGTCCTGAAAGTCTACTGTACTATCTATTTACATTAGATAGGATTCTATCTTGTATTCCATGCTATACAACTTCCACATCACACTGAGTGAGGTCATCCAGGGATTTGGGAGTGGAAGCACAGAAATGGTGCTTTGGATCAGTAAAGGACTTGATGAGGACAAATAAAATGAAGCTCAATCTGAAAACAGCAATATTGCTAATGGGGTGGTTTGTCTAATCTGGGTGGAGGTTTTCATTCTATACTGGATGGGTAGACACCCATCTTAAAGCAGGGGTAGCCAACGTGATGCCCTCCAGATGTCTTGGCCAGGGATGATGGACATTATAGTGCAACAAATCTAGAGGGCACCATGTTGGCCACCTCTGTCCTAAAGTGCCAGGCTCACAGTCTGCACATGCTAACAGACCTCTGGTTACCCAGATCAATCTAAGTGTCATCCATGAAACCTTTCACCAGATACAGCTGTTATACCAGCTGTGGCCTCTCCAGAACAGAGATAACCTCTATAGGTGATCCTTGCCCTGATAACCACCAGGCTAGACTACTGCAGTGCATGTGAAGTTTAGGAACACAGCAAACTGCAATTGGTCCACGTAGTTCAGTATGGCCAACACTGACTAGCAGTGGTTCTCCAGAGTTTCAGAAAAGATATTTTTCCTGATCCTCCTGGAGATGAGGATTGAATTTAAGACCTGCTGTACTCATAAGCTCTACTAAACTACAGCCCTTCCCTTCTTGGAAACTTCAACTGGTTCTCAACACAGCTGCTGGGACCAGCTTGCTCTCAAAATAACAACACTGGTTACTAGCCTGCTTCCAGGTAAATTCAATGTGCTGATACCTTAAGGCCCTAAATGTTTTGGGACCTGGGTGTCTAAGGAACTTCCACTGCTCATATGAACCTGCTAAATGTTATTATGCTTTTTCTGACTCCCCGTCTTCCTGAAGTTAGGTGGATAATGACCAGAGAAAAGCTTTTCCACTGCAGTACCCTAAATATGGTACTTGCCAGGTGCAGAACCTGATGTCTTTTTTGCACAAGGTACAGATCTTTTAATTTGGTGATAAACAGCATGTTACCTAGGTGTTTTAACAAACACTTTGTGTGTCTTTTATTGGTCCTGCTGCTTGTTTTATTTTTATCCTGGTTTTCTCCTTGTTTGTTCTTATGGACTGGTGTTTAGAAGCCCTGGGACCTTTTCTTAAACTAAAGGAAAACATCCAAATATTAATTAATTGTGTTTGAAGTCAAGAGGCATTTGAGCCTTTAAAATTTGTTGAATTCTGAGTTAAATATCTATCCAGGGAGATATTTACAAATGGGTTGCATTTGTTCTCAAAACTGTCCATTTCGAGAATTGCTTTTCTTAGTTTTATGGCTGAAGAACATTTGCAGATCTAAAACGTTTCTCAGTCATGTCCACATTGTTGGAACTTTGATCATTTTCAATGCTATAATTCAAAATTCAATGCAAATATTCATTTCATGTGATTATTATTTTTTCTAAGCAGAAGAGTAAAACTGTAGTTCATTTGAGTTCTTCCTTGTTTTAGTCTTGCCTGTAGCCTTTAAAGCTAATGTCACAAGGTATAAACACCTGCTTCCTCGGGGAGCAAGGTTATGGTAGCAGTAATGTGCAAGAAAGTACTGGAGTGGTCAGTGGAGCATATTGGAATGGCAGAACACATCCCAAATCCTGACACTCCTATTAGGTGGGAAGGTGGTTTTTTGAGAAGGGCTTTCTTCAGCTGCATCAGCTCCAGGTAGCTTCCCACCCTGCTGTGTATAGAAGGGACCTCTGTAGCAATGGAAGCCTCCTGACTGACAGAGCTTGAGTCCAGTGAAGGCTCCCCTTTGCAGCACAGATTCAGGGTTTAGGATTGCACTCCCACTTTATAGCAAGCATAAATACCTTGGATGTCTTCATTCCATCCAATTCAGAAATAATTTGGACAAACTTATGCAGACATCCACATTAAGTTTGAATTTTGGACTTTTAAAATAAGAGGCAGTGACATAATTGACATTCATCAGGACCCCGTGTGTAATTCCGCTGCAACACTCGTGCTACTTATAGGGGAAATTGCATTGTTCCCCTCCTCCTCAGTTTATATTACTTAATGAGAGTTCAAAGAGATTGTAAGTAAGTCACAATTCATGACATGGTGATCTCAAGCATCATGGAGGCAACTGATGTCTCCCTGCATGTGCAGGAGACCATGGCTTTTACACCATGAAGTGACTCTTCCTGCCCATCAGTTCCAACTTCACTAAGCAACATGAAGAATGTATGTGTGTTGGTATGCGTACATGCATGCACATATACATTTGTGGAAACTATAACTGTCCTGTTTGTGGGTGTGGAGGATGTAGCCATCCTGGTCAGCTTCTGGTGATTTGAACTACAGCTCCCATCAGTCTCAGCCATGATGGCCAATGATCAGGAATGATGAGAGCCATATTTCTACTACTGCCCAGGGGCCTAATCCGGTCTTGTTTTGGACCAGATGTCGAACATGGAAATTCAGAATCTGATGCATATAGCTCCAAATCCACTGATTTCTAGTTTATTCTTTCTACACAGTCAATTTTTTAGTTGTATGTGTTTCCAAAGCATTTCATTTCAGATATTAAAAAACAAACAAACACCCAACCCTGGGTGCAAGAGCACAAAAAAGGTGGATGCATTGATCTATCAATCTGATGTACATCTCCAGTCTCTGAATTTTAGCCAAATTATATGCACGTTAGGTCTTGAAAAAATGGAAGAGGGGGTGATTTTCCCTTCTCTGTGGCAACTATCATGAATAAATGATTCTTCTATTTATATTTAAAACATATTTTTGACAATCTCAGTGAGTAGTCAGCCAGTAACTCTGTAGTTTAATGACACACGTCTCCTGTATTTTTAGTAATACAACAATTTTACTTTGGGATTTCAGATTATCTTAAACCATTACACAATATAAGATTTCAGCTAACATATATCTTTATGTGAACTTCATTCAAGATACACACAAACAATTTGCATCATATGTAATTGATAAAAATAAAATTTTCCACACACTATATTTAAAAACCGATTCAAGCATCATGAACATATTATTGATATAAAATAGGGAATAACTTTGAGCTTCTGGTGAGCAAAGGTGCCAGAGGTTTTTAAACAAAGAGAAACAAGCACAAGACCACAGTCTCTACCTTCATTGAAATTCTTAAGGTGTTTCCAACACAGCAGGCCTGAAATAATCAGGTAAAATTACTGAAATTCTATCCTATATATTACAAGGTCACCTTTGTGGAGAGATTCATTCTGGGACTCAACAACTGAACCAAAGGAAGTAGACAGACAGGTGAATTATATTGGAAGGACTCAAACAGCAGGAAATCATATTGAATCTGTTTCTGAGTTAAGTGAGGAGCTTGGTCTTATACAATAACAACTATGTGACTGGACCTACGGTTGCACCAATTTTTTATCGGAGCTGGAGTTTAGTCGGAGCTGGAGTTTTAGAAAACCCAAAGACTATAGCTGTATTCACCTTGCATTTTAAACTCTTTTCTGCTCTCCTATTAGAAACATATTGTGGCCTAAAATATGCAGTACATAATATTTTATGAGTGTCTGAATAATGGATGGGGCAATAATTCAAAGTAGGAATGCTCAACCATGCTCAATTCTAGTGAGCAGTATCAAGGTGGGCATAATTTGCATTTGGGTCAGGACTCCATTATTTTCAATGGGATGAGAAATTGGATCCATGAGAAACCCCAGTGAATCCACTGTTGGTCAAAACTGCAAGTATGTAGCTCAGGCCTGGATCAGAGAATGTCTCAACCAAGATTAGTCACAAACAAAACAGACTCTCTTTTTTGGCTTGGAAAACTCAGCAGCTTGGTCCAACTGCTTTCTAAAAGAAGAGGGCTGCTTACTTTACTTTCAGCAAAATATGAAATAGTGGTCTTAATGTCTCAGTGCAGTAGTTTGAGTCAAGGCAAAGGGACTAGACAAAGATCCCTTTATACGGCTAATGTAATCAAATGGCCAACAAAGCATCTTACACGACAGCCATTTACTATGTGACTATGGCCAGTATGTTTAGGTGTATCTCTGACTCTGGTTCAGCCAAAGCTATACATATTGGAAACCCACTGGGAAAGTTCTTTTAAAAAGTGCTTACATCTTTCCCATTTAAGGGAATGGAAAACTTAATATTAACTGGATCCTATTTCTAGACACCTGCTCACCAGTAGAAGATATTACTGAAGCAAAGTGAATATGCAATTCTGCATCATCACCATGTTTCAACAATCCTCAAACTATATATGAGGTGGTTACTGAAAATGCATTATTGCATAACTGGTTGGTTTATTGTTCATGTGTTTTTCCTTTTCATTCATAGGGGTCTGGGGCATCTCACTTACTGCTAAAAATCGTCTACAGATTGGTACTAATCTTTAGTACAGATTGGTACTAAGTTCTTCCAGGAATCATAATAATAAAACAAATTTTCATTACATGCTGTTTAAGCAAGTCTTTTCTTGTGGCCTTTCTCTCAGAGCTGGCTGACAGTGCTTATGTGCCAAGCCTTGAATTTGATGCACTGATTTAATTAGCATTTAAGGGAACAAGAAATCAACAACATTAAGATCTTAATTTTGGTACTGTTTTCTACATTGACCCACAGCGTTGCATGGGAGTGTTTAATCCTAAACACAATTAAATGGAAAAATAATGATTTAGATAAATTAATGGGATTAATGCCCAAATTATCATGTTAGGTATTGGTGGGGAAATAATGTACAGTGAATAATCTGAGCCAGGCATGGCCAGATAGTGAGCCCGTTACTAAGACAAACATGTATCTGTTGTCTCTCCTCAGATATTCTATCTCAGGGGTAGGCAACCTGAGGCCTGGGGGCTGGATCTGGCCCATTCGCCTTCTAAATCCAGCCCACAGATGGTCCGGGAATCAGTGTGTTTTTACATGAGTAGAATGTGTCCTTTTATTTAAAATGCATCTCTGGGTTATTTGCGGGGCCTGCCTGGTGTTTTTACATGAATAGGATGTGTGCTTCTATTTAAAATGCATCTCTGGGTTATTTGTGGGGCATAGGAATTCGTTCATTCCCCCCCCCCAAAAAAAAATAGTCCAGCCCCTCACAAGGTCTGAGGGATAGTGGACCAGCCCATGTCTGGAAAGGGTTGCTGACCCCTGTTCTATCTTGTGTGGGTCAAGGAGCCATGGTGCCAGTACCTCATCATTTCTGTTCACATAGTATTATTCCTCAGGAACACCAAGATGTTTATTAGGTGACATGCAAAGTAACCACAACAAGCACACTTAAAATGTACCAGCTTTTTGTTGTTTTTTTTCAATTTTGCAGTTTAATCCTGAATACAACCAAGAAGAAGCATATATTTGGACCTTATTGTGAATTTTTGCATCTCCAGTCCCTCTCAAATCTTTCTCTCCCTTGCTGAAATCTGGAATGCACTTCCTGTACAAGCATGTGATCCCAAATATAAATCCTTGCTTTTCAGATTAGCTTTTCAAAGGTTTATCACTTAATTTATGGGCACTAGCAGCTGATGCTTAAAGGCTCCACCCAGTTTCCCTAATCATTCCCACTGGCACCTAGGTTCCCAGAGCCTAACAAACTGTACATGCTTCTTATAGCTGATTGCCCATTGTATGAATCTGTTTAGAATTTGTTGTTCAAAAGAAACACTAGGGCAATATCAGTTGCATTAGTTTCTTTGTAATGATATCCTAATTTATTCAGACCAGAAATCAACAGTGGAGTCCATCATGTGTGCATGCATGTGAGTTGCAGTAGAGGAAGGAAGGCAGACAAAACAGTGCTCCTACTTTATGTAGAGTTGAGCAGATGCAAACAAGTCACTGTGGTGTAATTATGTAATATTGCATTGTTTGTTAGGTGGAATCCAAAGGATATGTTTATAAACTTATGTGAAATATGGCCCAAAAAAGCGGGATATAACTCCATTACAGGCCAATTCCTTCCTTAAAAGTTAAATACTCTTGCTGTCTCCAACCATCATATTACCAGCAATATGGGGCTTCCAAATAGAGAAGCACCCCCCCCCCTTTCTGCAATGATTTATTTGATGATTGCAGGTTTTGGTGATCTCAGCTACTGATTTGCTCTAGAACAAGAACTTGAATTATATGAAGGATAACGGACTGGCTGTGCTGTTGTTGCAACTAAAGAAAACTAACATCCTCCCACCAGGCTACTACCAGAGCTCAAAGTGGAAGTCATTGGCTTTCTGTGCAACTGTCATGTGTGGTGAGCTACTGAACAGTAGTGCATTGCTTTTCAGTCCTTGCTTCTGGCTTGCTCCTTCTTGATGCTACTTCCTGATTTATCCTTTGGTCCTGGTTTTGCTCCTTGGTACTCACTACTGACTTCATCCAATAATTTATGCCTCAGCCCTGACAGCTACAAAAGCCCCAGCAGGGATATAGGATTAGACTGTTTCTCTGCTCCCTACCAATATGCACAGTCTTGACACATTCTAATGCATCTCCATCAAATGTGGGATTCAGAACTAGGTAACATTGCAAAGGGCCAATGAATCTTAACATGATGTCCCTATCAAACAAAAATATTGAAGGGGGTGAGGGAAGACACTAGAAAGGTTGTTGTATTGAGTCATGAAGCCAAAATAATGCTTTCAACATTACCAAAAGCAATTCTCTAACTGCTTGAAAATCTTGACATTGTGGCTGCTTGGGTTTCACTCAATCGATAAAAAGTTGGGGGTTATTCTACCAATTAATTAAATGAAATAATAATAATGGATCATAAATATGACATTAAATATTAACATTTCTGATGCTTTTGCAGAAGCCATTAAAAAGAATCCCTGGATGATTAAGTTAAAAAAACCACATTTATTTATTTCTAGGAAATGCCAAGTTCATAATCATGAAACTATGTTCAGACCTTACAGGACCAGGGAGACTTCCCAAAGGAAGCAGGCATTAACTTAAAAGACTCCACAGTGTAATGAAAAAACAGCCATTGTTAATGTGAATCTTAATTGTATTTTTATAAATATATAATTTTTAAAAGCAAATGAGGGGCAATTAGATGTGAGGTGTGCATCCATTATCATTTCCGGTGATGAGGAGAGAAATTTAAACTTCCCCAACCAGAAAGGTCTGAGCAGAAAACTACACATTACAAACACGTATAAAAAAACAACAGCCCACTGTGTCATATCTAGTTTGACTCACTCTTTATCCTGGCATTGCTCCTGTCAGCAAATCATCTCATATCAATTGGAGGTTCAAAAATACTAGTGCTGTGCAGCAGCTCTATGTGGGGGCCAAATAACGAATCAAATCATCCCAGGTTCAAGCCACAGCATATCCAGGCAGGGTTGGGAATGTCTCCTGAGTAAAATCCTAGAGAACCAATTCTAGCCATTGTAGGCAATACTGAGTTAAATGGACCAATGGCCTGATTAGGAATAAGGCAGCTTCCTATGTCACTAAGGGAGTTGACACAGAGCTGCTGGTTTTTGGTAGCAGTCCCATGTTGGTTTTAGATTTGGCTCCCACTCTGAAATGCTTCTCCCAAGTTTGCAGTTTGTTAACTTTTCTTCCTCATAATTGTTTTCAATGAGTTGCCCCTTGACCTCAGGTCTGGTAGACTCACTGGCTAGATATCCTCTGGGGCAGGTGATTCTGGCTTGGAGTTACATCAGAAGTGTCAGAGAGATCCAGGACCTACTATCCGAACAGTCATACACTTGCAGAACCACACACAGTTACTCTAACAATCACACCATCTCCTGCATATTTACAATCACACATAAATACTACTCTTTTGCATACACAAAGTAACATATGCATCTACAAATTACTCCCAAACCCACAAACTTGCAAGGACTCTAAAACATTGTGGCAGTCAAGATGATGATGAAAGGACAGAGGTAAGCAAGCTGTCATTTTCAACAAAATAAAAAGAGCCAGCCCTATACTTACTGGTTATGTGAAACCGTCCTTATCCCCATTTGAAGAGAACACAACTTGATTACTCTTTGACCAGGAAAGGGGGCAAGCACCTGATTAAGGATCAATCTCAAGATTACTCCGACACTTTTGAGTCGTTATTATGCTCATATTTCTTCCCTATTAATAGACCCACTTACACTGTTCCCTTGGTACATCTTTGAAAGCCCTTGTCATTTTCCTTTAACTCTTTTACTACCATTCATTCTGCTTCTCTCTCTCCTAATTTAACCTGATATTCCCATGATCATTAGCAGCTGTCCACCCCCTGCCTCTCTACTCATATGTAAGCTGACAGACTAAACCCTATTAAATGATCTTGGCATTTCAAAGTTTCAGTGTATTATGTGAAGACTGTGAAAAAACCTTCATGCTAGACTTTTATGTTGTTCTACTTTCCTGCTGGTTTATACAGTAAGCACTTCCTTTGAAATCCTTTAATTACTCTCAACTACTTCTTACTTTAAGAAAAAAAACTCCCAATATAATTCCCATGCTCTCAAAATATTGCAGTTGAGAGAGTAATCAAATGCAAATAAAAGTAAGACCATGTACATTATATATATATATATATATATATATATATATATATATATATATATATGCTTTCGTAGATTTTCACGGGTACAGGAATGCAGGTTTTGGTGTCTTCGGGTGTCTTCCCGTGTAAGAGTCGGGGTGTCTGTGCGACGTTTCGACGAGGTCTCACTCGTCATCTTCAGGCTGGTGCTTTCGGCTTCTTGTTACTGGAACAGAGTGTTACTGGAACAGAGCAGAGTTTGGTGTTTGAGTTCCTATAAATACTGTTGAGGGGTGTGGTGTATAGCCTCCTCTCTGCCCAGAACGTTGGAGGCTATACACCACACCCCTCAACAGTATTTATAGGAACTCAAACACCAAACTCTGCTCTGTTCCAGTAACAAGAAGCCGAAAGCACCAGCCTGAAGATGACGAGTGAGACCTCGTCGAAACGTCGCACAGACACCCCGACACTTACACGGGAAGACACCCGAAGACACCAAAACCTGCATACATATATATATATATATATATATATATATATATATATATATATATATCACACAGCTTATAAATATGCCAAGATTCTAATAAGAAAATAGATGAGAAACACGGGTTTGATTCTGAGCCAAACCATGAAACCCCTTCTCAAGCAACAATGCTGACAGCTTTAGTAAAAACTTTTGCTAGAGGAGGAATTAATGTTAAACATTAGTAAAATGCAGGATTATTTTCAGCTGGAAAAAAATAAATGCACACGCAGGGGAACAGAGAAAGTGAACATGCACTGTAGATACCCAACAGCAGGTCAGTATGTCTCTCCTCTTTGTCTCTCCTCTTGTCTCTGCAGCAGATGACAATGTATACATGACTGGACTGCTTGAACAGCTGTGATCTGTCCATGAAGTTCATGCCTTACTCCCCCCTCATAGAAAAATATGACTACCAACAGTAAGAATGGATTTTGAGACTCTCCCAAGACAATGTATCATTGTTGGCGTTGGGGAAGCATGCAACATCAGAACATGGTCAGTAGTGCAATCCTGTTCTCCTTCATGGAAGGAGCCCTCTACATGTGGATAACATGAAGGAGGCTTTTGTGAGCAGCTTTACATATTACAGATATAATTCTCATGTAACTTACATATCTCTTGCGAGGAGAGGTACATGAGCTGGCTGAACATTGATAGCAAGCATCCACATGCATCCATGGAGAAAACGTGCAAATTTCAGGAGTGGATAAAAGAGAAAGAAAACACAACTGCACTTCCCAGTTCCATGCAAAGCTGTCCCAAAACTCAACAGAAGAGTCAAATTCCTACCATTATATTCTACCACTGGAGGAAACAGCATGGAATTTATTTCCTGTATAATGCATGAATGGAAGGAAAGAGGTGACAGCAGCCCAGGTTGGCACAAGAAACAAGGTGGGGGAAAAGATTTAGGATGGACAGATGATGTCATAAGCTGATGTTGGTATTAGCACGAGAAGCATAAGGCCATGTGTATTTTTCAGCAGGGGTGCTTCTGGTATATGTGCTTATATTATTGACTCAACATGAACTGCATACACTGTATAAGCTGTGTGCTCATTTCAGCTATAGGTAGGAGTATTTGGCAGGTGCATTTCACTAAACCCAAAGGTACCTAGTGAACCTTGTTAATACATAAAACTTTTGTTTCACTATCAACATGAACTCAGTGATATAAAGCTATTTGTTTGGATCTAGAAAATGCAAGCTGTGCATGGTTGAACAAGTGAAAGAATGCTAAACCATCTCTAAAACTAGGAACATAAATATAGACCATCAAATACAATGGAATTCCATAACTATAGTCTCTCTATCAACAAGTTCAGTTAGAGCTGCCCTGCTTTGCTGCCAATGCCACACCACCACATCTGCCCTCACAGTGTCCGCTTTTAGTACAGACAGACCAGGCAAGGAAGTAGAGCACGTGACTCCTGCACTGACATCTCACATCAGCACTGTGACATAATAACCTTAAGGGGGCAACATGTCAGGAAGCAATGGAGGTGGGAGCTTTTTTCACTTATTGAATGCTTTGGCTAGAGGTTTTGGTAACCTTCATACAGTTCTTTTCTTAACTTCTCAAAGAGGCACACACTGAATTAATGCCAGGCTTTGTACAGCTTTTGAAACAGGTAGCACCTGTGTAACAAATGTGGTAAAAATCTTTCTCACATAGGAAAAGATGAAAGACCTTTGCACTGTGCATCTGTTAGCCAGACACCTCCTCATGCACAACTGAGTTCAAGGGCTTTATTCAATGTTTTACTATAAGATGTGTAGATACATATTCCAGATCAAGGAACTTGGACTATCATAATGAAAAACTACAAGCGGTAAAGGTTAAGGATCATATTCTGGCCAAAGGCTTCCCAGGATAGAGATTAGCATGTCTTGAAAAACAGATCACTGCTGCTCTCAGCATGTGTCTCAGCATGGTAGACAGCATGTATCTTTAGTTTTCCAGATCATAATGAAATATAACATCTCTTTCCCCATTCTGCATTTATTTTCATCTCCCTCGTTTTAAGGCAACTTGTGTTATCTTTTGCACTCAAAAAGGAGAATAAAAATTAATAGTGGTTACTGTGCTGCACGTTAACAGCAGTATATGGAGGAAAATATGAATACCGCATTTAGGTATGAGCACCAAATATACAATTTTAAAATGCTGACCATTCTAAAATGCAGTATTCTAATTGTAGAAATACTACTGCTGCGGAAGCTCCGTTTCAATTGTTGCTGAATGTTGAAGCATCAATAAAGGAATCAAAAAGTTGTATTAAATTTTGTTTCAATGTGGGGGTAACTAACATGCGCTTTCCAGAAGTTGCTGAACCATAACTTTCATCAGGCCCAGCCAGCATAGCTAGTGGTGAGGGACAGTGTCGACTGCAGTCTCTACGAAATCTGGAGGGTGCCACCTTGGCTACACTTGAAATACCTCCCTTTTCTGAGGAGTCCAAATTCTCAGCCGTCTTGTCGGACATCAAAAGAAGACACATCATACATATGCTTTGCTGGCAAAGCAAATTGCAATGTGCTTAATTTCTTTGGTGCAGGCAAGTGTTTGTACATCTGCTTTATTGCTGTGGGAAGCATTACCTAATAAAATGCAACAAGAAACATTTGGCTGAATCTTCAGAACATATCCAAATGAGCCAAGTTTGGGAAACCATTCAAAAACAATGAAGTCATAAACAAGGACCGGGGCCAGGCGGTCCTCATCCTTCCTATCCCATTGCCTGGTTTGTTACTAGACTTTAAGCTAGAGCTCTCAAATTCCACTGTAACAGCCAAATCTGGCTTCACACAAGCCAGGATCTATGTGCCAACCCGACATACAGTGGGAGGAGAGAAGAGGAAAGGCAAGGGAGAAGTGCTTGTCCCCAAAGCTTATTCCTCACTTCATAAACATGGTTTATGAATCCTTATATGAACTGGGCCACTGAGTCACAAGCCACCAACATTCATTCAGACTCAGTTCACACATTGCCTTTCTAACATGGAAGTGCATGGGCTGGATTAGTCCTCTTGTCTTGTTCTGATGAAAGGCAGAGGTAGCTTAGAACCAGCAGTGCCACCCAGACACACATTTAAAGTCCTGCCGCACTACTTCCTTCCAGATGTGTTGCTAGGGCACCATAAAGGTAGACTGGGCTGCCAGTTGTGTTCATGCCAAATAAATCACACACAAGCAGAATTCAACCCACATTCTTACCACCCCATAATCGTTACGTAAGGCTGATTCACATGACCATCTGTGCGCATGGGAGCTGTGAGGAAATGTTGGCTGCTGATAGATTATTTGAAAAATCACTTTTTGAGAAATTATGATGGCATGCAAAAAGCTGGATCCAGCATGCAGCAATTGATGCACACAGCCAATTCACTATAATCTGTAAACCAACATGGAAAGGCTTTTCAAAGGTTCTTGCCACTGACCCAGTGGTGGTTTGAATTAGGCTTTAATCATTCCTAAATGTTGTCAAACCTGTAATATTCATAACCTGCACCATTTAATAAAACAGATTAAAATTGTTTCACAATATATTTTTCTGATCATTAACCTTCTGTGTACATATAAAAACTGTATATAATCCACAGTGCTTAAAAAAATGTAAAAACATAATAAAACAAAGCTAACACTAATACAGAATGGATGTGCTCTCGCCCATAAATAATGATCATTCACAGAGAGGGAGCTGTACTCTTCCAACAACAAGCTCTACTGTCTGAGCTTATTTTCTGAATGACTTTTACTTGCCAAAACTGGAAATGAACCCACCCTTATATAATCCCCTTCACAAAGGGCTTTGGACTGCATATAGAGGCAGCTCTACATAAAGGCAACTGCTAATCTTCTCTTGAATGAAAAGAATTAGATTTGTAAAACATAATTCATCAGTTGGTATTTCTGTGGAGTCCCTAGAGAGTTATTTTTAGACTTTAAAAAAAAATGTTCCCTGCAGCAGTGGAATCCCTTCTCCAAATCTTCCACTGGTTTAATTGAATTACATCCCCACAAGGTAGATAACCAACCCTCAACTTTAGTAGGCACCACATAAGTGTGTGAGAATTTATTATTAGTATTCGTATTAGTATTGCTTTTTCAGGGGGTATTGTGGTTGTTTTGTTGTTGTTGTTGTTGTTGTTGTTGTTGTTGTTGTTGTTGTTGTTGTTACGATTTGTTAACCACCTTCTAAACAATCAACTCACTGTGATTTATGCATACATTAATTAAAAACAGTTATAAACACAAAACTACAGGTGCATTTAAGACAAAACTAAAAACTTAGTTTTTAAGTATAAAACTATAAATATTGCTAGAAAAAAACTTTAACACCACATCTAATTCTTTGTTGACCTTCAGTCCTGCAAAATAAGACATCTTGACAAGCATTACTGCAAGATAACTGTCATTAAAGACCTATGGGAATTTGCCCCATCAAAAGTTGCTCTGTCTCAAATATATGTGCCTAATAAGTGATAAGAAATTTCATAGGAAATTACATATCAAAAGCGATAAGAAGCCAGTTTAGACAAATTACCTGAATGCTCATTAAACAGTAGATAGAAAAGTTTCAGTGCCTGAGCTAGTCTCCTACCCTCAAACAGGATATCCATTATCTAAAACATCTCTGACAGGTACCACCTACCAGTTATAATCATTGCCTTCAGTACATAGATGCCATGTCACGTTCTGCATCTGTCAACAATCCTTCAGTGACAAACTCATGAAGTATGTCACAATCAAATTATGAAGGCATAGGAGTATTTCTCATTGAGGCTGTAAACCTGTTTACAGCCTTACATGATGTACTGTTTCATCATGAAAAAAGATTATTTCAGAGATAACTGCCATTGCAGGGGGACGCATATGCTAAAACCCTTCTCCCTGGGAACAATTTGTGGATGAATATTCAACTACGTCACCAAGATTTACCATTTCCATGATAACTAGTCTAGAAACAAGACAGCAAGTTCCCTTGCTCTCAGGGATGGGGAACCTCTGGCCCATGGGCCAATCTTGGCCTGCGATGCCGTTTTCCCCAACCCACACCCATTTGTCAATCAACTGATGTCACCGGATGATGTCAACTAGGGAACTCACTGCAGGCAATGCACTGCTGAAGCAAACCACTGCAAAGAGGAGGACTGAATCCTCTCCTCACCAGTTGGTGAGTGGAAAATTCAATCCTTCTGGGTACTGTTTGCCAGAGTGTTCCCAACAGGGAATGTCAGATGATGTCAGATGAATGACAGGTGGGTAGCTCTTCGTTCATGGGGTGGGGAGATAAAGATCTCATAGTTCCCTTGCTTGGTTATTTACTTCCAAGGAGTCCTACAATCTTTTCATGCCATGAATAGTGCTAATCTCTACAGGAACAAATCACAAAGAAATCTTACCTTTGCCTCTATGTTGAATAATCCCCTTTTCTAAAGGAAAGCATTTTTAAAAGGGCTTTGCAGGGGTGCTTGTGAAATTCAGCTTCTGTGACTTCCTCCACCTCTCACACAGCCCCAACTAAAAATAATGCTCCAGAGAGATGGAGGATTCCCTGGAGCAGATTTTGGCAGTGTACATGGAGAAGACCAAAAGCTAAATGCATTTTAAAAGAAAAAAAATAAAATGTGTAAATAGAGATAAAGTTGTCTATAAATACCATTTTGTTTTAATGAAATACTATTTAAATGTGAACTTTTGTGCAGATTTTTTTATTAAATGCAAACAAAAGTGGAAATGGGAGAGAACTATTTTATTCATTTTTATTTATTAACTTTGTATCCTGCCCTTCTTCACAAAGGAGCCTAGGGAGGCAAACATCAAAATTATGAATGTGAAATGTGAAATTGACAGAAACTGGAAATAGGTTGGTCTAAACATCCCTATATAAACATTTGCTTCTACTTCTTCTGTTGCAGTATCTGAAAAGCAGCTCACATATTTTACTTGTGAGTAGGGCTCATGAACTCAAAACATTTACCTGATGTTCACAGATCTTACCATGAATAAGATTCACAAGCCCCACTTCATGTATTATGTGCAGAATCCCCACACACTGGATAGCTCAGTTGGTTAAAGTGTGGTGCTGATAACGCCAAGGTTGCAGGTTCAGTCCCTGTATTGGACAACTGCATATTTCTGCATTGCAAGGTCTTGGATTAGATGATTCTCAGTGTACCTTTCAACTCAGCAATTCCATGATTCTGCTGCCTGGTGTTTAAAGTGGTTCTTCGAAGAGCTTCAAAACAATTTGCAGTGCAGGTTGGGTGGGTCATTGGGTTACAGCTGCCACCTTTTGACCAGGCAAATTATAGACGGTTCAGGGGGACAAGGAAGGTGCATAATATTATGTTATATGATCACAATATAATCATGGGTATCTAATCACATCATTTTAATTAGCTGACTTAGTAAGTACTGTGCTATCACAGTATTAAGTACTGCCCAATTGTGTTATCCTACCTAGCAATTCTAGAATTTTCAGAACGAATATGATCCAAACAAAAATATTAGTATGTGCTGCCAATTGGATTAAAAAAACACACACTTTCCTTTATAATATCTTTAAAGTATACTTGCTACAGCTCTTGTAATCCATGCCTCCACCTGAAGAAACCCACATTTCTGAAACCAAAGACAAGACAAATTTCTGCCTTAACAAAGGTAAAGGTAAAGGACCCTTGACAGTTAAGTCCAGTTGCGAACGACTCTGGGGTTGCAGTGCTCATCTCGCTTTACTGGCCGAGAGAGCCAACGTTTGTCCGCAGACAGTTTTTCAGGGTCATGTGGCCAGCATGACTAAGCCGCTTCTGGCGAAACCAGAGCAGCACACGGAAATGCAGTTTACCTTCCGGCTGGAGCAGTACCTATTTATCTACTTGCACTCTGACATGCTTTTGAACTGCTAGGTTGGCAGGAGCTGGGATCTCACCCCGTCGCAGGGATTCGAACCACCGACCTTCTGATTGGCAAGCCCTAGGCTCAGTTGTTTAGACCACAGCGCCACCCGGGTCCCATTGCCTTAACAAAATGTATGGACAAATTCTGTGGTGGTGGTGTGTGTGAATGATTTCCACTTACGGTGGGCAGATCCTTGAAATATGAGCAATCTCCTTTTAAAATTATTAATGGGTAGCATTCCTTTAAAACTGCTGGCCCTCCCTTCATCAAGTAGCCATTAAGTCAAAATGAACCATGAAGATCAAGCATTTTGTCCTGACCTGGCCATATATTTAACTTCATTTGTATTACACTAGATTGTATTTGTGTGTAACTACCAGCATCAGGAAGCTGTAGCCCTAAGCCCCAGGGAAGACACTTTTTGCTTGCTATTATGCTTTTTACAAGCAGCAGTGGGCAATTCCATTTTGTACCTATGTCTTTTAGGGAGCTCTGTATTTCTACAAATCACATGGGTTCTTTGTATACCACAGTACAGGCATTGCACCTGTGAGAATTTCATATATAATCCCTCTCATAATGTATACCAGAATTATTTTTAAAATGAGGAAGATTAGAGCAAAGTATAAGGTACACAATTAATATTATTGTCTAATGCTGTGGTCTGAATTTAGAACAGTGTAAGATTGGGATGCTAGCAGGACATGGTTTCTATAGCAACTGAACCAGAGATAGAGAGGTGCTATTAACTGGGTGCATGTAAGCAAAGCTGAGTTCATCTTTAGCTGATAAAAACAAAAAAAAACCCCAGTGTTTTCCAAGTATCGTTAAGGTTTAGGAAATATGTATATTTTAAAGGACAGACAAAAAGGTTTATGCTCAAAGGTTGCTTTTTTTAAAAGGTTACTTCAGGATTGTGGCTCAAATGGTTATACCTAGGATGCTTTGGCCAAGGTAAGAAGAAACCAAAGGAATGACCTTGCCCAAATATCCCTGCCTAGCAACTGTGATCCTCAGATGGGGCACAACTAAGAAAACCACAGGTCCAAGAAGTGCTCTTAGTATGCACTAGAATCCAGGGTTTTAGTGTTGCAACTGCAGCCCTCTGGAATCAGTTACCACTTGAAATTAGACAAGTACCTAGTGTTTCAATATTTATGTAGCTACTAAATACATTTTTGTTTAATGAAGCTTTCCTTGAAGTGTGACCCTGTTATTTCATGCAATAATAATTGAAGGATGGTAGAAATGGTAGTAAGATGGTAGTCTGATGATTTTTTGCAGGCATACATTGGAGATATTGCAGGTTCAGTTCCAGACCACCACAATAAGAAGATCTATTTATTTTTGTTTGTTTCCCAGTCCATTAAAAAGTTATGTTTACTGTAGTAACATACTATAGTATGCTAAGCCCTGGCTGCAGGGGTGGGAGAGGGAAATTCCAACTGCAGAAAAAACCCTGTGTTTATGCAAAACATAAAATCAACATGACATTCTATTTTTAGTTTTGCTTACTAAAATATGTTAATTCAATTCCCAATAAATTTAGAGCAAAATATCAGAAAGCCAACATTGCTGACTGCGGTAGCTTATTTCTGCTAGTGATGGGATTATATATTTCTGACATCCCGCAGTGCAAAAAATTAGTCTTTAGGTTAATGCACATCAAGAAATTAAGGGTAGTGACTTCTATATATGCCACTCTATAATATGTAAGCTATCCTCCACCCATATTCCTCTGCCCGATTCTACAGTAAAATTATTTATATTTGTAATTTCTCTCCCTACCACCCTTTGTTTTGAACTGGGCTTGGTTTTCTGCAAAGGAGTTCCACAGTCACACATTTGTTTTTTTTACAAACAGATGGCATCCTCCATTCTGTATCCATAGTACAGCCACCTGCTGCTCTGCCCTTAATCATTGCTGTGCCTCCAATGATGGCATCTTCCTCTATGTGTGCAATTACCAAACAAAATCACAGTGTTTTAAGACCAACACAACAGCGGAACAGAAATTGGCCAAATCTTAGTTGCAACTGAAGCATACTAGCTAGGGCTGTGATTTATAATTTATTTAACAGCAATAACTAGAAGAGTGCTGTAAAGATTGTTGAAAGGCACTGTCACAAAATTATAGCACATTTTCATGAGTCCTAAGTCAGTGCATCTCTCACCCAGCATGGACCCCTCCATGTGAAAGAAAGACAGACAGACAGACAGACAGGCTCTCATGGAGGTTTAGTTAAAGCCTGGCCAGCTTTAATCGAAGGGCTTCATTGAGGAGGAACATAATTAATTGTTTTCCACGTTTCTAGCTTATATCTTGGTTTGAAGTACATGCAACAGCTTCAAATTTACAAGCATAAACTCCCAGGAAAGAAAAGATTCATAGCAATGATTAGCAAACTGATTAGCACACTCTTCTTGCTCAAGAAGCATATGCATCACGTGTTGACAAAATAATATTTAAATGAAAATATTGTTCAAAAGCAGTGTTAGAAACTGAGATATGAAAGCTAGGAGCTAAATGGCACCTTAAACCTAGGTTATGGGCACCCCAACGGAGAGTCTAGGCACTTTTTTTTTAATAATAATAAGAATAGAAAGCTGAAAATGAATGAATGAACTAAAATCTTATGTTCATCTTTCACATGGTCTAGTCCTCATCTGAAGACTGCAAGAAACAAATCCATACTTCCCCTGCCTTCCTCCCTAATATTCTTTTGAGGGTCCCTTCTCCCGTCATCAGAGAGTGGCTGGAAGTGGGGAGGCAGAAAAGGTCCTCCTTTCCTTCCAGCAGTGGCAGTTTTAATCTGAAATCTTAGGTGCAGTACTGCACCCAGAGCTCAGAAACTGCTCACACTGATGAAACTCCCTGTCACAAAATGCACCTAGAGCAATGGGAGTTTTGAACGCTGTTCAAAAGTTGAGAGTTCTGAATTGCTCCTATTAGGAGCAGTGACCTCTGGGTTCAGTTATTTTCCAGGAAGCATCCCAGTTTCTCAACCAGTTATTTCACTATGAATAGCCAAGGCAAATCATGTCAGTGTTCCTTGGAAGGCACAGGACTACTATGTTTACTCCTCTGCCCTCCTCTTCCTGTTATCTAACTCTTCCAGAAGTCAAACTCCCACTCTTTTGCAGTGTTTCTCACCTGTGGTTGATGTACAGAGTCTCTATCCCATGTATTGTAGCCAATTATGTTAAATGAGCAGCTAAAATGAGCGTAGCAATATGAAGTTGTAAGGCCAATGGTTCAGTTGCTACAGCTGATGCACATCCAGGGTCAGTTTATGTTCCAACTTCAATCCTTTTTATGTAATAATTTTTTTCAGCTGAACAGTTAAAGGTGGTATTCAATGAAAGTTTCCTGTCTGGAACCCTGGAGAGCTACTGTCAGTCAATTTAGACAATAATGGGCTAGATAGACCAATGGTCTGACTTGGTATAACACAGATTCCTATGTTCCGATCCATGATCTACTATGGTGACACCCAGCAGTTGTCCTTTGCAGAAGTCTTTCCCTGCCCTGCAACCTGAGCTCCCTTTTTAACTGAGGGTGCCAGGAATTGATCTTGAGACCCTTCATGTGCAAAGCATGGATCTCTGATTGAGCTATGCTCCCATTCCCACAATATGTGGCAAAAGTTTATAAATCTAGATCCACACTCCACAACCGTCAAATAACGTTTCGTTCCTTCAATTAGCTATCCGGTCAATGTCTCTATGACACTACACTAAAGAACACTTTTCAGTCACTGAAAAAGTTGTGTGCTAAATGTAGTGCAGTGTGTCCTCAGCGTGCCCTTTTAATACTATGATATGATTAAACAAATATCTAAAGACATCTTTGCGTCCACGGGAGAGAAAGCTGGGCTAAGTTTTCTTCTATTAAGAAAAGAGAACACTTGATAAGGTACAGCCCTCCAGCAAGTTTGTAGAACAATGGTGGCTGAGTAAGAAGAACAATGGCCATTTACCACCATGAGGCAGAATGAGGCATCCACCTCAGGGGGCAAATGCTGAGGGTAGAAAGTGGATATCACTGCTAACCTGCTGCCCTTAAGGTACAATGGCAAATTCTGCCCCAAACTGCCCAGTCTGGCCAGCTTTTGAACATGGAATAAAGGGTGGTGGCATCTTGTATTTTGCTTAAGGCCACAAAATATATTGGGCTTGCGCTGGTTATTGGACACAGTCTACTGGAAAATATAGCACATCAAAATTAACAGGAACAGTGCAGCAGGAACACAGGCTTTCACAATTCCCTTTCATTTCAGTGGGACATGCAGAGGGGAACTTCTCAGTATTATTATTGTTGTTGTAGTTAAAAGTTGTATACCACCCTTCATCTGCATTTCTCAGGGGGGTTCACAGCATAACAATACAAGATAAAAACACAAAAGACCTAATAAAAAGAAGAAGAAAATGAAACAATAATAACCCCTTCCACCCTCTCCCATGAAACATTTAAAATGATATAGGATGTTAGCCAAAGGCTTGGTTGAAGAGGAACACTTTCACCTACCGCTTAAAGCTGCATATTGAGGCACCAAAGGATCTCCTACATCATGGGTAGACAAACAAAGGCCCGGGGGCCAAACACCTTCTTTATCCGGCCTGTGGACAGTCTGGGAATCAGCGTGTTTTTACATGAGTAGAATGTGTCCTTTTACAGTGGTGCCTCGCAAGACGAAATTAATCCGTTCCGCGAGCCTCTTCGTCTAGCGGTTTTTTCATCTTGCGAAGCAACCCTATTAGCGGCTTAGTGCTATTAGCGGTTTAGCAGCTATTAAAGGCTTAGCGGCTATTAAAGGATTAGCGGCTATTAAAGGCTTAGCGGATTAGCGGCTAAAAGGCTATTAAAGGCTTAGCGGATTAGCGGCTAAAAGGCTATTAGCGGCTTAGCGGCTTAGCGGCTTAGAAAAAGGGGGGGAAGCGGGGGGAAATTGGAACACTTGCAAGACGTTTACATCTTGCAAAGCAAGCCCATAGGGAAAATTGTCTTGCGAAGCAGCTCAAAAATGGAAAACCCTTTCATCTAGCGGGTTTTCCGTCTTGCGAGGCATTCGTCTTGCGGGGCAAGACTGTATTTAAAATGCATCTCTGGGTTATTTGTGGGGCCTGCCTGGTGTTTTTAAATAAGTAGAATGTGTGCTTTTATTTAAAATGCATCTCTGGGTTATTTGTGGGGCATAGGGATTCGTTCATTTTTTTTCTTTTTCAAAATATAGTCCTGCCCCCCACAAGGTCTGAGGGACAGTGGACCAGCCCCCTGCTGAAAAAGTTTGCTGACTCCTGTACCTGCATGCTAAAAATTCAAAGACTCAAACAGTTTCATGATAGAATAGTATACTGCTAACTGCCTAATTTTCACTCCATTTTGTATGGCTGTGCAAGTTCCCATCTTATCCTTACAGTAACTAGAAAGGAGAATGAAACCTGATACAACAGCCTACTGCAAATGATGGGTAAAGGGCTTTTTAAATGGTCTATTGGGGGCTACCAAATGATTTAAGGGTGCATTTGCTTCCTTCATTTTGTCCTTAAGACTGTGCCATTACCAAACTTTCTGCAAAAAGTAGAGTTAGACATGGGGCCAGTCACTGTGGCAATACAGTGGTACCTCGCAAGACGAATGCATCGCAAGACGGAAAACCCGCAAGACGAAAGGGTTTTCTGTTTTGGAGGCGCTTCACAAGACGAATTTCCCTATGGGCTTGCTTCGCAAGACGAAAGCCCATAGGGAAATCTCCGGGGACCTCTTTTAAATGCTGGTGGTGGGGAGCAAAGCCTTTCCCCCCCTCCGGCCTTCAGAAGAGGTCCAGGAAGGCCGGCGGGGGCCGAAAGGCTTTGCTCCCCACCGCCAGCATTTTAAAAGCAGTCCAGGGTAGCAGGGAAGCGCTTCCCGCTATCGCGGACGGCTTTTGAAGGCAGGCGGGGGGGGAGCAAAGACTTTCGCCCCCCGCCCGCCTTCAGAAGAGGTCCTGGACCTCTTCTGAAGGCAGGCGGGGCGCAAAAGTCTTTGCTCCCCCCCCGCCTGCCTTCCCGGGAGAGCGGAGAAAGGCAGCACATTTCTCCGCTGCCCCGGACGGCTTTGGAAGGCAGGCGGGGGGGCAAAGACTTTCGCCCCCCGCCCGCCTTCAGAAGAGGTCCAGGACCTCTTCTGAAGGCGGGCGGGGGGCAAAAGTCTTTGTCCCCCCTGCCTGCCTTCCCAGGGGCTTTTACATCGCCCGGACAGCGGAGAAGTCCTCCGCTGTCCCGGGCGATTTTAAAATGCCGCCCGCCAGCATTTTAAGATCGCCCCGGACAGCGGAGAAGTCCTCCGCTGTCCCAGGGTTTTTTAAAATGCTGGGGGTGGGAAGAAAAGCCCTTGTCCCATCCCCCCCAGCCTTCAGAAGAGGTTGGGGGACAGACTGTCCCCGGACCTGGTCTGAAGGCGGTTTCCATAGGAACGCATTAATTGATTTTCAATGCATTCCTATGGGAAACCGTGCATCGCAAGACGAAAAACTCGCAAGAAGAAAAAACTTGCGGAACGAATTAATTTCGTCTTGCGAGGCACCACTGTACAGGGGATGGCCGGGATGGGGGTAGGGTCACAGTCAGCCCTGCTAAGCAACAGTGTAAAGCAACCTGAATCAGGCAATGCATGGAATAGATGGAGACATGAATTAGTGGCTCAATGGCATGTTTGCTCCAATTGGCACTTCTTTAGAAAAATATAGGTAGGTAGGTAGGTAGGTAGGTAGGTAGGTAGGTAGCTGTGTTGGTCTGCCGTGGTCAAAACAAAATACGTAAAAAAATTCCTTCCAGTAGCAGCTTAGAGACCAACTAAGTTTGTTATTGGTATGAGCTTTTGTGTTTAAAAAAATATATTAGACTGGCACTGACATTCATAATTGGCTTTATATATAACCAACAAATCTTCATTGGTTAGGTGTCTGAGAGAAAGCCAGGGAGGAAGAGAGAGAGAGAGAGAGAGAGAGAGAGAGAGAGAGAGAGAGAGAGAGATGTACTGGTCACAAAATTGGAAGTATATACAGAAAACATGCATATGCAGGAGCGTGATCTTGGCAGCAAGTCCCATACCCATCTATATGTATTTACTGTACAGTTTCTCTTTGTGTATGAAATGTACACACAGGCAAGTGTGGTTTTTTGGAGCAGTTGGGAACCTAGCTTCGGCATGGCTTTCACCTACCCATAAAGCAAGTGCATAAAGACTGTACAGGTGATACAGCCAACATGCAAAGGTCACCACAATCCCACACCTTCCTTCATGTTTGTTTTATTCAGTTGCATGAATAGGACTATAGAGAGTGTGGGTGTGTGATTGAGAGCCTGTGTATTTCAGAGATCACTATGCAATTATAGGACTAAAGCACACATAGTTGCGTACTGCGTCATTGGATAGTTTCAGATGTTTCAGCAGAAAAATCTGTGCCATCACAAAGGTTCAAGATGCAAAACCCACCTGAAAAGCATATTGTCATAATTTTGACAGTGGCATATATGAAAAAGGAGGTGGGAGGAACAATGTCAACAAGGGTTGAATTTAAGCAAATGCAGTAACAACTTGGACTCGTGAGAATAAGGAATAATTCCAAAGATTTCATAAAGGAGAAACGTTAGTGCTTAAAGACGTGTGTATATGCCACATGTATGTGTATATGCACACACACACATAAAAGTTTTATCCCAGAGCTAAGAGATATTAGCCAACATTACAACAACTCCAATTGCATGCAAATACATTCTAACAACATCTTGCAGAAAATACATGTCCCTTTCCCTCCTTCTCGAAGTATGAGTGATTAACACACATAGGATCTAAGGGGACACACATAGTACTAGGCATAGTAGCCAACTCCTAGGGGCCAAGGTCCCCTCAACCTCCCTAATGAAATATTTGAGGGGGCTCGGGGTCCCCAAAGTTGATGAACATTGCCACTCTTGTGACTGATTGAGCGAAGTGGGGCTTACCGTGACACCCCTGGTACTAAGACCAAACAGAATGAATTCTTTTCTCATGGGTAGCACCACTGAACTCAGCAGTGCTGAAATAGTGCTACTGAAAGGAGAAGCAGACCAGTCATCATGAAAGCTATTCTCAAAAGCAACCAAAAAGGCCATGATCGGTATAACACACTGTAAATCAACATGCAACAAAATCAATCGAAGCATTACATGGTCAGTGCATCTACCAATTTACAGCAAACTAAGGCAAATCAAAAATATGGATGGCAAAGTACTGCAATAAGGAATCAATAACATGACTGAGGAAATATGTATGTCAAATAGGTCTTGACATTTTAGAACAGCAAAGCAATCCCTGTGTTTGTAAAATGAAGAATTGTCCTGCACCCAACATGGGTTTTACTGTTGTACAAACCCTTCTAAAATACTGTTTCAGATACAAGAAGTCATCTACAAATTTAATTTGGACAAGCAGAAGAAGATCTTATAAACATGTCTTTGGGAAGCCTTTTCTACCTCTGGGTTTATTTCCCTCACATAGATTTGCTGCAGGAGCATTGGAGTCTTCAGGGTACAGTGGTACCTCGGGTTACATACGCTTCAGGTTACAGACTCCGCTAACCCAGAAATAGTGCTTCGGGTTAAGAACTTTGCTTCAGGATGAGAACAGAAATTGTGCTCCGGCAGCACAGCAGCAGCAGGAGGCCCCATTAGCTAAAGTAGTGCTTCAGGTTATGAACAGTTTCAGGTTAAGTATGGACCTCCGGAATTAATTAAGTACTTAACCCAAGGTACCACTGTATATTCAAGACTCCCCTATCTTCTTCAAGAGGAGACAGTTCTCTATGGAAACATAGGAACTCTGTGTGTGACTGGAGTGGACCCAGAATCAAGGTGACATTTTTCAGCATAAGGCTTAACTAGTGTATTTTTGTATTTAAGATCCCAAAGCACCTGAACTAGTTTCATTTATAAGATTAGGCAACACCAATATGGGTAGTGACACTTTTTGTGAAGTGACACCCAAACAAACAATGAACTGAGTGATCTTATTAGAATCTACTAATGAATAGCTGGCTGAGTTTAGGATCAATGCTGGGACTTCAGTATCCTTGGGCTCAAGAAATAAATTAATTCTTAACAGGAAACATGGAGCAAAGAAAGGGGAAGAGCAAATCACAGATCTTCATTAGCTCTTACCATCAAATAAAGCTGCCTTGAGGGCATTCTACTGAATGAAGCATTGCACATTTGACTTGGCCATGAACATTATATAGGATCAAAGGAATCAAGGCATTTGTTTAGAATACCCAACACACAAGTTACAGACTTTTATAGGTGTTTTAGTGAATTCTGCTTTCCAAGAGCAACCAAGCTAGCCACCTATATTTATTGATAGTTAAACCAGTATTTTCATAGGTTTAGAACCTTTTAAAGTGATGAAAAAATCTGACTTCTATTCTTTTCCTTCACCGCCTGAGCCAAGTCATATTCTTTAAGCCCTCCTCCATGAAGTATGGTAACTTGTCCTGAACATGACCAATAATGTCAAACATTGTTGATTTCTTACTAACTTTTAAGTATTTTGTTTTTAGAAGAACCACATAAGAGAATTCCATTTATGCTTTGATGATGAAGACTTAATTTGAGTCTTTGAATTTTTAGCATCTAGACTTGTCCTTCAAAAAATGTGAAATGCGGGATTTTTTCTGCTCTTCTACAAAGCTAGAATCTCTGAAATTTGCCATGTAAAATTGCTAGCAACTAGCAGAATGGCCAGGAGACATTGAAGTGATGCCAGTCCAATGGGTATAGCACCCATTAAGTTCCCCAGGTCTGAGCTATTCACTGAGAGACCGGGTTCATCCTACTCATGTGATCTAAACTTTAACTTCATTAGACATTGCAACAGCACAGAAGATATAGGGGATCGTGGATGACTGACTAGCACAGGGGTCGGCAAATTTTTTTAGCTGTGGACCAGTCCACTGTCCCTCAGACCTTGTGGTGGACCGGAGAAGTGGGACTGGGGGGGAGCTGAAAAAAGAGGTGAGGGGGGCAAGTAGTCCTCCTCCCCACCCCCAGCCACTGTGCTTACCTTCCCTGAGGCTGCTGCTTCTCAGGGGTAGGCAGAATGAGCTTGTCCGCTCCGCTCTCTGGCCCACAGGAGCACCAGGGCAGGGGCAGGAAGATGAGTGGAGCAAAAGGGCTGGCTCTGGAGAGGGGCTGCTTAAAATGGTGTTCAGCCAGGCCAGGCCAGCCCTCTTCCTCCTCTAGGCAGGATGGGGAGAAGCCAGGAGGAGGGAGGGAGGAGGCGCCACAGAGGTGTGGGAGGGGACAGAATGGCGCAGGAAAAAATGGCGCAGAATCCCCATGCTGATCCACGGACAGTCTGTGGGCCGGATCCTGAAGGCAATTGGGCCTGAACCGGCCCGCTGACCTTAGTTTGCCGACCCCGGACTAGAAGCTATCTACATGCTTCTTTCTTATTCCCTTTGTCCCACTACACTCTGCGCCAAAAAGAAAAAAAAAGGGAGGGAGAGTTAAAATCAGGCAGTAAGAAGACACCTGAAAAGCTACAACAGTGGTGGCATTAGCAATGGCAGTTGCTGTCACCGTATTTGGCCAGCCAGTGGCTTCCCGTTGTCATCCTCTATCCAAATGTCTTTTCCAGACACATGCTGATACTATTTTACAAAACTAAAATGATCATTATGATCTGCAGGACTGCAGGAGCGGAGACGCAAACCCGGTTCCCCAGATTACGAGACTACCGCTCTTAACCACTACACCACACTGGCTCCTAACATGTCTGCTATTGAAAACACACACACACACACACACACAGTAGGCAGTTGCATATATATGTGTGTGTGTGTGTGTTTGTGTTTATATGTGTCACTGTGAATACCTCTACAGCAAGACATCAAGGATGTTATATAAGCTCTGACAACTCTAATGTTGGTCATGAAAACCCATGAATTGGAAGTGGTCTTTTCTTCCAATGTCCCTCCACTCTGGAAAAATAAAATCTGAATTTTCTCTGCTTCCAACTTATGAAAATAGGAAGGGAGGGAGAGAGAAGATCTTCAATAAGCGGATTCCTTCTTATGTCACTGTCCTACTTTCAAGCTGCATCACATGAAAGCAATTTTGCATGCACTTAAATGTGGTTACACATAGTACTTCCATTACGCACATTATACACTCAGAATTTAAACAGAAGACAGTTTCTATATTTTATCATATCTGTTGAATAAATTATTCACATCTCATTTATGAATGCTCCATTTAATAGCACAATATAAATAAATCACTTTCAGCCAATGCATTCCCAAAGGATTTCAAATGAAGAATTTTGATCTTCTACTTTGTTTCTCTGACTCTTTGTTCACAAATAATTTGTCAATGCAGCCTTCTTTGAATTGATTATAAATGTCTACTATCTGTTATCTGGAAATTCTTTATTGACACTGTTTGGAGATTATTTTCATAAGCAATTGGAGGAAGGAAGCTTGAAGAGGCTGACAGTGTACAATCCTCACCTTTTCAAAATTATGAAAAGAGTCTGGGAGAGAAACTCATCTGAGTGGTTGTGTGCTTTGGGGAGAACTGGGTGACATGGCAACTCGTTCTAGCTGACCTCAAGCCACAAAGAACCAGAAGCTGTAACCACTCTACTAAGCAGAGTATTGAATCTCAGACTCCAAAATGACTGTCAGATGAGAGAGAGTTTAACAAGGCTTGCATGATGTGTAGGGAAAACAGACCATGGGGAAAATAGTGTAGGCACTTCTCCATGAGTGGTGGTGGGATTTAGAACTGAACTATGTAGCCACTAAGAACCCTAAAGATTCAAATTTCCCTCTGTATGCTGCTAGTAGAGGTTTACATAGTATTGGTAAGGATTGGAAACCATTTCCCAGAATAAGTTTGAGTGGGAAGGCAGAATCCAAGTGACAGAACTTGGCTAGACTATAGAACAGGGCTTGCCAACCCAATGCCCACAGGTGCTGTAGAATTCACAAAGGCTTTCACTGGCACCCCTGGGCAAATGCGCTAGGCACTGGGCTTTCATTTTTTTAAAAAAAAAGGTACGATTCTAGACTTCCTGGGGCAGTAAGTTATGAGATAAGATGTGCAGGTATCTTTTAAGCAATTTCTTTGAAATGGCAGTAAGTGTGATGTGACTACCTTGTATCTTTTTACTGGTACTGAGGCATGTTCCTTGCTATTAAACAGCAACAGCAACAGTGTGTGTGTGTGTGTGTGTGTGAGAGAGAGAGAGAGAGAGAGAGAGAGAGAGAGACTGAGGAGCAGAGATCACAAAATACTCATTCTGCACAATCAGGACTTGCCATGGTAACCACAAGGCTGTCTGTGGCAGCTGTCTCTCTAATTTTGTGTTATGCCACACTCTGCATGGCAGCCATTTCATGTTAGGTCATGCTTACCCCAGAGCAGCTATTTTGTGACTGGTACCCCCAACACCCTCTCTAAATTGTAAATGTGCCCACTGGTCCAATAAAGTTGGCAACCCCTGTTCCAGGAGATGCTGACCTTAGTCAAGGAATTGAAGTTTGATGTGCTGCTGCAGCAAAATGCTGTCTCTTACAAAAATTCTATTTTGTAAGAGCTAGAAAGCATGTGGCTGATTCAGATGATATTCTTCAGGCCTAGTGGTGATGCTGCCAAGATTAGCTCTTCCATATTATACAGGGACAGAGATAACCAGGCTAGCAAGTCACTCATCCTTGGGTATTCATTCTGCAATGGTAGTGAAGCAACAGCAGATATACCTAGAGCAGAGATGGGAAACCTCAGGCCTTTCTAACTGGTCTTCAGGAATTCCCCTAGGCCATACCCCAGGTCACACCCCTCACCAGCCCCACTGAACTCCTTTGTTGAGTGCTTACGTAATTGAGACAAAGCCTCCTGCTTGCCTGGGTGCATTGGTTGATGTGTGCATGTCTAAAAATCACTAGGATGTACTCTACTGCACAAAGGCTAAAGTGGCATTCATTGCTCCCCCCACTTTTTCTTCAAGACTTGCTTATGCAGCCCCCAGAAGGTTGCCCATAAGGGAATGTGGCCCTTGGACTAAAAAGGGTTCCACCCTTGGCCTAGAGACTGGGAGAAGCCAGGTATAATCATGCCTCTTGTGCATGTGTTGCAGACCAGTAAGTGCATAGCATATTCAGTGCCCAACAGTTCCATATCAGAAAGATCTACAAAGCAACGTAAGTTTATACTCGCTTCTGATAATCTGCTTGCTTTTTTCACAGGTCCAGTCTTTACTCTGCAGTGCTGTCCAAGAGGGAATCCTTGTGGAGTGGGCCAATTTTTGAGGAAGAACTAAAATAGCAAATGTACAGCTTACCTAAACGATGACAAGTGAGGTGCATGTTAACCAAGCAGATTTCTTCCTCTCTCCCTGTCCTACTGCCCATATCTGAAAGGTGTAAACACCAAGTAGGCAGAAAAAAAATTAAGTATATGACTAATGCAGTCAAATGAAATAAACATGGGAAATGCATGGTTTGATATGGGAGCAGTTTCCTGAATCTGTGGAACATTCTTCTCTCTTAGCAGTTGAGTGTAAGGACCATCATTGGGGCAGAGAGCAATGCAGTCTGCTATTCACAGTGTGGGGGGGGGACTTGAAAGGCAATTATTTTTAGCTACTGCATTGTGTCTCAAAATCACATAAACAGTGAATGTCCTGCCAGCCTCAGCCGTGTTTCATCTAAATGCACAACTGTGGACAAATACAGCATAGTAAGTTGAAATTTCCTCTAGATCACTGGCCTGGTGCCCTCCAGGCATTTTGGACTACAATTCTGACCATCCTTGACCATTAGTCATGATGCCCAAAGCTGATGGGAGATGTAGTTCAGAACAATCCTCCAGGTAACAGAGGATTCTCTCTGCTAACACAAATAAGGATGATTTAGGGCTGATTTGGACTTTACATATGCAAAGAAGAGCTGTGCGATGCTGATTTTCCTTCACCTCTCTGCTATTACTCTCCACAGGTTCAGGAACACTTTAAAAATAACACATGACACCAACATCAAGACATTTATGACATGGTTTAGATGCAATCGTAAGTGGGTAGGAATCGAGCCATGAGAAAACTTGTTAAATTATAGTGTGATCTGGAAAGCTGCAACCCGCAGCAAACATGCACATTGCAATTCATGCAGTTTGTATAAACAGGCCAAAGGCAAAACCAAAGTTGATACAACAACTATGACATATGTACTCCAGTTAGTTAATTTGACATCAAGCAGATCAAAAATAATGAAAAAGACTGAGTAAAATATAATGACTTGGATTCTTAGATGCATAAGGAGAAGGACGTTCACATTTTTTAACAAAAGTTTGCTCTCCCCTTGTCCCCCCTGCAGCTGCTGGTAACCCTGAAAGGCATTTATGGAGGAAGAGGGACCCTTCTGAACAATAAGGGATAAGGAAGGGGCATTTAGGAGGGGTGAAGAGCCCCAAATAGGCAGATGTCAATCACCACCTCCAACTACAGCATCCTTTACCTCATCCTACATGATTCAGGAGGGCCTCTCAACCCTCAGAGGGTGAATGTAGGCAGCTGTAGGAAAGAAAAAGAATGGCAAACTTCCATGCTGCAAATTTCCTCCCATTTGTTTATCTTACAATTCAAGCCAATGATTCAAAAACTCACTTAGCATGTTCTCTGCTTTGACATATACAGCAAATATATTTTTAACATTAACATTTCTACAACCATGGGCACTTTTCAAAAACAAAAAAAAAAGCTATTACAATGCGATTCTCATATTCTCAACATGGGGTCTCCAAAGTAATGTCAGTGGGCACCAGAGCACTCTCAGCCACACATACCCTTGACCCTCAGACCTCCTGCCACCGCCATTAAGCTTTTAAAATTGATAGGTTTGGGGAACTTTTTGAGTTGAATGATTGACAGGTTGACTATTTAGGAGGGTTCCTACTTATTTGCTTGTGTTTCATTTGGGTGGGGGGGATTCTGAGAATTGGGCATTTTTGTGGTACCCATGGTAGTTTCTTTGATTTCTAAATGGGCTTCCAGGTCAAAAATGTTGGGGACCCCAGGTCTGAACTATGCAAAAAGTGCCGGGGGGGATGTTCTGGTTTTGCCATTTTAAATGTGCAACTTCAGTTCAGAAGCTCCTTCCAAATGAAGCAGCTCTGATAAACACATAGAAGTTCCTGCAGTGGCTTTCTCTGCCAAGATCATCCCCTAGTGACGTATCTAACAGACAGAACAAAACAAAAATGTCTGCTTGCTTCTAATGCAACCAAATCAGCCTTGACTTCATAGTTTATACACACTTTGCTGATTGCAAGCGGGTCCTTTTCACACTGGTTAAGGCAAAATGTGTCACCAGATATTAAATGTCTGAGCATTAAGGGATTCTATTCCTCCTGTGCGTACATTATCCAAAACAAGTAGAGGGAAGTGGGAGAGACAAGACTGGACACAGCTGTTTACAAACAACTACTGAAACCTGCTGAAAAACAACAATAAATAAATAAAAGATGGAGCAATCCATATACAGAAACTGCAAGAGATAAGATAAAGTGTGCAGTGATATTTTCCTGTGCTTTTTATTATAACTATCACCATTGTAATAATAATAATAATCATCATCATCATCATCGTAAAACTATTTTTCTAAGTGTTCAAAAAGAAAGAAGAGGAACAACTACATTGCGACATGAAAATGAATTAAACATGCACAGCTGCCAGATTTTCATGCACACAACATGCACATTTCTTCACAGCCATACCAAACTAACTCCAGTTTTTCTCCACGAAACAACCCTCTCCTTTTTTATAGTTTGTTGTAGGTATGTATGCTAATATATAATAAAGGAAGTGGTTTTGGAAAATACAATGGAACAAATAAGCAGTTCTTGTCTTTTATAGGTATGTTGCTCTTCCACAGATATCAAATTGCCTTATAGAAATTCATGAACCAAACACCACACCAACACAGCAAATGCAGGACCATCATAATTATTTTGTTTTCTGTACATAGTGAGTCAACCAAAAAGGTATTGACAGGGCTGAGAACGCTATCATCATCTGTGGATGCATAATCTGTGGCAATGCTGCAGAAGCCTACATTTTCTACTGACCATAATTCTAAGCCTTAAATCTTGAACAAGATAAGAAGACCCAAGTGAATGGGCCATGGTTGAATGGACAGTGTAAGGCCTTAAGGCCTTATTGGCCTTTCCCTTTGGTTCCAGAAATTCTGCTTACTAAGGTGGTCCATTTGGATGACACCCAACATCACACCAGCAGACATGACTTCCCCTTCTTCTCCTTCCCTCCTACAGCTTCCCAACACCGTTAGCCTAAGCAGGACACTCCAACTGGATATCAATTATTAGATTTGCCACACAAATACTTCTTGAGTGTCAAGGCATCCTTCCATAATGTTTTTATTTAGTCCAGACAATTATTTGATCTCACAGTGTGGATAGAGAAATATACAAATTATCTTCTCCTATGAATTTCTTTTCCTAGTTGCATATCCTTGTTCCTCCCCAGCCTCTTTTAGGTTCACACTGAGGGCCACATAAGTTTACAACACTTTAAAATAACCAGACTAACTCAGTAACTTTTCATTTAAATCAAAAGCAAGATTCGAGCCTGATGTCAGATATGCAAAATGTTCTTTCCTAATAATATTTAATAAAAATATGTCTGAAACTATATTCTGGTAAAACTCCATTCAAAGCTGCAATCTAATGGTAAACACCACTGGAATACTAAGTAGTCTGGTTTCAAGTCAACCCCTTTATGCTACTGCATGGAAATTATAATATAAGAGAACATCAAAATGGTAGAACAGTATAGGCACAGACATATTGATATAGCATTTCTTCTTCTTGCTCACTGATACTATTTGCTAACTGAAAAAGCAACACATGGAAGATAAATGAACAATGCTGTGTTTTGAAGCATTTGTAAAATGACCTCTTAAATTACAAAGCAAATCTCAAGAGTACTTCTAAGCAAACTAGATCCTGTGGATGCAGTGCATATATAAAATAGGTTCAAATTACTGTTGCTATTTAAATGAGATTTCTGCAAGACCATTTTGTGTTTCCTCAATATATTGGGAAACATTCTTTATTTTAAGCATTATTTGCAGTTTACTGCAAAATTCTGCAGGGGATACAATACATAATAATCCCCACAATGTAACAAATTTGTGAGTCTGGTCTGAATTACACCACTTCATGTCAATATAGAAGTCAGCTCAGATTACTTGAGTTACTAACAATTCATACCAAGGAATGACCTCAGGGTGTACATGTAACCACCAGCATATGGCCAAATTTCCTTATCCGCACACACTATTCAAAGCAGAAGAGGTCACATTTAACAATTTAATTAACTGCAGTATCTTATACTCACATTGTGTTGCTTGTTTGTTTTGGAGTAGGGGAAAGACTGGCACAGAGATCTTCTGCCTGTTCACAGATTTCCATTTTATTCTACATAAAAACTTTCATCTGCACTCATATTGGTTTATGTTGTTGCAAACTATGCAGATAAGTAGCGGTCCTATGAGCTAGTCTTGCATCTTTACTCTGCTACACTATCAGTTGCTGAACCAAAATAGGCACCAAATCGCTGTATACAAGGTGCAACGTGCTACATTTATTATATTATCTTACAATGTTAACAACAGAGGTAAATAGCTAATCTGAAAAGAGCCAGTTCTCTCATTAACCACATGGTTTCTTTTTATTAAAGACCCATAATAGCAATTTAACTCATTTGTTAGCACTGTTGTCTGCTTTCATCAGCGTGAGTCAATCCACAGGCAGATATATTAAACTATGACATCATGATGCTTGAATGAGAGATACAAAACCATTTGTTATTTCTCCTCTGTATACTTATTGCAAAAACCCAAGTACATTTACATTTTTAAATAACTAAGGAAATGATAGACCTGTTTTCATACATGACCAGTGAAGAAAGAAACCTAACATACTAGAAATTTGTTTTAGTTAGTTGTTATTACATTTTCCTCAAAGGAGCTCGAGGTGGCATAAATGGTTTTCCCCTTTGTTATGTTATCACCCACTGAACTTCATGGCCAATGGGGATGTGAACACTGGTATCCCAGGTCCCAGTACAGCTCTCTAAGCTAAGGTTACCAGATTTTTTTCAATGAATCCGGGAACACTTTTCAACGTCCTACTAAATAGATGGATTTTGTCAGGGGATTTAATTGTAAATCCGGGGACTGTCCCCAGGAAACGGGGACATCTGGTAACCTTACTCTAAGCACTACACCACATTAGCTCCCATGATTCTAGTCAGGGTTGTCCCAAAACCATGGGGCTGCCCCAACCAGTTGTGTTAAGGAATCCAAGGTGTGTCCCATTACCACTAGATATGTTGCAGAGGCAAGGTATGCTTGGCATCTTCTCTGACACCGCAAAGGATTCTAATATGCATCTGTGACTGCATGTTTTACTGATGCCCCTTAAAATGTGGCTATCCCAAGCAAGATATCAAGTTGCTTGTGCCTGTCCCTGAGTCTTGTCTGATACAATGCCTACCTCTGAAAAACAGAGTGCTCTTTTTCATAACACACGGGGTGTTTGTGTGTAGAACACTAAAGGCCCCCAATTCCGTATTGTACAAAACAGAAATCATGAGAAGAGGCCCACACCTTCCCAGAGATTGACTGGGTACATAAGGGGTGAAACAATCTTTCGGGTATCCTGGTCCCAAACTGCATGCACCAAAAAACAGCCCCTTAGCCTGGTAGCTAACTGGCAGCCAACACAATTATTTCAAGAGGGAGGTGAAGTGTTAGCAATATACTTCCCCAGGAAGCAGCTGAGCTGCTACATTTTGCACCTGCTGCAGCTTCCAAACCAACCTCAAGGACATAGAGTGCATTGCAGTCATTCAACCTTCAGGCTACCTGTGCATGGATGACAGTGGTCAGGTGATCCAGGTCCATAAATGCCTGTAATTCTCATACCAGCCTTAGCTGATAGAAGACACTCCAAGTTGCTGAAGTCACCTGATATTCCAGAGGCAAAGATGGGTCAAGGAACACCCCCGGACTACAAACCTGCTCTTTCAGAGGGGGTACAGCCCCATCCAAAGCAGGCAATTGACCAATTATCAAGACTCGGGAACCATCTACCCCACAGAATCGCCATCTTGTCAGGATTCAGAGTCAGTTTATTGGCCCTCTTCCAGCCCACCACCAACTTCAGGTCCAAGTCTAGCGCCTACATGGCCTATCCCAATTCAGATCCTACAGAGAAGTAGAGCTGGGCATCATCAGTGTATTGATGACCTCACCCCAAATCTCTTAATGACTGTTCTCAATGGCTTCGTGTAGATGTCAAATGGCATTGGGGACAAGATGGTACTCTAAGGCACCCCACTGATAAGGAGACAATCACCCAATTCTATTCTCTGGAACCTAACCTGGAAATAGGATCAGAACCACTGGGAAACAATGCCTTCACCAATACCCATCCTAAAAAGCTGTCGAGATATCATGTAAGAATAACAGGATCATATTAACCCTGGCCTTCTCCTGATAGCCTCTTAAATCACTTTCCCTAAAGGGAGAGGGTTAATTGTGACCAGGTGGTAGTTGTCACATACCAATGGGAGTGACTGGATCACCGCCCACAAAGATGCATTGATCCTAGACCCACTTGGGGAGATACATGGCTGGCCATGTTGTCACAAGGACCCTGCCTATGACATCAGGCCGCCTCAGGCAAAACTGATCCAAAGAAGTTGCAGCAAATGCCACACTGGACACCTGACTGGACACTGCAGTAAGTGTAGATGTGGTATTGAAACTGCTACGAAGGCAATATTACCTCTGAAGTGCATTGCAAACAATTCACATCGGTGTAAACATACTGACCCAATGACATCTACATGCAGTGGAGTTGATCTGCATGGAGATTGGCCATTTCTGTTTGTTTCATAACTTGGTTTTGAACTGCACTCAGCAGAGCATAAGAAATTATCTTTTCTTTCCCCTGCAGACATTGACTTTGTCAAATGATTTTAATTTTCTTTTTGCGATGATTCATTATTCATTGGGGGGTGCTTTAAATTTCAGATTCAATGAAACATAGTCAGGCTTTAATTGTCTTTCTGTCTCGTTTCAGTTTGCAAAATCTCCCCCCTGCCCTTTTTTTTTTAACAAACAACAGATGCCACTGGAATTCTCTGCCTATGTATTCTTTAAAGGAACATTCTTTAACATTTCTACCCTCTCTTCTGCAGTATCTGAGAACCACAGGCTGCTGACTCCTCTCTGCGCATGTTTAATCGACCACTATGGTTGTCATGCCAACCAGCAAAGAGAATTCTAAGCCTACACTTGGTATTTCAATGCAGTGACCCAATTACTGTCTGTCAACAAATTCACTGGGACAATAGCAAGTGTAACACATTATTGAGATTAAATCCCAGAGACTGAACTATAAAATGTCTGGAACCAAAATCTTAAATCAGTTTCACAAGGCAAAACACTATAAACAGAGTTAGCGGTAATGCCTTCTAATCCTTCAAATGTAATAGTTGCTCTTAAACAGCTTTTTTTAAAAAAAAACCAAATAATGATCTCTGCCCTGTGTGCTTTTTTGGTAGCGCTCAAAAAAACCCATCCCACAACTCAAATTTTGTAGTATTTATGTGGCCATTATGGTTTGAAATTTGGAAATATTTAATATATTTTAATATACATTTGTAAAAAGGAAATATTTAAACGACACAAATTTTCCTCCCTGAAAACAGTAGTTGAAGATACACATTAAATGTTTCAGTTTTGCACAATGTAGCTGTGAGGATGAGCACTGCAGAAATGAAATCACAGACACTGTGTCTTCATGCTTGGTAAGAAAAAACTAAATGAGCACTATGGATAATTATAACAACTGTTTTCTACAGTGTTCTGAAACAAATAAGAGCAAAGGAGATTTTTCAAGCTGAAGCACTCTCTACTTTTCATTTAACAACCTCTTCAGCATCAATGTGCTGTCCTACACTTCCATTGTTAACATCTGCAGATGGATTGTTCTGATATAAATAATTCAGCTGAAAAACATCATAGTGGAACATGAACTCGACACTGGCATAAAGCCAATCCCACAATCATATGAATAAAATATATTAACATATCACTGTTTCGACGCACAGCCATATCATCAGAAACCCTGGCGATACCTCCTACCAATCCAGAAAGATATATTTCACACATTATATGCAATTATACACAGAGCAGTCAGTGTGGTATAGTGGTTAAGAGTATGAGCTTAGAATCACCAGTCCAATTCCAACCTCAGCTGTGAACTCACTGGGTTGCTGTAGGCAAAGCACTATCTCTCAGCTGCAAGATAGGTCAGGATTATCAACCCTATCTTACCAAAGTGTGATAAGGATAATTGACTTAATGCATATGAAGTTCACAAACTCAGTCTGTGGCACCTCTGGTCAAAAAGGCTCCAATAATAGGTGATGGGAAAGACCTGTCTCTGAACTCTTACAAATATGATGGTAGAAAAGAAAGTTATTTTATTTTATTTTTGTCCAATCATTCTTTTCAATGAAAGTAGTTCTTACTGCAGGATCACTCAACCAGGAAATCAACCAATTAACATTCTAAGGAACTTGTGGTAGCAAAATGAATTAAGTAGCACTCTGCCTCATCATCACTTTCTCCTGGTAGGTGGGGAAAAAATAGACGTTAAATTGCTTTGATTAAAACCCAGGTGGAAAAGGTGTGTCATGCCCAGGAAAATGTAGCATACAGGTCGAAGAACATAGCCACTGGCAGAAATCAATTAAAGTGCAAAGCATTAACATGTGAGATAAATCTCTCACTTGTCTGTAATGTATTTGTTGGTGGACAATGAAGGAAGCTGAGCAATATGTAAAACTAAATATAAAAGTGAATTCCAATACGAATATTCCCAAAATTGGAAACAATTAGCATGAGTGTTGTTAAATCAGCACAAGAGGCTAGGTAATATGTTTTAAAGATGCACCCATGTGGAAGGCGCAGCATTATTTGCTTTTATTTATTTTAAAAACAGATAAATCACCCATAATCCAAAACAGATTTCAGGGCAAATAATGCAAATAAATTTTAGATTACAAAAACACTATCACACAAACCAACAACTCAATCAGATTATAGGATTTTTGTTTTACTTAGCAAATCCAAATAAAGCAGCTCAATGAACAACAATAAAAGTGATGCAAGCGGAACACAAGCAGACGTGTGGTGGCTCTCCACATGTGTCTGCTAGGTAGAAGTCCTGGAAGTGTGCACAATACAATTAGTTCCTGGGGGAACATGTTCTGAGAGGACAAGTTCACTTCTCTGATGGCAATCTAGTTGTCCTGGAGATTCTGAGAGAGTCAAAGAGGTTGGGGGATCAGGCCTTCATGGACATGTTAGCATCATCAAACTCCTAGGGTGAAATCTCCTCTGTTTTCATAGAGAAGGAGGGTAATGGGCAAAGAGGGTGTCCCTCTCTGAAAAGAGGAAGAAGCAAATGATCACTTAGAAAGGACTCGGTCTTTGGAGAAAGGGGCAAAGAGATGTTCTCTCATGCTGAGGATAATCCCAGGGGATTTCCTGGTAGTAGTTGATTTGATAATAAGGGACATAGCTAGATTTGTGATGGGCATGGTGACTGCTTGGTGTGGACGTTGTGGGTATCATGCATCATCTAGATAGCCTATTAGATGAATCTGGGCAGGAGTCAGGGGTTGTGGTGCATGTTGGCACCAAAGACATAAAGAGATGTAGTCTTGCAGTCCTGGAAGCAAACTTTAGATTGTGAAGTAGAAGGTTTAAAGACAGGTGATTTATGGTTAGCTCTCTCTCTCTCTCTCTCTCTCTCTCTCTGTTTTGCTGTTGTTGTTCTTATATTCATTACCCGCCCTGTACCAGCAGGTCCCAGGGCAGGCTACAAAAAGTCTGTATTAAAAACAGACAAAGCAGATGACTACAGTTCAATACTCTAGAGAGGTAGGCAAAGCTGAGGAGCCCTAGTACTTGGCTGGGAGAGTGCTGTTGGGAGGAAGAGTTTCAGAACAAACTGAGCCTGGACAAAAGGGTCAGACTCCACTTGAACCAGAGTGGAATTAGATTGTGGGTGCTTAAAATCAAGAAGGTAGCAGAACAGCAGTTAAAGTGATCCCTGGAAGAAAGCCAACAAGAGCTGAGGAGCATTCAGTTCAGGATGAATCATCCCAAAGGGATGAGAGTGAAAATTATCAACATCATTATTTACTACTACTACTACTAAATCACCCTCCCTCCAGAGCTTGCAGGGCGGTATAAAAATACAATAAAAATCTAAACATCTGAAAAATTAAAATCTGTTATATTCCATTAACTAATCAGCACACCCAGTTTCAAAGTACCAAACCATTGGCAGCACTACTACCAAAGTCTCCCATATTGATTTCAGGGCCTGGGAAGGGGCATACTAAACAAGACACTCCATCGGGTTTCTCAAGCTAGGGGTAAACTGCAAGGAGGCAAACTTTGCTGCTGACACAAAATTCCTTGGGATGGCAAAAACAAACCAGGATTGTGAGAAGGCCCAAAATGATTTCCAAAATGGCTGAAAGTGAATTAAAATTACAAACATTGTAATCAAGAGTGCACATTGAGGCCAAATAAAATATTGTTATGAGTTTGGGGGTGCCAGCCTCCCTTAAATTCCTAGATCTGGTAAGTGCTAGAATTTAATCAAGCCTCCTGAGCCCCTGGATCCAGCAAGGGTTAAAATATAAGCTCAGCCAGTTCCCTGATGAGGCAATCGCCTGTGAGATGAGCCATTAAGAAAACAAAGGAAAGTTAATAACCTATTGAGAAAGCCAAGGAGAGGGGGCTCTGTGCCTGATGGCAAAAGGGTGGGGTCTTTCCTCCAGTTCAGAGTTTGTTAGGAAGGGGTTAGATGTGATGTGATTTAAAGGGGGAAAGGTTGCAGTTTGGTAAGGGCAGCAAACTAGACAGAGAGGCAGAGCACGTTGGATTATTTCTGTTTAAATCCAAGGCTGCAGCTATAGGGAAAACAAGATCCTCTTGGGGTGCTTGCCCCCCCCTCCATTGTAGGCTCAGGTTGTACATCTGTGTAAATAAACCATATATCATAGACATCACAGTCTTCGCTGTGCCTCATTTCCTAAAGGAAACCTGGGTAAGTACCTGGACCCCCTGGGATCTCACACCGCTTGGAGACTGGGGTGGCATGCAACAATACTAACTTGTATTTGAACTGATGCTTGACTGACCAAGAAAGACAGAGCAGCTGTGACTTTGCTCTCATTTCTATTGTCCTTCCTTGTTTTGCTTCTCCTTTCGCCAGTGATAAATCTGTACAGATGTACTACCTGTTATCAAGCTTACTAATCATGTTACTAATCATTTATTGAGCACTCTTAATGTGGAATGTGCTCTACCGGCTTGAGTTTGTTTCCATAGAAACTCAGTAAGTTTTACTGCTATACATATTTCACAGGCAGGAAATGGAAAAAGCTAAGGTGTACCCAAAGCCACCAGATCCAATTCATGGCCAAGCAGGGATCTGAATTCAGGTTCAAGTTGAACCGTTTTCCCCCTTGGTTACTGTTCAATCTGCCTGCCCCACCTGCACCTAGCTGAAGCCACGTTCCCTTGGTCAACAACATATTGTTAACACTAAGCAACTATTTACATGTTGCATTAATAACATGATAAACAATCATATCGGTACTGTATTTATTTATTTTTACAATTGCAGAATCAGGCATAGTGGGGAAGCAATCGTCATTAGTAAAATTTGATGACCTAAAGAAATGCAATTAAAATGAATGAAAATGTGAAATATAGATGGCTATGCAATTGTTTCCAGCCTGATCTATGATTTAGTTTTACTAAACAAAGCTAGGTTTTAACATATTTAATACTAATAACTTCAAATACAGACAGAAAGAGACTTAAACCCAGCTACTTTGGTTTAACAAATTTTCTATTTGGGTTATTTCTGTTATTGTGCATTTAGCAAAATAAACAATGCATTGTTTTTCAGCTCACTTTAACTTGACTCCTGTTGGAAAGCTGTCTTGCTATCTGACTCCAACCACAGTTCGAGATAAATCTGCAAGAAAGTGTCTAAAAAGCATTGCCGGGGGCTAGTTGTGTTCACAGAGAGGGTTCAAAGGTTGCAGAGGCATGAGGATTAAAATATATGCCATCCCCAGTTCTCTTTTAATATTTATGAAGCCTTCATAGAACAGAAATGCAACCTAATTGCTTAATTCTTAGTGACAACAGTCATTCAGGCAGCCTGATCAGTTGCAGGCTCAAAGACTACAGAGATCTGCCAAAGAATGGTCACAGCTCCAGCAGATGGCTGTGCTATAAACTGCTTGTTCTTCTCCCACACATGAAGTGGGGTGGGGGAGGGATGGGGCATGCTCTGTGATATCAGCATGTCAGTCAATTTGCTTAGCCCAAATTTGAACTTAACCTCATGAATAGTGGAATTAGGGCATTTGTGCTCTGTTGCCCAAACGACAGGCAGCCAAAGTAACTCTTTACAACCCTGTGTCTCAGATAGCACACTCATGTTTGTGTACAAATCAACAAACTGTACTTTTTAAAAGCCTTTTTTTGTCATCCGCCACAGGATAACAATGGAGGAGCAGAGGATTAGATTAGGGAAATGTGCTTTTTTAGATTATCCATTTTTAGAGAATGCTACGACATGTAGCTTTTTCCCCCGCTTGAGAATTCTATCCAAGCCTGGTTCATTGTGATATAAGCATTTGCAGCCGTTACTGTCTAATATTTATTTGTGGTGGAGAGTTTAAAGTTTAAACAGTAGTTGTTGCACTGATCCTGTACATGCTCCCTAACATGTCACATCTTAATGTGACGTATGGGGAAGATCCAATGACTGCTTTTTCAACTGCTAACAAGTGCCAGGTTTTATTCACAGTCAATAGCCTTATTCAGACATTCAAAGAATACATGGCATTGCGGGGCGCTCCCCATATACAACAGGGTTAGCACTGCCTTTCCTATGATCTTTCTGAAACCCACAAACCACCACTGCTATAACCCAGTTTTCTCATGTCCCCCAAACTCGTATTCAATATATCACCTCTTATTTAGAGACTCCACAACATCTCCAGAACTGACCAATCATCTCTGGACAGCACAGCTAATCACATTAATCAGGGTGAAATCATATTTTAAATAGAAAACTGAAAAACCTTTCCAGTACATGTTACATGGCTCGGGGCTAGACAGCTTTGCGCCTCCTCTTTTTGTGTGTGTGTTCTCTCCCCCCCCCCCTTGATTATACCTTTTCCTATTGGGGGTCCCTCAGGAATGCACTGAAAGGACTATAGAGTTTGGGCAGAGTCATGTACAACCCCTTTAGCCAGTCAGGTGCATGTATTTACACCTGAGCTGGCTCTTCTTTTCTGGGGCTGTGTTGGTTATTCCCAGTGGCACAGCCTTTCCTTCAGCCAGCCGTCTGTAAGTGTGCATAGGATTGCAGCCTTACCCTGCAGTCTTCATCATGTCTCCTGACATTCTTTGAATGTGTGACTAGAGCTAAAGGAGGAGCAGGTTTCAAACAAAGTAGCTCTCGTGCAATTCCAAATATAATATTTAAAAGCTAGATGAGCATGGGAGGTGTGGAGAGAGATTGGAAGCTTTTTTTATGGGATTCCTTTACAAAGATGCTACCTAAAATGGGCTCATACACACACAACAACGTGCGCATTTAATAAGCCTCAAGAGAGAAACAATAGCTTGCTTCTGTGTTTATGGAGAGGTGGTTCCATTATATTAGCTGCATGTAAGTGTGTCTTGTCCCATTTGCTGGGTTAATTTATTATTGAATTTATGACTCTCCAATTTCAGGAAGCTTTATTGCACTAGTCCGAAGAACCAAGTTATTAGTTTTCACTCTATTGTAAGATAAACTTTAATGTGCTAAACTGAATTACCTAAAAGTTACTGATCTAACCCCCCGCCCCCACACAAAAAAACTAGTCGTCTAAGATGTTAAGAATCTTTTCTGTCATTTATATTAATGACTGGGATACTTCTCTTTCTTGTTACATCCGGGCCATTCCACAATTCATTGTCCCAGAAGGACTAGAAAACAGGCTTGTAAAATTATCTCTTTGGCAGTAAAGCCAAGCAATCTTGGTCTACAGCAGCACCTTATTCCTTTGCCCCCTTGCCAAGGTATGAAAGACCAATAATGGCAAGATTGTGATCTTTCTGAGTTGCAATGCCTGCAGATAATATGAAGAAATAAATATGCCCTGCTTAACAACCACAGGCAGGGGTGGGCCAGGGAATTTTGCTGCATGAGGTGAAGGGCAAGATGGTGCACAAATCCATTCCTTGTACAAACGTCTCTTAGATTAGCACTTGAGTCTTACTTCAACGCTGGTGATGGAACAGCTCCTGCTACACTTCAGAGCAGCAGGCTAGCTTTGGGGGTATGGGCCATATCAATGTGGTACATACAGAGCTGCCTGAGTTGGCTGTCTAAAGATAGCATTAGTGGCCAGCAGGGCAGTGCGGATGAGGCTCCCCACTACTTTGCCCCTCCTCTTAATAACTGGTAGTGATGCACACCACTAGGGATGCAGGTGAGCAATGGCATGCTGCCACAGTGGCTGCTATTGAAAGGTAGGGCTGTCCTGGCAAAAGGTAAGGCCATACCGTAATGATGAAATATTATGAGGGCAGGAAGACAGAGGGTAAATAAACCAAAAGCAAGGTGTACAACTCAGAAAGAGAGATGCTGTTAAATCAAATACTAAAGTTATATCTCACCTCTGTGTGGCTAACACACAAGCCACATTAAAATGCTGGACAAGGTCCCACCCACCCACCGACCCACAGGCTATGCAGCCACACACAGTCCTCATGTGATGACTCATTGATACATTATTCATTGATTGGTGGGGCTTCTAGGGAAAAGGCTGTGATGAGATAAATGCATCCTGCATTCATATGTCCTGCAGGAGTGCCAGCTTGGCCCCACAACTGTGGGTGTCTGGGGCCTTGGGAGCCATGGCCCTTTCATAGGGAATTTTGTGGGTGCTCAGCCACCCAGGGCCCCAGGGAGTTGGCACCTATGGCATCCTGTCCACACTGCCCTGTCTCTCTTGCAATGTCCATGTAGGATTTGGGGCAGACCCACCTCATACATTTAAAGCACATCCAATGCACATTTAAAGCATGTAACTTCCCCCATAGAATTCTGGGGACTGTGGTTTGTTAAGGGTGCTGGGAATTGCAGCTCTGTGAGAGGGAAACTACTCTCCCCAATATTCTTAGGGTGAGTCATGTGCTTTAAATGTGTGTTAGATGTACCATACTTTAAATATACGGTGTGGATCTGATTGGTTAGAGATTCTTGATGGTTAAGCAGAGGTAGTTTTTACATTATGTGTGTGTTTTTACAGGTTTGATGCACACAGATTAGTAATGTATAAATAAGGCAGATTTCTTTGTTAGTATAAGCCTGAAAGCAATGATGCAGTCAATGGTTACAATTATATGAGATTTGAGAAAGGGGGAGGATGTGCAACAATAATGGAAGGTGATATGTTGGAAACACAGGCAATGCAGATGGCAGACAGTAGTGCACAGCTGTTTAACAGAGGGTGGGGGAACACCCTGCATCCAAACAAGGAAAAGGGTCTGGGAAATAATACTCCAAATGTCCACAGCAGCTTCTCTGGTGCCTTTATTTTTTAATGACTGGGATGGGAGAGAAAGATCTATCCTGATTGACCTAATAATAATAATAATAATAATAATAATAATAATAATAATACAATAAATGCAGCTGACCTAAAGGGCTTGCTTGCTATTCAGTTCTAATCATATAACTGCTGACTAGCAAAACAGTTCCATAAACTCAACACAGATTATGGAAGAATTGAGCATTCTTTTGTTTTAAAAATATTGCAAAAACTAGTGAAAGGAGGAACAATATCCATATTTAGATCTCCATATAATAGGTAATGCAAGGTATGTTATGCAAGATCATATCCTGACCTCCTATTTTAGAAGAAGAAGAAGAAGAAGAAGAAGAAGAAGAAGAAGAAGAAGAAGAAGAAGAAGAAGAAGCAGCAGCAGCAGCAGCAGCTACCATAGGGGCTAGGTTAGACAGTAACAGTGGGATAACACCGTGCTCTGGTCCATGGGGTCACGAAGAGTCGGATACGACTAAACAACGAAATAACAACAACAACCTTCACAGATATAGGATTCTGGGTATCTCTAGTTGAAGGATCAAACCAGTAAAGGTGCTTAAGTCCTTCTTTAAGAGGTTTTTAAGGAGAGAAGGGATAGTTACCAAACAGGGATATTGCAGTGGTGAATTCCTTGCACTGTCAAGGGGTTGGACTACATGATCTCAGAGGTGCTTTCCACCTCTATAACAGAGACTAGGGCTTGCCAATCAGAAGGTAGGTGGTTCGAATCCCAGCAATGGGTGAGCTCCCGTTGCTCAGTCCCTGCTCCTGCCAACCTAGCAGTTTGAAAGCACGTCAAAGTGCAAGTAGATAAATAGGTACCGCTCTGGTGGGAAGGTAAACAGTGTTTCTGTGCGCTGCTCTGGTTCACCAGAAATGGCTTAGTCATGCTGGCCACATGACCCAGAAGCTATATGCCAACTCCTTCGGCCAGTAAAGCGAGATGAGCGCCGCAACCCCAGAGTTGTTCGCGACTGGACCTAACGGTCAGGGGTTCCTTTATCTTTACTTAAGCCAGTAAAAAATAGGCATGTTTAAATCCAATTTATGGATCATTTAACCCTTCATATATGAACAGTGTTAAGAGCAAGCAGCTAATGAGTGCTTCTTTAAATTAGCACTATTTGCAGTAGTTGTAATATTTTGCAGGGTCCTTCTCCCATACCTTAGCAGGTTTGGGGTTTGTTGAAGCCCGGCATCAAATCTGGCTACTGGCAGTCTAATTATAAAAACATTTCAGCCCTATTCTTCATTCATTTGATTCACCAGCTTCTCGGGCATCTAGAGATGGTATTGAAATTCTTTATTTGTTTGCATGCAAAATGTACCATTCTGCAAAAGGCTATAAAACAAAGTAATGTTCCAAATTTTATATACAATCTTCGAAATTTCACAGCATTTTACAAATAGATTCTTGTTTGTCCATATCTCAACAAAGCATGGAGAGTTTAGGAACAAGTGATTAATGAGCCTATTTACTGCTATGAACTGAGCTGTAATAGAGTCATATCATTCAATACCAGGTGACAGCTTATCAAATGGAATAACTTTAATGTGAAATTGGGCATCAGGAGTATCTACTTCCCTAGTGGAAAAAGACACCACCTTTCTCTCTATATTCTAAGCACAGAATCATTGCGGCAGAGTGTTGTTAATGGAATGGAGACATTATTTTGTACAAGTCTGTGTTGCAAAATTCTAAGAATGAAAACCATGTGTTGATGATTTCTTCTACTCAAAGAAAAATTGTTCCAAGCTGATTGTAAGGTAGATCAGGTGAGAGACACAGAGGAACAACACACAGAGAGAAATGAAGGCTGGTTCATGCATGGTGCCAGCATCCAGGTAACATATGTCCTGCTTTTGTGTCCCTTCCCCTTTCATGTGTAAAACCTTTAATGTGAATCAGGGCCTACACATGTCAATACCAATACAAGTGGGCCCTGCCCACATGGTCTATCTGCTGCAAAAAAGGGGGGATGAATGGGAGTGGGGCCTTCTGACATGGATGTTTCAATACAGGCATCCTGGATTGTACTGTTGGCTCTGCATGGAGGTGCTGGAAGGCCCATGAACCTGGAACCCTCTCCTCAGCCCAACCATGTGTTACACATACACATTTAAAACAACATCCAATATGAGGTGGATACAAGGTAAAGTAAGTTGGCTGCAAGACATTACAATTATGCAACATTTGTTGTTGTTGTTGGAGCATATGAAGTGCACACAGAAACATCTCAGTTCATTTCTATGGGGATTGCATGAATGTAGTACGTTGAGTTCAATTATTGACAACCCATTAACTTTTGTGTTTCATAACCATTCAAGCTCTCTCTCATCTGTATGGCAATGGAACTTCTAGGTAGAGGCATTTGAACACAGAGATCTGTTGCTTCCACAGAGCACCATTGTGGTATATCACAGTACAGTGGTACCTCGAGTTACAAACGCCTCAGGTTACAATCGCTTCAGGTTACAAACTCCACTAACCTGGAAGAGTTACGAGTTGAGTATTTTACCCCAGGATGAGAACAGAAATCATGTGCTGGTGGCACAGCAGCAGCAAGAAGCCCCATTAGTGAAAGCCCGCCTCCAGTTAAGAACAGTTTCAGGTTAAGAACAGACTTCCAGAACGAATTAAGTTCATAACTAAAGATGCCACTGTATCTAGAATTTTGTTAGCTGGAAAGCCAACAATGGAAATTTCACAATGGGACCTACAAATAGCCACAGAGGGAACAAAACTTGGGAAGTGAAGATTCTGTAAGGCTTCCCCATCTCCTGTCTCTGCTGCCCCCTGCTTCCAGAGTGAGAAAAGGAGACAAAAGAGTAGAATTTGTCAGCCATCAGAGGGTGAGGGGACATCACTGCAGCAATGACAACAGAGGTAAGGAAGAGGCCGTGTTTGCATAGGTCTAGGGACTGTGGTGGTTATAGGAAGGAAAGGGGTGTGAACATGCAGAAGCCAATATATTTGCTGGGGACATTTGGGATGACATGCAATTAAGGGATTTGTGGTTACCTAGAAGGGAATGTAAGTGTTTGTGGTGCAGAAGCACCCAGAACTGGCTGGTTGTGCCATGTACCTTGGTATTAGCACTCACCTTACAGCTAAAGACATGAACTTGTATGAAATGTTCTTAGAATGCATAAGAATATTTCACCCACATAATATGGTTAGAATAATTCCGTTTGTTGCACCATGATGTTAATAAGAACAGAATTTATACCATTCTGTTGCCAAGAAAATGGCAGCTTTTTAATGCCTAATGGGGAAAATGCTAAATATGTTTAAAAGGGGAAAATGAATCAAGTTAATATTGTCCAAACAAAATAAAAATGCTTTCATACTCCCATAAACTGAATACACAATGGGGGCAAAAATCTATACCCATTCATGTGGAAAATGGAGACAAATGAGGGGAAGTGTGGTCCCCTATGAAAAATTAATCTGGTCAGGGTAATCATGAAGTTACTGAGTGTTTTCCCACCTGCTACTCAAATGCATAAACAAGTAGATATAAAAGCAATACTGTATTCTCATCCTACTGCCTTGATTTCAGAACACTGAAATCAAGAACAGTATCTGGATAAATATATAAAAGGATTAAAATTGTTTTGTTTAATTCTGAACCTGTAAACTATTAAAAGTGATCCCAGTTTATTCAAACCACATTTTTGTAGATAACTAGTTTTATAGTTCCTGTCATTAAGCATTTCCCATATAAAGACAGAAGTGATTATGTTACCACCTACAACTTGTAATTTATGCTTTATCTAAGAGATGGACTTTCTAACTACAGACAATGGATATGCCTTTGCCTACAACAGTTTACAGCAGAGTAATATTACCAATGGCAGCCTTCTGGAGGCCATGTGGCAAAGTAGGTGTAACTGAAGTGCAAAAGTGGGTGTGGTTGAAGCAGAAAAGCGGATCATAGCAAAACCCAAAATTTCTTGCCATTATCTTTATTTCTATCCCTTTGCCCCTCCTAATTAATTTCCTCTTATCCTTACTAACTTCCATCCTCAGCCCCGATGTTATTAATTTATATCCTTTCCTTCCTAATATATATGGCTTTTTGTCCCAACCACCATGGACATTTCAGTCTCTCAATGCTACCCCACAAAGTCTTGTAAAGAATTCGTTTTTAAAAAATTAAAATTCAAAATAAATCATATAAATGATAGTATTTACCAGTCTAAGATTGCAGTCCAATCTACACACACTTATCTAGCAGCATGCCCATCTGAGCATGGCAGGAATTACTCCTGAATGGGCATGGAAAAAAGGAAGCACTGTAAGTGCATAAATATTTTTATTTCAAGCAGAAGACTTACAATATGCCTGTAGTTTTTCATCATTACAGTTTGCAAGGCTGCTTGAGCAAATGTGATGGATAGAAAGACAGAAAGTCACAGAACCATTACACTTATAATTTTCGAGATGTCAGCCAATGTAGCCTCAAATTAAATTTTATTTTCAAGTGGTGCAAAATATTAAGAATTGAAATTAAATTATGTGCTGGGTTTTGTCCTCCATTGTAACCTGCGGTACAGTTAACTTTATCTCCCTGAGATTGTTTTATGAATCTCATACTTGGTCCCATTGACATTTTTGGCATGGCATACCTGGCTGTTATCATGAGGCTGTTTTAAGTATTTACAAAGGCTTGGTCTTGTGCACTGAGGGGTTCTATTAACACTTTTTTGTTGTCTTTGAACACCAAACACCCAACTGCAATTGCTTCTTTGACAATTAGATGGAAACAGATTTAAAATGAAGGTTTCAGTTAACACTTTAATGTTATAAAGTACTATATTATCCAGCAATGTCCTTCCCAATAGCCAAGATCCTTCAGCCAAAGTCCTCCAGGACATAAAGTCCATTTTTATCACTTCATGTTGGTTCCTGCTGGAAAATAGTGATGAAATGAATTTTAATTGCTGGTTTCTTTTCATTCTCTCCCCCCCCCCTTTATTTGATTTAATTATATAAAAAAGAAAAAATAGTAATGACAAGTATTCTGTAATTAAAGCCTCTGGAGCATTTCAATAGAAACAAAAATTTGTAGAGGACAATTCAGAATGGTAAAGGACCCCTAGACTGTTAGGTCCAGTCAAAGGCGACCATGGGGTGCAGCAGTCATCTCGCTTTCAGGCTGAGGGAGCCAGAGTGCACAGAAATGCTGTTTACCTTCCCGTCGCAATGGTACCTATTTATCTACTTGCACTGGTGTGCTTTTGAACTGCTAACTCCAGCAGGAGCTGGGAGAGAGTACTGGGAGCTCACTTTCTATTGGCAACCCCAAGAAGCTGAGTTTAGACCACAGCACCACCTGCTCCCTTATTGAGAATGGTCATTCAAGGGACAAATTATCACTAATCCTGCTGCCCATATCAATAGGAAACAATAAAATGGGTGGAACGTGTAATGAGTGTTTCCTTTTAAGAGCACTGGTTCCCTGAAAAACCCCAATAACTCTTTGTCTGTCAGCACTGGACAGGAAACTGCAGCAATTGTGTTTTATTATAAATACATAACTACAAATCAGGTCTGAGAAAACACGGAAGAAGAACTCAGAAAATACAGGCCTGCAACAGCTTGATGACGCCATGTAAATTGAATAGGAATTCCAAAGAAAAGGGCAGCTGCCCATATCAAATTTCTTTTGAAACACAACTTACGTAAGTTTCAAATGTCACTTTCCATGTAACAATGGAGTTGCTATTAAGTCCAAAGTCTCCACGTGAATGCAGAACTAGCTGTGCAGTCCTTTGGATCTTTGCCTCTATCCAGGATTCTATGAACCTATTTATGTGGAGATTCCTCTGTCTCAAAACACAGAAGATTGGACAAGATGGCCTGCAGGTATCTTGCTGTTTTACACTTCTATTAATAGAGTTTGCATCATCTGGTATCCTGTTTGGAGCCTGTGCCAAACTGATAACTCTCTTAATAATTGTCAACGGAATTCCATTTCCACCCACTCTAGCTCAATCAACACTGAATAACTTAAGCAGCAAATCGGGAGCCGTTCCACTTGATCTTTACACACAAAAATAATAGTTGGTGAATGTGTCATTGATGGGACAAACTGCAAATCATTCAGGAATAATGCATGCACATTTTTCTCGCTGTAAATGAAAGAGAAAATTATAGACCAGTAATACTCAATAAATTCCATAAGGAATATATAGGGATATAGTAAGTTGACTTCTTTGAAGCATGATCTATCTACATTATGACTGACATTACACTGGCAGCAGCTCTCCAGGTTCTTTGACAGGAGTCTATTCCCAGTCTTACTTGCACATGCTGGGTATTGAACATGGGACATAATACTATATGCTACATATATAGCTTTAAACTGGCATATATTATTTAGGTAAAAGAACGACACATATTTTAAATAATTAAATTTGCTTCCCCACTGAATCCTGTTTTGCCTTTCTCTTTATCCAAAATGGCATTAGGCAGATACCTAGTTGAGGTATTTCATCAGCTGCTAAAACATCACTTCATTGAATGTTTAATTTTTACTATAGCAGAATAGATAGTTGATCTGGCAGGGAACCTCTCTGCCCTCAAGCAGTGCATTAAACTAACAAGAACCATCCTTGTGCTGTTTAATGTTGAACTCAAACAATGCTGTTGTGCCCAAGTCCAAACCTAGCCAAGTGATGAAAAAGAACCTCATTAAATTCATTCATCATTTGGTAATGAAACAGAGGGTTGTATCCAGAGAAGCTTCCTCTGATGGAGTAAGCATTTCTGCTGGATGAAGAGTCTTCTTCTACTGGGGGGAAGCTTCTCTGGAGCCAAACCAAAATGTAGTCTATAGAAAAGTATATATGAATTAAGCACGAATCTAAAATTAAAGTTTCTGAGGACCACATGACATGTATATTTCCACCAATTTTCTTTTTCTTTTAAAGCTACAGCAACCATGGAAATGGGATTAAGCAGACCTCAGCACCACCAGAAATATGCACAAACACACGGCTTTGCACAGCTGCTTTTTCTTTACAAAGCAAGAACCAAGTTAGAGGGAAGTGACATGCAACTGAGTTTAACATCTAGCTCAGCCTCAAATAACACAAAACTGGTCTAATTCCAATGCTCCAAAAGACCAGACAGAACAGTTAAGTACTTAATTGCCATTCCATACATCAAGAAAGGCGAATCTGGGCTTGCCAACAAGTGTATGCTCAACAGGGAGCTCTCGAGTGTGCTGTCATGAGGCATTTGTCACTAAACATGTGATGGTCACATTCACACTTATAGCAAGTGTGTAAGTGTACACTTAAAATAAAATAACACATAAAAAGATAATACCCACAAAGTCCCCTGAATTAATGAATATAAACTATTTCATTATTGCTGCACAATACACACCTCCCATTGGAAGCAACAGAAGCAGCTGGAAGCAATGGGAAGTAAAGAAGGAAAAGTATACACAAGTAGCCAACAGTTGCAGGGAGGTCAGGCAGGACAAAGCTCAGGCTTGCAAGAGAGGTTAGAATTAATAAAAGAGGTTTCTTCAGCTATGTTCAAAGCAAGAGGCAAAACAAGCAAGTAGTAGGTCCTCTGGGTGGAGAAGACAAAGAAATTCTAATGGGTGACAGAGTGAATGTGGAACTGCTCAACACCTTCTTTGCCTCTGTCTTCACCCAAAAGGAAAGCAGTGCCCAACCAGGAGATAACAGAATAAGCAACGTAAGGAGGGACCTGCAGCCCAAGATAGGAAAGGAGATTGTACAGGAATTAAATGAATTCAAATATGCAGGACCCTATGAGCTGCACTCAAGGGTTCTAAAGAACATTGCAGATGTAATCTCAGAGCCTTTTGTCTATAATTTTTGAGACTTCTTGGAGAACAGGTGAGGGCCCTGCAGACTGGAGGCAGGCAAATGTTGCCCCCACCTCCAACAAAAAGGGGGGGAACCCAGGTAACTACCAACTGGTCAGCTTAACATCAATACCAAGGTCCTAGAACAGATAATTAAACAGTTGGTCTGAAAGCATTTAGGAAATGATGCTGTGATTACTGACCCATAAAGGGTTCCTTAGAAACAAGCCTTTCCAGCCAAATCTCATTCTTCTTTTGAGAGAGTTTTGTTTTCTTCTGCACTGGTGGGTATGATCCAAACTAATGGCTTCAAGTTATAAGAAAGGAGATTCCAAACAAACTCCAGTAAAAACTTTCTGGGAGTAAGAGCGGTTTGACAGTGAAACGGACTCCCTTGAAAGGTAGTGGTCTCTCCTTCCCTGGAGGTTTCTAAGCAGAGGTTGGATGGTCATCTGTCATGGATGCTTTAGTTGAGATCCCTGCACTGCAGGGGGTTGGACTAGATGATCCTCAGGGTCCCTTCCAACTCTACAAATCTATGATACTATGGCTATATACTGCCTGCATTCACTGCTTGTGTGCTACTGGACCAAGTTTAAGAATTTACTGTTACTGTATAAAGCCCTAACCACTTGGGCCCAGGATATCCGAGACCTCCTTTGCCCATTCACTGTGGTTATCTGTGGGAGAACCTCTTGTAGTATCTCATGCACCAGAGGATCATTTCATGGCAACTTGGACCACATCCTTCAGTGCAGTGGCACCCATCTTGTAAAACATGTTGCCCATTGAAATTAGACAAGCTCATCATTATATACATTTTGTTGGATGCTGAAAATTCCAGGGAGGAATTCAACTCCACACTGTTCCTATTGTTCCATCAGTGCAAGCATTTCGTTTTTCATGATAGAATGACCTCCCCTCTTCTTTGCCCTGTTCAATTCTCTGGGGGTTCTCCAAACCCCCAAAAGCTAATTTTGGAGCAGGGGCAGGGGGCTGTTCCATTGCATTACCAGCACTCATTGAATCTAGCCCTCCATTTCCCACAGGCTTCCAAGAAGGATGAATTGACTTATAGACAGTTATCAGAACTGTTACTATCTAGCCTATTCAATCTAAATTTATTGTTATATATGGTTATGTTTGCTCATGTTTAGCTGCCTATACGTTTTCCAAATAAATAAATGATTCCAGGAACAGAGGCAGCATGCCTCTGAATACCAATTGCTATTGAACACTGGGAGAGGGATATTCCCTTCCTGCCCTGCTTTTGGATTCCCATAGACACCTAACTGCCCACTGTAGGAAACAGAATGCTGGCGAAGGCAAGGCTTCTTATGGTTTTCTGTTTGCATCTGCTTTCAGAGTTGGAAGGGTCATCTAGTCCAACCCTCTGCTACGCAGGAATATGCAGCTGGGATTGAACCTGCAACCTTGGCATTATCAACACCATGTTTTAGCCAGCTGAGCTTAGGATAGCTCAGGCTTTCAGTTCCGAAAAACCTACCACCACCCCAGAAAAACCTACCACCATCCCAAATAGGCAAAAAAATATAATCAAATATTCCCTTTCGCTAAGAAAATTGCTGCTAGCAATAAGAAAACTTGCCTAATTTTACATACTTCGAGTTTAGCAGCCTGTTTTTATTACTATGCCTGTTACCCCTTGCAAAATTTCATATCACCTGCAGGAGATTATGAACACTATCGTTGGTTTTCTAATTAGGTAATATCTTATATATTTGTTTGTTTGGTTTACAGTGAAGGTCCAAAATACTGAGACATAAGGGACTGTTGACAATTCCACACACATTTAGGGGTTTATGAAAATGTATAATATACAGTAGAATTAACGTTTCAGGTACCAGCTGTCTCAATGAGATTTGGGATTTATGAGATTTGTGCTTCCCACAGGCATCTGGTTGGCCACTGTGAGAACAGGATGATGGACTTGATGGGCCTTTGGCCTGATCCAACAGGTGCTTCTTATATTATTGTGGAAACAGAAGATTCAAATCTATGTCCGGACTGGAGGACCTGACAATTACTGGGCTTTTTCCAACTCTCTCTTTTGCTTACAGGATTTTTCAGGCTCCCCTAAACTTGGTCCTCCATTAGGCCAGAGATAGACATAAGATAAAGAATGAGTTCAAAGTGTAATTCTAGCATTTGGATCCCGCTTTTCAACTCAGCAAATCAAATGATGGCAGAAGCCTTTCAATCTTGCTTTCTTCTCTTCAAACTGAAAAAGCATCCCACAGCTAGAGAAGGAATCAGAAATGGGGAGGAGGCAGTGGCAGCAACAGCAAGTGGCAGAGCCAGCAGGGAACAGCAAGCAAAACTCAAGGGGCTTGAGACAGAATTTAATTTGCTGGTATCTCTGACAGTTCGGCTTTGAAGTCTGGCTTGGAGCAATGTGAATAGGCTCTGAGCTCACTTTTTAGCTTGTGCCTGACTCAGTGTCCAGCTCCTGAATATTCTGCTAGTGATACATTAAGCATATACATGCTTCTCTGCTACAATTCAATATTTCTTTTTCACTTCCGGCTCTCATCCTCTATTTCCTCCTCACCTTACTGCAAAGCCCTGTACAATGTGTTACAAGCCAGAACTAACACTACCCACCAGGAGCTCAGTAAGCCTCCTATTTTTATTTTCTATTTTTAAAAAAATAAATGAATCATTTGAGACTGAAAAACAGGATGCTTCTACTTGAGACTGCATTTGATGTTTGCTTTAAGCCAACACAAGAAAGTCACCAGACGGGAAGACTCTGGGATGCCACCTTCATGTCCCAAGAGTTTCTGGCACCCAGACGGGGTGGCTCAAGATATTTTGCTGCTTGAAACAACAGATAAGATAACACCGTCTCACATACACACGCATCCTACATACAGACACTAACCAGACTGACAGCTGCATCTTGCTTCAACACTGATTGCAGGATAGCATCCTCCACCACATCTGAGGACAGCAAGCTGACTTAAAGTGTTCATGGCAGGCTGTGTAGCATACACAACTTTGGTGTCTAGCACCTTACTGGCACCGCCCTCCCCTAGCAACAGCTGCCTAAGGCAGGTGTCTCTCTCTGCCTAATAGTAGAGCTGACTGTGTACTCTGGATATACTTGATTCCCTGGACCCTCTGGACAATAACAAGCATACTGGCTGCCCTGTGCTTTGGAAAGGATCCTGTAGCACTAGATCCCCATTTAGCCCTCTGGTTCCTCCCCTCCTTCACCACTCCTAAAAAGAGGAAGGCTTTGAGGAAAAACACCCTCCAACCCATTTCATATGTACACATACACCTGTTGGCAGCAAAAGAATGAGCAGCCCTTTGGCACCCACCTGAGATCCAAAGTAGACAATGCAATAAATGCATGACCACATTTGCATTATGTTTAAATCTTCAAAAGCAAATACAGCAGTTGCATGCAAGAGGATCCCGACTGGGACTGCAGTGTTGAAGGCAGGGTGTCATGTTAACCCTTTTGCCCTTGCTATCTTCCTGATGAAAATTGACACCACCTAAAGCTGCTTGATTGCCCTGGAAGGGAAGCTGCCATTTTCACCCATAGTAGCTTCCCTCCCCTGTGTTGGGAGTTCTGAAAATGGATCAGAAGCTTCTGTAGCTGCAATATAGATAAGTTAAATAAATAAATGAAGATTACCAGAAGCAGCCATGCATTTGATGTACCATTTACTTTGACCCAGAGTCTTGGAAAATGTGTTCCACTTGATACAATCTGAACCCTAGTATGAGTAATGGCAAAAAATATTTATCTCACTTCATCCTCACTCCATCAATGTCCCCTCCAAAATTTCATTCATGCTTGAGCCAATATTCTTAATGAGCTTGCAAGTGAACTGGGAGCTGCAGCCAGAATTCTACCTAGTGGCTTCTTCTCTGCTGTGGCTTAAGAGAAAGAGGGAGAAATGCAGCCCAGAAAGAAAAGTGTTTTTCCCTAATTTGAGTACTGAAGAGACCGATGTTTATTCAGATGGCTTGGAGAAGATCCAAAACAGCTGGATAATCAATCAGCTAGATTATAACATTATTCATGTATGGCTTCATGGACACAGGGCTTGACATAAAGGTCTGCAAACTTAGATAATCAAGAATTTCATAGAAGTGGGAAATAGAGGCCAACTGTAAACGCTGCCAGAGTTAACACTTACACAACAATCTTTCTTTTTGGCATTCATACACACTGTGCTAGAATTTGTTGAATGAATGTTCAGTGAATAGCATCCTGCAAATCAGATTTGAACTATTTCCATTTTTCAAGTACAAAATAAGCCAGGATTCAAACAAGAGTTTCTAATTTAAAGCCCTGTGTTATTGGCTTAATCCAGTGCTACTTGCTCCACTTGAAGTTCAAAAAGTCACAGCAACTAACATCGAATTCTAGCAGAACACTAATAGAATAATGATAATTAAAAAAATATATTATTTATGTAGCATCTCCAAGTGTTGAAAGCATTTCACATGTATTATCTAGTTGCATTTGTTACAACAACCCTGGAAAGCAGGCGATAAACAACAGTTGTGTCCTCCAGATGTTGTGAGACTACAACTCCCATCACCCATCCACTAGCCATGCTGGCTAGGACTGATAACAGCTGGTGTCCAACAACAATTTTGAGGGCAGCATACTGGCTACTCCTTCCATAAGGTAAGTTTTATTATCTCCCAGTTTTGAGGGCACCGGATCCGAGTGACGTCATAGCATAGGCAAGACCTGAACTGGGGATTTGGAACCTCTTAGCCACTACCGTGAAGTAGATTGTTACATTTCTGCCATTAGTTACAAACAGTATTTTCAATAGGAGGGCTACATATGCAAGCAATGGCCCCAAACTGAATTTAGAAATAGCACTGTCTATCTCACTAAATTCCAAATATTCTACAGTACTTTTGTATGGGTGGTGATGTACCAATAAAATGATTGTTGAATAAATAAAATGCTATCTACTGCAACTATTCGCATTGTATCTGCAAAATACATCAGCATGAAACTATGCATTTTCATCATGGCTGCTAGCAACTTGCAGTGCTGTGTGCTATGCTATGCTGTGAAGAAGAGGCTCAAAGCATTCAGCTGGTGTGAAGAATGGAGGACTTTGTAGGCAGTGACACAATGTATGCTTCAATCGATTTTCGGGAAAGAGGAAGAGGGACAGTGAAGAAACAAACAATTCCAGTCAAGATGGCAGCATTTATATATATATATAAAAGACACTTGTGTGATTCCATCACAATTAACATCATGGAGCACTTTCTTAGGAAAAGCAACATATAACTCACTAGTCAAACCACAAGAGGTATATCATGCAAGATCAGGAATGTAGAAACGAACATGCACATACTGCTGTACAAAAACAGCTATTGAGCAAGGGTACAATGCTATTGCCTCTTTCAAGGCAAAGGAATAGCCCTTAAATGATATGTAGAGACCAGAGGAACATCGTCTGTATTTGACTGCCATATAAACATCTTCCCAATTCAGACCACAATTTTCATCTCCTTCCTCAGGATTCTGACTACTGGTCAAGCAAAAAATTATAAGGACTGGACAAAGAGTTCCCCTGCCTTGCTCCCCAAACAACAGCCAGAGTAATGACCATCTTATTCTGCCTTCCAGATAGAATGAAATGAAATGTAACCTGTCAGTGTTTGTGATCACAGCTGAGCTCCGCTAGAGAGAAAAGGCTTCTCTCACACATGGCATATTGTGCATGGAAAACATGTTAGATGTGACAATCACACTATTAATTACAGCATTTTGAGTGCCCACTGGCTATTTCAAATGGCTGTCATTGGAATAAAGACACAGCCTTGTCTATGCCAACCTGTTAAAAGAATCTATTAACCGATACATATCTTGTTAATTATAAACATCTTCAGGTGTTGTTATGTTTCATGGAGATGTTCCCAGTTCTGGTTTCTACTGCTTGCCTAGGCTTTCCATAAGTTTAGGTGGAACCTTTTTCACTGATTTTTTCTCTCTCAAGAACAATAACCATATGCTAGTTGGTTACGTGAAAAATACTTTCCATAGGAGGACTTCATATGCAAGCAATGACCACAAAACAATTGCCTCAGAAAATGGCATTTATTGTGCCCATGCATGCACACACAAATGTTAATACGTTTTTTCATGCTGAGCTTCTGATTTTTCATTAACGTACTTCATATGCAGATGATTACATTGCTTAAGCTTAAAGAGTAAGCAACCACGTATGCATCTACATTTAGCATCTGTAGTAGCTTTCAAAAGCATACTGTGATTTAGAAAAACATATGAATTCATACGAGATATTACTGATAGAAATAAGCATATTTGCACACACATCCATTGCAATTAACTGTCTGGAGAGTTGGTAAACACTGGAAGGCTGTACACAGTCTAAGTGGGTCAGTTCTAATGAGAAAAGCATGACATCTACATGTAGCAAGGCAGATGGAACACAGACCAGAGGACTGGAACATGGAAACAACTGAGATATTATTTGTTTGCATGGAATTCGTAAACAAAAAAACAAAAAAAACCCAAAAAAAACCATTGTAATCAGCTCCCAGAACCATCTTCAGCTATGGAAAAACTATTTTAAGATCTGTTATGCCTGTAAAGTACAGTGGGATTAGATGTGTTTGCATTATTATTCCACTGGTTATAACAAGTATCCTCTGATGTGCCTAAGTAATTCCAGAATGCTCAGAGCAACATAAAAAACACTGATGTAACAGCACAGGACTAAGGATGAGATGGTGGGGGAAAGAGGCTCTAAACAGTGGGAAAATGCAGAACTATCACCTGGCAAGAAGAATAGTATGTCCATTTAGAAAGGTGGCACATACTGAAGTCTGCAACAACATGCAATGTGCACAAGAGATTATACATAAAATAAGACAAATACACAGCTCTGTTTTATTCAGAAACAAAAGAAGATGCACTATACATAATCAGAAATAAAAGAAACGTCAACCTGCAATCTTTCACATTTACAACCATTTTTCTCACTATACATCACAAAACAGAGGTCTTCCAACAGATAGCAAAAGAAAAGGGAGGGAAATATAGGCAGCACTATCCGAAATTTACAAAATATACGCAGAGTCTTTGTTCAGACTGGAAACCCATTCAAAGGTGTAAATAATGGTCACTTTGTTAGATTTCTAAATACAACTAGCTGCAAATGTGTGTGAGTGGCTCTCTCATAGTTCACACTGGGCTCCCTTGACCCAGCTAGACAACCGTGAAAACACGAAATAAATGAAGGTTAACAAAGACTGGTCTGGGAAGCAGTTAACATTAAATGCTGGCAGTGTTAGTATTTTACATATAGGGCTGCACTGTGCATTCCTTACGCGTGAAATATCTGTGAAATATTTGGAAAAAATCTTTACCACCTATCTTGTCACAACAACAAAAATGGCTTTTAAAAATGGAAGGGGGGGGAATCTTTCCAACCATCTACACAAGAATTTTAATTACCATGCAGAGATAGAGAGAACAGAAAGACAACATCCCACTCTCACACACACAAACACCCAAGCAACTAGTTTATCACAATACCTTTTTGTGTCTGTCCCTCTTCCATATTTTCTTCCATGGCTACCTTTCTTCACTAGATACTGCTGCACAGGTTTAATCAAAAGCCTCCCTCAAATATAGGGAAAACTGTAGATTTATTTTTCCCGGGAAGCTCCAACAGCACTGGCTTATGCAGGTCTTCGGAGCTTAGCTAAGGCTCCCCTCACTCTCCTTCCTTGCTTGGAGACAGGCTGTCAAGTGTAATTTCATTCAAATTACTCTCCCGTGAAGATTATCAATTTTTCTTCTCAAAGCTGTCCATTGTATACCACTGTAAGCAGGTATTCAAATGAAAAGCCTGTGAATTTTTGGGGGGTGGGGGATTTTGGTTGGGGTCCCAGTAGCAGTGTCACTGTGATTCGTAAGGCTCACTTTGCATATAAAACAGGGGGGGAGAGAAAATGATGTTTGCATTGAAATCTGCTTTAAATTGGAAACAGGCTGCACTGCGAACAGATGGAGGGGTGTCTTCCTAACATGAAGCAGACCACGAACCTATAATTCCCCCTATTTGCTACCAAAGTGGGAAAGCCCAGATGCCTGTAGCTGTGGATGCTGCAATACTGCGATACTTACTTCTCCCTCACATACACTACCATGTATTTGGCTTAAAAGGATTTCTAAACACATAATCGCAATTCAGTTCAGGAACAGTGATAGGAACCTTGCAGCTGTATGTGTGAGTGCACATACACACACGTATACAAGAGAACACAAAGGTATCTATGAAATCTAACATTTCAGTTTTCACCAAATCTGCTCTCTGAATATATTACAAATTTACCAGCTGGTTAAAAAAGGACCAAAATGTGAAAAGACGAATACAGTTTTTGGAATTAAAATGGTACTTGTGGATTATTTCATTGCAAAGCTAACACATAAATACATTAAAAATATTTAAATCCTTCAAATCTCTTATCCAATACACGGAGACATAATATTAGCTATATGTTACACCACCCCATGCAACAACAACAAAAAAAGGATGCTGAAAGGGGGAAACAAATCTGTTGTGTTGTGGACTGGTTAGGGAATGCAGAGGTTAAGTACATCATGAAAACACCTGCTTGTTTGGGGAGATCTGCAATCTGATTTTAAATACCAGCTTGATTGAATACTGCAGTCTAGAGGTGAAATTGCATTCCTGTGCCTTACATCATTGGGTGGCACAGAATAAATTTGGAGTTCCAACACTCTGCATAGGTGTCAAAGGAAAAAACTCTAAATCCGTATTTTATGAAACCTTCCTGTTTCTGTTTCTCCAATTCTATCACCAGAGAGCAATAATGTTTCGTTATGAAGAACATTTAACAAATATACATAAGGTATTAAATCTGACACAGAGAACAGGCAGCATCTTACTCTATTGCCTTATGTACTCTGTCCTAGGGAAAATTGATTATAGCTTCAGTGGACTGCCATAGTAGTACAGCAAGAAGCATCCACCTATCTAGGTGCTTTAGCGAATATAAGCCATGGGTGTCCACAGGAGGAGGGGGCAGTACTCCCCCCCCTTGGATGAACAATGGGTTCATATCCATAGCTTTTCTTTTCTTTTTTTAAAGTAAGTTTCTAGTTTTTTTAGAACCTGAGTTAAGAAGCAAAATGTGCATGTACTAATTCTGCCTTTTGTGTGGTGATAAACTAACCAGCTTACCATTTCAGTGTTTAACATTCCGCCCTTCCTCCAGAAATAAATAAATAAATAATGTGGATGCCCACCACAATATCAATGTTAAATTCAATACTAAACAAGTAACTGATTTTAGCTTTTTACAAACCAATGTATCTAGCATTGCCATCTGCCTCCAAATCACTGTTAACCTGCAGAATGGCAGAACCAACGATTATTCATGATGCAGCAGAACCCTTTGCACTATAAATAGCTGAAGAAGCCACCCAAAAAGGCACAATCATGCGCCACCATGGGGCCACAGCGAGGGAAACATGTGGCATGAATGTCTCTGCCTTGCTTATCATGTAAAAAATGTTTCCTAACCATGTTGTCCTATTAATGTTTACTCCGAAGTAAGTCCCACTGTATTGAATGGGGTTCACCCTTTTGTTAACACCTTTAGAATTTCAACCCGTCAATAAAGTGACTTATGCTCTAAGTGAACTCACTGAAATAAATGACCACCAGTAACTTGTCCATTGCTTGCAATGGGTCTACACTGAATATGACTTAGTTGGATAGCATCCTGTGACTTCACATATCATGTGGAAACCAAACAGAACCAATCATCCGATGAGTTTCTAAATGTATTCTGCATGAGCTGGAATCTGTTGAAAATAAAAAGCCCTGCAAACAGAAAGCACACAGACAAACTACTCTGTGAAGTAAAGGAATGGTCTTTACATGTTCCATTCCTAATCTGTCTGAATCTCCTGAACAGTAGCTATGAGCTATTGAGCCATCTAGAACCTGTATTCTGCACATAATACTCCAAAGTTTGGACTCCTGCTCCCCTAATTTAGGGCAAGTAGGCCATCTAGTTTACTTAGTCTTAACACCAGCCATGGACACCACTAACCCAGGATACAGGCAGCCCCCCCCCATTTGAAACCCATTGGAAAAGCCTGCGAACACCCAATTCTGCCCCCGTTCCACCCCACTCCAGCCCCACTTTACCCTTTCAGTGACATTTCAGTGGTGTCTTTGTGATGTTTCTGGGTCACTTCCAGGTTCAATGTGATGCATATATGCGCGGTCATGCATACTGAACAGGTGTAAATGGGGGGCTGCCTGTACAATCGTTAGCTGTATCGTTAGCTGTATAAAAAGGTAAAGGTAAAGGACCCCTGACAGTTAAGTCCAGTCACAGACAACTCTGGGGTTGCGGCACTCATCTCGCTTTACTGGCCGAGGGAGCTGACGTTTGTCCGCAGACAATTTTTCTGGGTCATGTGGCCAGGATGACTAAGCCGCTTCTGGCAAAACCAGAGCAGTGCACAGAAACGCCATTTACCTTCCCACCGGAACAGTACCTACTTGCACTTTGACATGCTTTTGAACTGCTAGGCTGGCAGGAGGTGGGACCGAGCAATGGGAACTCACCCCGTCGAAGAGATTTGAACTGCCGACCTTCTGATTGGCAAGCCCTATGCTCAGTGGTTTAGACCACAGCGCCACCCGCGTCCCGATTAGCTGTATAAAATACTTCAAAAGATATGTGGGATGATTCTGAAATTCCCTTCTGCTTTACTTCTGCTTTGGCAGTGAAGAAACTATGGAATCTATGAGCATACAACCGTACACCTGCTTTTCGTAGGCATAACGGGCTCAAGAGTAAACCAACACGCACTATGGCTCATTAGTGGCTATTACTCAAGAGAAACAGATATGCATCTACATACGTATCAGTTTTCCCTGGGTAATAGTCATTAAATGAACCATGAAGATGACTCACTCTCATAACCCACTTATAGGACTGAACTTTTTAATTCTTCACTAATCGTTCGAAAATCCACATGAGTGTGTAAGCATTTTTTACTTTTGATATTTCTTTTAAACCTTCTTTTAAGGTTTAAATAAAGAATCTGCTTGCTCATTTCACCAAATATTTGAGCAAGCGAGCTACATAGTCCAGCTAGCAATCTTGATGTGCATGGTAAAAAGGTCCCAATACAGGTTCTGGCATTGCTCAACTGATAAAGAGTTGGGCACTGAGCTAGGAGACATAAGTTGAAGTCCGAGGGGAGTCGGAGAGCTGAAAATAGTGCCAATATATTTCACATCTGGCAATCAATGTGACCCTTTGATTTCAGATAGTACATGGTTAAAGGTAAAGGGACCCCTGACCATAAGGTCCAGTCGTGGCCGACTATGGGGTTGCGGCGCTCATCTCGCTTTATTGGCCGAGGGAGCCGGCGTACAGCTTCTGGGTCATGTGGCCAGCATGACTAAGCCGCTTCTGGCAAACCAGAGCAGTGCACAGAAACGCCGTTTGCTGCCAGAGCGGTACCTATTTATCTACTTGCGCTTAGAGGTGCTTTTGAACTGCTAGGTTGGCAGGAGCAGGGACTGAGCAACAGGAGCTCACCCCATCGCGGGGATAAGAACTGCCGACCTTCTGATCGGCAAGCCCTAGGCTCTGTGGTTTAGACCACAGCGCCACCCATGTCCCTTATACATGGGTACATGGCTAGGTGAGTCTAAAAAGCCCTATGAGGGAGGCTTAGTTTGGTTGGAATCAAGGATACACTTCCAGAGTTATTGCTAAATACATTATTCCTGGTAAATGATCCACCATAGCCACTAGAGAGCTGTGAAAATTTGTGACCTGGGCTTTTTAGACTCATCTACCCATGTACTATCTGAAACCAAAGGGGTGCATTGGTTGCCAAGTGGGATTCCCCCCCCCCCGCCCCAGCTTTTCTACCCCACTATCCTACTTCATGTGGTCTTGGACTATCACTGCCTTTAATAACTGTGTTTATTAACCATTATTATGTTAATTATTAATTAAACTCAATGCGAAGTGCTTTATGGTTTTTTTTTAAAGTAAACAGTCGTATGCAGTGTAAATTGATGAGGAGTGGGAGGCAAGAGCAGCAGATAGTTTTTCATCTGCATATTTTCATGTGGACTTACAGAAAATGACAGTGTTGCTGGTGAACCACTAAAAAGACCAAAAAGAAGAAGCAATAGCCGGTGTGTGAGAATGTGGTTTGGAGAGATGTTAACCTGTCTGTCATGTTTACTGTCAGTGCTGCAACTTACAACAAATCAAATGATTTCTCTTTCCAGTTCAAATGCTACTCTGAGCAGCCTAAGGTTTGCAAGGGCAATTTCAAAGACTTTTGGAACTACCAACTTTAGACCACCTGTCAATCTGGCCAAGGTCTGAAATTACACAACCACATTTCAAGTGTATTACAGCAGTGTGCATGAAGAGGCTGCCCAGCTCTGGAAACCACCCAGCACTAGATAAAAGAAGAATGCTGAACTGGAAGTATGGAAACTGTAGTGCTACAAAAGAACTTGGTATAATTCAAGTGAGTGCATGCATCTTCCTGTTTGGTAAAATCACAGTGCTCTGGCTTCCAGTACTAAGAAATGATGCAGCACTGCAGGTGCTGAGACAAGTGATTTGGCAACTAAAATACAATATATCCAGACAGAGACTAGTAAAACAATATCGTCAGGGTGCAGCACAGGATACAAAGGAACCTTGTTGCACCTGACTTCCTGTTTCTGCCCATTTAAGAGGACAGAAGAAAGAAAAATGTTGCCGTTGCCTACCCACTGCAACACCCATTGGAAATTATGGTTTCAAAAAGGAGACGGGGGGTGGGGGAGAGAGACTGTTCCATGTCCCTTTCCTACCAAGTCTTTCATATTTATGAAGTATGAAAGGATGGGGAGGGGGTTTCCCAACCATATGTGTTGGGAGTCTATGTATCAATTACATTATGCATCAGGTGAGACAAGACATCTGGAAACTATTAACTCCACATATATTAGACCTGGGGTGCCAACTTGAATAAAATATTGGGGGCCCAGGTAAGCCCTGCCCCACATAATCAATTACATGACATGGCACACACATACACCATTTGAATGACAACACCCGTCAACTGGGGAGGGCAGCCCCTTCAAATATTTTAGGGGTGGCGAAGGAACCTCAGCCCCCAGGAGTTGACTCCTATCTACGTATTAGACTGCTGCATAGCTGTAAATAAAAGGCAACATCCTTCGGGTAGTGGGTGTTTAACCTCAATCTGAAATGCATCACCTAAGAAAATCTCAGTGCTCTGGCTAAGCTGATAACAGTAACAAAATTTAGGCAGGCTCCTATTTAGAGACAAGAGGGGGATGGAGATGCTGAAAAACTTGGCCCATTCAGTGTTCAATTATTTAGTTCACTGAACTTTCCAATATAGCCTAATTCTTTTCTGAACGGAGCTGCAACCATTTCATCTTTATCCAAGCACTGATCCCAGCCAGATAGTGTGCAGAGCAATCAGCCATGTTAGCAGGCTTGATGAAACAGTGTCACGGAATTGACACACTGACACAGTAATCTGCAATCAGAGTGGAAAGAACTTGCTATCATGTGCTAATTCTGTTTGTACATACTAACATTCTGACTAAAGTTCGTGTAATGAGTCAAACTAGTTTTCCCTTCTTTGTCATGAAGGGGGAGTTCATGATCCTTTCATTACTTTTTATTAAAAATAAAATAAAGTAAAATAAAAAATTCCTTCCAGTAGCACCTTAGAGACCAACTAAGTTAGTTATTGGTATGAGCTTTTGTGTGCATGCACACTTCTTCAGATACTTTTACTTTTTACTTTTACTTTTTACTTTTACTTTTTACTTTTACTTTTTACTTTTACTTTTACTTTTTGCTTTTACTTTTTGCTTTTACTTTTTACTTTTTATTACTTCACCATAAGTAAACCTTCAAAGACATATATACATCTATGCTCCCGTTTAAATCTGATGGCATTATTTTCATTTTGGCATACCAAGGAACAAAAAGAGCCAAAGCTCATTTCCAGGAGTTCCTGCAAGGGTTGTTGGATTGTTTGAACGACAAAAAAGTTATCACTTATTAAGCCTAGTGGAACTGCCCATCTCCTCTCTCCATGGTCACCATAATACAATGTCCAAAATTGTTGCCGTTTACTAAAGCTCCACAGTCAACTGACTTCTCATGTGAAATGACTTGCATTCTCCTTCCTCTACTCAACTGTTTTGCTCTACTATACCCACAAGGTGTTTTCAAATAATAAAACAACACAAAATCTAAAAAACAGTTCAAAGAAAAAAGCCGATGCCACATACAGCTTTTTTAAAAAGTAACAGATTAAGACTCTGTTACTTTTCCATTGCTGAATTTTGTTGTGGTTTAGCCGTTTAGTCGTGTCCAACTCGTCATGACCCCATGGACCAGAGCACGCCAGGCACTCCTGTCTTCCACCGCCTCCCCCAGTTTAGTCAAACTCATGCTGGTAGCTTCGAGAACACTGTCCAACCATCTCTTCCTGTCGCCCCCTTCTCCTTGTGCCCTCCATCTTTCCCAACATCAGGGTCTTTTCCAGGGACTTTCTCTTCTCATGAGGTGGCTAAAGTATTGGAGCCTCAGCTTCACAATCTGTCCTTCCAGTGAGCACTCAGGGCTGATTTCCTTAAGAATGGAGAGGTTTGATCTTCTTGCAGTCCATGGGACTCTCAAGAGTCTCCTCCAGCACCATAATTCAAAAGCATCAATTCTTGGGCGATCAGCCTTCTTTATGGTCCAGCTCTCACTTCCATACATCACTACTGGGAAAACCATGGCTTTAACTATACAGACCTTTGTTGGCAAGGTGATGTCTCTGCTTTTTAAGATGCTGTCTGGGTTTGTCATTACTTTTCTCCCAAGAAGCAGGCACCATTTAATTTTGTGACTGCTGTCACCATGTGCAGTGATCATGGAGCCCAAGAAAGTAAAACCTCTCACTGCCTCCATTTCTTCCCTTTTTATTTGCCAGGAGGTGATGGGACCAGTGGCCATGATCTTCCTTTTTTGATGTTGAGCTTCGGACCATATTTTGCACTTTCCTCTTTCACCCTCATTAAGAGGTTCTTTAATTCCTCCTCACTTTCTGCCACCAAAGTTGTGTCATCTGCATATCTGAGGCTGTTGCTATTTCTTCCAGCAATCTTAATTCCTTTGCTGCACAAAGTAAAGCTACTCTCACTAGAAAATGGGCAGCTTGCCTGCTTCTTGAAGACCAACCATGAGCTAAGCAGTGCAAACTTCACAGAGAAAAGCATTCAACAGCTGAGGAGTTAATCCAGTCAATCCAGAGCCAGTGTGTTTAGACTGGTCTTTGGGTTCAGAAAACCAAACTAAGATCTGGGTTTCCCTAAGATGTACCTTTGCTGTAGTAAACAGTAGAAATTTTATATTTCTAATTAAAGCACTGGTATTCCCAGAATAAATGCAGAATCATTTCCAAATTATGTGCAAGAAATCACAGAGGGAAACTGTTCAATACATTTATATGCTGCACTCATTTTCTGCTCTACTGGAGGCAATAAGGATCCACCCTATTAAACTGTCCACTACAGACTGCAAAGTCTCTTGTGTTTTGTCTCCCAAAAGGTTCAGGGGCAGCACAGATTTCTCTCCTCTTTGGGTTTGAGTCTAGAAACCACATCAGTTGCACTGTGAATATAATTCTTTATTGGCCTTACCCTTCCTTGTTGGCTCATCCATCCAAATGGAATTCATCCCATCTTTTCACCAGGGGACAAGAAAACATTTTAAAATGAGCACAAAAGAGGAAGCTAAAGGCAACAGGGTATAAAGATCACTGCACAAAAGGCTTCTGCCTGAGCTGCTCCCAGGAGGGCTAAGAAGATTTACAAACCAACACAGTCCATAAATGTTAAACAATTTTGAAAGTCAGCATTAGCTGATTGTGATTACAAATCCTTAGTTGTAGAGAAGTTGTAAAAATCAAGCTGTATTCATAGCAATTTGCCACCAGTTATTTTATACATTCTGGTACTGCTGAAAGGACAGTTTATCTCTGTCTGTGAACTGGTCTGCTAATGACAAATGAAAGATGCACGGAAATGCAGTACTGGCTCTATTCTCTCAGAATGTAAATTAATTCACTCGAAAAGGAGGGGTGTGCATATTATTGAGGTCTGTATCCTGGCCTATCACTTCGCACTTCAGCTGAAATTGTACATAATAAAGCTAGATATCCAAATTTGATGAAAATGACAACTGTTCATTATTAGGAGATTTAACCTTACAAAGCATTCCACTAAAACGAAAACCAAAAAGGTTTTAAGATCTGTGAATGAAATGGAGCCTCAGATGAACTGAGTTAAGGAAAAATCACACTGATCAGATCTGCACATCATGGTAAGCCAACGCTCGCCTTGCATATGCCAACTGCACCCACTTTGGGCTAGTGCGTGAAATAAATAAGTCATGAAACCGATCTAAATGATACATCCGAACCGAGGTTCATGCTTTGTTTCACTCAAACAAGCCATGAGTGGGTAATCCAGGAACAGACATTGACTTGTCATTATGGTTTGTTTCTCCCCCTATTAGTGCATTTGCAGAAAAGCATTGTCTATGATTTACCAGGCCAGCAAACTGGGCAACTGAATGCAGCATGGGAATGTACAAAACTCTCTTCTTCATCTAAAGTTTGGAAAGACGAAGATCTAAAAGCTGTAATTCAAAGTGACCACATTATCAGAGAATACAAAAGAGCAGTTTATCAATATAATTCATAGGAAACTGTAACACTTTTTTTAAAAAGTGTTTGTTCCTTAGTATCTTGGAATGAAGCTAACAGCAACATCATTCATAAGTTTGGAGGCACTGACTGTGAAAAGAGGCCAAGAATTATCATAGTACATTTTGGGAGGTATCCAAGCTCTGTTCCCTTTATAAACTCAAATTAGAAATCTCTTAGTACGATGTGATTAGAAGATCGTCTTAATCTGCAAAACCAAATCACATAAATGGATATCAGAACAGTTTTCAAATGGCAAAATCTCCTAGTACACATGGAGACGTACAACCATGGAAAACAGCTGGTTAAAAATGGCATTTCCTTGCAACTTGGGCTATCTAAACTGTTGACTTCCATATAATACCAATTCCATGATAAACTGTAGCATTTTAGATTTTAAAATAGTAACATCATTCCTTCTTCCTAGCCACCAGCAGTTTACATTAAATTTCATCTGAAACACTGCAGCCCAAATATAGAACTTCCCTTAATCCTTAGATAAACTAATAATGTTAAAAGCCTACGTTTGCTCAGATTTATAATAAAGCTTTCTTAGACACACTAAATAAATGTAGAAAGCAATACAAGCCTGCATTCAAAAGGCATGGTACTTACTGGCCATTATTAAATAAATCAAATTTGGTATCTACAATCCAAGAAGGATTTGTGGTAACAACACCTGTGTGACTAGTTTAGGGACATGGGATGGGCCATACCAGATAAGCCAACATAGCTACAAAATCCTCTTCTAGAGGTCAATGTAAGGTGAACCCTCCCTTCCACACACAATTTAGCCAACCAGTTGTGAAAATGCAAGATAAAAGACCTCCTTTGTTCCTACTGAAGTCAAGATGCACCAAGTATTAAAACATTTCAGCATCCCCTGGAAAGCATCCCCTCTTTGCAGGTGTTATTTCCCCAGGAAGCACTCAAAGGAGTATTAAAGTTTTCACAGAGAAGAGAGGATTCATCTCCGTTGGCTTAGCAACTGAGCTGACACTCCCTGTTTTGCCATGCTAGGCAAAAAGGAAGCATCACCCTGATGCTTCTTGGAAGGGCATCAGAATGTAGATCTGAATGTGGATTTTGTAATGGAATCCCTGGCTGGCTGGGTTCACATAGTAAAAAAGAAACAAGATTCCCCCCCCCTTTTTATTTTTAAGCAAAGCAGCAGATCGTTAGTAAGAAAGAGAAAAGTGCCACTTGAAAGCACACTCAAAAGTGTTCTCGGCAAAAGAATAATGGCACAACTCTAGTTACGGTAATACTTATCACTTACCAAAGGTTTACATAAATATATATCAGTATTATATGCATGTACATATGGATACATAACAAAAGTATGCTTAACATACAATTCTAAGAGAAAGGCCTCTTGAACATGATTGCTGTCAAGTCTGAAGGCTGCAGAACTTGCGTGGCTTCCTGGTACTCTAGAAAGCTGCAGGTGATGAATCAATATGGCTAGAGCACAAGCTACATAAATCTCAAGGTAAATCCAACTGAACATAGGTGAAAGCAGATTACTGCACCTATGACATGGCAGTGACTCCAGTGAATCAGAACTACTCTTTGCTTCTGTTGCACCATCTAGTAGCCATCCAGCAGAGCATTTCCAGGTGACAAAGAGGCTTTTGAAATTTGGCTAGGAGGAGGAATGATGAACCTACTGGAGACAAGTTTGCCAGGCACGTTTAGATACCCTCAGGGCTGGTCCTGTAGAAGAGGTAGAAGAGTCCAGAGCACCATTGGGTCCCTTTCAATTATTGCATCCTCAGGATGCAGACTAGTCATTTCAAGGAGTTTAGCCCTTTATATGCATTATCAGTCCCTGCCCCTTGTGTGCCCCATGGGCAAGATCTCCTTCTCCCATGTTCCTGGTGATTCCCAACAGGCAGACAGCAAGGTAAATATGGCTGTACCCACCTGGTGCCTAAACTCATATTGGATGGCCATAGACTCATCATATGTTCTAAGATAAACAGAATGCTCTTGGCTCTTCAAGAAGCTAAGAGCACAGGGAGAGCAGGCCAAATGTCCAGGATCCTGTGTTTACAGTGTCCAACCAAATGCCTGTTGCCAGGGGCGACCTCCTGCTCCCACCACCATGATGCCCCACCCTCCACTTCCACACCCACTTCTGCTACCAGAACTCCCAGGCATTTGATGAACCCTGCGAGAGCTGGGCCATTTCTCTAAACATTGCCACTTGGCTTCTCCACCTCGGGGTGGGAGATGAGTGGACACCACTGTGCAGTAGAATGCCTCCCCTTCACCGCCAGCGGTAGAAGTGGTGGGGTGGCCCAAGCATGGCCTCTTGCACTTTTACAACCTGAGGCAGGCACTTCACCCCACCTCATGGGCCTATGGCCACTTCACCCCACCTCATGGGCCTATGGAAAGCCCACAAGCAGAACCTGAGTGTAACAGCACTCTCTGCACCTGCAATATTCAGCAATGGGTATTCAGAGGCATACTGCCTCAAAACAGGGGTGTCAGAACATAGCCATTGTGACTGGCAGCCATTGATAACTTTATCTTCCATGAATTTGTCTAATCTTCTTTTTAAACCATCCAAGTTAGAAGCCATCACTGCATCTTGGGGGAACAAAATCTATAGTACAGTGGTACCTCAAGTTAAGTACTTAATTCGTTCCGGAGGTCCGTACTTAACCTGAAACTGTTCTTAACCTAAAGCACCACTTTAGCTAATGGGGCCTCCTGCTGCTGCCGCGCCACCGGAGCCCGATTTCTGTTCTTATCCTGAAGCAAAGTTCTTAACCTGAAGCACTATTTCTAGGTTAGCGGAGTGTGTAACCTGAAGCGTATGTAACCTGAAGTGTATGTAACCCGAGGTACCACTGTATGTGCTGTGTGAAGAAATGCCCCCCCCCCATTTTACATCCTCCAACATTCAGCTTCATTGGGTTACAAGTTCTTGCAAGGACAGCGAGAGAAAATGTTTCTCCACCCACCTTCTCCACACCATGAATAATTTTATACAGTTCTATCATGCCCCATTTGCTATTTATCTCAAGTAAAAAGCCCCAGATGTTGCAGCTTTTTCCTCATAGGGAAGTAGCTCCAACCACTTGGTCCTTTTTGGTATGGTGTCAGCAGGCAAGGAAAAGCTGGGATCTTGTCTGCCAACTACTAGGACATAACAACAGCTAGCAGAGTTTAGGAACCAGACCAAACACTACATTCTCATATAACATGATGAAAGCTGTATGCCAATGGTTGGTAGAACCAAATCCAAATGGGTTGGGGCCAATTCTCAATATGGGTGTTGCAAAGGCCACACATTCCTTGTGTTCACACACATCCACAGATTTTTCATCTGTTGATGAGAGGAGATGTGGGTCAGATGGGGAGGGCTGGTAAGCTGGATTCAGCTCACAAGCCAGAGGGTCCTCACCCTTGATCTAGAGCATAAAGCAAACAAGGGCCTTGGCAGCATCTGGCTAGAAAGTGAAAACCCGGGCCAATATAAAGAGAAATATCAGTCGGCCAAGCCTTTTATTTGTATGCCACCTTTCCAAAGTTAAAACTATGCTCAAGGTGGTTTACAATGTATAAAAAAAACACATAACTACAAACCTAAAAGCAGTTATAAATAATAAATGAAATTTCAAAAAGCACACAACCAATTTGAACAATTTCCACATAAATCCAAAATAAAGATACAAAAAATTAGTATCAACAGCAGCAATACCCTTCCAACAAAAGCCCCTCACAATGTCCCAACCCAAGTCGAATAAATAAGCTGTTAGCATGCATCTGTTTGCATGCATATTTGAAAGCACCTCAAATTACACATTCTGTACAAAACATTGTGGTACTGATAGATGGGGTCCTTATTCAGAGGTGCATTTATGTCCACAGTTTGCCATCCTAGTAATGCATGCATACAAGATACAGATCTCCTTCATGGGATCAGGGTGACTGAATGCAGATGTTGCTGAACATCTAGAACTCCCACCAGCCCCAGCAAGCATGGCCAAAAGCCAGGCATGATGCGAGATGTGGCTCCACAACATCTGGTGGGTCAATGTTTCCCCATGCACAAGAACTGCTTCAAGCAACTTTTTGGAAACTATCATAAGCTGACAATGGTGCTCTCTTCCCTGTTGTTCCTTATCTCTATGTAACCCTGTTTTTTTGCAAAGGAAAGATCTTTTTTTCTGGGTTAAGTCCCCCAAACCCCAGCCAGTATGATGAGGAGAGTATGGGATGAGGAGAGGGAGCCCAGTAAGCATCTGAAGGGCCAAATGATCTCCACCATCATCACCAATGAGGTGCACAACATAATTTACATTCGACGCCTGGGTCTTTATTTCCAAATATGCAGAATATTTGGGGCTATTATTCAAAATACATCATTAGTAACATATACTAAAGTGACTGTGAAAAATTTGAGAAAGACAAAATGGGGGGAATTAATTAAAACAAAGGAAAAGTTGGGGTGGTGAGGTTAAAAGAGTAGCTGCTGCTGTTCTAACCATTCATTTTCTTCCCTTTCACATTCAAAGCTGGCCACAAAATCAATACAATATTGAACAGACCTCTTTAAAATCTATCCCCTGAATCTCATCCATCTATATACCACCCAACTGTCAGTAACTGTGCTGATAGTCAGATTAAGTACTCCCTCTGGGTGAAGGTAGTTAATTCGCGGACTGATGAAATCTTCATGCTTAGGTTTGCAGAAAACTAGATTTGGGGCAAAATAATATCAATTCAGAGTGGTGGGAGAACTTTAAAAGATTCAGACTCTCCAGAACTAAGGGCACCAGCATGTACCTTCCAATCATCACATGCCCATGTTGATGAACAAGCAGAGGGGGCTATGTTTATCATTTCACGATTGCACCGGACTGGGTGAAGTTTAGATCTTAAAAGGTTTGTGAATATCTAGAAACTGGCATTGAAAAGTGGGGGGTTTAAAATTAGTTATTCAGTATATTTCCATAATGATTTCCCTCCTCCTGGAGATATTCTCACATTGATTCATATATTTCTTTTAATAGCTTGCAAGACGCCATGTAACCATATAATAGCAAGAGATTATTGTTGTAATAAATAATGTTGTCCTGTGTCTTATTTCTTGCCGCTAGAGACCACAAAGTTTATGCCAACATGGGCTAGAATTTGTTCCTAAGGGCATTATCCGCAGCTGTTGAAACAAACGTCATATGACCCTTGTCTGCCCTGATAAGTATCACACTCAGTGTTATTTCTACAGCTTTAAGTGATAAATCTTTAGCTAAACCTAGACAATAAGAACCAATGCAAGGAAATTTCACAGAGATTACCTATCTTTGTAGTTTTCCTTTCCCTCTTGTACGGAAACCCATAAAATGCAAGGTTTCATCCAGTATGCTTTTTCACAGATAAGAGGGCTGCTTCTCCTGTTATATAATTTGTACCTACAGATTCATACGCTGTATAGGGAAATATTTATTTCGTAATGTCCAAATGACAGCACTGATCTATTTTTTCCATTCAAACAAACATATGAGGAAGCAGATGCAGTCTCACTTCCCTTGGCTTGAAGCATGCTTTTTAAAAAAAAAAAAAAAATGCAACCATACCCAGACAACAGAATACATACAACATAATTCAGGGGTATGGATCAGTAAGTACAAAAATAATAATAAAGAAAATCTCAGCACTGTAAATGCAACTGTGAAAACAACGGTGGTGTAGAAATACCTGTGGGCAATCAAAAGTGAAACCAAGCAGCCTACCTTCTGCAATAATTAGCATTGTAGGCATAATAATAATTAGCATTATAGACTAGGGACAGCTGGCAGTGATAACCCAGGTTTACAGTCTTGCCATGTTGCTGAGTGCACCACCAAGCCTGGATCTCCATAAGGCAGTGGCAGCCAGAAATGCTCATCATAAATAGCTGAGAAATCAATGTGAAGGCCTTCAGATTTGCAGTCTGCTTTATCTCTAGAACGGAGTAAATCAATGCAGTGCATGTTGAGTTGCCTTTTAAGACTAAGGTTCCAGCTGCTGCACAGTGAAGCACAAAACCTCCTGGCTGAAGTGAGTTTCTGAGGTCACACTACAATCTGAATGCTCTTCCCCAAATGATCAAGTTCCAAACGTTGAATTGGTATGGATATTTCTTAAGCTGCATTTATATGTAGGCGTTTTGCAGATTTTATCTGCAATCATACTGTGCCATGTTGCTAGATACTTGACCTGAGCCAAAGGAACGTGCAAGGTGCTATTTATAAGCACATAATTTATTTTTATTTATTTTAAAGTCCAAGCAGTTTATTTAAAATAGATTACTCATAAAACAGTGATAAAACCAACAAACATTCAAAACAACCCTACATCCTAGGCTTACTGAAACAAAACAAAAAAATGTTCCTAGCAAATGTCACAAACAATACAGTGCAATGAAAATGCCTTCCTGATGCAAATAGGCAGATAGTTTTATGGGAACGGTTTTAGCTCCGTAGTATACAGAGTTGCTCAAGTTCACAGAATGAGTTTCTGGTAGAAATGGAGCATTTAAACCCAGGTCTCCAAAGTCCAACACTTTATGCAATTACACAGTTGAATGGAGTGACTACAGCCATTTTCATTATTGCCAGTTTGGTGTCTTTTATATCATGTGACAAACACAACAGCTCAATACACAAAAGCACTGTTAAGATGTTGTCCTGTATGTGGTGGGGATGGGGAAACAGAATTACACCGGATGGCAAAACACCTACACACACTTGTTGTAACTTCTGAAAGAGCCTATACGAAGAGTTTCCTGATCACATGCAGGTTATGAGTAGGCTCTTTCACACAGTATGCCAGATACACATGGGGCAAAGCCAATGGCCACAAGCATGCAGAGTCCTATTTCCACGCTATGTGCATTCTGATGACCATTTAAACAGAGCTTAAATTTTGTGCATCTGAAGAAGAAAAGGAAAGAATTTTACTTTCCAAATTTGCATCTACTGAAACACTGCAGTCATGTGTTGGAAATCAGTTGTACCTCGAGTTACAAATGCCTCAGGTTACAAACTCCGCTAACATGGAAGAGTTACCTTGAGTCGAGAACTTTGCCCCAGGATAAGAACGGAAATTGTATGCCAGTGATGCAGCGGCAGCAAGAGGCCCCATTAGCAAAAGCAAGCCTCTAGTTAAGAACAGTTTCAGGTTAAGAACGGACTTCCAGAATGAATTAAGTTCATAAGTAGAGGTACCTCGGGTTACAGATGCTTCAGGTTACAGACTCCGCTATCCCAGAAATAGTACCTCAGGTTAAGAACTTTGCTTCAGGATGAGAACAGAAATTGTGTCGTGGCAGCGGGAGGCCCCATTAGCTAAAGTGGTACCTCAGGTTAATAACAGTTTCAGGTTAAGAACGGACCTCTAGAATGAACCAAGTTCTTAACCCAAGGTACCACTGTACTTGATCATCACCCATTAATCATATACTGTGATTCTGTATGTAATATGTTTAAATCTATAAAACAGAGCGTTGTGTGTGTTTTTTTGTTTGGTTTTTTACGAAACAGCAAGGTCCTGCATAATGAAACATTAAGTGGGTTTAAAAATGAAACACCTGCATGGATGTTCCCAATCAATGTGACTCTTCAGGATGGGATTTTCAATTGTAACTGTTTTGGCTTGAATTTAAAAGTTTGATTTTTTTAAAAAAGACACGTCCATAAAATTAGATCATGTTTTTCTTTATCCTAGGGTAAGCATTGTCAAATTATGTTCCTGACACATTAAGACCTAATATGTATTTCCCCAGCCCAACCCCACTCCAATTTTTTTAAGAAACCACCATCAAATCCTAATGGACATCAAATAGAAACAAATAAAAGCTAAAATGAAGAATTCCTATTCTCCTTGAAGTGCAATGATGCTGTCTAAAGTGAACTTACAATGAGAGCCTATAAAAGGCTTATATAAAAAGCAAAGCACAGCAGATCAACCTACTTGAAAATCTCCATTGCCATGACAACAGAAGCACAGCATTAAAGGGCCAGTGAACCTTTACAAAACCTGTTTGTGAAAATGTAGCATCTGCTGTTTTCAGGCATTTTTATATTAAAAAAGGACTTCTAATGACATATTATTTTGTTAGATCATTGAACAAAATGAGCACACGACACATAGCCTTTAAAAACATTTTTTAAACAAAATCTAGCACATTATGCAGCAACGCAATTCATGTGGTGAACTGAGAAGAAACAGAGTTCCACCTACGAACTGGTTAATACACTTATTGTGTGAGGGGGAAATGAGGACTTGAAAATGAGTTATTTTTAAAGCTGTATACCTAAAGACAAAAAACAATATCTGTATACTATTTGTTGCTACTTAACTTACTGAAACATATACATAAGTTATTATTTATGTTGTTGTTGTTGTTATATTCAGTTATTATTATTTATTAATACAGGTACATTACCTATTGTAACATATACATGCTTACATACTGTAAGTAGCTAGCTAGAAAACTAGATTATGCATACAACACACACACTAGTTAATGTGTGTGAGAAAGAAAACTTGCAATCCACATACATGTGAAATATTCAACAATTTCCCCAACTGTTATGCTTTGGTGAATTCGTCACCTGTTCTCACTGTTTCTGGTGCCATATGTATTGCTTGGTTTCTGTTGCAAGTGCAATTGCAAGTGTGCAATTTTATACTGGGAGTTGAATTTAGCATCCTGAGAATCACAGCTTTCTAGCACTTATGGATACAAAAAGAAACACAAATTATATATTATCCACACTGCTTCCTCAAACCTATTTAGCTTTGCAGGTGAATAAGAAGCAAAGCAAGAAGTTGTTCAAGGCCACAGAATATATCCCTTGGGCCTTGAACCCAAGTCTCCCATATCACAGTGTAACTCATTAACCAACAGGCCACAATGACTCTTCTATTGTAACAGAAATCATTTTGCTTGGATTTGTTTCTATGACCAGGCAGTGGCGTAGCGTGGGTTGTCAGCACCCGGGGCAAGGCAAGTAATTTGCGCCCCCTAACCCGTGGATTTGCGCCCCCTAACCCTAACCCCCAGATGTTGCGCCCGGTGCGGCCGGCCCCCCCTGCACCCCCCACGCTACGCCACTGTGACCAGGCGACACAGAAGCAAACTAAAATGAGGTAATTGAATGCCCAAATAACCAGGACATTTTCCCTGTTGACATCTCAGGATAACACAAGATGCCTCTGTACAGTGGTACCTTGGGTTAAGCATTTAATTCATTCTGGAGGTCTGTTCTTAACCTGAAACTGTTCTTAGCCTGAAGCACCACTTTAGCTAATGGGGCCTCCCACTGCCGCTGCACCGATGCTGCATGATTTCTGTTCTCATCCTGAAGCAAAGTTCTTAACCCGAGGTAATATTTCTGGGTTAGCAGAGTCTGTAACCTGAAGCATATGTAACCTGAAGCGTATGTAACCCGAGGTACCACTGTACATCAAAGCAGGATAACTACATTTACCATTATACTCACTTAGAACATTAATTTCAGCTCTCCTTGGCATGGTTTTGGTAGATAGGCCACCTCACAACTGTGTAACCCCCCACTCCCACTGACATAACACAAAAGCTGAGCTAGGGAAGAAATCTGAGATAAGTCATGGGATCCATGTAGACAGCCCCACAGGAAAGGCAGCTTCGAAAAAATTATCCCTGCTGCTCCTTGGCAGGATTCAGTTCACAGATTCAGCTAAGTAGGATCCAGCGAATCGAGTTGAGGGCCATGATGCCTTCCAGAGACAGGAAGACACCATTGCTACAGTGATTGGTGCTGGAGGAGAAAAGCACACGTCTCCCCTCCATTCTGCCATGATGAACAGTTATGTAATAAAGGGTCTTGATGCCTAGACAGAAGCATTCATAGATGCCACCACAGAATACACTATACCCAGATGGGAGTATTTTGGCAATTCACCCCAAAAAGCCAGAATCTCTCACCATGCATATGCACAAAGAGCTCAGAGCTGGGGCAGAGAGAAGCGCTCTGAAATCTGCCCGCTCTAACACACAGGGAGAAAGAGACACTTCGGAGCTTTCCTTTCCAGGGAGTTCCACTTTGTCCTTTTCCTACTGGTCTTCTGCCATGGTGTTATAACTTTTCTGTTTAGAAAAGCCTTTAGACAGCCTATTACCTCCTAGCATGCATTGCTCTGTGGGGGCATAGTGTTTCTTCAGTTCTTTATCGCTCTTGCTTTAACTCTTTAATCTCCGGGGCGCCTGCTTTGTTTGGCAATTTTTGTTACTTTATTTTATTATATTTCTATTTATTGCTTTAATATGTTGCATTTTTTATTTTTATTATATTATGGTTGTATTGCATGCTTCAAGCTTATATAAGGAAAGGGGATATAAATATTTTGAATGAATGAATGAATAGCTGAACTTGTTATATTAATACAGTGGTACCTTGGGTTACATACGCTTCAGGTTACAGACACTTCAGATTACAGACTCCGCTAACCCAGAAATAGTATCTCGGGTTAAGAACTTTGCTTCAGGATGAGAACAGAAATCGTGCTCAGGTGGCGCGGCAGCAGCAGGAGGCCCCATTAGCTAAAGTGGTGCTTCAGGTTAAGAACAGTTTCAGGTTAAGAACGGACTTCCGGGACGAATTAAGTACTTAACCCAAGGTACCACTGTAGGCCTAAAGAACTGGAATAGCCATGTTACCTCTTATCTTCCTATCTTCCTCAACTCAGCTAGTGTGAAGGATGACATTCATACAAGAAGCAGCAAGGGGGGTGGTAATTTGCTTATTTGTGTGAGGTTCTCTTCCTAGCAGGGTACACTGCTAGAGAGAAGGAGATGGGATTATGTACACTTAGACCTCCATTCCCTCTATAATACAGATTCATTTACTATTTTCACCCTGTCATTTATCCTGCTTTTCTGTTATTACAGGAGTAATCAAAATAGCATAAAATAATAGTGAAGAAACAACTGAATTTAATGTCCAGTTCAAAAGTTTCAGAAGAAGCCTACATGAATACAGGGCATTATTTTATTCAGTGAACCAGCATATTTAGCAGAAAATCCTATCCATTTATCCTATCCAAGGAGATGGAACACATACTTTCTTTCTTCCTTTTATCCTCACAGCAACCCTGAAAGCTAGGTGAGGCTAAGAGTGGCTGGTGGCCAAAGGTCACACAAGGAACTTCATGAATTAGCGAGGCTTTAAATCTGGGCCTCCTTAGTCCTAGGTGGACAATGCTGTAATCACTATATCACACTGTAATCACTATATCACACTGGAACTTTCAGGAAAGATGGGAATGCCATGTTTAATATTACAGACTTAAGAGGTAGGAGAGTGGTGGTAATCAGAGGGCAACGTAGAAAGCAGATGGAACATCTAATTTGAGATATACCACCGGGGGTGGGGGGAGTGCAAGCCTGGCAGGATAAAAGATGGGGAACACATACTTCCCAATTGCAAAAACACTAATTATTAAGTGTTAGGCGGTAGGTACCACTGAATGCCAGACTGATATCCCCCCACACACCCCAGCTTTTAAACACCCTGCTTTGCACCATATGAGTTGCAATTGCCAAGTGAAAATTACTTTTCTAATTTCTGACTAGCAAGTATTTTTCAATTTGACACTCAGCTGCATTTTCCCATTAATTAGATGCTTGTCTGCATTATTAACAGTGGATGTTTTGAAATCCCAAAACATCAGCATTGATAATAAGCTGGCTAATTAAAATAAGACCTTTTATGCCAGAATTGTATGCTATATTTTTCAGATGAAAGTCACCTGTTTTTTTTTAAAAAAAATGGGCTTTCTGAATTAACTTTTTTTTAAAAAAAAAACCAATAGGCTTCTTGAATTAAAGCTTTTAAAAATTATTAATAATAATATTACCATCAATTAACCCTGTTGAATGTCTTCCTCTGTCAATTTTCAGCATGAGTTGTGAGCTTTTGGGAAGTGGGGTCATACATCGCTTCAAGAAGGACTGCTTCTGAGGTTTTCCTTTTTACAACTCTGTTTACAGCAATTGCTCCCCTTAATCTGCTGCTTCAGTGCCAGTCCAACCCATGCCCACCCTCCTTATTCTTTCTCCTGCCCAGCCAATCTGGGATCATGTAACATGATGATGTCATGGTGTTACATAGTTGATTAGATCTGACTACATGACTGAGAATATGTGAAACTCATTGAGAGTGAAGATCATACTTCCTCCACTGGTCACTAATAGGAACAATGTTTGCCCTCACTTCTGAATGGGCAAAACACTTTTTCTCTTTCATCTCAGCCCATGGAAACAAACACCAAGAAGTGAACCACCACCCTATTTAGCTCACAGAGAGAGAGAATATGAAATACACTACAAATCCATTCACATCATCACACAACAGCCGATAGGTTGGCTTCTAAATGCCAAATAACTGTGATGAGAAAGGGCCCATTCATAATAACTAATTGACAATAGTTTTTCATGCAACCAAGGTAGCAGACAATGGATGCAGTTGCTATGTGAGAAACATGGGCATGCAGATCCACTCACAAGGTGAGATCACTAACATATGAAACACTTACTCCTAAATTGGAATCAGGTTTAGTCATACTTTGAGGAGGCCCATTAAATTCAGTGACTAACTTATGTCCCTTTGAGTTCAATGAATCTGTTTGAATAATGACTAAGAATGGAGCTAATTCTTCGTTTTCTTCATTTTTGATTGGTTGCCTTTGTTTGATGTGCAGAGTGATTCACGGCCTGATACCATGGCTGTAGTATCAGTCAGATTCCTGGGTGATAATGGCATGTGAACTTGCATCATTCATTGGCTCACAAGTTAGTTGGAATAGTTTTCTTCCAGAACTAAAAAATTAAGGGCAGAATTTAGCCATCAAAGAAACACCTGTTATTGTTTTCAGTGAGAGATATTTATGGTGTAAGCTAAAACTTATTTACTTAGAAATGTTATTGAATTAAATTTTTACTCCCAGGTTAATGGAGTTAGGATTGGAGCCTTAAGCACATTGCGCTAAAAACGAATTAACAAGTTTTGTTCGGCTTCATTTTTAAGGGCAAACAGGATGAAGGCTATTTATTTCTAATCAACCAATTATATTTTTAACCCATTCCAAGAATATTTGGTTCTTATTACAGTCATACCTCCACGAACATCCGCCCCCTCGATCATCCATTTCGGTGGACATCTGCGGCAAACCTGGAAGTATCAGAACGGGTTGCTTCCGGGTTTGCCACTTTGCGCATACACAGAAGCACAAAACCGCTCCGTGCGCACGCACAGAGCGATGCTCTGTCAAGCATCTCTTTCATCAAGCATCCGGGGCTCCAGAAGGGATCCTGGATGCTCAACGAGGTACCACTGTATATGACAATGATGAATAACCTGTGACTCTCCAGATGTAGTTGGAATATAGTTCTCATCATCCCATATCATTGGTCATATTAGCCAGGGCTGGAGTCCAGAAGCATTTGGAAGGCCACAGGTTAGCTACCTGTGTATGAGAGCACAACGAACAATAGTTGCAAATCTTGCAGCTTATTTCCAGCATTACAAACACAATCTGTGAATTTTTATGGCATCATTGAAATGGAAGCCCACAGAGGCATGTTGAATATACAAAAGGGATATTTCTCAAAAGGCGAAATGTATGTTTCATGGAATCCGAGAGTAACCCAAGACACCAAAAAGCCATCTGAAAATAAATCCATGTGTTACTTTTGACAACAGTGCAAAATAAGATGAAACTGCAACAGCTTATGCTGATGCCGAAATATATATCCTCTGTTTCATTTGACATGCTTCCATTTCACATCAGCTTGAGATAGTGCTCACCTATGAATTTTGTTTCCATATATAATGCACCTAGTCTAATTTAATGCAGACTACAGAAATGAAATAATTTATATCTCTCAAACCCTTCAAAACTCAAGAATGGTTCACAACTAAAGCAATAGTCTAGTCAATGTTTCCCTACATAAATATTGATGACCAGATAAATGTTGCTGAATTTGCCATGGGGGGAGGAAAGCCTGTGACTACCATAGAGATGTCTTCCTGATATTCAGATGCTCTAGACAGGTCCTGGTCCACCTGCTGTGATCTTTACTCTTGTATGAAATGTATCCCAAAATGTACACTATGGTGACAACCCAAGCCATGTCTTCTCAATGATAATATGTACTGCCATTGATTTCAACAAGACATGGTTGAACTGACTCAATTAAGCTATTACAAGAACAAAATCATTTAAAAGATCTTTGAACAAATTTGGAAAATAAATGTGTCAAAAGGTTAATGCAAATGATGCAGTGAAAAAGGTGCAGACAGATGTTGTAATGTACCTGTGATAACTCAGGTTCTAAAATCGACACTATTACGAGGCAGTAGTTTCAGTACTCTGTTGCCTTGTTTGTAATGTTATTTATTGACTGAACCTTAAAAATTATTTCTATAATGAAAATGAATAACGATGTAGTATTGAACAACACATTCCTTGACTAAGATTTCCCACCCATCCACCCAATCCTTGTATTCCTTTGACAAAGAAGTTTAGAATCAGTGTTCTTTTCCAGTGAAATGAAATTAAATATAGATACCAGTCTCCTCTTGTGTACACTAACAGCAGATCTCAGAACACTTGAACTTATAAACTTAAAAAACATGCATGCCAAGAAATACAAATAAGTAAATAAATCAGATTTTAATCTATTTAGCTATATTTTGTTTTTATTGCAACTCATCAAACATATTAAAAACCTTATTAGCCAAAACCTGATTGTTAAGCCAAGTGCACAGTGCTCTTTTTCTAGGTACTTGATAACCATCACCAACCTACTAAGAGTAGAAAGAAAGGCACCAAATATAGATATAAGACTAAAGCATGAGTATTATGCTTAAGCTCCACAGTACACTGCCGCCACCACTACAGTCATGGTCCAGTTTCTCCCTGAGAAGGCGAGGTGTCCTGCCTAAGGTAGTTTGTTATGAAGGAGAAGGCATTTTTGGTGGGATATAACGCCCCCCCCTCCTGGACAGACTCTCCCAGCAACCACACAATTGTCCTTTTGACACCAGCTGTCCTTTCTATTTTAATGGTAGCGGGGTGCAAAATTTTGAGGAACTTTTAATGTTTTAAGTTTTATATGGTTTGCTGGTGGTGGGTTTGTCTCTTCTGTTTTTTATTAGGATTATTTATTTTTGCTTGTTTTGTTTGTTAAAAATATGACTTCTAAACAGAATTGTTTACCACTCTCAAACCATTAGTTGGCAGTATAAAAATGTTGTTTGTAATAGATGAATATATAACAGTCTTTAGAGTTCTTTTTTTAAAAAAAATGTTACATAGAATATTTTTCTGCCTTCAGAAATGTATCTTTAGCCACACACACACACACACACACACACACACACTTTACACCATTCTAATATTGAGATTTTCAGTACACAAGTTGCTGTTGTTTTAAGTGTTATGAATATGAATATTTTCCATTATAGGGAAATCAATGTCAGCTATCCCCACACAAATCAAAGAAATACTAAGAATGTAAATATCTTGTCTGTTCTAATTTCTTTTTCAATTGGGAGAAACAGCTGGCATGGATTAGTGTTTTCATTCATTCTGTGGCTTATTTTAAGAGGCACATGCATTTAGTAAGCAGGCAGAGCTATACATTATTACTTTAGGTGCAATTCACCAAGAACTGCTGCTGCGTTAGCTCCTGGGTACAACCCGTTAACATTTATGGAACTTGGGAAGCAGTAGAGCCTGGTGCATTGTCCTGAGTCTATCATTGTCCTCCAGCTGTCATGTGGATGCCATTCCCCCCCCCCATATCCTCGATCCAGGGATTGAATCTGGAGGTTTTGGGGTGTACAGCATGCACTTCATTGCTGAACTGTGGCCATGGATAAGTTGCCCCTAAGTGAAATGCATTCTATAATCACCAATCAATCAGGCAGGACCTGTCCATATCCAAAATGGCAATACATTTTGGAATTGGAGGAGCTTCATCTTGGCTATCCACTACCACATTTCCAAAAGCCACAAAAGAGAGTCTAAATAGAGGCTTTTATGTCACTTCCAGACAAATGATCACCCCGGAAGGGCAGATATGCAGCAGGATAAATGCTTCCCTTCATTATCCACTTTGTTGCAATGCTGTTGGCTTTGCTTTATTGTGTGGCATTGCCGCTCTATTGGACTTTAATTGTTTTGACCTGTCCTGGGAGCCAAATTCTGGTTGAAAAGCAGGATTTCCCCCAAAAGTAAATTCCTTTCTTGTGTGCTTGCAAACTGTTTCCAGAACATCTCTTCAAAATGCCCTAGCCTCCTTTTTAAAAAATAAAAATAAAAAGCAAAGATTATGGATTCCTATCAGTGTGAAGACTACACACAGTCTGCAGTACAGTGGTACCTCAGGTTAGGTACTTAATTCGTTCCGGAGGTCCATTCTTAACCTGAAACTGTTCTTAACCTGAAGCACCACTTTAGCTAATGGGCCCTCCTGCTGCCGCCACGCTGCTGGAGCACGATTTCTGTTCTCATCCTGAAGCAAAGTTCTTAACCCAAGGTACTATTTCTGGGTTAGCGGTGTCTGTAACCTGAAGCGTATGTAACCTGAGGTACCACTGTATTGTCAAACTTAGTCCCTGGGGTTGATAACAATCTGGTCTGCTAGCAAAATCCAGTTCCCACCCCTGATCTACACTTTGGAGGTAAATCACTTTCCAACTGCTTCTATGTGTGGATGAAGAGACAGGTAGATAATATACAGTACAGCACTCAGTCATGTTGAGTCTCTACCTATAAACTGAAGTGATACAAATCAGATTTAGGTCTACCATCTGAAGATCTCAGGGCATTTTACACCATAAAAATACAGAATAAGACCACAAAGCATACAACAACAACAACAACAACAACAACAACAACAACAACAACAACACAGTGGTACCTCAGGTTAAGAACTTAATTCATTCAGGTCCGTTCTTATCCTGAAACTGTTCTTAACCTGAGGTACCACTTTAGCTAATGGGGCCTCCCGCTGCCGCCACATGATTTCTGTTCTCATCCTGAAGCAAAGTTCTTAACCCGAGGTACTGTTTCTGGGTTAGTGGAGTCTGTAACCTGAAGCATCTGTAACCCGAGGTACCACTGTAATACCAAACCAATAACACACACAGAGAGAGAGAGAGATTTAGAAGGACATAGACTATTAATTAGCCCAAGGCCTCTTTGAAGAGCTAGGCTCTCACTGTGGTACGTTGTACCACCACACCAAGCTTTATTGCTTTGTTTTCCTTTCAAAACAGCTGCAGACGTCCTGCATGTTTATTTTTCAGGCTTTTTAAGCATGGGCCCAATTTATTTGTTTTAAGAATTACAATGAATTTATAGAGAAAGAAGGAGGGGGGGGGACAACATACAATGAACTCTTGAAATGTGTAATATAAATGTTAAGTGTTATTACTGTTGGTGTAAAAAACCCCAGATTTCCAATGCTCATGATTCCATGCAAACACATTCAATTAATACTGCCCTAAAGGCCAAATTAACTGGTGCACCCAGCTGATAAGTAAAAGTTATGCATGCCAAATCCCAGACTATGAAGTCCCAGATATACCAACATTAATAAGGTTGCTCTAAAATGGATAAATTTTTGATAAGCATTGGAGTTTAATATTCATCCTGATATAAATTAATTAGTGTCTGTGTCCGGTTTAATTTGTGACAGAGGCAATTTCAATTCATTATTCTACATTCTTGGGAACACTCGCTTTTAAGTACTGAAGTACATTGAAATATCTTGTTTCTGAAACATCTTGAATGCTTTATTTGCTGAATTTATCTATCAGAAATATAATATGTTTACCAAATAATTAGACTGTTAACTCCATAACGATTATTTCCATTACCTTTACAAATGGCAATCATTTAAACATAATTTTACAATGCATCATTGATTGAATTTCAAATTCTATCACAAAACTTCCATTTCTTGATTGCTAGTATTGAGCCAAGATTATCAGTCCTGTTTCTTTGTCCTGTTTGGAACATTGGATGACATGAGGTAAAGGAAGAAGACTCACACTGCTCAGAGTAGCTGTACCATCGTATGATTCTTACATGAATCATTGTCTTATTTTCAGCATTTTCCCTACCTAATTCATAAATGCCTACATTTCATCTTACGTATTGTAGATTACAAACATCCGGAACTTAGAAAGGCCTTTTCAGCAAGCTGGTCTAGATCAGATCCAGGTCATCATATAACCAGGTCAACTGTGTATTGTAAATTTAAACATAACCTGAACTGAACTTACGTTTAACTAGTAGTCTCATCATTTAAACTGCAAGCTTGCACCTATCACTTATCACTAAATTAACAGAAGAAAGTTGCATGTATAGATGGCTATTGTGAACATGTTTGCCCCAGTTTGTCCTCTTCAGTTCATGGTAAGAATGTTACACATACAGGAAAAACTCTACATGCACAGTGCATAAACAGCAAAAGCATACTCAATATGCTGCTCTATAATTCTCTTAAGTGATCCTGCGGCATATTCACAGAATGGCTCTGCAGAGATCTTTCCGGATTCATAAGATGTACAGTAAGTATAGCAAATGTCCTCCCAGAACTATCTGTATGAGGTGAGAGTATGTATCTGTATTAAAGTACCATATGTGGTACTTATCATGCACTTTGCCTTCTTCACACAGAAAACTGGATCAAGTCCAGAACTTTAAACCAGACATTTTTTAATAATATCCTGTGGTGTGGAAGACCCCTAAAAATATGGAGAAGAAAGATCAAGAAATCTAACACTTTAAGAATTTTTAAGAAAACACATCACCGATAATGTCTTCCTGACAAAAATCTAATAGTTCTAAATGGAATATTATGTTTATGTGAATCCACCAAATATTTCTAAAATTATTTAGGAAATGATGCATTATAATCATGACTTTCTGGAAACCTTGGCAATATAAGTTGACTGTGCAACCTGTCAGGAAATGATGCATTATAATCATGACTTTCTGGAAACCTTGGCAATATAAGTTGACTGTGCAACCTGTCAGCAAAAGATGTTATCCATCTAGGAGTGTGACATAAAGAATATAGCTGGAATTGTATGGAAGGTATTATGTTTCCTGCTTGGCAGGGGGTTGGACTCGATGGCCCTTGTGGTCTATTCCAACTCTATGATTCTATGATTAGGGTTGCCATATTTCAGAGTGCTGCCTTTCTCAAATTCTCCCCGGATATCAATTCTGCCTTTGAAATGCCACTAATGTCTGGGAAAACCGGATGTATGGCAGCCCTAGTATTATATGCCCAGAATAAGAATCCAGACTAAAGATAATCTGAATATACTTATATTTATTAACCCTTTTGTGTTTCATGGCATAACAGTTACTACATTATGTATGATGAAAGCATCACAAATCAATGTCAGTAGCAAATGATCTCAAGAACAACTAGCCATAGGAAAAAGTAATCTCTATGTCATGGGTTTCTGGCTAGACACTATATGTGGCAATCAAAACAATGTGTAATCTGCAGTGCACTCTGAATAACTCTGAATAAGTGCCAATGAACAGCTCTGTCCCACTAAGTGGTTTCCTTAACTGGCAGCTAGTAAAAATGTCTGCCAAGCTATCATTTAAATTTAAAGATAGCCTAGAGGACCAAATAGATGAAATAAGGGATGATCAAAAGGCAGGAAGTGCAGAAGAAGCAGTAATTAGACAAGGACTACAAACTGCAATGTCATTCGAAAAATAGGAGGCAGCACCCAAATCCAATACAAACAGGAACTTTTTCAGGCTCGGCAGCTTAGGTCCAGCCCCTTTCCAAATTATTGATCCAGTCTCTATAGGCTGGGAAGCATATTAAATGAACGTATACTCCCATAAGGACTGGCCCACAGCAGTAATAAACCAAGTTTCATCAGATGGCAAATCAGTTAAACAGAAAGAGAAACAAAGTGTTTAGGTTTCCAATAACAAGTTTAGGTCTTCTCTGATCAACATGAATGTCAACCAGTTATTTCAGGGTTCCGGTTGTTTACAAGAGGCAACTGGATAACAAATTCCAGAGGACTATTCTGTTACGGAAAACACACTCTATTGCTGACCTGAAAGTCTCTGTTCTTCATTCAAGAACTTCAAAGGGATTCTTCAGAATGAAACTCTAGAATAAGAATTTATCAGCAAATTTGCTTAAATTTGTTTAGGATTCAGCCAAGACTAAGGTTTTCTCTCCCATCACAGGCAAGCATAGCAAGGTTGGGAAGACAGTTTAATTACCTTTTTTATAAAAAAAAAACCATAATATATTTTTAAGGTTATATAGACTTCTACAAAATACAACTTTATCAAAAGGATCTGATGACAATCTACATAATTCATATATATTTATAGATCACTATTGTGTAATTACCAATTGTTAGTGTAATCCGTGAGTTGCACATTGTAAGAACTGTAAAAATGTGAGTTTTCACATTGTGAAAAGTTATTTACATAAACATGCTCTCATTCCATAGCTTCTTAATTTCTCCATCTGGTTTTCCATGCTGCTAAACCTATTTTAAATGGTAGCAGTAGGTGTGCAAATAGGGGGTGAAACCTACCGAATTTGCCTAGTTTAAAAATGGATGTACTTTGCAATGCCTGTCATTCTCATACAGAGTTTCTGAGGCCACAATGCACCAAAGTAGGAGTGAATTTGTTTGCTGGGTTAACATCCTAGATTGAGGTACATGAAATTGACTATAAATCTGCCTTGTCATGATATTGCCATGATACATACGGTCCATGTTCTGATGTTTGTAACTGCAAACTGAAAAGGACATCGCAGCTGAAGATTTCCACGCAAAGTGAAACGAGACCAATTGTGATAATTAATTAATTTGGCAGCACTGTATTGTAAATAGTTCTTCAGCTGAGGGAGGGAAATTGCCTTATGCTGGGAAATAGGGCAGCACCCTTATTCTGTTTAAAGAATATTTGCAAGTACTTTTTAATATTCTCATTCGCAAGCTGCCATCTGTCTCATCCTAATCCAGCAATGCAGCTACATAAGGCAGCTAGTGTATGATGACCCTGTTCCTGGAAAGGGTAAGGCCTTTAGGCTCAGTAGCCCAGCTGCTAGAACTCCAGTCATGTGAGAAAGCGTTAGTTTGCCATATGCCAAGACAGCTTTGTCTGAAGGGAGCGGGGGCAAGAGCAGGAAAGTGTTCTTTTGAGCTTTGCAACCTATGCAACTTTTAAGAGTCTGCACTGATTAGGTTAACATCGAGTAATAAAGGCATTTTATTAAACTTGCTGTTTGGGGAGTGTGGTTACAGAACTAAGATTTAATGAAGACACATATACCCCAGCAGGGAAGTATGAGAAATCGCGTAAAAGAATGAAATAAATTCCCAGGAGGCTGAATGTAATTTTGTTGCACAGAGTACAAGCCACTGAAGGCTGAAAGCATTATTTCACACTATAGAAACCAAAACATGTATAGCACAGAATAAGGAGGAAGATCGGCTCTTTCCACCATTTTATTCATCAGAAGACAACTTTCTACAGTCATCAAGCAATGAAAAACTAGACACGGTTTTATGGCTTTATAAATGGTTCAGGTTGCAGTTTTTAAGGATCACTGAGACATCCTAAAGCATTCCCCCCCCCAAAAAAAAATGCTTCAGTACATTAGAAAAAATAAAAGCATTTATAAAATCCCATTTGGACAAGCCTGTTATTCTTTGAATGATTCAGACACATGTAGAGTTGCAGCCAGTGATGAAGTCCTCTTTCCAATGGAAACTAACAATAGATTCCATAGAACACAATGAATTTCAAATCAGATGGTAATGTTGGAAGCATTTCTTCAGGTACAGCAAGTATCCATGCAAAACGCCAAAGATCGATGCCATAAGCTACAAATTACTTTGAGACATTTTTTGTACAACACGACTAAGGTGGAACCTACACACGTTAAAAACGTTGTGAAAACGCTTTTTACATCGTTTTGAAAAAATACATTGAATTTGCTATAGCTCACAGTCCCCATCTAGTGTCACAACTGTATATTGCCCTCTACAACACATTCAAAATGTTTTATTTGCAGTTGTATAGCTGAGTCCATAGAAATGTAATAATATAATGAAGAAGAAGCCTATATCCACCTATCTGGGAATAAATAAACTCCACTGAACTCAGTGAGAGTTCCCCCCTGCTACGCACCTGGAAATAAAAACTTGCTAGCTATACTAGATCATCTAAAAGATGGAATAGCCCTAAATTAAAACAAAAAGCCAAAAAGTGTATGCTGAAGAACAAATAGACCATTCTTTAATAGTCACTGGTGAAATAGAATGTAAACATACAGATACTTTTCAGTGGCATTAGCCCCAACTTAGGGAGCCTAGAATAAAACTGGAGAGTTTATGCCTTCTCTGTCTCAGTGCTGGCAATGAGTTCTCTGAACATGCTATGTTAAGCACATTTTAAAATAATAATAGAAAACCTCATTGCAAAATCTCTCTCTCTTTGGTTACAAAAGCACCCTTGCATTTAGCCATCCTGCAAATTGTATAATTTACTGCCTAAATGCTGTTTTCCACCATCCAAGGACCCTGTGCATTTTGCCTAAAGTTGGAGACAGACCTCAGTTTTCAATGGGGAAATCAGCCATGTTTATGCTTCTTGTTCCCAGCAGGCCTTGGTATAACCTGGTGCATGCATAGTACCTAAACAGCCACATTTGAGTGTCTTCTACCTTCTCCCCCCATCCTGTCTTAAGACTATGACCAGATGCAGACTTCCTGGCTTCAACAGCAGTAACAACAACAACAACAACAACAACTTATTCCTCCATCCCAGCTGTTGTTCTGTTTATCATCTATGCTGGAAAATGTGGCTGCTTGCATGCTACTTTGTGATATTCTTGACCTAATAAGGAGGTGTTGTCCTAATATGGACTTTGGAATTCCCTAAACATTAACATGTTCAGAAATTTAAAATGCACAAAACACTAAAAAGACTGAAATCAGGCAGTCAGTATAGAAGCTCCAGTGTTAAGTGTGAACTAAAGTCAGTACACACCAGCAGCTGGCACATACTGAGATAAAGATGGGAAACCCTGCCTTCCAAATACTATACTAATTATGTATTAATTAAAGTCGGAGCGCCTGTACCATGCATTTGGTGGGAAGGTAATAGATACATAAAAATGGTTGTGATATACACTTGGTGGCCATTTCAGCCAGAAAAATTATATGGCGAAAGATTTTTTTATTTTATTTTTAAGCAACTGAAGAAAAAGCAGAGAAGTTTATGTGCTCTCCTTCACGAATTTGTTCAAAACAGTTAGCAGACTTTTAATGAGATTACTGTTCCCAATATGAGACTAAAAATCCCTCTGAAGCGCTAAGGGATCAACTGAACAAGGCCTTTCCAATTTACACCTCTGAAAGCCAGAATGGCTAGATTGCAAGTGATATAAATTCATGTGAATGTTTTATCCTTGAAGCATTATTATAATTTTCTGCCTCATCTGTGTCTTCCAAAGATGATCCTGAGCAGCTCACAGGAATAAGCAAAAGCAAACACAGTATCAAAATAGCAATCAATGTTACAATATAAGCAGAAAAAATGAGGTCTAATAATATACAAAAGCAGCATTGGCAATAATAATACAAGTCATACAATCACAATCAAAAGTAGGCACAGCACCACTGCACAGAATGCTGAGGCAAATGATGGCAGCCTATGACTGTTGACTCCTATGAGTGGAGGGGATTTCACTTGGGGAAAAGTCTCAGTGATGTGCCTTCCCCTTAAGGATTGTATATTGAGCTGTTTTCGTCTAGTTTATGGAGCCATCAACATCTTCCTGACGTTATCAACTATTCTACTTGTTATGTACTGAAGTTCTCACCCTGGGCCAGCAGGGGGATACTGTAGATAGTTATGCAAATGAAGGATTGAAAGTGATGTTCAGTGATTGGATAGTTTGTATGCAAATGAAGGATCGAAAGTGACGTTCAGTGACTGGCTAGTTACAGAATATGGTTACTGTTGCATTCTAGTGGAGCTCTATATAAGCAGGCTAACTGAGCTCCTCAGTTCAGTTCTGTTTCAGCTTACAAATAAAGAGCTGCTTTGGAAGAATCGCTGTGTCATCTGATATGTTCGCCCACAACTTAACACTACTGATCCTCACACTTATCTCAAATCTATCTGCATGTCTACCAATTGACACTTTATAATAAGGGGCAAAGAGTACTCTGTTTAATAACTCTGGAAGCAAAGGGCCGAGTATGAACTTGGGTAGACAAAGGCTGTATTCAGACATGGGGTTAAACTGTCTTAGTTGAACTGGTCACAATGCTTATGCTTCTGTGCCCATTTGCATCACTCCTTTTACACTTCAGTATCTGTTGTGTTATGGAACTGTACTTTTTTGATCAATATATTGCCACATCACACTAAATTTTAAACAGGGGGAAAGAACTTTATGCCAGGATAAGCCCAATTTGATCATATGCCATTTCAGTGCAAAATGCCTGCGATTTTTTTTCTGGAAACAATTAACACAACTGCTGAACTCCTGCTAGATTACACTAGATTCCCAGAAGTGGCTTTTAATGCCACATGAAATATCACATAAAATGCAGAAATTAACAGGTAAGGAAACATTGGGGAGAGAGAATAAAGTGCCGTCTGAATACAGTAGAAGATGATAGCCAGCACAGCTAATCCATATACCAGGAATGGTAAACATGGTCCCCTCCAGATGTTGTTCAACTCCAATTCCCATCATCCCTGAACATTGACCTTGGGCTAAATGGAAATGAAATTGGGAAGGAACCATTCTGGCTTCCTCTGCCACATAGGTAAAGGTAAAGGGACCCCTGACCATTAGTTCCAGTCATCGCGGCACTCATCTCGCTTTATTGGCCGAGGGAGCCGGCGTACAGCTTCCGGGTCATGTGGCCAGCATGACTAAGCCGCTTCTGGCAAACCAGAGCAGCGCACAGAAACGCCGTTTACCTTCCCACCGGAGCGGTACCTATTTATCTACTTGCACTTTGACGCGTTTTCAAACTGCTAGGTTGGCAGGAGAAGGACCGAGCAACGGGAGCTCACCCCATTCGATCAGCAAATCCTAGGGTCTGTGATCTAACCCACAGCACCACCTGCGTCCCTTCCCTCTGCCACATACTTTCATGCTATTTCTCTAGTTTACTATTATCTGGACCCTTGTAAATAGATTGCATTCCTTTACAGCAGTTTCACAAGTATTTGTTATAATCCAAAGTACCACATCCAAATTTTTTATGTGTACACAAGGATCTTTAGGTCTCCACTGCCTGAGAAGGTCACAAGCCATAAAAAATAGTGCAGAGGAAAACCACCATAAAGAACTACTATAGTCATCCCCCAATGACTGCAAGGCTCTCCGAATCCCAACAATTACTGCCAACTCTACTTGGAAAAGCAAGAATGGGCATCCCGGCTCATTCTTCTTCAGAGGTTTATATTTTAATGTTAAGATAAACTATGGAAGCCATAACTGCTTAGAAGTACTGTAGTACTGTACAGTGGTACCTCAGGTTACAGACGCTTCAGGTTACAGACACTTCAGGTTACAGACTCCGCTAACCCAGAAATAGTACCTCAGGTTAAGAACTTTGCTTCAGGATGAGAACAGCAATTGCACGGCAGTGGCATGGTGACAGCAGGAGGCCCCATTAGCTAAAGTGGTACCTCAGGTTAGTAACAGTTTCATGTTAAGAACGGACCTCCAGAACGAATTAAGTTCTTAACCCGAGGTACCACTGTAATTACTTTTATTCAGAAAAGTAGGTCTTATAGTGAAAGGGGTGTCAATGTTTACAGTCCAACTGTAATTCTGAAGAAATTCTGACTGAAAAGCAGGCAAACATTCAGTTTTTTAAAAAAAAAATCCTGTTTTTGTTCCAGGGATCCAAAGTGTTACAATAATTAATAAAACAGGCTACTCTTGTGCTGGCCATAAAAACAAATTGTTTCCTTCATAAATCTCCACATTTATAGAGGCCTGAGGGTGAGGGGGGGAAATTGTTTGTAAAAAGAGAAAGGGAGAGGCTGGTGCATGAAAAGATATAAAATAGACTGTGCAAAAAGAATAACTCTGCACTTTTAGTCAATGGCAGCTTTTGTGTCTGCTGAACCTTGGCAGGGCGAGTACTTTGAATCTACAGTACTATTTAAGTGACAAGAATAATAAGCTTCAACACTTCCGCTGGGAGAATAAAGTGTTTGTCAGGACTGTTATAACTTTCCTGGGATCCTTTTTAAAACAAAAAAATAAAAAAGCATTAAAAATACCTCAGAAAACCTACATCAAAGGCTGTGCCAGTAAACAAATGTTGGTATCTCTTTTCCATTTGAACCACAATGCAGGAAAGCCTTCTACAAAGATATTTCACTGCAAAAGAATAAAATGCCCCTAGTGTAGAATTTTTATACTAAGAACTTTGCACCCGTTGCATTTTTAAATTATTTTGAATCACTAATGCGTGAACATTTAAGGATAATACAATAATTTCTTACAATATTATATTTCTTATGAGACGCTTTTTATTCTAAGAGCAATATGCACGTTGGCCTTGCTTAGTGTACTTTTAATTCAAGTAATGGGATTACAACCACTTTAACTTTAACTCCAGCTACACGGAACTTAAAATGTGCTGGGGTGGTAGTTTCAATAAATATGTGAAATGGCAAAATATACAGCAACTACATAAAGTAAAGGATATCCTGGGAAATCAGATCAACTTTCCAGACCAGAGTTCCTAAATAGTGGTGCAGTGTTCTTTTAAAATGTAAACAGGAGAAATGAAGTACTGTGGTACCTCAGGTTAAATAAAACAAAATCCACCCTGCACTCTGGGACAAATGCAAACAACTAGCCGTCTGGAGAGCTGAAACTGAGACCTCACATAAGACAGACAGACACACCAACAAACTCTACAAACTAGAAAAACGCCAGAAGCCCAGCCACCCTCCACAACAACCCATGAAACAAACAGTACATAACATATCAAACAGGATCCTCACCCCAACTGAAACCAAAGTACTCTCCAAAGGTTTCAACTTTGCAGTCGCCCCGAGACGCATCCCCACGGAAAACATCATATGCGGAGTCGAAGCTAGCCTGACCAAAATCGACCCAGATGAAGCCAATAAAATCAGACTTGAAGTCACCAACATCCTCTGCTCCAGCAAACCACCCAGAAGCAATTTACACAAAGAAGAACAGAAAGCACTCACCAACCTGAGGAAAGACAACAACATAATCATTCTCCCAGCAGACAAAGGCAACGCCACTGTTGTGATGAACACATCGGACTACCAAGCAAAACTATCAAATCTACTCCAAGACCCTACCTACCAACCTATAAAAACAGATCCCACCACCTATCTGGAAAAAACCACCAAATCCAAAATAAAAGCCTCTCCTATCAGTGAAGAAATCCAGCTAAGAATCATCCCCAGAGAAAAATCATCCAGATGCCCCAAACTCTACGGTCTCCCCAAGATACACAAAGAAGGAACACCACTCAGACCAATAGTCAGCTCCATAGGCTCACCTCTACAAAATCTCGCTAAATTTCTCGCTAAGCAACTTCAGCCCTATGCAGAATCCATCGCTTCACACGTTACTAACTCCTTCCAGTTCATAGAAACAATAAAGAAACAATACCTACATCCCGATGACCTACTTGTGAGCTTCGATGTTGTATCTCTCTTCACTCAAGTGCCCATTAATGAAGCCTTGACAGCCATTCAAAACAAATACAACCCCCCCAAATACATCCTGGACCTGACCAACCACTGCCTAACCAACACGTACTTCATCCACAATGGACAAAGATACAAACAGATAGAAGGAGCACCCATGGGATCACCCCTCTCACCGGTCATCGCAAATCTGTACATGGAACACTTTGAAACCAATGCTTTAGACAAGTCAGAACACAAACCCAAACTTTGGCTCAGATATGTTGACGACACCTTTGTAATTTGGCCACACGGGAAAGAAAAACTAGATAGCTTCCTCACACATCTCAACAGCCTACACCCCAAAATACAATTCACTATGGAAATAGAAGACAACAACCAACTCCCCTTTCTTGACGTCCTAATCTACAAAAAACCTGATGGCTCCCTAGGACACACTATCTACCGGAAAAAAACACACACCAACCGCTACTTACATGCACAATCACACCACCACCCTGCACAAATAAACTCCGTAGCCAAGACTCTCATCTCCAGAACCAAACGCCTGGCTGACAAAGACCACTTGACAACTGAGTTACAGAATCTCTCAAATGTGTTAATCGCCAATGGATACCAGAAAAACAGGGTTACGAAGCTAATCCAAAAAGAAACACCCCCCAAAAACCAAGACACAGAAGAAAACAATGGCATGGCCCTCCTTCCTTATATCAAGGGCACTACAGACAAAATCAGCAAAATCCTCCATAAACACAATATCAAAACAGCCTTCTGCACCAACCAAAAAATAGCCAATATCCTCAGAAACCCAAAAGACAAAATCCAGCTGGAAAACCAAGGGGTCTATGAAATACCCTGCAAAGTCTGCCCAGCCACGTATATTGGACAAACAAACAGACAAATAAATGCACGTATCGCAGAACACAAGAATGCCGTCAAAAAAGAAGAAAAAACTTCCTCTCTTTTCCAACACATGAAAGAAACAGGACAAGAAATTAATTTTGCAGATTCCAAATTGCTCTTTAACATGGAACATCACCACAAGAGAATAATCATGGAAGCCATCGAGATAGAGAAACACCCTCACAACATGAACAAGCGTGACGACACGTCCCGCCTGCCAGACATCTGGAAATTAGCCCTCCCCACAAAAACCGATACCAGAACCAGAGGCACACAGAACGCCGTCACCAATCAACCACACCAGACCCAAACCCAGACCCTCTCCACAGACATATTACAGACTCCATCCAGCAACCAAACTATAGTGTCACCTCCGGATGCTGCACCCCCCTGCAATCCCTACACAGATCTGGCTGACACAAGGCACAAAACCATAGCTCGCCCCTATACACGAAGCCAAGCCAGAGCACAACTAAATGCAGCACAGCCATCTTCTCAGAAAAACTCTTCACAAGCTCAAGAGGTCAAGACACGAGAGCTTTAGCAACTAATCTACACTTAATGACCCACCCAGTGATATTCAGAATATCACTCATGAAATCACCCAAGATATCCCTCAAGTAATTAATGACCCACCCAGTGATATTCAGAATATCACTCATGAAATCACCCAAGATATCCCTCAAGTAATTAAGGAACAAAAGAAGAAAAGGCACACTAATCTAGGAACTTCCTCTCTGCCCAGAACGTTGGAGGCTATACACCACACCCCTCAACAGTATTTATAGGAACTCAAACACCAGACTCTGCTCTGTTCCAGTAACAAGAAGCCGAAAGCACCAGCCTGAAGATGACGAGTGAGACCTCGTCGAAACGTCGCACAGACACCCCGACTCTTACACGGGAAGACACCCGAAGACACCAAAACCTGCATATATATATATATATATATATATATATATATATATATATATATATATATATTAATTACTCAATGGGTGACACTTTTCTCAGAAGATCAAAGTTCTCGTGAAAAATGCCCCACTATTTGTTTCTACAATAATCACAAGGCTATGACTTAGAATAAAAGAAATGGAAGGTATCCTGAGGATCATGTAGTCTAAACCCCTGCAATGCAGAGATATTGTCCCATATGGGGTTAAACCTGCCATCTTGGCATTATCAGCACCATGCTCTAACCAACTGAGCTAGCCACTTGGACTTGTGGCTATGATCATTTTAGGATTTTGACAGTTCAGTCAAACATACTACACCAGGGGTCGCCAATCTCTTTTGAAGTTGTGGGCACATTTGCAAACAGGAGTACCTGTTGTTGGCACCACAAGTGCCCCACAACCCACCCACCCCCTTTATTGGCTACAATATAATGCTTCTTTTGCGCTTAACAGGACCCTGTCGGTGCCAGGGAAAGCTTCTGTGGGCAGATGTATGTCCATGACAACCCCTGCGCCAAACATAGAAACTTGCCTTGTATAAACTGTTTGTTCGCTTGTTTGTTGCTTTTCATTGTGATGCAGAACTGGGTACCAGTAAAAGAGTACATCTTAGGGAAGCAGAAATCACCTAAAACACTGACAAGATTTGAATTAAACACAGTGAAAGGCCTTAATGTCATTAAAATATGTTTTCTGTGCTTCATAATGGGACAGTCCCCTTTAAAAAGTAGGGAGAGAGAATTAAAGGAAGCTAGACCAATAGTGCACAGGCACACACAGGTGTGTGACAAAACGTAAGAAAACGTCAGCTTCAGTGTGGGAAAATTCTAACACAGAAGTTGTACCCTAAAAAATATCTGTCCTCCCTGTATTGCAATCAACATTGTTTTCCTCCAGGAAATAAATCACCTTTATACCACTCAAATGTACCCCACCCTAATTAGATGACTGCATCTAGTTATTCAAACAGTCCTTTGAACAAGAAAGAAAGGAAATCTTGCATGAATGGAACCCACAGGCACTTTAATTGAAAGCAGCAAAATCACGCCAAGTTTCTACTACTGTTTTAGCATTACTAACATGCTATTTGAGAATGGCCCCGTGAACACCTGCCAGTTGCCATTATCATGTAGGCAACACCTCTTTATAAACAGAATCTAAACAAAGGCATATGAGGATACAAGAGGATACAGTTTCTATAAATGGTAAGAAAGAATGACATACAAAATCACAATACCATACCTGATCCAGAACCAGCTGAGCCCAGAAATCAAAACATGCTAGTTCAACTGCAGCTGCAAGATGACAACCTGGTCCATATTTTAGTAAAAAGAATCAGTTATGTAGACTGCTCATACAGAAGGGAATCAGGATTTGGGTACTGATGGTGGTTTTCTTCGTTGAATTGTTTGTCTATAAAGATAGCAGCATGAAATATTTGCCTCTAGAGATACAGAGTGAGTCTTTTAAAAGAGGCCCCGTGGAACACGTATACGGTGGTACCTCAGGTTACAGACACTTCAGGTTACAGACTCAGTTAATCCAGAAATAGTACCTCAGGTTAAGAATTTTGCTTCAGGATGAGAACAGAAATTGTGTGGGGGCGGTGTGGCAGCAGCGGGAGGCCCCATTAGCTAAAGTGGTACCTCAGGTTAAGAACAGTTTCAGGTTAAGAACAGACCTCCAGAACATACTAAGTTCTTAACCCAAGGTACCACTGTACTCTGTATCCACGGGGCCTCTTTTAAAGGATTCACCCTGTATTAAGCATTACAAACTATAACTCCATTAAATATACGGCTCCCAATGAAAGAAGACAAGATAGCTGCCAATTTGGCTGGTGGTCAAATATTTATTTCAAGAATCACAATTCATTCTCTAGACTGGTTCATGCAGAACCCTAAATGAATGAGCAAGCATGTGGGTACGCAGAATGAAAACTGTGGCCACTTCACATCTCCCCATGACCTGCTGCACTGCTCAGGGCTAAGCCATGGTTTGTCTTAGCATTGTGTGCAAACATGGACTTATGGTTTGTCTTACTCCAAACAAACCAGAGCTGTAGCCAAGGTTTGCTCCTGACCCACTGCTCACAGTTTGATGGAAGAAAGAAATCATGAGCCCAGCTTGTAGAGATTCATTTTCAGGTACCATGACAATGCCACCACCTGATGAGGAGCAGTCGCATGTCCCATATCAGGCCAGACCCAGGTGGGCAAGGATCCACAGCAAGGTTCACAAGCAGTCCAGGAACTAGGCACACAGCTAGCAGTTCAGACAAGGGCACAAGCCAAATCATGGTGGTGTGAATAAGGAAGCATGGGGTACACAACAAAAATTATGGTGTCATGTCCACACTAGAAGACTCCTTTACCAAGGAGGATTTAGCCGAGGATGATCTGGAGCCCCCAGAAATTGTAAGCACTCAGGAACAGCCCAGAACAATAGTTGAGGAGGACTCAGGACTCTTGCAGAAAGGGGCTTGGCCTCCAAAGCAGAGGCAGATTGAGATCCTCGCTGTGAGGAGAAGTGGCTGGTTGCTCTTGAGTAAAGGCTACTCATGAGTGGGGCAGTCCTCACAAAGAAGACTTTCTGCAGAAACCTCTTAAGGCTCAGTCTCCCATAGAAAGGCCCAATTAGCAGGGAACAAAAAGTTCAGGTAAACAAAAAGGTTATTCATATTCTTGCACTCACCAATATTGAAAGAAATAGATAAATATTGGAAAGTTCATAATTTTTAGCATGATATCTGAATTACAGAAAGGGCCCATATACATAAGAAAAGTTTTCAGTAAAAAGGAGTGGTGATATTATTTTCAATGTTTTGTTGTACCTATTAACTGTTCGAGACTAGTGGTAGAATTTGTTGCAATCCTGAATATTTTTCAGCCTACTAATGCTGAAGGGTTGGGTATTTCATCTCCTCTACAAGGACATGGAGACTTCCTTTCATTCTGGCATCCTTGCTTAAACTAGCTATACACTAGAAGAAACTGAGTTAAGATGTAAAATATAATCTCACAATTTAGTGGGAATATTGAACTGACATTTGACTTCAGACATGCTGAAGAGGCTGCATTTTAACCGGTGGATTGATCTGTATGACCACATGGATACAGCTTCTATGAGAAAATACTGTTAATTATTTATTTATTTTAAAGAAAAATAGCTTCCCATTAAAATTACAAAATGCAACCCAAGCAAAAAAGCATCTGCAAAGCACAGTCATTATGCTGAAGCCTCTGAGTTAGCCCCCCCAAAAAAAAAAAATTCTTCTTGGATCAGTGTCAAAATATTCCATTAACAGTCAAAAATGCAAATTTCACATTTTCATTAGGCATTCTATTATCAGCTAGTAAACCATAGTATGAAGCCCCCTTGCTATGTTCATTATTGTTTACAATTTGAATCCTGATTTTAAAACAAGGAAATATTTTTAAGATCTAGCATAATTTATTGAAACAATAAATTATCTGCATTTCCTAGACATACCTATATTTTATTTCAGTTACAAGTTACAACATAGAACAAGGGTCAGCAAACTTTTTTAGCCGTGGGCCGGTCCACCATCCCTCAGACCATGTGGTGGGCCAGACTATATTTTTTTTGGGGGGGATGAACAAATTCCTATGCCCCACAATAACCCAGGGATGCATTTTAAATAAAAGACACATTCTACTCATGTAAAAACACACTGATTCCCGGACCATCCGCGGGCTGGATTGAGAAGGCGATTGGGCCACATCCAGCCCCCAGGCCTTAGGCTGCCTACCCCTGACATAAAATGAAACTTTGTATGAGGTATCTCAATCAATGGTTTCTGACCTTCCTGCCTCTGCGCCATGTCCATGTTTAATTCTTGGAATGTTTTAGTCATCATTGATCCTTGGCTAAACCCAAATTATTATTTATTCTCCAAACTGGCAGCATATTAATATAATATTTGTGGCTTTGGTATTCTCATTTTACTTGCCAACATCAGACTTCATATTTTGTAATATTCATATTTTGAAGGACAATAATGCAAACAAAATGCACATCAACCTGCCCTTAAAAAGAAGATATTTCGGCTGCAATTCTGTACTCATCTACCTGGGAGTAAACTAAAGGGGACTTAATTTCTGAGCAGGCATGTATAGGATTGCATTGTGAGGGCAACTCCCTCTCCCAGAAGCTATAAAGATTCACAAGAAGGCACTAGCATCCCCAGTACCTTCAAGTAGCAACAGGACTGTGTCAGAATCAAATAAGTATTGACTGCTGCTAGTTCAAATATGTACAATCAGCATGGGTAGCATAGAGATGACAACACCAAGTAAGCCGCTTTTGTGCCAAAGACTTGTTCTAGGTTACGCTTGTTGCATAAAGCACTATTTTGAAATGTCTTACAGTAAAATATAATCAATAACACTGGTCAACAACAAATTTGTTGTCTGCGTTTTTTCAGTTGATTTGGGACGAATCTGATGCGCTGAATCCAAAAATTACATTGGTTTTGCTCAATCAGGTCAAGTTTTTGAGCTATGGCCACATGTCATTTTTTTACGTTTTTGTTCACATGTACGCTTGTGTGGAGCATTTTAGAAGAAGTTGGTGGGGGTGAAATGCCATGTCGAATAATTGTTTTGATTGGAAATGATTATTTTAATGACAAGAAGTATTCAGGTCCGATAGCTCTGGGTGATTATGTCGAAAAGGGATCAGTTTGAAGTCATAAAACCTCAAAATCTTCCATAAATTGGTGCGGCAAAGCATAAAGTTGCTTACCATGCTTATTTTGGTATTAAACTTGGTGACCAGGATAAAGCTTGGGCGCCACACATGGTGGTGTGCAAGCCATGCACCGAGACTCTACGTGGGTGGACCAATGGCAAGAGGAGTCTGAACTTTGGAATTCCCATGGTTTGGAGGGAGCCGACAAACCATGTCACTGACTGCTACTTCTGCACTGTTGATGTGACTGGGATCAACAGAAAGAACCGGAGCAGCCTCAAGTATCCTGATCTTCAATCAGCACGTTGTCCTGTAGCTCATTGTGATGAAATTCCAGTGCCTCCCTTCGGAGAACTTCCTGACATTAGTGATGAAGATGCCTCCAGTGTTGAAGGACATGAAGAAGAAGAAGTGGTTCTTGAAGATGATGCTCCACATCCATTTTCCCAAAAGGAGTTGAATGATCTAGTTCGCGACCTCAGCTTGTCAAAGGACTCTGCCGAACTGTTGGCATCCAGATTGAAGGAAAAAACCTCCTCTCTGACAGTGCTCGCATCAGCTTCTTCCGCAACAGGCATCAAGAGTACCTCCGTACCACAGGACTTGGTGTACTGTGCAGATATTGCGCAGCTTCTGCTCAAGCTTGGAGTGCCACAGTACGAACCCAAAGATTGGAGACTGTTCATTGACAGCAGCAAGCAATCATTGAAATGTGTTCTGCTACACAACGGCAACCAGTTTGCCTCTATACCCCTGGCTCACTCGACTACACTGAAGGAGAACTATGAAGCGGTAAAGTATGTGCTGGAGAAAATTGGTTATGATCAGCATAAGTGGTTTATTTGTGTTGACCTGAAGATGGTAAACTTTTTGTTGGGACAACAGTCTGGCTTCACCAAGTACCCATGTTTTCTGTGCATGTGGGATAGTAGGGACCGTGCTCAGCATTACACGAAGAAGGACTGGCCTGTGTGGGAGGAATTGGTGCCTTGCAGAGAAAGGAACGTCATCAACGACCCTCTGGTGGACAGAGACAGAATACTCTTCCCACCGCTGCACATCAAGCTCGGCTTAATCAAGCAGTTCACCAAGGCTCTGGACAAGGATGGTGACTGCTTCACTTACTTGTGCCAGGCTTTTCCAGGATTGACCATGGAGAAGTTGAAAGCTGGCATCTTTGATGGTCCTCAGATCCATCAGCTCATCAGAGATCCAGAGTTCGGAAACTCAATGAACAAAGTGGAACTGGAAGCATGGAAGGCATTTGTTCTGGTAGTCAAGAACTTTCTTGGCAACAATAAGGCCAGAAACTACGCAGAACTTGTCAACAACATGCTGACTGCTTTCAGAAACCTGGCCTGCAACATGAGCGTCAAGATACACTACCTATTTTCACATATGGACCGGTTTCCTGAGAACCTGGGTTCAATGAGTGACGAGCAGGGGGAGAGATTCCATCAGGACATGAAAGAGATGGAGACCAGGTATCAGGGTCGCTGGGACGCAGTCATGATGGCTGACTACTGTTGGACTCTGAAGAGAGACCTCCCTGCCGCTGAGCATTCCAGGAGTTCCAAGAAACGGAAGTTCAAGCCCTGAAGTTTGAAAAATGGTGAAGCAACATGCAATTTACGTGTACTTACCTTTATCAATGCCCACCATTCAGTTTACAGTAATCAATGTTTCTATCAGGTAATCAATATATGTTGTTGGAAAAACATTTTTTCTCTTAAAAACATATTTAGGATGATATGTGTTGACAAAAATCAGCTGATAATGCCACAAAAATGTAATCGATTTTGTCACAAGATCTGATTTTTTTCAAATCAACATAGCACAAAAACCTGAGCTGGTGGAGAGAAACAGATGCCATTTCCTAATTCAGCAGTGCAAAAATACCCTAAATCAGTTGTAGAAATCTAGACAACATTCAAAAAGTAAAAAATTGTTGCCCAGTGTAATTAAACCAAAATGGAGGCGCCTGCCTCCCAGCTACTAAATCCACTAATTCTATGCTTCTTTTATACCCCAAAATCCCAGTGTGGTACTCCTCTAGTAAGAAGTGGAAATAATAATGGCAATGATTTACCGTATTTTCCCATGTACAGTGGTACCTCGGGTTAAGAACTTAATTCGTTCCGGAGGTCCGTTCTTAACCTGAAACTGTTCTTAACCTGAAGCACCACTTTAGCTAATGGGGCCTCCTGCTGCCGCCGCGCTGCCACCACACGATTTCTGTTTTTCTCCTGAAGTAAAGTTCTTAACCCGAGGTACTATTTCTGGGTTAGCGGAGTCTCTAACCTGAAGCGTTTGTAACCTGAGGTACCACTGTATAAGACAATCTTTTTTGTGATAAGGTGAGGGTTGTCTTATACACGGGTTAATATGCTAAGTAAGCAAGGGCTGGTGCTGTGGTGGTAGCAGGAAAATGTTGGAGAGGAGGCTGTTTACCCACTGTTTCCAGTTTAGGAAGAGCATTTGGTGAGTGCCAGTATGCGGTGTATTACGGCACCAGTTCCATCAGCCAAAGTGGGGGATTGTCGAAAAGCTGCTCAACAGCTCAGTGAACGTACAAAACAAGCTCAACAACTGTTGAGGGCTCCCAAAAATAGGGGCCGTCTTATACATGGGGTCGTGTTATGCACAGAAAAATACGGTATGTTGTCCTGGCTGCTCTTCACTTTTCTTTTTTACTTTAGTAAAATACTCAGGGTATTGAGATAAGTAGGCAGTGTCTCTTATTTAGAAGACTACATGAGAAGGCCTTACACAACTAAAAAAATATAAAGTGGCTTTAATGCAATGCTCTCAAACAAACATGGCTTCCCAGAAGGAAATTTCCCATAATAAGAGCTTTTAAAAAGCAATACATCTCACAGACTAATTTTATTTTCACTAAACCTTTCAGATTAAATGGGATGTGCTAATACATTACTTCAGGATCCATGGTAATAAAATGCCAAAGAACAAGCTACAAGCTGTTTGTGACTTAAGATACTCAAAGAATTAATTTTATGCTGGCATATAGTGTACTGTAATTAGAAATGGCTCTCTGCATTGTGATTAAGCTAGTAACTATGGTAACCAAAGCAGAAGAGAACGAGTAAAAGGAAGACTAGCTGAATAAGCTAATGAAATCCCTGTATTAATCTGTTTATTTAAATGTAAGCAGAGATGGAATTGGAGCTTCATAAAATGGTGAACACAACTGAAATGAAAACTCACGTTATATGATTTATGTTATGTGGCACTGTTCCTGCAAGATGTGCATTAAGGTAACTGCTTCCATTTTTATATCAGAACATGTCAACCCACACAATCTTAAATGCTTTAAAAATACACTGCGCTGCATTTTTAAATTAATTATGTAGGATCTGGTGACACACGCAGCTCTTTATCTTACTCTGGGACTATACATACAGACATTATGCTGAAGTACCTTTTCCAATCTGACACATAGAGCTTGCTGATTCCCTGTAGCAATGGCACTGCATGCAGAGGTGTTGCTACGCTTGCACACAGGGAACCCAAACCCTGAATTCACCTGCTCCAAGTATCATCCAGCTGCCACCACTTGGCATATACCTTGAGCCCACACTTTGCATTTTAGAAGTATCTACCTACCCACTGCTACTGCCCACTGTAATATATTGGCACAAGGGCTCTTTAAAATGTTGCTGCTTCTCCTGAGAGATACTTTGTGGTGCCATTTTCAAAGTGCACAGGCCTGTGTTCCAAGCATGCTATGAAGCCCCATGGCTTTGTTTTAAAGTGAAAACTGGATTTTAAAGCCCTCGTGCCACTTCATATACAGTGGTACCTCAGGTTACAGACGCTTCAGGTTACAGACTCCATTAACCCAGAAATAGAACCTCGGGTTAAGAACTTTACTTCAGGATGAGAACAGAAATTGCACGGTGGCAGCAGGAGGCCCCATTAGTTAAAGTGGTACCTCAGGTTAAGAACAGTTTCAGGTTAAGAATGGACCTACAGAATGAATTACAAAAGTTCTTAACCTAAGGTACCACTGTACTACTGAATAGTAACAGCCTAATCCTATACATGTCTACTCAGACAGAAGCCAGGCTGAGTTCAGTATGATTTACCCCCACAAGAGAATAGGATTGCAACTGAAGCAAAGTGCAGACCTGAGCTTTGAGTGACTAAAAAGATAGAGAAGCAAGGAAGGAGAAATGGGGGTGTGCTCTGGGGGTTGCCCAGCCTGGACTGAGAGTGGGAAATGACAGCAACAAGGAAAGTGAGCTTTGTCAGCATCAGCATAGATTCCAGTTGGCTCCTTCTCTTGGTCGTTGGCCACTGGAGCTAGGCAGGGGTACATTGGAGAAGCTCATCCCTTAGAGGGGATAAGGCATACTCCCCCCAAAAAAGAGGGGAATAAGTGTAGTAACATGCTGTGCTGCTAGTGACACACATTTTCCCCAAGTGATCTTGTTCTGTCTCTCTTTCTCTCCCACAACTGTATGTGCCATAATTGGAGAGAAACACAATGTACAAAACCCTGTACTTAACTAGAATAAGCATCTCTCATTTCCATGTAAACCCCTAAAATACCAATCTCCCTAAAAGTTCCCTTAGAACACATTTCCCCAACCCCTTAGATTCCCATAGAACAGCGATTCCCTCACCCTAGCAGCCATTCAGCAAGGCCTCCTAGAACAAGCATCTCATGGCTCAACATAGGCTGAGAATGACTGTAATTCATGGCGCTTAATGAACACTTTGGCTGCTTTTGCAACAATCAGTAGTGGGGATCTTCAGACCACTGTTTCATATTTCATTGTATTTATCCCATCCTTTCTCTGAGGAGCTTAGGGTATCATACATGGGTGTCGTCATTTGATTCTTCAACCACCCTGTGAAGTAGGCTGAAAACAAGACAGAATTTTTTGTAGGCCTACCCAGTTAAACTTTGTGGCTAAACAGGGTTTTGAAGTCAGGCGTTCCTAATGCAAAGGCAAATATTTTGTCCACCATGCCAGAGCCACTTAACGTGCAATGGATTTACTGCACAGCCAGTTGGGGTCTGTGCAAATCAGCCCTGCCTTTTCCCATCTGCACAATGTTGACAGAATTACTTTAAGGGTCTGTCGGCTCTTTTCACCGAGTAGGTGAAAATAGTTTTATTTTCAAGCACATGTCGTTACCGAGACACATTTTTCAAATCTGAATGATAACCTGCTGTTTTACCAGATCTTCAATTTAGCTATACAGTAGAAAAAGTTAAACAACAAATGCTATACATTGGTAAAATTAACTCTTAACATTGCTGATGCATGACAATGCTTAAAAAGTAGATCTGGAAACAGTGTACAGTATAGCCATCTTTGTTCTACCTCAAAAGTTGAAAAGATCAATTTAGTGAATCACAGCAAATTTTATTCACTCTGGGGGGACTTGTTGGCATCCATCTGTCTCAAGAGACAATGGCGTGCACTTCTGGGGGTGAAGTCAAACCACTGTGTTTGCAGCACCAAAGTGACCTCCCTGCTGCTCAAACCTGGGCAATGTATATGGAAGTCCAGGACCATCACTGATGTGGTCCAAATGAAAGCAGAGCAATGTGTATAAAGTTCCTGGTGCAGATTTCCAGAAACACATTAGTGTGATGCAAGCTATTCAGTTCAAACCGCATCACCTCTGTATTTCAAGAGTAAGGGTGTGCAGTTTCAGCTATTTCTTGGTCTGAGTGAGAATGTTTACTCTGCTGGTGGTGGTGCAACCATTCCTAAAGAAAACCAGCCCTGGATCCCTTGAATTGGAATAACTTTCAACCAGTCACAAATACCTGCTTTTCGAAAGTTGTGATGGGGCAGCTTCAAGTATTCTTGGATCACATTGATTCTTTCTATCCATTTTGATCTGTGTTCATGCCTGGCCATGGAAATGGGTTGCCCTTGGTCTCCCCGATGAATGGCCCTTACAAAGATTAGATAGTCATTGGATTGTCCAGAACACTTTGTTGCTCAGCGCATGAAGCTTTCTGATTCGTAGTCACTGTGGACATGGAAGTTAACCTACTAACAGCTTCAAAAATAAATAAATAAATGAAAATTGACCCAACTGAAAAATTCAGAAACACCATCTTTCAATTTTGGACCGGCAAACTCTAGCAGGTCTCAGAAACTGGAAGTTGGTAAATACCGTACTTTTCGCCCTATAAGACCCCTCTCGCTCTTCAGGCTTTGCGCAGCTCTCCGCAAGCCGTGGGAGCCCGGCGCCGGGCTCCCACGGCTTGCGGAGAGTTGCCTGTTCTGGGGGCTGGGGTCGGGGGAAGTTCAGGCTTCCCCCACCCCAGCCCCGCACCAGGGGGGGAAATAATTTTTTTCCCCTTTATTTCCCCCCCAAAAAAGCTAGGTGCGCCTTATGGGATGGTGCATCCTATAGGGCAAAAAATACGGTATCTCTCCACTATTTGCACTTGGATGGCCATTTTATATGCAGCAGTTGGACCTAGCACTCTCGCTGATGGCCTCCATTGGTACCTACCTACAATTTCATTTTCACTCATATATATATTATTTTAACTCTCAGAAGGAAAATATACTATGCTGATCATAGAGAGATTTCAATAACTTAAAAATAAAAGATCAGTCATATCATAGCAGCTGTAGTCATCTCTTCTTTGCTAGCCAAGGCCGGCCGATAGAAGGGCCTAGAATTATGTATCCTGACATTGTTCAAAACAACATTCTATTTGCTATTGCGTTTGGCTGCCAAATGTGAGTTTGCAGTGCAGATGAAAAAGATACTGTAAGTCTTCTTTATAATATGATAATATGGGTCTGATTCACCTATAGACCCCAGAACTGTCTATTTCACAGTTCATCCTACATAGTCCTGTTCCTAAATGGGCTATAATCAGAGAACAAATGTTCTCTAGAAAGGTGCTTACAAAGCAAAATAGCTTGGGATGACTTCTGCAGTGAACCATGCCACATGCTGAGAGAGACTGCTTAAAGGTTAAGCCTTAACCCTTAACCCTCCAAGTCTCTTTTCTTTTCTTTTCTTCTTTTTTGCAGCTTAAAATCACTCTTCCCAAGCTGCTTCTTCACCCATGGGAAGAAATATTAGCTTAACATATAGTTTGAGCCTGGTAAAGGCTTTCAGACAGCATGGGAATCCAGTACGCATGATATTCAGAAATTAATTTACACTTAATTACACTCATTTAATTTTTGCTGTCTCTGAAAATTCATTATGATCTTCAGGGGATTAAAAAAAGAAGCTTCAACATTGCTCATAGTCAATGGATATACATAAATCCATTAACATTGTAAAAAAGAAACATCTTTTGTTAAAATGTCAGAAGAATATAAAGCTGCATCATCGGCTAGTCAAGTCTATCTAGGCCAATATCTTTTATAGCTGCAATCTCATGCAGCCGCTTCTGCAGGAAAGGCACTAACTGAACAGAACATTTCCCTCGTAATCTTTGTACACCACCATTTGTTCTCAGTTGGACATCCTTAAAATGAGTATGTAATTAGCATATGCAATCCCCACAGGAAGTGTAGCATTCATAAATTGCTCATGATATGGAGAGCCCTGGAACTGTCCCTATTCTTGCACAAACTGTATCACACTCACATGCAGACGCCCCACAGAAAAGGCAGCCACCCCAACTCCAGCATGGCAAATGGCAGGTTGGTAGGCAAGCAAGCAAGCAGCATGGGTGGCAAGTGGCCTAGACATACTGTTTAACGGAGGGGAAGCACATCATTAAATGTGACTGCAGAGATGTTTGACAGAGGCAGGAAGACACGTCACATACCAAGCCGCCATTACTGGCAGCAGTTTCTAATCAAGCTTGGGTACTCATGAAACCGAATCTATGAAACTCTCCTAACACCAACAATTCCTTCAGGAAGAGCTTCAAAAGGAAATGTTGTGTGCATTTTCCCCATCTCGGTCAACACTTGCTTTTCCCACATTGCCCCCCCCCTCACCGGAGATGTGTAAGCTAAAACTACATTGGGAGTGTGTGTATATCTCCATTCAGGGCTAGTCCTACCATTAAGCAGAGTGAGGGGATCACCTCAGGGAGCTGATTTTGAGTTCATGAAAGGACAGCAAAAGCCCTATTTCAGATGAGATTCAGAGGTAGAGAACAAGAAAGCATGAGGGAAATGTCAAGGGTCAAGCAGTAGAAACTGATTGTGTAGACTGAGAGAGTTGATGGAGCCTGTGATTTCCTTTTGTGAAATTTCTAAGACTATAAAAATTGACAGATAGATATGCAAGAGACCATAGTCCCAAGCAGCTATACCAATCAGGCAATAAAACTATGAAAAGCCTCCTTTTCAGTGGATTAAGACAGAAACCTACCATGATTTTAAAGTATAGTAATGTCTACAAGTTATTTTTACTATGTCTGCTTTTTTCTTCCTCTTCAAAAAAGGGAAGAACAAAATAACAATCAATTTCACACCTAGCTCCAGTTTGCAATATGAAACTAGTACATAAAGATATATTGCCCTCTGCTGGTTGGAATGAATTGTGATACTGTACATTGTTTATTTATTTTTACTGCTGGTTTCCTGCAACAGAAAGGGACTGAATAACAGTATCAAAAAAAAAAAAACCCCAAAAAACCCCCACAACTCTTGTCCAGTTTTTTAAGGTAAACCATCTAGGTTCATTCTAGGTAACAAAAAAGAAGGCAGGAAGAGAAAATCATCCCATTATTTCCTTCCACTCCAAGCTGCCACAGTCATTCCTTCCACTCCAAGCTGCCACAGTCATTACCAACCCTTGTTAGTGCCTAGTTTGATTAAAATCCACGGTTGCCACTGTCATGTTCAAAGTTGCTAACAAAATTACCACTGTACAGAACAGTTACAACAATGCAAAATAAAAGCAGCTTAAGGATCCGCATAAGGAACATGTTGATAGAAACCTGGGGTGCTAAATTTGGCCACTTTTTCTGCTACTGTCATGAAAAAGTCCTGCAGAGGCAGCAAGAGTCAGGCCCATGCAGTGGGGCAGCTGGTTACATTTGCCCCACTCCTCAGAGGGCTAAGTCAGCCAGGAGGAGGGGGACACCAGGGGCCTGCCAGGCATATGCTCGTCATGCCAAGAGCACCATGGGCCTCAAACAAGACTCCTGCCTTAGACAAGCTCTGCACGGGTCTGCCAACGGTGCTTTTAAAAAACCAAGAAACTGAGCATGGAATTTATCACTCCCATCTGCTGCAAACTGTGGTTTTTTGTAGCAGTAGCAGCAAGTGGTAAAAGCTGCACCAAAACGGAGAACTAGCTTCCTCTTTTTGGTGCTGTTAACTGGTACAGTGGTACCTCGGGTTACAAACGCTTCAGGTTACAAACTCCACTCACCTGGAAGTAGTTGCTCCAGGTTGCGAACCTTGCCCCAGGATGAGAATGGAAATTGCACACCAGCGGCATGGCAGCAGCAGGAGACCCCATTAGATAAAGCGCGCCTCAGGTTAAGAACAGTTTCGGCTTTAAGAACGGACCTCCGGAACGAATTAAGTTCGTAACCCGAAGTACCACTGTAGTAGCAATAGCAATGCAAAATCACTGCCTTGCATTTTAGGATTCTGTAGTCTCAAAGTAAGTGTCCCAAATTGTTAGTGTTATACTTGGAGTGTTTATGGGCAGACTCATATAGAGCTTGTTAGGGTCCCGGGTCAGGAGTCTGGTTAGGATACAGTTCTTGGCATGACGGCATAAGTCCAGCAGGCCCTTTGTGGGGGGCCCGGCTGGTTTAGCTCTCCAAGGCCTGGGGCAAGGGTACCTGGCTGCCCCTTCTCTGCACAGGCCTGTTTACAGGGTCATCAAGCATGGCATCTGCTGCTTCCAGTATGCTCACCAGTAGCTCCTATGGCACCTGTAAACTGTGTCAACATGTATTTCCTCAAAAATCCACAATTCATGAGTGAGGGGAAGGCCCACACCTTTCGTGGGTCCTCTTCCCCTGCCTCTCTTTTAGATGTTTCAGTCATGTTATGTTATGCCATAATCCCATAGCAGTCTTTTTGTTATGCCATGCCCCAAACCACATATTTCTGGGTTATAGCCATTTTGTGAGTGGAACCCACAGAACTTACTCAAAATTTCAAATGTGTCCCTTCAGCCCACTGCTTTACATTACAACTTCAAATAATATATTGATGCAAATAAAAGATGGAGATAACCCTTCTATCAAAACTATATATACAGGACTCATCTATACAGCTGCAAATAAAATGTTTTAAAATGGGCTGTGAAGTGTGATATACAAATGTGACACTAGATAGAGACAGTGAGCTATGCCAAATTCAGTGTATTTTTCAAAATGTTTTTTATTTAAAAGCACTTGCACATAGATCCCACCACAGTCTGATGAGCATATTTCCATGGTGAAACTTAAGGTCATATTATGTTTCAGACTGCAGAAAGCCTATCTAATAAGTGTATTGGATAAATTACCGTATTTTTCTCTCTATAACACTCACATTTTTTCTCCTAAAAAGTAAGGGGAAATGTCTATGCGTGTTATTGAGCGAATGTGTGGTCCCTGGAGCCGACTGGCCCGAGTGCAGAAAATCAGGCAAAAATCAGATCGCGCGCTGCAGAGGGGAGGCTGCTGCTTTCCTGCATTCTGCCTCAGGGTCTTATTGCCCACCCTCTTCTGTTTTCAGTTGCTTTGTTTACAAAGTTGTAAAAGCTGTTTTCGGTTGCTGTGGTTACAAAGCACAGATCCACATGGATTCTCAGAATTTTTGCATTGGCCTACCCCAAACTCACCGTCAAATCACATGTCTGTGGCCACAGCATGAAGCACCAAAATGATACATCCACTGTTTCATTCAGAATTTTTTTTCTTGTTTTCCTCCTCTATAAACTATGTGTGTGTTATGGTCAGGTGCGTGTTATAGAGCGAAAAATACGGTATGTGGCAAATTATATTTTGGTTATAAGCAAAGATGGTTCCTGTCCACAAATTCTTCTGATTTGCAGATTTATGTGGTCATTTCAAAAGTGTTACTAAATGCAAGAAATCTGACAGATTATAAACACACACATTTTTGTGTTATTAAAGTGCCAGTATCTCATTTTGTTTATTGCATGCTAGTTAATTTTAAATAATCTCAACAGCAGAGGAAGTATTATTCTTTCTCTGAAGTAGTCTGTTTTTTACAGAGTACTTCAGAGTATTTTACCACTTTGAACAACAGGTTCACATATTTCTACAAATTAACATGCAGATGGATTCTTTTCCGCTGCTTTTTTTAATTTTCAAACATTTTCCCCACAATCCAGTATTGAACTCCTGCAAGTTAATGCACTGTGTACTCAATACTACTTCTATAGCAATGACAGCTACGAACAGGTGTAACTTAAGCACATTAAAAGCAAAACTTTTATAAAATTGAAACCAGCTTTCTGCAAGCAAGATCCGTCCTACATATCATGTAAATTAACTCCTATTTTTCAGCTGGCTGCTATATTGTTTTTGTGTAATTTGTTTTTACTTAATGGCAAGAGTTTTGTTTCACAAAAGGTTTTCAGAGTGGAAGGAAACCAAAGGCTGAAGGGTATATTTTGCCTGTTGTGAAAGACATTTTGAGCAGCGGTTCTCAGCCAGGGGATCACTTCCATGCATTATTTGGAGAAAATTAGCTATAAAGACAAAGGACTGGAGCTAAACGGTATGAATCAAAACTAACTGAGTAAAATATATTTGAAAACATGTGTATGCAATGATGAAAACAGGAAGCAAAAATGCAAAGTTTTGAAAAGTTACACTGCACAGATTCTCCATGCCCTCTCAGTTTCAAATGGAAACTCTTCAGAGCAAGATTGCATGGTAGCAAATGCATGCAGCTAGTTGCCTAAGGAATGCATTTTATTACTGGACATGAATTTCATATGGCAGCCCAAACTTCTAGCTACTTCTAGTCATGCTACATTACAACTAAACTGAATGTGAGAAAACTGGAGGATTTGTTTGCATTTCTGAATGAATTAAAAGTTCCATTCTACTCAAGCACAGAGGTTTTTTTCTATTGATGTTGGGATAACCTTTGCCATGATTTTCAAACTGTGACATGTAAAACTTTATTTTATCATCACTGGTGATCCACACACTGATAATCTCAAGACTGGACTATCGTAATGTGTTCTTTGTGGGACTGCCCTTGAACTTCGTTCAGAATCTTGTGTTAGTTCAGAATGTAGTGGCAAGGTTTCTCTCTTGGGTGACTTACTGCAAACATTTAACAGCACATCTAAAAACAGCTACACTGGCTGCCTATAGTTGCCTGCTTCTAGCTATTTGCATTGACTTACAAAACCCTTTAACTTGAGGCCTGGATACCTGAGAGAACACCTTCTGCTGTACAGACCAAAAATATATTTTAAAAAATGGCTGAGGGAGGCTCTATTAGCTTAGACCTGCTAAATATTTAGCAATATGAAGGAGAGCCTTCTCGGTGGTGGCACTTCAGGTTTTGAACACCCTTCCCTTGAGATATGGCTAGTGCCTACTCTTTTAAACTTTCAATGCCAGGCTTTCTGTGGACTTTAGCACCAATGGCTGTTAGCTGTAAATACCTTTATGTTCTTTTATGACATAGCCAGATTTATTTTAATTTGTAGCCCACTTTGGAATTGCATTTATTTTATTCATTTATATACTGCTTATATTGCAAAAAAATTGTAATGAATAACACGTGAGATGTGTTTTAAGTAAGGAATGAAAAAAGAAAATAAAAAAAAATTCCTTCCAGTAGCACCTTAGAGACCAACTAAGTTTGTTATTGGTATGAGCTTTCGTGTGCATGCACACTGTAAAGCCTAACTTGCAGTTATGGTTAAAAAAGGAAAAACCTGTCTTTTTTGCATACTCCACTACAAGAAAGAGATAGATTCAGTAATCTGCATTTATCTTCGCTAATAGCCTAGGAAGGCAGCTCAAAATGCAGAAAACAGAGGCTCTGCTGAAGAAAGTACTGCTATTTCAAAGCACTTTTCAGAATCAATCCTTTCTTATTATTTTTAACAAAGGTGGGGGGACTTCACAGGGCAAACATATGCAGTGAAATAAGTTCTTTTTGAACTTGGCACACCAGCAAGGTTTCAAAAGCTTTCTAACAAAAGACTGCAAATTGCTCTAAGGGGATTTGATAAGTTAAACACAAAGGAGTCGTGCTTTATCGGTAATGGCATAACTTGTATTTCCTATGCTCTTGAGCACCAGATTCATTTCCAACCAAGGCAACAGCAACATATATTAATTCTGCCAAGGGTGAAGATCTTGCAGCACTTAGTACTCAGGAGCAGACACCAGTTAATATGTTAATTTTCTTCCATGAAGATTTAAATACCGAGCTATGCATAGGCATTACTGTTTGTATATAACTTTTAGTCCTGACACAACATATTTTAATACCCACCAGAGACTTTGCTGAGTTGCAATTGTAAACATATGTCTGGCAGTTTCCAATTGGTGAAAAAAGGCATGAGTAATATCTCAGAGGAGGGAGCTTTGAATATTGTTGCAACAAGAATTCACTGTGCAAGAGTAAACACAAATTTAAAGGAGACAATTGAAATGCTGCTGCTTATCTTGTCATTTGTAGCGATCTGCATGACAAAGTATAATAAAAGTAACAATAATGAACACTAGTTCTTTCAAAATTTTCAAAACAATTTACATATATTTTCTTGCTATAATACACTTCTGCAAGGTAGTCTATAATTATATTTTTAATACATAAAGGAAACAATGAAATAACAGTCCAGTGGTACCTCAGGTTACAGACGCTTCAGGTTACAGACTCCGCTAACCTAGAAATATTACCTCGGGTTAAGAACTTTGCTTCAGGATGAGAATAGAAATTGTGCTCTGGCGGCGCGGCAGCAGAAGGAGGCCCCATTAGCTAAAGTGGTGCTTCAGGTTATGAACAGTTTCAGGTTAAGAACGGACCTCCGGAACAAATTAAGTACTTAACCCGAGGTACCACTGTAATGGACACAGATTTGCTGAGCTACTCATAATATTACTGCTGGTTACATATGTCTGCCCACCCAAACCAATTGCATAGACAGCCCACATACAGCAGAAAGGGGGCCAAAGACTGGGAGAGGGTGCCCTACCTAAGACCTACAAGCTAGTTCACTCCAAGGGCCAGATTCAAAGTGGGGGTGGCCGAATTTGTAACTCATTCTTTTAGGGACTGTACCACACAACTTATCAGTAAAAGCAATAGTGCGTGCATATTTAACTCTAGTAAAATCCCAACATTTCAGTCTTTTAATATGAATAAAATGTGTGCTTCTTCTGTAAACACGTTTGTGGTGTTTCTTTGTTTTTTTAAAAAAAAAACTTAATTAGAGATCTGCCAACAAACAAAACCCCTTGCATGCACACATTCTACATGCTATCGTTATAAGAGATTAGAGTGGTTCATGAAGAAAAACACAGGAGAGGCAGAAAAGCATGATTTACATGCCACGAAGAAATTGCATTGAGTATGCAATCGTGTTTAGAGCTGAAAATTAATTCACATAAGAAGCTACTGAGGTTTCAAAGTTAGTACGTCTGGCATCAAAAGCAAACACTGTCTGGATAACACCAGTAATGGTACAATTGATATAGTAAAACATGGCGAGTTCTACGTTGTCAGTTCTTGATTATGTGTTATCTGCACTTTTGTCATTGGAACAATGAAAATGCTACACTTCAGTTGCAATGTTATGCCCAAACAGACACAGAATTAAGAGCTTATGTATGGGTCCCCCTGTCCTATACACAAACCACCCCAATGTATGCTTATCCAACTTTAAAATAAAATTGAAACTCCAAGGAAGAATATTATTTTCCTTTCCAAGGTAATTTATTACATTGCTAAACTGATCCCGAAGCTATGATTTTTCTCACTTTCTCTCTTGATGTTTACATTACATCTCCTTTCTATAATCTAAACTCATCACTTCTTTTCCCAGGCTAGTAGACAAGACTAAACAACCAGTTGTCTCCTTTTTCAAATATATAGTAACTTTGTAACTTTCTTCTCTGTGTTTTTTCCCTCTTCCCAGCCTACATGATCCTTTGAGAGCTCTTCCAATTCCTTTGCCAGATTGTCTAAACTTCTCCTGAATCACATGGTGCCGAAATGAATGCTTCTTTAAAGCACACACAGCCCGCCATGAAGAACTAAACAGGTATAAATTTCATGCATTTTTTCCTACTTTCACTGCATCAGATGTAACCAGCCTTCGGGTTGCTTCTGTTTAAGCCATGGTAACAGACCAGTTGGGACGCGGGTGGCGCTGTGGGTTAAAGCCTCAGCGCCTAGGGCTTGCCGATCGAAAGGTCGGCAGTTCGAATCCCCGCGGCGGGGTGCGCTCCCACTGCTCGGTCCCAGCGCCTGCCAACCTAGCAGTTCGAAAGCACCCCCGGGTGCAAGTAGATAAATAGGTACCGCTTACCAGCGGGAAGGTAAACGGCGTTCCGTGTGCTGCGCTGGCTCGCCAGATGCAGCTTTGTCACGCTGGCCACGTGACCCGGAAGTGTCTCCGGACAGCGCTGGCCCCCGGCCTCTTGAGTGAGATGGGCGCACAAACCCCAGAGTCTGTCAAGACTGGCCCGTTCGGGCAGGGGTACCTTTACCTTTACCTTTACTAACAGACCAGTTAATCATGATTAAATCAAATTATTTAAATGGGTCTACTCTAAGTATGACTTACTCAGAGGCAACACTTTAATTGGAGGTTACATGTTTTAACCATAACAATATGTATGGCAGGGGGGAATTTAAATGGGTGCTTGTTATATGCCACTAGATTCTACACATGTTTATTCACTAAGATCTGCAACATTTACAACACTCTGTAAGTCATATTGAGTTCATTGAGGTTTATTCCCAAGTAAGTGGGGTTGGGACTGCAGTTTTAGACAATCAATTGGACAGGACAGTAATTCTGTAGCAGAGCATCTGTCTTGCATATGGAAGGTCCCAAGTTCAATCCTCAGCATCTTCGGGTACAGCTGGCAGAATCCCCTGCCTTGAACCTTGGAAAGCCACTGCCGGCTCGTGTAGACAATATTGAGCTTGATGGAACAACAGTCTCACCTGGCACAATGCAACTTCCTATGTTATCTAACTTAATGGGAAAATAATCTATTGAAAACCTTAATGAGTGTAAAAAGTACTCAAAACCAGAAAGCAGATTTAAATTTACTCTTAATGTGAGTACATACAAAATACATTGATAGCATTTTTCCACGCAAGACAGTTGCTGATGAAGCACGAGTAAAAATTATTTTAAAGCATTTCCCCCCCATGCCTATTTTTATGCAAATGCATGAATATTTAATCCAATAATGGATTAAAAGCTATATCAAGTGTGTGTATGTGTGTTGTGTGTTACAGTCATTTTCCAAGATAAATGCCTGTAGGATTGTGGTTTTAGGACCACACTATTCATGAGGCAGGACATATGCGATCAAATATCACAAGGCTTTTCTTTACTTTGAAGCACTTGTGAAAGGGTGTACTGGTAATTCAAGTCAAGGAACTGCGACTGGGGAAACAGGTTAACCCTTTCCCCCGTGTTATTCCCTTATCAAAATCACCCCACAAGTTGCTAATAACCACCATCAGGAGAACAGACATCATGTCTGTATTTACACCTTTCCCCACCTGCAGCCAGTTAACTAACTTTGAGAAGGAGGGTTTCTGTAACTCCCCCACATTACTTTAGCATACACCCCCTCACCTGGCCAGGGGCTTTGGAGCAAAGGAAAATATGTCAGAAGATCATGCCATGTATCTCCCATGCCAGGCATAAATTCTCCCCTAGGCCTTTTTTTAGAGAGAGAGAAAGACACATTTAGGAACTATTGTTCTAGGAAATTCATATATTATCTAGGCAGAATAGTTTTGGCCCAGGAAAAGCTATCTTCAGAAAATGTATCCTGGCAACATCTAAGCCATTAGAGCAGGAAGACTTTACAGTACTTAATGATTTACTGTCAGTCAAAATTTACATGCATGCTGGCATCAAGTACTGGAGACACAGAGGAATAAAAAGAGGCAAGAATCATTACGAACAAATTGCAGCTGACTTTGTTACCCCTCTCCTTGTCCTTTTTTTATAACTAATACTCTAGATTCCACAGTTTATGGGCACTGTTGCATGAAAAAGTATAATCTGATTTTCTCCTCCAGCGGTACTTGTTGTATCTTGGAACTACATTCAGACCCAAGACATTCTTTGGAAGCAGTGAACTGTTGCCTTGCTTCCAGAGATGGGATGTTTCCTAGTAGAGGAAAAGCAAATCAAAGCAGGCAGAGTGGGGGAAGCAATGGAGAAGAGCCATGCAAGTCATCTCCATTAAAATTAGTTTTATTAACTTAAGGTTTTCCTACTGCAATGGTCAGTAGCGCATTAAATTCATATAAGCATAGGACCTAAGAAGTAGGAAAACTCAGATATCTAGTCCTTGACTATTCACGGACTATCAGCTAATCCGTGGCTATTCTGGTTTTAGCTTTTGTAGCCTAAACCCTAGTTAATCACAGTGGACAACAAATCATAGAACTGTGTGGATGGAAGGGGCCCCAAGGGTCATCTAGTTCAACCCCCTGAAATGCAGGGATCACAGCTAAAGAATCCCTGACAGATGGCTACCTGACCTATGCTTAAAAACCTCCACTGAATGAGAGTCTACCACCTTCCATAGAATCCATTCTACTATCAGGAAGTTTTTCCTAATGTTTAGTCAGAATACTGCACAGAAACACACCCACACAAGTTGAAGGGGTTTGTTTTTACAAGTAAGGTTAAAGACAGGTCCATATTCTGAAAGCAGAAATGTAATACATGGCTGAACCTCCAAAAAACTCCATGCTGACATCCATCCCCAACAGGGCTGCCAACCTGAATAAAATATGGGGGGGGCATATAAGCACCACCCAGCATAATAAATCACACAGACTATTTGAATGGCAATATCCATCAACTTGGGTGGGCAGGCCCCTCAAATATTTTATTGTGGGGTGAGGGACCTCAGCCCCTAGGAGTTGGGTCCTATGCTCCCCAAGACTGCTTGTTCCATTGGCAGAATGCTCTTAATGTAGCATTAATAAAAGAAGATGCCTCTAGTCTAAGTGTTATATATCACTTCTATTGTTCAAATGAGGCCTGCTGCTGGAGGGAAGGTGGGTCATTATTCAAGGGAAGGAAACTGAGTTATGTTTATGAAAGGAAAGGGTTGACATTACTAAGCGCAAGGCAGGGGAGAACAGAGAATATCAGAAACTGGTATTCTGAACCTTTTCCCAGCATGTGGCTACGGCGATTAGTAAAACTTTGCCTACCAACCATGGATGTGTACTGCACATGATATAACTAACTGCAAATTTCCATATGTTTACAGCCACTGACTATGTGTACAGAATGCAGCAACTCCAATAGGAAAATGGAGTAGTATTGTTTTAAAAAGAAACCCACGCCAAATGTTCCCATTATGCAGAATCCCTGCCAAGAGGGGAAAGTTGCCAATCCTACTACAAAACCCTGGCAAACCATTCATTAAGACAATTCTAGCACATTTGTTCACATTCATCACTGAACTATATAATTTCATAGTATCAGGAGAATTCTGGCAAAACACCTAATGCCCTTTTATCAATGGTGGAAACCTAGCCTGTGCCAACAGACAGCAAAGTTTAAAAAGCTACTTAGATACAGCAACCCCTAATGGTCTGAGCCTACACCCACAAACCCATTCAGAAAAGTCTTACTGACTGCCTACACAACTACAGTAAATGCATTTAGTAAACGCAAGATTTTGGGCTCCTCTCCAAATCTTGGCACATGTCTCACATGACACATCTTAAGTCCAAAGCTTGCCTCACACCTTCTGAGTGAATACCTCAAGTAACCAGGGGTTGTTATGCTGTTCTGTAGTAAACTGTTCTGCAACCTTCTGACAAATGACAAGATATACATGGCTTACTAAGGGCCCCTCCTTCTTAGTGCACATTCATGATTATTGACCTTTGAATTGCACATTCATTATTAATTGCGTTCATGATGCTGCTGGGGTGGTGAGGGTAGGTGTACTCAGTGGCTGTGTGTTTTAAAAAATATATACTTTCTGCAGTGATCTAGTGAGGCAAAAAGTGAGTGTCTGCACTGAGCTGAAGGATGGGCCAAGCTGAGCAAGCAAGCCATACATACATACATCTTCTACATACAACTTAGTAACACTGTGAAACTGTAGAGCTACCCAACCTGGGCATGGGGCAACTGGGACAATTTCCTCCAGGCCTGCTACTAATGATTACTGAATGCCATCTAAGATTTTCAGGCGAGGTGCCACCGGAGAGAGATTTTCTGTGGTAGTTATCATAAGAAAATGTATAGGAGTGGTGTGAGGACAGACCTTAAGAGAGGAAGTCTTCCTGAGTAGTGGTGAAGGCCAGCAGCAGGCCACAACATGGAGACCTGTGACACAGAGCCCCATGAAGCCAAAGGAAGTTCTGCCAGATGCGGGTTGGAATCTGGAAGAGGCAGTACTGCACAACCTTATCCCTATTTCTTTATCCCCATGTAATTATTATTATTATTTATTTATTTATTTCATATGCTGCCCTTCATCACAAGCTCTTAGGGCAGTTCTCAGAACATAAGAAAAAATGAAGCACATCTATCCATCTGCAAGAATCTGTAGTCCTTGCATGTAACAACATTTGCATGTGACCACCAACATTGTGCACATATGCATGAGTCTTTGCAGAAGGGAAACAGGAGGGCTGCCAACATCACACCTACTCCAGGCCCCATAACCCTCTGGGTGGCCTTACAATGTTGACCACAGGGGTAAGGGGAACTAAAGGTATGCCTTGCCCTGGGCACTATTTATCCTAGGGCCAGACCAAGACATTTTGACACCTGAGGTGAACCACAAAATGGCATTGTTGTCATAGTTCCTGGCACCACCAATGAAGAAATGCACCAAGAACAAAGCTGGAAAATCAAATCAACCCTACCCAACAGATGAATTGGCAATCAAAGGCCAGTGTGGGGCGGGGAGGGGGTGTCCACTTTGAATCATGCCAGGCAGGTGCATAGCCCAGCAGACCCCAGAGTGCAGCCCTTGACATTTCCTCCCTAGGGATGGGAAGACACCAGCAGCACCTTCTAGTCATCAGAGGCCCTGCAGAGGCAGCATTGGAGGAGCTGCAAGGGGACAGCAGATCTGGCCTCCAAAGAGCATACCGCAGCCCTGAATGACACATTGGTAGGCAATGCGTTCATTGGAGGCCAGATCTGCTGCCTCTGTGGATCCTGCTACCTGAGGCAGTGAAGACCTTGCCTAGTGGGTGTGTCGGTTCTGCTAGCAGTAGCAATCCTGCATACTGTTTACGCATGGAAAAACTTTGGGGTGGTCACCCTGCTTATTTCCAATCAGTGCATATCCAGTAACTTCCTTCAAGAATCCTTTAAACTTTTAAAGTGTCCTGCTTAGTTTTCCTCCGTTTTTTGTTGTAAAGCAATGATGTGGTGGAATCGGGGAAGCCTTGCAGAACCAACTAAAGTGTAAGAAAGCCACTGTTACTGTGCCAGGGACTATGTTGCCGAATATAGCCAAAGACCACTCTGAGCTAGTAAACAAGTAAACCCCAAGGAAACAAAACAAGCAGAAGGCAGGGCTGTGGTAGCACGAGCAGCTGTAGAGCGGGGCGGGAAGGCTCGCGGGTTATTGTTTTGCCAGGAGAGCTTCTTGGGTCTCCGAAGCGGAGCGAGCTGCTCCTGCCCAAACACTCTCTTTTTCTTCCACTTCTACAACTTCGAGGGACGTGACTGACCCCCGTCCTCCATTTCACGGCGGGTCTCCCTAAATGCAGCCGCGACGAGCGCCTTCTGTCGAGTCTTTTAACCTCGCAGCCCATAGGCAACCAGTTACAAAAATACACCAAAAATACACCTCCCCACCCTCACGCCTCTGCAGCCGACTCTGACCCGGGATAGTCCCGCTTCGAGCGAGGCGCCAGGCAGCAACGCCGCTGCTCCAAGGGCGGGAAGTTGCCCAGCCGATGCCAACTCCCGTCGAAGTTTCCCCGGAGCAGTGGCGTAGCGTGGGTTGTCAGCACCCGGGGCAAGGCAAGTAATTTGCGCCCCCTAACCCGTGGATTTGCGGCCCCTAACCCTAACCCCCAGATGTTGCGCCCGGTGCAGCCGCCCCCCTGCACCCCCCACGCTACGCCACTGCCCCGGAGCCCCAACTTCGCGCGTCTCTCCTTCCTCCCCCCGGGACTAACTCACCCATGTCGCCTCTCTCGGCTCCACGCGGGTCCCCCTGCAGCGCAGCGGCAACAGCTCCCTCGGCGACCCTCCGGCGCTCTCCCCGAGAGGAGCCGCCGCCTCGCCAGCTGCCCCCACCCCCCGTCCCTCGCCCCGGCGGCGTCAGCGGAGCGGAGGCGGGTCCCCAAGCCCCTCCCCCACGCCCACCTGCCTCGTCCCGCGGCCGCCGGGAGGGTCGCCAAGGCGGAGCCCCCGCCTCACTTTGGGGAACTGCCCACCAACTTTTCTCAGTTATGCGGGAGAGCAGCGGGACAGCGGACGCGCTGCTGAGGCGCTTCTTCGTCTTTGTCGCCCGGGCGAGAGTAGCCAGAGCAGATAGGCTGCTTTCTGGGTCCCCACACAGCCGAGGGCCGAGTTGAGGAAGGCTGGGGGGGGGGGAAGCATGAGGAGCGCGGCCCCTTTTATTTGGAAGGGAAAGCATCGACAGCGGCGGCTGCTGCTAGTAAGGAGACGCGGTGGAAGAGCGGGAGCAAACTTTCCTTGCTTCCCATGCTCGCCAGCAGAACCTGGAAAAAGAAGGAGAGAGAGGAGGACTCTCCAACCAGGAAGCCCCCTGGGAAAAGCGCTGAGACATCCTGCGTTGGACTACAACTCCCAGCCCCCGCAGATGTGGCCGATAATGGGGGAGGGTTGGAGATGCAGTTCAACACATCTGGAGGGCACCAGTTTGGGGGAGGCTGTTCTAAGCTTGAGGGTCTGTAATCAAGCAAGAAAAGGGGGTGACTGGCTGCTGCTCCTAACTCCTCTCTCTTGCTGACTGTCTCAAGGCACCGAGGCGGCAAGGACTGTACCCAAGTTGCAACCACCTCTGCTTGCTTGCTTGCTTTCTCTCTCTCTTTCTCTCTGAGAGGTACAGTGGTACCTCGGGTTACATACGCTTCAGGTTACATACGCTTCAGGTTACAGACTCCGCTAACCCAGAAATAGTGCTTCAGGTTAAGGACTTTGCTTCAGGATGAGAACAGAAATCATGCTCCGGCAGCACAGCGGCAACGGGAAGCCCCATTAGTTAAAGTGGTGCTTCAGGTTAAGAACCGCTTTAGGTTAAGTACGGACCTCCGGAACAAATTAAGTATTTAACCTGAGGTACCACTGTACTGTATATAAGGTTGATGCTAGACCTAGAAGGTCACCTCACCACCTGCATTCAGCCTACTGAACCACACCTGCCCTGCCCTCCAGAGGCAATATGTGAGGGAGAGAAGGCAGTGGGTTCATTGGACCCAATCCCCATTCCCATGCCACCTACAAGGAGGGTGCAGGTAAACAAATGAGTGCTTTAATCGGCAGCTCCTTCCGTGACTAGCCCACTGCACACTGCGTCATCAAGGCAGAAGGGGCTGCTCACAATACTGTATCTCTCCAGCCAGCCCCATGGGCCCAATCTTTCCTGCTGTGGTACCCAACAGAGGTGCACAATAGTGGAGGTAGGATCACTGGCCCACCTTAAGGACATTTAATGAGGACTGAGGACTTTTACCATCTCAGTGAAAACTCAAAAGTGTGGAGAGATGGTTGAGCAAGTGAAGAGGTAGAGTTTTGATGATGATGATGATGATTTGCTTTCCTCTTTTAGAAAAGTCATAGACTGCTCCTGATTCTGAATCAAAACTACAACTAGTGTGGATTCAAATGACGAGGGTTTTCTCACTGCATAGTGCTTGCTGTGTTTCGTAGTATAATCTGGAAGAATGCTGCCCAGCTCAGGAAGTCTGTGCTCTTCTCACTTTCAGCAAGATGTAAAAATCTAGCTTTATGAAAATGTAGCAGACTCAGATTCAGTGGGAAGTTGGACCTCTTTAGAGAACATATGAATAGGGAATCCCCCTGTAAAGGTGCACATAAGGCAGGTGGAAACTGTTACTATATCTCCTGTAAATCTGGGCAATAAGTGACAGCACTATTAGTAAGAGTAATGTAATTAGTAAGAGCTTTCTCAAGTACTCAAAATTGGTTACATTTTTTAAATTGGTTACATTTTTTCCTCTCCTCTAGGAGATCGCAACTTTCTGGTCACAACTTTTGCCTAGCATATCCCTGTCTATACCTCTCGCTGCTTATTACAATATATATCCTAAAGCAAAGTACAGTCGTACCTTGGTTTACGAACAGCTTAGTTCCTGGACATTTTGGCTCTTGAATGTCGCAAACATGAAAGTGACTGTTCTGGTTTGTGAACTATTTTTGGAAGCCGAATGTCCGGTGAGGCTTCCACGGCTTCCAATTGGCTGCAGGAGCTTCCTGCAGCCAATCAGAAGCCACACTTTGGTTTCCGAATGTTTTGGAAGTCGAACAGACTTCTGGAACAGATTCTGTTTGACATCCAAGGTACGACTGCATAAATAAGAGCAGGGAACTATGAGTCTCCAAATATTGTTGGCCAGCAACTCCCATTAGCCCCAGCCAGCATGACCAATCAGGGCTGTCTTTAGCAAATGTGGCACTGGAGTGCAACTATCCGCCCAGCGCCCCCAAATTACCACAGATAGTGGGGAGGGGTGAAGCTGCGCACTTCTAGCCATCAGGAGGGTGCAACTCTCCCCCATGCTGCTGAAGGAGAGCAATCCCCACAGAGGCTTGGGAGGGAAGCTGCACCTGCCAGCCATATGGTTGGTGGGGCGCAGCTGGCGGAAGTGCAGGGAAAGGGGAAGCTGCTAGCAAAGCCGCACAGCTCCCCCACTCACTGGGGCGCCCCTGAGAGGCTGGCGCCCTGGCACGACGCACCACTAAGCCGTATGGGAAAGACGGCTCTGTGGCCAGTAGCAAGGGATGATGGAAGATGGAGTTCAGCAACATTTAGAACACTACCAATTCCCCATCCAGTCTATATATTTATATAATATCAAAAGCTTTTCCAAAACGTTAGCACTGTTGCCATTCTTATTACTGCAGCACAGGGCTGAGAGGAATGATGCAGACTCCAATTCCCAGACAGTACTAGATAAACAAGAACTGGCCCTAGAGATAAGTCTTTGTACCTGCAAGTTTTGCTAATTAAAGCAAAGACTAGCTTTGATGGCACAGAACTAGGGGAAAGAGTTAAATCCCATACTTCACAGGTCTGGTTTAGGTCCCTTGAAGCTGCTTTTTGTAAGGAAAAGGATGTCAAGAGTTCCATTCACAGAACTTCCATGTCACATCTAATTTGACTATAATGTCTGTTATGCTACCCAGGAGACAGTATCAACTGAAAAACAAAGATTTGTCTAACTACATCTGAACACTATAAATCCCAACCCTACCCAACCCAAACACACACACACACACACACACAGAGAGAGAGAGAGAGAGAGAGAGAGAGAGAGAGGTATGATTTAAGATATTATACTTGTATTGGCTGATATTCTAAAGTAAAAAATAATTTTGGCTGCTTTTTGTACACTGAACATAAAATCATGGCTCTTTATTAACTGAGTATAGAAAGCCCAAGAAGCAGTAGTAAGTATAAAATAGGGTTGCCAACTAAACAAAACCAATAAGTAAAAGCCAGACCTGTTTTTGATCCTTTCATAGCAGCCTGAAGATTTTCACAGCATGGAGATAACAACTTTAGAGAGTGCTCGAAACATCGAGAACTCTACTCAAAAAGTCGCCAAACAGTGGCTTTATAGATCTGTCTCTTAGCTTAGATCTTTTGATGTAAATACATGAAGTCTTCAAAAAGCAATTACTGTATCTGTTTACTATGCTTTGTCCAAAGCCTGCCTTTCTGTAGATTAGTCTCCATGAGGTTACATCACATAATACTTTTGTTGTTGATTTATACTAGCGTTGCAAGGTTATTCATACTGCAAAAACATCCATCTTATAACAGTATTCTGATGTGATCCCACCTACCTGAAACTATATGTGTGCATATAAATTCAGACAATGTGTCCATATGCCGGAGGGAAAAGAAAGAAAGCGACCTCTGCTGACCAAGTAGTGCTGCTGATTATATTTCTTCCTCCTGCTTTCATTTAAGTAAGCTGTCCGGGAAAAAGAAGCCAAAACTATCTAGGAAATGCTATTGCACACTACTACTGAGTTCAGAACAGGAAATGGCTGCATATAGATTAGGAGCACCATAAAGATAGAACTGCATGGCTAATGTAACCCCCCTCCCCTGGGGAGATAATCCTGCATGCCACTGCTAGAAGCAACTGACAAGGTGAGGTATATGAAAATTATGGAGGGGGTGAGAAATAATATCACATTTTTTAAACATGGCTGCAATCCTGAACATCAAATAGTGGCATCTAAGCACAGTTGCATTAAAAATATTATTTCTATAGTCTAATTATTATTATGTATAGATTATACATACAAGGCAAATTCCTCTTCAACTTTTGTAACGTAAAAATTCTGTCCAAGTAGGCCTTCCTGCAAAGTAGAGATCATGGCAGTAGAATCCAAACATACGCACTCAGAATGCACAATGTTAAACTCTTGCTTCTTCTGAAAAGCACTGCTTTGCTCATTTAAAAGTAGTTATGTTCTAGAGAAGCAGAATATTCTAAGCTCTTCAGTGTGCTGAAAGTAGTAAAATGAAAGCAAAACACACTGTTTCTGTTAATGTAGTTGCTGTTTGAGTCCTGAGTATTCACCCTGGAATCTTCTAGTTCAAATCTCTGTTTAGATGTCAACTCACCAGCTAGCCTTTGGCACAAGTCATTGTGTCTTCTTAGCTCATCCTCCATCTTTGACACATAATGCTGCTGGTCTACTTTACAGGAGTGTTGTAAGGACTACTAAAATAAACTGTATGAAGTAAAAAAAAAATACCACAATATTCATCATGGCTAAAATATGTGTTATAAGTTTTTTGGGGGGACGAGGGCCAAGGATCCCCTAAACTCATGGTTGCTAGATCCTCCCCATAATTCCTGGATTTAATAAAAGTTAGAATTAACCAATGCTTAGTGTGTTAAACTGAAAGTTAGACTTTAAAGAGCTGGGTTCAGCTTTCCCTGTCCAGGAAACAACCTGGGAGAGGAACCATCAAGGCGATCAAAGCTAATACAGTGGTGCCCCGCAAGACGAACGCCTCGCGAGACGAAAAACTCGCAAAACGAAAGGTTTTTTCGTTTTCGAGTTGCCTCGCAAGACGAATTTCCCTATGGGCTTGCTTCGCAAAACGAAGCTTGCCCCGCAAGCTCCGGGGACAGTGGGTCTTCTCCGCTGTCCCCGGACCTCTTTTGAAGCAAGGGGCGGTGGGGAGAAGCGATCTTCTCCCCGCAGCCCCAGGTCCGGGGACAGTGGGAAGTGCTTCCCGCTGTCCCCGGACCTCTTTTGAAGCAAGGGGCTGCGGGGAGAAGCGATCTTCTCCCCGCAGCCCCAGGTCTGGGGACAGCGGGAAGCGCAGCACTTCTTCCCCGCTGTCCCCAGACCTCTTTTGAAGCAAGGGGCGGCGGGGAGAAGCTATCTTCTCCCCGCAGCCCCTTGCTTCAAAAGAGGGGACAGAGCGGCGCTTCCCCTCTGTCCCCGGACGGTCTCCATAGGAACGCATTGATTGATTTTCAATGCATTCCTATGGGAAACCGTGCTTTGCAAGACGAAAAACTCGCAAGAAGAAAAAACTTGCGGAACGAATTAATTTCGTCTTGTGAGGCACCACTGTAATGGCTGAGTCATCAAGAAAACCATTAGGAAGGTGAAGATTATGCCAGAGAAAGAGGGGTGGGGGTCTTCCTCCAGCTGTGTGTTAGTGGGCAGAAGCAAAAGGGTTTAAAGCAGGGGTCTGCAAGGTTTACCTCGCCTGGGCCGGTTCACTCCAGCAGAGTGGGCCAGATTGCGCACCCATGACTTCCGGCGTCTGCATCTGCCCAGATGCAATTTTAGGCATCTGCATCTGTGTAGACATGATTTTTGGCGCAGCAGAAGCGAGTCCCCACGCCATGCCACGTCGGTTTAGCGCAGCGCGCAGGGACTCGCCGAGTGGATGGCTCAGTTCGGGGACAGCTCGTGGGCCGGCTAAACGACCCCTGTGGGCCACTTGTGGCCCATGGGCCTTAAGTTGCCAACCCCTGGTTTAAAGGGTGTAGGATGTTAGTTTGGGTGGTGTGAGCAAACAGGAAAGAAGTTTCATTTTTGCAAGGGGGGGCATTCCAAGACAAAAGGATGTATGTCTGTTTTATTTCGCACAGAGGTCAAATACAATGTTTGCGGAATCTCTTGGAATCTGAGGCTTTAACAATAAAAGGAAGAGGACGCTTTTAGGATATGAATGCTCTGAACTCTCTCCACCTAGCCTCAGGTTGTATATATGTGTAAATGAAACATATTTCATAAAGACACCACAGTCTCCGCTATTCCTCATTGTGCAAAAGGAAGCACAGACCCTAGTAAATGCACCTGACTGGGACCCCTGGAATCTCCCACCACTCAGAGGTTGGGGTGTAATATACTTTTCCTCATTGAATTTTGTGGGACTTGCTTCTGATCATTGTTTATTTTCTTATATTTATCATCATCCCCCCCTCCCATTTGTATAGCCTCTTTCTATTTTACAATACTCAAGGCGGTTTACAAACTGAAGAAACAAAAAATGTACATCTTGTAACAATAAAACATACCTTTAAAATAAGCAACCTACATCAAAATAGAAACATTCAACAATCATTAGAATAGCATAAAATAATAACATCAGCATATAAAAGTTAAACAGAGATTCACTCTTAACAGTTACAATAAATAATTTCTAAACTACAATAATAATAAAAACGGCAAGCCAAAATACATCAAATAATACAATACAAATTGAGAAGCAGAGACTAGAGGGTGGAGCAAGGCAGGTGGAGGAAGGCCTTGCCTGATGAAGCCTCTCCCCTCACCTCATTTTTATACCTCATCTTCCTTCCCTCATGAAATCCAAGGCACACAGTGTATATCTTCACAGAACTTTAGCCTAATGGTTGCCATCATTTTGATTTGAATTAATTTTACAGTGAAATGATTTTAGAATGTTGTACTATTTTATTGTTGTTAGCCGCCCTGAGCCTGGCTTCGGCTGGGGAGGGCAGGATATAAATAAAATGTATTATTATTATAATTATAATTATAATTATAATTATAATTATAATTATTATTATTATTATTATTATATTGAAAATTCCCTGCAAACCAGCACACAGCAGGGGAGAAGGCCAGGCGAAAATGTTATTCCTTGACGGGCTTTTTTCCCTTTTTGACTTGCAAGCAGATTTAACATTTTTGTTAAAGCATTCAGAAATAGGCTTTCACCTGCAGTCTGAAGATGTACGGTCCAGAAAGCTGTCATCTGATCACATGACCTCCACAATAAATAAATAAATCCTAGGTGCTATGTAGTGCAGATCAACCCTCTGACAACTCTGCAAGAGGCATCAGTGGGCTGGATGGGCTATGTCCTGCTGCCTACTTGGCTGCAGTCCAGACCAGACCAGTCAGGCAGCGGGGATGGAATTCCTAGTCAAGCTGTGTGTGGTCTTGAACAACAGCAGCCACCATACCATATGCAGTGATGACCGCTTGGCGACCGCATCTGGAGGAACGAGAGAGGAGGAAAAGTAAGAGTGAAGGGAAAGCACTAAAAAGGGAAACAGTTCTGCAGAGCCACTGATCATGGGATGAGCTTGTTTACACAAGGTTTCTTTCCTGAGGGAGGGAGAGATGTAGCAGTGGCACTACATGGCTGCATTAGCTCACAGGCTAGAAAGGCAATCTCATAGAAAAGAAAGAGGAGGGAGGAAGCCTGAAACAAGAATGGAGATTGAGGCACCATAAGGTGGTTTCACTTGGAAGAATGGGGGAAAGAAGTGGGCTTGAATCTGGTGAAAATGCTCCCAACAAGGGAGGGTGGGCCATGCATGTGTAGCATTTTTGGCAAAGTTGTTGAGTTTCTTTTAGTTTTGGTCAAAGCTGTTGAGCTTTTTTGACAAAATTACAAGGAAAAATTGCATTTCTGAGCTATTTTTATGGGAAATAGGCAACAACGGCACTGCCAACATACGTCCGGATTTTCCCAGACATTTTTGCCAATTTCCACAGACACTGCTGTCAACTGCAGTATTTCGTATATGTCTGGGAAATTCCAGACATATAGCAACCCTAAATTAAATCAATATCTCCCTCCCCAATCAAACTATGATCTGGAAGAACGGTAAATCCTTTTGTAAGCATCTGATGAGTGTCTACTGCATTATTAACTCCCACCAGAGGTCACTCAAATCATAGATTTAAAATCATAATTTGGTATGTTGCTTTGATAACATTTTGCTCACATCGATTCATATTATCTTTCCTAATCATATTGTGCCATAAGTTCAAACAGGTTTGAATCAGTGGGAATGGGAACTGTGTAGTTCAGCAGAAATTTGTACTCACTGCATATATGGGGGCAAACTTCTGTGAAACACACCCCTCCCCATTCTTTGAACTTGAAAACACAGGCCTTGCATTATGCCATATGGGAGATGCAAGTTCACTACACTGACATGTATATTTTCACTGTCTGATTGTGTGAAGCGGATTCTGTCCCTGATGTGCCAGTAGGGATTCAAGAGGAGCCTTCTTCCTCTTTGCAGTTCTGCAGAGCTCACAGACCCAAGAGGAATAACTCATCGCAGATCCAATGCCACAAACAGAACATTTCATCTCACTTCTGAGCACAGTGTTTCCAATGGAATGAATTCACACAGCACTGAGTCATCAAGAGGCGAAGAAAAACAAGTAGAATTATTATCATTTTATTACACTGGTATACAGTCCTTGCATTCATCCGAAGGTATCAGGGTGGCTCATGGTATAAAAACACAATATATAAAACACAAAATCATGTAATAAAACAATAACAAAAACCACAGAACAAATAAACACCTCCCCCCAAAATAAAAACACATTTAAAAAGGGGTATAAGATGTTAATCAACCAAAGGCCTGGTTGAATGTTTTCATCTGGCTCCTAAAGGTGTATAATGAAGGAACCAGATGAAAAAGTGAGCGTAGACAAAAGGCAAAATCCACCTTCCAAGGCCAGGCCGCCCGTGATACTGTTTGTGGGCTGAGCCATTCCCCTCTCACCCGGCCCGTTGCCTTGGCAACCCGCCCCCCTACCGCTGCCGCGACGTCCATCACAAGAACGCCACGCCCCTCCATCGAGCAGCCAGCAATCCGCGCGAAGCGAAGGAGGCGGGCCTAGCCAGTTGCCAAGGCAACGAGGTTGGCCTCCCGGCGGCGGCGGCGGCGGCGGCTTCTTTTCCTCCGCGTCCTCGCCGCGCTGCGCCTCTCTCGGAGCTGTCAGTGCGCGCGGAGTGCGCGCGCGTTGTCGTGCGTGCGCGGGCAAGTCCAGGAGCGCCTTGCCACGGGCAGGTAGGCAGTAGCAGCAGGAGGAGGAGGACGGGCAAGCGAGCGGAGCCGAGAGCGGGTTGGCGTGGCGAGGAGACCAACCTGTAGCCCTTGATGCAAGCAGGTTGTCTGTTCCCCAGGTGGGAAGCGGGCGGGAAAGGGGCTCGCTGACCTTTCCTAGGTGGGGAAGGAAGCTGAGGCGTGGCTCGGCTGTTGTCGTGCAGCCTGGGAGCCCTTGCAGCCACGTTGCGGGAGTCCTGCCTGTGCTCTGCTGGCCTGGCCGCCTTTCCCTTTGGGCTCTATTTATCTCGCAATTCGTACTTGGCTTGTGGTCCCGATTCCAACCCTTCACGCTCTTCTCTGCTGTTCATGATATTCATCTGTAGCTCTTGTGCCTCCTTTCGTTTTTTAGGTTATGGAGAAATAAGTACGTTTTCTGGCAAGCGTTTCGGATTAAGATGCTTGCTTCCCACCCCATCCGAAAGGAGAGGGTGTGTTTAACTTTTTCTTTTTAAAGGGGGGCGGGATTAGAATACTTTACAGTTCCATGTTTTGTGATCCGGGCGCACGTGGGAAGTGGCTATTTTAAACAAGCATTTTTTTCAGGCAGTAATAATAGAAGCGTTTTGATTTTTGTTCTGTGTGTGTGTGCAGGCAGGGTTTCTGACAGCGTGCCGTCACTTAAAAAAACAACAACTTGTTGCATGTAGATTTGAAGGAAAAGTGTATACAGTTTTTGGTATAAAAAGGCAGGCATTGTGCTGCAATGCTTTCCCTACTTTGTACGCGTCTAGAACATTCAGAGGTGCAGCTGTGTTAGGTTGTGGTAGGAAAAACAGATTGTCTTAGGTTGACTGTGGCATGGGCTTCCTTGGACTAGAGCCATCAGATGTAGGCTCCCATCCAGGAGACTACATACTGCAATAAATCTATTAGTCTTTAAGATGTCGCATCTACAACATTCAGTGGTTGAAATGAGAGAGATGCTGAACAATAAATAGCAACAATAGAGTAAGGCAAGCACTCAAATAGATCACAGAACATTCAAGCAAACTTAAAGAATACTATGTTGTAAGCCAAGTACTGTATTGAAGAGCCAACAACTATCCCCGCCCCCATTCAGTTGCATGATGAAATGTGAAGGCAGTGTGAAGTGATCTCTCTATGGAACTGGGTTGTTTTAAAGACAAAAACATGGCGACATCGAATTTCTGTGCTTTTGAAAAGCTGAAAATACCTTGCTTGCTTAATGATGGCACTGGGGGTTGGCATTATTATTCCCTTTGAATAATCCATTTGTCTAACAGTGATATCTGCCCAGAGTGTCCATTTGATTTTATGGAGAATTAAAATGCAAAATGTTTAAACGTGGCTTACAATGAGATCAGAAAAATAAATTGGAAAGTGGAAGAAGTGTGTGCAGTGTGAGTAATGATTACTTGTGTACACATCCACAGGAGCTCCAGCTCCCCCACAACAGGCCCGGTTGACTCTTCTCATTCTTACCTTTCCTCCTCTATCAAACTGAACACTGGTTTCTTCTCTCTTCATCTCCTCCACTCCACCCCACTCAAATAATTTGGGCAGCTTTTAGCTTAAAAAAAAAAGGGTTTTAGGCATATGACATGTTCCTCTACTTAAATGTAGATTTGGTGCCTTTTCTAAAAAGCAAGTTTATTATTATTTTCCAACTTGAAAGTTCTTGTTGTGTTGTGTGTGTGTTTTAATAATAATCACAAGAGCCAGCCAACGAGCATGCTGCTCAGCCAGCTTCTTGAAGAAGGACTCATAGCTAAGGTCTATGAAAAAAGTACATCTTACCCAAAAGGGGTGATTGTGGATCCCTAGTGAGTTCCCCATTCAAGCTATGTACATTGTGCATCAAGTGCCTTTGCAAAGGACCATTAAAAAATAACTTGTAGAAGTGCTAATTAGGAAGAGAGTTTATTTGTAGCCTCATGGTGAACTGCATTCCGACACTGCTTATAATCTGTTTAAAAACTGCCTCAGAAGTACAGGTGACTAACAGTCCACATGCTAAACTTTCATGCAGCACACTATGTGGTAATCCACAGAGTTAGAATTGATGTACTGTACTGTGTATGTGCAGCAGAACTGAATAATTCAGTCCAGGAAAAATAGTGCTACATTGGACTGTAGCTGAGGAAACATGATCCAGTGGTCCCTTCCTTAAAAAGAAAAGAAAAGAAAAAACTTATTGCAGACCAAAAAACCCCCAGCACACCAGAGGAATATTCCATTGGAACCCACTAGCCAACCATTTTATAAGATTGACCATAAGGGTTAAGAAGCCTTTTTTGTTACTCAGCAAATTATCCAGTGATTCTTCCTGCTGTGTTTGGATTCCAGTTATATTAATTTCCCCTTCAACTGTTTGTTTCTCAGTTTTACTAAATAAGCATGAGAGAGAAGCAACAACAGAACAGAATTTTTATAGGAAGTAATAATGCTTTCCAGTGGGATACTTGGGGTGTCCATGGGTTGGTTCTTGATGTTATTGGTAGTATGGTATTTTAGTTATAGCAATAAAGACAATGACCAGATTGAATGCCTGTAGAGAGCCTAAACAGGAACGGTTATATTTATGTATTCCTATCCTGGAAACATCACAGCTTCGTTGAAAACGTTTTCACAAAACTCTCCTTTCTTTCAGCTATTGTTTATAAACTATCCTCCTCCAATCTAGTGCTTTCCTGATGGTTTGAACTACAACTCCCATCAGCTCCAACTAGGACAGTTGTGCCTCATGTTGGATTTCATGGCTCTAGTAGCCTAATTTTTCAATTTATGGGGAGGGTTTTCCCCCCTCCCCCTGCTTTATTATTTATTTATCTTGCTTTATTAAGAGATTTGGAGAGTACAAAAGCTTTCTATAATTTTGTGACATTTTGGTCAGTACCGTAAAGGTATTACTGAAATAAAGTTTCAGTTAGCTTCCTATGGGCCTAGACTTCTTTTAACTCCTTGTATAAGGTGCTAAAAGGATTTCTGTGGCAGCAGCTTCACCTTCAGATTCTGAAGTTCTGCTTACTCTGTTAAGCTCCAGGGTGCTCCTTAACACCCTTTCCGCTCTCTCCCCCGGGACATCATCGTTTATATACTTGTGAGTTCTTGCACCCTAGTCCCAGTGGACTGCTGCCACATAACACTTAACTTGTTAAGCAGATTAAGCAAAACTTTTCCATAAGTATGGTATATGGTCGCAAGGGTGCCCAAACCCTTTTCAAAGAGGGCCAGGTTTGATGAAGTGAATATGTGTGAGGGCCAGCCAAGGTTGCTGAGCTTTTTGTAGGATTGAAATTGTTGAACTTTTTTTACAATTTTACCCCAGGTTGCTGAGGGTTTATTATTATTATTATTTTACCCCGGGTCATATACTGCCACGGGAGCCAGATTAAATCGAACAGAGGGCCGGATTAGCCCCCCGGGAATGGATTTTGGACTAGGGGAAGTTTATGCATGCGTCTTCTGAAACCTGGACTTTAGAAATCTAAAAAGAAACTTGTTTGAATGTTTAAAACTTGTGTATACTGTAATAATGTTACAATGTCTTCACTTTATATGCAGTCCTGGATGCAGGGTTTGATTCTGCAGAGTGCATTGTGTTCTTACTGCCTTTTGGTATTAATTGGAGGCTATGTGGTTAGTGCCATGTAGAACCATAGACTTTTAAGCAAGGGTTCCTGGGGTCTGGACTGGCTCGGTCACCATGGTGACACTAATCACAGAATTAAGTAGCAATGCATTGGATGGGATTTGTGTTTATATCTCCTTTGAAGGCTCCTGGGATTACTTTCAAAAGCTGGTCTAAATTTAGATCAAATCAAAAATATCCCCATTTATCTTTGTTATAAGTTTAATATTGTTCGGCTACGTTTTGTTTTAAATAAACGGCAAGCTCTAATTTCATATGTTGGAGAAAATGACCAAGACTTTCTTGTTGGAAGGGAGAAGCAATTGAGAAGTACTTGTATATTAAGCAGAAAGCCTGTGGTAGATCAATAAATATTGAAAGCATTAATAGAAATTCACCTTGATATACCACTTCAGATGAGCCAAATCATGTATGTGGTGCTGTGGTCTAAATCACTGAACCTCTTGGACTTGCTGATTGGAAGGTCAGCAGTTCAAATCCATGTGGCATGTTGAGCTCCCGTTGCTCTGTCCCAGCTTTTTCCAACCTAGCAGTTTGAAAGCATACCAGTGCAAGTAGATAAATAGGTACCACTGTGGCAGGAAGGTATACAGCGTTTCTGTGCGCTCTGGCTTATGTCACGGTGTTCCATTGCTCTAGAAGCGGTTTAGTCATGCTGGCCACATTACCCAGAAAATTGTCTGTGAACAAATGCCAGCTCCCTCAACCTGAAGTGAGATGAGTGCCACACCGCATAGTTACCTTTGACTGGGTTTAACTGTCCAGGGGTCATTTACCTTTGTACGTTATCATGTATGCACCTTATAAGGTTGACTGTGATTGAATTTGGGGTGAGGGTGGAGTTGCTCTTTTACCGTGCAATACTATGCATGTCTATTTAAAAGTGAGCCCCATCGAAATCAGGGGTATAGGATTGCGGCATAAGTAAGTTGCCAATCTTACCTTCTTGGGCAAGTTTCCGTAGACTATATCCAGGCACTCTTGGAGGAAACTGATTTTCTAGATCCATTTCAATCTGGGTTTAGACCCAGTTTTGGCATAGAGACTGCTTTGGTTGCCCTGTATAATGACTTGTGTCAGGAGAGAGACAGGGGAAATGTGACCCTTATAATTCTCCTTCAACTCACAGGAGCTTTCAGTACCATCAGCCATGATGTCCTCCTGGAGCACCTGTCCGAGTTTGGGGTGGGTGGCATTGCTGTGGCTAGACTCTTACAGAGGGTGATGCTTGGGGACTGCCCTTTGGGCCTGTGGAGTCTTCAATGTGGGGTTCCTCAGGGTTCAGTTTTATCCCCTGTGCTGTTTAACATCTACATCTACATGAAACCGCCGAGTGGGGTCATCTGGAGCTTTGGAGTACGTTGTCAGCAATATGCTGATGACACACAGTTCTGCTTCCAGTCTTAGAATTAGTCTCTTCTCTCCCCCCCTCCCCCACTTTTACTTGAGTGGACATTTGAAGGGGAAGATTAAGCTTCCTTCTCACACCTGTCTGCTCTTTAAAAAAAATTAAAAATGCCACATACTTTCAAGAAATATGCGGTTGAAAGCATCACAATGATGCAAATTTCAAACAACTTATGGTTGCTTGCATGTCACCGTTCTAGAATACAAAAAAAGAAATGCAACGTTGGACATCCATTAGATCTTAGCTCAATCACAGGCCCCGATGTTAGAGAGGTCTGACTGGCCTCAACTGGAAGTTGGACATTTAGCGTCACCTATCCCATGCTCTGGAACACTATTCCAGCAAAGATTTGGCAGGCATCCTTGCTTTTAACTTTCAGGCACCTCTTCAAGATATTCTTTTTGCCCACAAACCTTTGCAGCTGTTTTGTGTGTGCGCGGGGGTGTCTCTCACCAGTCACCTTAATGATTACATGCGTTTTAAATTTCATTTCATTTTTAAAAATGATATTCTGTGTTTTAGCAGTGTACACCAGCTTGATATTTTATGATATGGTAATATGGAAATACTTCTATAAATAAATACAGTGGACGCTTGGGTTGTGAACGTGATCCGTGCGGGATACACGTTCGCAACCCTCAACGGCGCGTCTGCACATGCACGGGTTGTGATTCAGTGCTTCTTCACATGCGCAAAGCGCGGTTTAGAGCTTCTGCACATGCGCGACCGCTGAAACCCAGAAGTAACCCGTTCCGGTTCTTACGGGTTTCGGCGGTCCGTAACCCAAAAAATCGCAACCTGAAGCATCTGTAACCCGAGGTATGACTGTATGGGCCACTGGATTGATTGCACACAGGGGCGTCTTGCCCATAGAGGCAAGGGTGCCAAGTTCTGGAGGGCACCAGGGAAGAGGCAGAGGCTGGACACATTGCCTCCTGGCATCAGCTCGCTGCCCTCGCCCGCCTCTGCCATGCTGCTCCAAAGCAGCACCCCGCCCGGAGCCTCTACCTTCCGTGGCCACTGTGGCACAGGTGCCAGGGAATAGGCGGAGGCTGGGCGTGGCGCCTCGGCATCAACTCGCCACCCTCGCCCACCTCGCTGTAGCAGTGCCGCGCCCGGAGCCTCCGCCTCTTCCCCGCCAGAGGAGCCGCCCTCCAGCCGCTGCCTGCCTCCTCCAAAGCTGCTGGCAGCGCCATAAAAAACTTGGCAAATCTGGGAAATGGGGGCGGGGGACAGAGGGATCTTTGCACCATGGCACTGGATATACTTAAGATTGCCCTGACTGCACAGTTTTCATTGAGATTTAATTCCCAACACACCATCACTGCATTAGTGCTTAGGCTGCAGTTTTATGCAAACTAACTTGGGACGGGAGTGAATCCCATTGAACTAAGAGAGACAGCCTATGTTGTTTTCTGTAGCCCGAAACATTAATAAACTTCAATATAATAATATAGTAATGGTTTTGTGTCGCCCCCCCCCCCCAATCCTAAATTGTTCTCCTTTCCTTGTTTGGATCTCATACCATATATGGATCTTATTTGTGCTTGAATCTTTTAAAAATGTTTTCTATGAAATAGTCATAGTCATACTTGCTTTTATAGATGAGTTGATTTCACAAAGCATTGGGCTCATCTCTGTGTAGTCTCAAAAATTTCCACACAGAATCCATATTGCCTTAGCATTATTCAAGGGCTTAGTTACCCTATCCTACATTTCAAATATACAATGGCTTGGATGAGTTGTATTTCGTATTGGTTTGATGAAGGCGATTGGTATGATGGACAGCAAAGAGTAAGATCCTTTCTTTTCTAGAAATAACTGCTTTGTATTTAATCTCACTGAATCTTTCTGCAGCGTATTGCCTGTTGTTTATAGCATTTATACTTCACACTGCAGTGCAGTGGTTGAATCAGAAATCTTTATTTGATAGGTGAAATTAAAATTAATCATGTAATACATTGTTTTATAATAACAATTTGATGTTTGGAGCTAAAGGTAACCTGTCAGTTTGCAAACAGTGGAATCTGTCTGGGGTTCCGTGCTTAAAATACAATATACTACAAAATGTTTATTTTACTGAATTGGTCGAAATTGATGCAATAGCTATGAAGGTGGGAAATAATTAAGAAGCGATTAATAGATATTAAGCCAGTTTTACTAAATGCAGCATTGAATTTTACTCAGTGTTTTTTGAAGACTGGTGTAGGCATTAACAGTATTTTGCAGTAAGAAACAGGGTTGCTATGGTGATCTTTGTATGATGTTTTGGGGGGGAAATTTAAAGATATCGAACAACTGCTTCAGGAAATTATAAATTTCTGTGGGTTTAAGAGAGAGTAGAGGGAGTGGAAAAGTCTGAATTTTGGTGCACTGGTTGTAAGTTGCATGAAATACATCACAGTGCACAAATGCAGCTGCATAGATCCTCTTTGTTGTTATGATCAACATCTTTCAGCAGTGCAGTTTTTAAAATGGTACAGCAGGATAAAAAGATCAGTTCAATATTGTATTTTTTAAAAATCACAGCAAGCTATAACTATGTCTAAAAGAAATAATATGAACATAATTTATTAATTTATTAAATATCTTTCATGTCCTGCTTTTTCTGGGTAGAGCTCAAGGCTGTGTACATACGGTTTCCACGCCATCTTCCATTCAGATACTTCTGAGACCCAGATCTGATTACATTCTGCAAGGTTGTAGCATCATGTGGCTTCAAACCTGAGAAGCTGAATGAATGCAGTTTAGCACAAGAGAACAAAACAAAGGAAGATGCACTGACAATACAAACATACAAATAGGCATGCCATAATTTGTGATGTCAGACAGATGGATCTTTTGTGAATAGTATGTATGTACACATATACATGCATGCTGCAGCTGCATGTATATGCACTATGCATTACTCACATAGGAGTGACAGGGACATGACAGAGGGATGGAGTCTCTTTTCTTGTAACTTCTTATGTGCGTGGTTGTATTAAGGGTTGTCACCTGATTAAAGAAATAAGTATTTATGAAAACTGCAGATGATATTTTAGAAGAGCTATTTTACCTTGTGTGTGAGAGCTGGGTGGGTGCCTCCTTGAAGATGGCTCCCCCCTACACACAGCAGATAATAACATTGCTTGGCTAAAATGAATGCCCTGCAGAAATTGATAAATGGCATTATATACGACATTTCAGTGTTTTCCCATTTGTGCACACACGAATTGTTGGAAACAGAAAGACAGCATGCATTGGATGTGACTGGCAATAAGTTGATTAATTAATTTATTTATATCCCCTTTTTTTCTCCAAGGAGTTCAAGGTGGCGTACATGGTTGTCCCACCAGTGGCAGTCCTTGGAATCTCAAATTTCAGCAGTGCCTTGTGGAATGCCCAAATTTGGTACCCCCCTGCCTCTCGCCTTCCATTCTAGATCATAGCTGTGGAACCCCTGAGGCTCCATGCCCAGTGTGACCAAACTGGTCGTGCTCCCCTAAAACCGCCTCTGCTCCCACTCTTCAACTGATCTCCACAACAACCCTGTGTAGTAGGTTAGGCTGAGAAGCAGTGGCTTGCCCAAGGGTACCCCTTGAGCTTAATGCTGAGTGGGGATTCGAACACTGGTCCCCCAGGTCCTACACCACACTGGCTCTCTTACTTATACACAATGATAAGGTATTATTACAAAGTTAGAGCCAATACTGAGAACACAAGAGCTAGAACAGGAAGACTTCGGGAAAATGCACACTTGCATATTAACATGGTACCTCTTTGAGAGCTGTAGTTGCCAGGCTACTGACATTGCTGTGTCGTGTGTGTAGTGCTCCACCATGCTTGGACTGCTCTCCAGCATCTTTTAGTAGCAGTATTCTTTCGTTAACAGCATCAGGATTTAATTTCCTCAGCCGTCGAGTAAAGCGGTTTCACATTATAGACAGAAAGAGGCTGCATATTTGGAATCTGCAGGCTTTGGAACGGACATGGAAATCCTTAAATGGCTTGCAGAAAATGACATCTCTGTTAAGGTAGGGGTAACCGAGTCATCCAGCTTTCTCAAGCCAGACCATTTTATTAAAAACATACTTATGTTCAAAGAGATCTAGAACAAATAGTCCTTCAATTTTATCACTTTTCTATATTTAGAAATGAGGAAGGGCTTAAAATATTGCTCTTGTTGTGGCTGGCTGGGAGAAAGGTCTCTCTCCCTTCCCCTTTGTTGTAGCTTTGGTAACCACAGACATCATTTTTTACTAATATTTTGTTTATGATGTAAAATGTGAGTGTAGCAAAATGCTTTTGTGTCACCTGTGTCTTAAATAGCTGAGACTTATATATTCCTACTCTTGAAGAGGTTTAACTTTTCTTTTTCTTAGAGTTGCTTTCAGTTTGTGGTGAATGTGCTTCTCTGTGACTGATTTAAATTACTGAGGAAGTCAGCTAGTTCTGGTTTGGATGCCTAATGTTGACTAGTGGTTCAAGTCTTTGCACAATTGATTTTAGAATACAGTGGTACCTCGGGTTAAGTACTTAATTCGTTCCGGAGGTCTGTTCTTAACCTGAAACTGTTCTTAACCTGAAGCACCACTTTAACTAATAGGGCCTCCTGCTGCTGCTGGAGCACGATTTCTGTTCTCATCCTGAAGCAAAATTCTTAACCCGAGGTACTATTTCTGGGTTAGTGGAGTCTGTAACCTGAAGTGTATGTAACCTGAAGCGTATGTAACCCAAGGTACCACTGTATTACTGAGGTAGAAATTTAAAAAAAGTAAAATCTACATTGCAAGAATTTTTGGAATATGTGAGTTTTCCATGCAGAGCCTTCTGGCTTCTGAGGATCAGAAACTACATCATAATGGTGAATAGACAACTTGAGGAAAACTGCAATTGCTTGGTCCTCTTTGAAGCAATGTGGGTATGTCTGAAATCAGCTGAATAAGGCTGGTAGTGACAACAAAGTGGAATGGTAGAGGATCCCATTAGGTTTTCTAAGGAAGAGCAGTTTGCATGTAGGATGTTAGTAATGAGTTTTCATCCTATAGATAGGGATTCTAATAAAGCGGCTGAAAGAAGATAGGGATTTACATAAAATTTGTGTATGCTAAATGCAAATTCAGAAATAATTACTCTTATTTAAATAGAAATAAGATACATCTCTTCATTGTGGCAGAAAACTATGACCTTTACCTGCTGAGTCTGCTGTGCATGTGCTAACTCATGGGTAGGCAAACTAAGGCCCGGGGTCCGGATCCAGCCCAATCACCTTCTAAATCCGGCCTGCAGGCGGTCCGGGAATCAGCGTGTTTTTATATGAGTAGAATGTGTCCTTTTATTTAAAATGCATCTCTGGGTTATTTTTGGGGCCTGCCTGGTGTTTTTACATGAGTAGAAGGTGTGCTTTTATTTAAAATGCATCTCTGGGTTATTTGTGGGGAATAGGAATTTGTTCATCCCCCCCAACAATAAATATAGTCTGGCCCCCCACAAGGTCTCAGGGACAGTGGACCGGCCCCCTGCTGAAAAAGTTTGCTGACCCCTGAATCATGGGCAGTTTCAAGGGTTTATCTTTAAACTGGATCCGAATGGGGAGGTCCTTCAAATAGAGGACTGTCCTCTGTAAAGTAGGACCACCCTATCTATAGGTGGAAACTGGGCTTAGATGCATAGTTGGGCATTTACTGGACTGTGTATATAGGGATAAAATTATTAATGAATGCGCTTCCTTGTGTGAATGTGTCGTTTTCCTGTCCACCTGTTTTGTCAGCATCATGCTCTAACCAACTGAGCTAACCAAAACTCTCATTTTTCTAAAGAAAGATCAGATAGATACTATGATCAAATAAATGCAGTGCAGTCCAAGTTTTTTGCAGTTCTCCATAGTGAGGGGGACCTCACTGGCCTCAGATTCCCAACACGTGTGTTTTTTAGAATCCACCCTATTCCTGTTACTGTAATTTGTTTTTAATACTGCATTTTAAATAGTTGTTACCCGCCTGCTGGTAAAAGACGGGTAATAAATTTAATAATAATACCAAAGAATAACACCTGCGCAAGTCCTAGATGCGCCTTCCTGCAAAGTGGCATTTTGGAGTGATGAAACTTGACTAGCCAGGTTCTGACAGCCTGAAATGTTCCATTATCAAGAAAGAAGCCGCTTCACTGGCTCAGTGATTATTGATCTGCCCAAAGCGAGGGTGCAGTGCCTCTCCATCTTGGCATCCCTGCTGGGTAACAGGCAAGTGAGCGGCTGCTGCTGTATACTCATCCATCCTGCACTTTCAGCATAATTTATTCATATCATCTTGGGATTTCCTTCAGGCTTTTCATTAAAAAAAAAATTATTTCCCCTAGTCAATCTTTTCTTCCTCAGGTGGCCAGGGCAGAGGAGTTATTTCATGCATTTAAATCCAGTTTTCTAAACAATTTCTATTTGTCCAAATTGAATAAACACACTTCAGTAGACTCTTACCCCATGTACATTTAGTTCAGGCAGATGGAAAATGTCAGTACAGAAGGAAAACCATCTCTCTCTCTCTCCATCTCCCTCCCACTACTTCATTTGAAGCAGCCCAGACTCAGCAGCTTGTTTTCAGCATTTAGTATCTTAAGAACCTAGACCATCAGTTAGCAGTGAGCAGTGCTATTTTTCTAGAAAAAGAGGTACCAGAACTCACCACGAACGCTTCCCTTGCTCTCTTATAATGGCAGTGGTGTCTACCTGAGAGGTGCTGGAAACGAGTTCCTGTGAGTTCCTCCTGGAAAAAAAGCTCTAGGTGTGAGGTGGGGAAAGAGCTGGGTACAAATATATACGTAGTTATCACAGTCTTAATTTTAATGATGTAATCAGAAAATTAGACCAAATGTGCAAGTTTCAACAGAACTGTAATATGTATTGGAATTAATGAGTGAAGTTTGTATGAGAGCTGGCCTTTGCAGATTGCACCTATGCACAGTCTCCATTCACCTGTCCCAAAGACCAATTAAAGAATCTGAGCTTATTTAATCACAAGGATATTTGCGTGGTTTTATTCAAGATTCTGTCTTCTTGCTTTACAGCTATGTTTTTCCTAGTTCTTCAGACTGTTCTACATCAAAGTGCCGAATAAAACATCACTTAAATTATTCTGTTTCTCTGTTTTCCAGGCAAAAATGGCACAGGTTAAGCAAGTGGGCTTATTAGCTGCTGGGTGTCAGCCCTGGAATAAAGACGTCTGTGCTGCGAGCGGAGATAGATTTGCCTATTGTGCAACTCTTGCTATTTATATATATCAGGTGAGATGGATTTTTAGATTTCTCTGTGAATATTTTTCTTTCCTGCTACACAGTAATGTTTCTTAGCAAGTGTTGCCGCAGGATTAAACAGATCTGTATTTATTTATTTTTAAACAAAATCTAACTACATATAAAGTTCCTTTTTAGGGAAATTTTAATTTTTTATTCTGTTAGCGGTTCATTAGTTCAGGACCAGAGTAACCAAGCTGGAGTGACTTGGGAGTCTGCGGTACAGATACTGCATACTGCTCTCTGTCAGAATTGTTATATATTTCAAAAGCTGTAACTTAGGCCAAAAAGTCATGTGTCTCGATGTAGCAAAGGGGTTGCATGTAAAACAGCAGCCCCAGATACAGATGTCCATTTATGTCTGCTTCAACAAATAAATCTGACAAGTTTCACTGAGAGCCTATGTGAACATTGCAATTACGGTACACACAGGGGTGGATTTCGGTAATCTTTTTTAATATGGTGCCCTGTACAATTTCAAAATTTGGCATCGCCAAATGGATGGTTTCAGTTATGGATCTTCTAAATTTTGTGCCCCCTCAGCTCAGTGCTATGTGCGGGGGAACCGAGTGCTAGGTACACATCTCTAATCAGATGTGCATCCACAACCGCTCCAGGCATGATTCCCAATCCCATTTCGTCCTCTTGAATTTCATTAATTTCCCCAGCCTGCCTTAGGACTCCCAAATTGTTCTTTAAACTCTCACGTTTTTGGTTTTTTTTTTAAAAAAGGTAGGCACAAGAGCTGTTTAGGGAAAACTGTGACCTCTATGCATCAGGTTCCCATCTTGGATTTCCCTTCAAGCTGTTGCCTTCTCTTGCTGTCAAAACTGCAAAACATTGCATATGCCCACCAGATGTGTGTACATGTGCCCCCTTCTTAATCCAGGCTCATAGCTTTAAGAGCTTCATTCTTTTTTTGGAAACATTTCTTCAGGAACCTAATATTTCTGTAGACATACTGGTAGTTTTATAATATATCCTCATGTGTGCGTGCTGTTTAAAGGCAGAAACCTGGGGGTGTATCTAGTGCTAGTCTTGCTCCTCATACCCATTGCTGTTAACGGATGTAACTAACTTATGTCCATTAATTTCAGTGGATCTACAGTGGTGCCTCGCAGGATGAAATTAATTCGTTCCGCGAGTTTTTTCGTCTAGCGAATTTTTCGTCTTGCGAAGCACGAAATCCCATAGGAATGCATTGAAATTCAATTAATGCGTTCCTATGGTCAAAAAAAGTCCAAACAAAGCCAAATTTGGTACAACAAGAGTTTATTAAGTGCTCTTTAAAGTCACACATACTGTAAAGAGCATTTCAAAAACTGAAGGAACAATAAATTAAGTTTCTAAACATGACAGAAAAACATTTAAAAATCAACAAAGTGTACAGTACATTTTCTAAGACTCTGGGGGACCACTCGAAGAAGGTTCCTCTTCCACTCTTTGCTTCTTGCTGAAGAACCCCCTCCCCAACTGTTCCCCCAGCCACCCACCACACAGAAATTCAAATCCAGTTTTTTTTAAAAAAAACAGCAGAGTGGCCCAATGGTCACAGAAAATCATAAAAATGCAGAAAAACACACACACAAGCTTCCCGATTCTTGCAAACCCCTCCCCAACACCAAGTCCTTGAATTCCAAACACCCCAACCCAAAATCCAAAACCCCCCCAAAAAGTTTTAAAAGTTTAACTTACCAAATGGCTGCAAAAGAAGTTTTGGAAAAGCTTCAAAAATCACCAAAGACTTCAAAAACTTCAAAAAAGGCTACCACACCGCATTCTATGAGTTGCTCCTCGAAGTCAAGTCGCAACTGTATTAATGGTGTTAAGAAAAAGGAAACAAACTTGCAAGACGTTTTCGTTTTTCGCCTTGCGAAGCAAGCCCATAGGGAAATTCGTCTTGCGAAGCAGCTCAAAAAACGCAAAACCCTTTCGTCTAGTGAGTTTTTCGTCTTGCGAGGCATTCGTCTTGTGGGGCACCACTGTATTCTGAGTAGAACTTAGTTGGCTACAACTCTTGGAACTTAAGGTAAGCCAACTTAAGGAAGCCAATGAAAGGAAAGTTTCCCATTCCCCACTCTCCCTTGCAGCTCCTGTGCCCCCTGAAACAACTGTCTTGAGGGTTTGTGGGCCCTTTTAGACTCTTCTGGAATGGCGCTGCTGGGGCAAGGGAATATTGCCCAAACCTGGGTATATCTCTGCCTGGTTTGTGGTGATTTCCCCCCCCTCCACTAGCCACCTTTACATCTCCTGTGGTGTTAAAGGTCTCTCTCTCTCCCAACCCCTCCTTATATCCTCCTGAATAAGCTTGTGGGATGCAACCTAGTGGCTCTTAAGCTTCTGTCATACTTAAAATGCATGTGTAATTAGTTTTCAATGTTTCTCAAAGTAGCAAGATGCACATACTTTGTATTTACATTTAATTTTAAATCTGTGTAACCTTTTAGCTCGATCATCGGTACAATGAGTTCAAACTGTGGGCAATTATGTCTGAACACAAGAAGACCATCACAGCCGTTTCCTGGTGTCCCCATAACCACGACCTGTTTGCAAGTGCAAGCGCAGATAATTTAGTAATAATTTGGAATGTGGCTGAACAAAAAGTTACTGCAAAACTTGATGGCACAAAAGGTAAGCGAGAAATTTGAGTCTAATGACATTTATTAATAGCAAAATGAAGCCACCAAAGGCTGAATCCAGAAGTGCTGTTCTGTCAGTGGAAGACAGCCAAGGCTCCCACAAGCAGAAGAATGTGTGTGTGTGTGTGTGTGTGCGCGCGCGCTTTTTACTTATTTTCCACTTTAGTTCCCTACACATGCAATCTATGAAGTTTGGGGGTGGGGTGCATCTGGAATAGAATGGGAGGTGGTGCAGGGGAGGGGAGAAGGAATTGGTGAACATCACCTTGCCCCTCTTGACATGCACACCATTTCAGTTCACAGGAGCCTAAACGTGGTCATGATAGTGGTCATGACACAAAAACCAAATACATTCAGTTTCCCAGACAACAGCTTGAAACTACAAACCTCTGTTCTGTTATCCTACTATAGAAAAGAGGGAGATTGCTGCGGTGAAAACAGTTGGCTCTGCTTGACCATTACTATGAATTAGAGTAGAAAAGGCGGCAGTTAAGGTATTTTAATTTGGATTATGTGTATGTATATTCAAGGATAGACCCTTAGCCAATTCCGCCGTTAATGCTTTGCCAGCAGTCTGCTTCAGGATGTTTCCTATGGAGGGAACAGATTACATTTGAATGGAAATTCCCTGTGTTTTGTTCAGGAAGGATCCATAACCAAATAGCAGCTCTTCCTTTAAAAGAAAAATAAAAACCATGTGACCTTTCCATTCCAGTGTAATAACTTCCTTATGTGTTTCTCCAGAGAAATTCTTCCTTTGAAGAGGAAAAAAATACATTAGAACCAGCACACATTCTCTTTGTGTTTTTAATCTCAAGGCTGAAATGTGTTCATAGAGTGAATATTCAGACTGAGAGATGAATGTTATTTGAGTTGCCTGTTTGTTTAAATTCTGTATCACACTATTGGAGATGTGGCACCAAATATTTTTTAGATTCTTAGATTTGTTTTTGTTTTTCAGGAATTCCTGCATCTCTTAGTTGGTGTTGGAATGCAGGTGATGCAGTTGCTTTTGTCTCCCATAGAGGACCCTTGTATATTTGGACAATTTCAGGACCGGACAGTGGTGTAACAGTACATAAAGATGCTCACAGTTTTTTGTCAGACATTTGCCTGTTTAGATGGCATCCTAAGAAAAAAGGGAAAGTAGTATTTGGACACACTGATGGAAGTCTTTCTATTTTTCAGCCAGGTAAGAGTCTATTTTATAACATATGCATGTTTTGATGCATGGTGAAGAAAACCATTCTTTTGAGAAAACTGGACACTTGTTTTTCACAGATTCACTCTCTCTCCAACCCCCCCCCATTGCATTAATAATGGAAGGGAGTGGAAATCTCAGCACAAGATTGATTTTAGATTAACAAGGCAACATAATTTATTACTACATAATAAGCACATTCTTGGAATACAGTGGCCTTGTTTGCAAATTGCAGTAAGCCAAGCTGTGTCTTCCTGGGACCATGCAAAGTGGAGAGGAACTCGCACTCATTTTGCTGCTACCAGGTCCTTTTAGTCTTGGCTACAGATCATGGTTAAGGAAGGGAGAGCTTAAACTGCAGCTTTGTGCTCAGATGATACACAATCCCTGTGCTAAAAGGACCAGGGAAGAGGGAAGTAGGTGTGAGCATCAGTTCATAAGCCAGCATGTTTGCCGGGTACCAATATGCCAAAGTTAGGTTCACCATGCAAACAAGGTCTGTAAATATTTGTTAACAACAGGCTAATAAAATAAAAAGTATATATTTATCATACATAGATGGGAATGACTAAGAATTCTGACCATAGGAGCTAACCCCTAGGGGCTGAGGGGTCTTTGCCCCCCCCAATAAAATATTTGAAGGGGCTGACCCCCCCAACTTGATAGGTATTGCCATTCAAATGGTGTTCATGCACCACATCATGTGATTTATTATGCAGGGCAGGACTTACCTGGGCCCCCTAATATTTTATTCAAGTTGGTACCCCTGATTCTGACATCCACTTTATACCAGTTGCTTGATACATTAGCTTCCCATGTGGAAGAAAAGGTAGATACGGCACATCATGAGGTTATAAACTGGCAGTCAGTAAGCATGGCATATTATAACTTCTCAAAACAGAGATGTTTCTGGAGAGCGGCAGTCAGAACAAAAAGACTGATTGTCAGTGCTTTGGATATATCTTTATATAGCTACAAGTGTAGGCATGTGGCTTCTACAGGTTTGCTTAGATGAATGAAGCCAGTCTCTGCAAGACCATATTCATTTTCATATTGCTATAGCAACTGCTGCAGTTCTGTGTCAGTTCTCATTTTCAGAAGGAGGGATCCTTTTGATTTGTTTTTCATTCTGTTCAGTGTTGGCAGTTTAGAACCAAGCTTGTCAGAGTAGAAATTCAATCTGCACTTGGACGCGTCACAGTGAAGAGAGCTATCACGAGCCATTTTGTTCAGATTTCTTATTTTTAGCCATTTGCCCCACCTTAGACCAATTTAGAAAAAGACACATGGTAAAATGAATTCATTAATGAGTTAATTTCTGCGGAGAAGGTTCTGGATGCAACAATTTTCTTTTCAGTTGCAGGTTTAAAAATACAGGCGCACAGTCATATCTTACTTTCTCACCTCCGTGTACTAGAATTGTTGAGCCTTTGCTAAAATTGGATGAACCAATCAGTTCTGTTCAGTATAAATTTGGAACATTTGTATGTTAGAATGCCTCTGTGTAATCTGCATCCTACAGGGAAGCAGAAGCATGCAGTTTCCTTTTTCTTCTTTATGATGGAATCAAAGACTGCTGGTGTATTTTTTATGCCAAAGATATGCATGGGCTCAACTTATACACACACACTAGCTCTGAGGAAAAACGGATGCTTACTATAACTAAAAGATTAAAAACATGTTAAAGAGATGACCCTTAGTTTCTGATTTGTTAGAATTCATCCAGGCATTGCTCGTAATACAGTGGTACTTCTGGATGTGAACAGGATCCGTTCTGGAGCCCCGTTTGCATCCTGAAGCAAACGCAACCCGCGTCTGCATGTGCACGGGTCACGATTCGCTGCTTTTGCGCATGCGCGTGACGTCGTTTTGAGCATCTGCGCGAGTGGCGAAACCTGGAAGTAACGCACTCCATTACTTCTGGGTTGTTGCGGAGCTACTTCAACCTGAGGTATGACTGTATGGGTATCATACCACATTTGGGGTTCTCTTCCTAAGATCCTTCAGTTACTCCCAATCCAGAGCTCTGGATGAATCTCAAGATGTACATGAAATACTTTAAGCAGGCTGCCTTGTTCACTTTCTTGCTTCATGAACATGACAGGATAGACATGAAAGTGTCTGTTGCTTCCATTGAAATGAATGGGGCATTTAGAGGCTGGGGGATGCTATCTGTGCATTAAAGTTTGTACACTTGCTTTGTTTTGCAAGGATGCCTGTCTCTATAATGAAAGCTTTGAGAAGTTCAGGCAAGTGCATGCCGTTCACAAGAAGCTGCTGCAGAATTGCATCTCTTGATACTGCAGTTGAATTTGAACCCTCAGTCTTTAACAAGACATTAGTAGGAAATTACAGTGAATGGTCTTCTTTCTTACAAAGTGCTGTTTTGCCCTCCAGAAAAGCACTGAACACCTTCCGTGCTGTAATTTAAGGCTGAGTCATTATTGAGTAACTAGCACGATGCAACAATGGCTTTTAATTGTTAGCATTTAGCGTTTTACCCAGTGCATTCACTTTATTTTAAACTAATTAGCTCTCTCTAGCTACTAGTAACACAGTGGAGGCACACAACAAAAAAGAGTGCAGATATGTGAAAGTTTAACTTAACGATTGGTATTCATTCAAATGTAAAAATAAATAATTCTGCAGAAGTCATTCTGGTTTCCTGATCCCGTGCATGTGTGCTTGCCAATAAGTCCCACTGCATCTAGTAGAGCATGCCCCATTCTAAGGATCTCTGCCAGCAGTAGTTAGTATAATCCCTCCAAATAGGGCGTTTCAGAAGTGGAACTCTGCTAAGCATATATCCACTGGAGTCTAAGCTAGCCCAGCAAGCCTCAAGTTGCAGTGGGAGGCTTGAGTCTTCCCTGGAATTGGCATAACAATAATAAAAAAAACAACCCACTGCTTTCTCAACCAATATGTGCAACAGGGCTGTGGATTCTGGCAGCAACTCTGCAGCTCCCTTGCTATCCAGCTGGGGTTATGGTTGTACCCTAAGCCTATAAGAAACAATTCTATTCAAAGCTGCCCAAAGGCCAAAACCAGAAAAGGTAAACGCCACAATGAAGAGTTCTAATCAGGGAGAAGTGCAGTCTCCCCAAAGATTAAGCAGAATTGTTACAAAAGGTATGTGGAAAATTTAGGATAGAAAAAACCCAACCCCCGTGTAAAATCAGTTCAAGCAGCAAAAATGAAATCTAAAAACAAAGTTTTGCTTACCAGAAGAGGTAAGTCACTACAGAAAATGGCATTGGGGTGAAACTGCTTGCTAAGATGGAGAATAGTGAAGAAACATGGAATAACATGAATAGCTTTTCAACTCCCCAACATTCCAACCCCCTTTACTACTTGCTGATTGGTTCTACTCTTCTCCATCTCATTTGTTTAGAACAGAATTTTATTTATAAACTGGTAAATGGTAGGTCAGGAGTCATACCACTTGAGTGCCCATGATGAAGCTTTCCTTTTTCTTGCGGCACCTGATGTGATCCTCGGGTCTTATCAGATGCATTCTGGGCCAGAGCCATAGGAAATATCCAAACTTTTGACCTGGTCACCTTGGCAAAAATGTGTCTGTCTTTCCCCTCCTTTATCTATCCTGTCTCTTAATTCAGAATCCAGAGGTTCAGGCTAAGAAAAATCTCTGCCACTAAGACCGACATTCGGGCTTAAGCCAGGAGCCAATTTAGTGACCAAGGTTTGTTCCATGGAACAATTGTTTGCATCATGGATTCAGCTTTTCTTTTATCCCAACCCCCCAAATCAGCTTTATTGGTAGAAAATCATCTTCACTTAACAAGAACAATAGAAGGTTCCTGAGAATTACACCGGCTTTGCCTTTCGTTGAGTAACCCGAAAACTCATATCTGCTGAGAAGAATGTAAAGAACCTCTAGTGTCACAGATTCACTCTAGAGCTCATTGACTCTGTTGGGAGCAATCATCACGGGTAGTTGCTGCATCCAGTAGCTTGGATCTGCATTTACTGAAAGTTTTCTACTTTCTGGGACTTTTGTTCAGTATCTGGAAAGCTAACTCTTAACCTGCTCTAAAAATTGATACGACTTTTACCTTTCAAGGTTCTAAGAGTCAGAAACATGTTCTAAGGCCAGAATCACTTGAAGGTACAGATGAGGAAGATCCCGTTACTGCCCTGGAGTGGGACCCTCTCTCGACAGATTATCTTCTTGTTGCAAATCTGCACAATGGAATTCGTCTAGTTGATTCAGAGTCTCTGTCCTGCATTACAGTCTTTAGTTTTCCTAGTGCAGCAGCATCTGTGCAGTGCTTAGCATGGGTTCCTAGTGCTCCTGGAATGTTTATCACTGGAGGTAAATAAATATTTTCACACATTGTTTTATGAAATCGTAAGATATGTAATGCACAGGCACAATCCAGAGCCATGAATGCCAGTTGGTTATTTCCAGTTTACTTCAGTAGAATGTGATTTAAATTGTGAGTTAGCTAAAGGTGAGGACAGAACATTTGAAGAGTGATAGAAATGGCAGCCAGCAGCATCTCTGCCCTGAAAACATATGTAACTATCTCTGTCTTGGAAGCAAATTATGGAAAGGGGAAAAGAAGGTTCTGTGGGGGTTTGATCTAGTTTGGGTTAAATTGGGTGGTGAGGGGAGAAAAGCTGGCTTTGGTAAAAACTATTCATAACAATGCCAGGACCACTTTCCTCTCCTATTCTCATCCTTGTTCATGGAACAGTTTTGTATCTGGTTTAGGAAAGTTAATTCTAAAAAGAAAAAGGTGAAGGGTGTGTATATGTGCATGTACATATGTACACTTATATCCATTGTGTGTATATATACCTCTTGAAAACTAGATAACTCACATGATAAATAAGAAGAGGGAACAGACTGAGGCCTAACACACTTTCTTAGCATGAAAGCATGCTCTGTTTGCTGGTGTGCATACTGTAACCCTAATTGGGAAACCAGGCTCACACACTGTGTGAAAATAGGTGGAGACCAATGCTATTTTTCGAGGAAAAGAGGTGCTAGAACTCGCCATGAATGCCTCTCTTGTTCTCTTATAATGGCAATAGCGTCCACCTGAAAGGTGCTGGAACTGAGTTCCAGTGAGTTCTGGCTGAAAAGCCCTGGTGAAGACAAACAACACTCATGAAACAGGCCATGGGCTCTGTTTGTCATATTCTGTTCATGACTTGTGTTATGTTTATCTTGTCTACCAAGAAATATGTATGCATAAATATGTACAAAATATATTGCAGTTGTTAAATTTTTGAGTCATTGGACTAGATGGATAGAACTTTTTGAATTGATAATCAGAAAAGAAATTGGATTTTTCTCTTAATACAGATTCTCAAGTTGGTGTGTTGCGTGTCTGGAATGTGTCACGTACAACACCAATAGATAATTTTAAACTGAAGAAAACAGGTTTCCATGGTTTACATGTTCTTAGTTCTCCCCCAAAGAAAAAATGTAAGTATCTTTTTTTAAAAAAAAGTAAGAAAAAATGTGCCTTTTCCTTTCCCTAACTTTCCCTTTTCTGTTTGCACTTGTAAACTCTTTGCTGTTCAACACAATATAGCATAACTATAAGCCACAGTGAATGGCTTGTCAGGATTGAGCAGCCTGCTACTTTGTGCTGCCCTGTTGCGCCTGCTTTGCTTCTTCTCTGGTACCAGCAGGAACAACAGGCCGTGAAGTGTTGACTTTTGGTTACTTCTGAATACAGGGTTATGGGTTGTTTCTTCCAAATAATTCACTGTCATGGAGCAAGTACAGACTGCCTAATCTTGGTAAACCATAGTTTATTGTTATGTGTGAACTGGGCTGCTATAGGATGCATAGTCTTCCAAAACACCATTTAAAACACACACGCACAATAGGAATTCCTCTTTAAAGATTATTGGAATACTTTAGAGAGTCTCATTTTATAATTCAAAATGCATGTCAGTAAAAATATTTGAAAGCATGCTAGTTAATATGCCTTACAATGTGTAGAAAGCTCACTGATCCCTGAGTGCTCCATTTTGTCCTCCTGTTTTTCTCCCTTTCGCCCCCTCACCAACCTGCAATCCATTCTGTTTACCATCTTTTCTTTGTCTTAAGTCCTGTAACACCCTTCGCCAAAGGCAGTAATGTGATGAGTCTTCTGGCTGTTTAAGGGAGGGGTGCCATTTGAGAGAATCATACCAGGAGTTCCTTTCCTACCTGGGTCTCCTTTACCTGTGCAAAAACAGCATCCCAATGTGTTTCTACCAGGCTAAAAAGGTTTGGGAGTGGCATTGATACGTCTCTTTTTTGAATTTGCAAGAAGAGTATTGGGTCAGCTGAGAGTGAAACTAAAGGTGATATTATATGAATACAACTACAGTATTTTTTTACTGTACGTTTTTTGTACACAACATTTTTACTGTACATTTTTGCAGCACATTTTTTGTTACATAAATCGCAGCTGAAGGGAAACCTGAGCAGCTTTGGAACCATGGGGAGTTAAACTTTTTATCTCCTGACAAAATCATCCCTCAGAAGCTGCTGTTTTCATTTCAAGAGGAGTCACTTTCATGTGCTCCAAAGTGGTATATTCCAAGGGAATATGTGTATTTGTATTGAATTCTACTTCTCTCTGTTGCTGACATCTTCAAACCTGCTAATGTGCCTTCCTCTCCTAATTATTCCCACTGGCCCAATCTTGCATCATTTCACATCTCCTTTGTATTGTCAACATTGGAAACAAAAGCTGATTGCATAACAAAGTCATAGTATCTGAGTCAATGTATTAAATGTGTACTTCTTACCTGCTAATGTGTTTGATTAGTACTAAATTTTCTGTTTTTCTTATAATGGTCTGGTGGTACATATAGGCATATATTCTGATTTTAAGATAATACAAATGCTTATTGTTGAAACTAACTGGATAGCTGGTGTAGAGTAGTGGGCTATGAGCAGAAACTATGACTGAAGTGCTTGCCGATCGGAAGGTTAGCAGTTCAAATCCACACAATGGGGTGAGCTCCCATTGCTGTATCCCAGCACCTGACAACCAGCAGTTCAAAAGCATAACAACACAAGTAGATAAGTAGGTACCACTGTGGCGAGAAGGTAAACAGCACTTCCATGCACTCTTGCACTCAACATGGTGTCCGTTGCACCAGAAGCAGTTTAGTCATGCTGGCCACATAACCTGGAAAGCTGTCTGCAAACAAACGCCAGCTCCCTCGGCCTGAAGCAGGATGAGTGCCACATCCCATAGTCAAATTTGACTGAACATAACTGTCCAGGGGGTCCTTTACCTTTTATGAAAAATGTTCTGACTACTTAGAGAAAATGCTATAATTACTGTAATTATTATTATTAATTAAATTTCTATACCACCCTTCATCTGAGGATCACAGTGATTTTTATAAACAAACAAAAAAAAATACAAAACATAGTAACAAACAAAAACAAGATCCCCCAATGGTTTAAAAGGTCATAGATCGTTTAATTAGCTAGAGGCCTGGGAGAAGAGGATTGTTTTCGCATGGTGCTTAAAGACATGTAGCAAAGGTGGCGGGCGAGCCTTCCCAGGGAGAACATTCCACAAGTGGGGAGCCACCACAGAAAAGGTCCATACTCATGTTGCCACCCTCTGGTCCTCAGATGATGATTGAAGGGTCCAGGTTGGTTCATGGGGAGAGGTGGTCCTTGAGGCACTGCAAGTCTTTCTATTAAAATATAATTAGTATTATGATGCTATGTGAATTATCAGTTCCGCTTTCTGTGACTGAAATTAATACTAGTAGTAAAAAAGAACTTCTCATCAGCTGATTTTATAAATTTATTGTACTAAATCTCTCTGTGCCATATGCTTCAGTAAGATAACACTTGTTTCTGAAGGAGACAGCTGGACTGAGAAACTTAAACATTTAAGGAAAAGAAAGTTTATGGCTTCAAAGTACTGGAGAGTAAATTAGGAAATTCTCATACATAAGAAGTTCTCAGATGTAAGAAATAAATCAGATAGGGCTTAATTGCCGCAATTCCCCAAGAAATGTAGTTCCCAGTAGCAAGTGGACAATACTTTGTTTTAAATGTAGCAGAACATAAAACTTATGCTAATACGTTTTATCTTTTTAATTCAGCATTTTCTTCACAGTCTCCTACCAAAAACCACCACATGTCATCTACAAGTGAGGCTGTTCCACCTCCAACTCTAACACAAAACCAAGCATTTTCTCTCCCTCCCGGGCATGCTGTCTGCTGCTTTATGGATGGTGGAGTGGGACTTTATGACATGGGAGCCAAGAAATGGGATTTTCTTAGAGATCTGGTATGTTTGCTCTTCTTTCCAGTCTTTGAACTCGGGGTCGCTTAAGGTGTTTAAAATCTTCTTCAAGAGATGTGCCCTAACTGTTCCTGGGGATGCTTTCACATGGAGAATATTGTATGTCATTGGGGCTGTCTGTGGATACAGATGTTTCTCCCAGCTGCAATTTCCAACTCAAGCTTTTCTACCAGCAAAAATCATGAGTATCTGAAGCATTCCCAAGGGGATATTGCTATGTCCATGTGTTCATTCCTCTATCTGCACTTACCCTGGTGACAGAGGAATACCTTGCGGAGAATACTTTTTGAACATGTGAAGTAGCCCAAATAGAAATAACTAGTTTGTGTGCTAATAATTAGGCCCTTTGCTTCCTTCTTCTTTGAAGGGACTTGGAAAACTACAGTAGAAGTGTCATCCAGAAGTGGCAGGCTAATGGGGGGAGGAGGCAGCAGGAAGGTCAGCGTGATTTAAACGCTCTGGCAGGAGTGCTAGATTAGCTCTGATGGTGTGTTTGCACTGCACCAACCTTCCCACTGCTTCACCCTTTTCCCTCCCGGTAAGCAGCAGTGACCAGCCTGCCAGAAAGCTAGTGTAGCTTCTGCACCCAACCTGGCAAGCCTCTTCTGGTGTCAAGCCTCTTCTCTTGTAACGGGGCTTTCTTTTGTTGCTCTAGGGTCATGTCGAAACCATCTTCGATTGTAAATTCAAGCCTGACAACCCTGACCTTCTGGCTACCGCATCCTTTGACGGAACAATAAAAGTGTGGGATATAAATACTTTAACTGCTGTCTACACTTCTCCTGGTAATGAGGGAGTCATATACTCCCTTTCCTGGGCTCCAGGTGAGAATGTTTTAACTTAGAAATAACTAAAGTTTCATATAGAAAAGAGAATGCTTCTTAGCTAAGATTGGTGGGTATCCAGAGTTATGTATATTTGGTAACCTCATGCAAAAAAAGAAAAAAGCACAGCTCAGAGTGAAATAACTGCAAGGGCTCTTGCATATACAGAATGGGGCTTTCCCACTACAGCTTCCTATGAGGAGCCCCCCTCAAATGACCTCTGAAGTAGTGTGAGTCTTGCAACTGGGTTGGGGGCAGGAATATAGTACCTGGCACAAACCTCAGCTTTGTTTTTATGGTTTGGGGGAGTTTTTAAAAAGCAGATTTATCAACTTTGTAATTTCAAAACTGCTTTTAGAGGTGTGTCAGCAGTGCCTGGTGAAATCTAAGAAGCTCAGAGGGGTACTGAATAAGATTTTCTTATTAAGAAAGAAGGCTTTAATCTCCCACTACATTTCTTTTCTGTGTCTGATAGAGTCATATTGAAAATGCACAATAGCAAATCATTTAGATGACAGTGTGATTTTTAAATAAGCAAAATTATGTAGATGTTCTTAATTTGTACATTTCATTTCGGTTGGAGAATTCAGTTCAGGCTAGTGCAAAATTTTGGTTACTTTGTAGAACTTAGATTTTTCTTTTAGGTGCAAAGTGTACATGGTGCTATATATGAGTGAAGAGAAAAAAAATCAAATTGCAGCACTATTTTGTGCAGAAAGAGAAAATTGGTCAGAAATGGGCTTAGTCGGGGCAGCTTGTAAAGGAAAGGATCAAAAGAGCAAGTCATGCCAATTGTAAACACTGTGAACTGGTTAAGTCATGGCAAATAGGAGGCAGCATGCCATCTCATTCTAAATGAAGAAACATACTAGGCATGTTCCATGAAGGGTAAAGAAGCTAAGGAATCTTTAGATGCATGTGAGGAAAAAGAAAACTGGAAGGGGAAAAAACCTGACTGTTTGAGAAAATAATAGTGAATGAGCAAAATGGTTTGTGATTCTTTGGTAACATCAGAGGTAGAGCTGAAAGTGAGTATTAGGTAAACAGAACAGTGAAAATAAGCAGAACTTTGAGGACGTTTTTATGGGAGAATATGAAAACAGGTGTTTAGAAGAGTCAGAGAGAAGGGAAGTTCAGGGAAGTTCTTTCATTATATCGCTTGTTCTGAGCCCTTAATAGGTAATAGGTAAGGTAGGATAAATAAGAATATAGTTATATCTATCCAATGGACTCTTTACTAAAGGAGACTTGAACTGCATAGCTGGTGGAACTTCCAGAAATGGTGGCTTCATCTGGGACGTCCCAAGGGGCAAAATGATAACCCGCTTTAATGAGGTAATGTGAGTTTGGTTTTAAGTTCTTAAAAGATAAACGATGTTTCTATGTGCTCTGGCACTCCTCACAGTGTTCTTTTGCTGCAGAAGTGGTTTAGTCATGCTGGCCACATGACCCGGAAAGCTGTCTGTGGACAAATGCCAGCTCCCTCGGCCTGAAAGCAAGATGAGCTCCGCAACCCTATGGTCGCCTTTGATTGGACTTAACCGTCCAGGGGTCCTTTACCTTTACCTTTACCTTATAGCTCCCACTAATGCTTGCTTAAGGAAATGTTCAGTTAGTATGTGTACCCGTAGCCTGATCCTAAGAGCTATTAAACTTTAGCTGCAAAACTATAACAAAATTCTAGGCCAAAAGTGAAACTTTTGTGACTTATTTAGTCAATGGTGAAAAATACCCCTCCTCCAGCAATTTGGTGGGGAACACTTTAGAATAAAAGTGTCCACTTACCATTTTAAAAAAAATAAATAGAGCCAAACAATCTTAGGGAATGAACAGACAGTAGTAAAAGTCACAGTGGGGAAGGTTTGCCGGTTTCCCATCATGCACACCTTCCCCTGGGGACATTTCAGTCATCCTAAAAATGCTACTTTTTAGATAAGAATATTGTGTTTTCTGTGTATCCTCAGTTAAAAATTGAAGTGTTGCAGATTCAAGCGGTGGTGGTCTTTTGGAGTCTTACTTAAACATTTCAATAAGGAGTGAGATCTATGCCTAAGGGCATATAGAAATAGTCTTGGAGCCAGACTAGATGTGACACTAATTGTATGAATACAGTTTTTTATGTAACTAGCAGTCATGAAATGGCTTGAGCAGCCTTGGATCTTAGGGGTTGAAGCGCTTATAACTGTGTTCCTGCCCTGGTGCCAGCAAAAATAATCTCTCACAAGCTGTTTTTTGTGTTTCAAGAGAACCTTCAATTGGCAGAAAGAGAAGTAGTTCAACTTCCCATCTCCCAAGACCTTTAAAACTCCTTCCTGGCTATTGTTTGCATAATGAAAACATGTGTTAATTGCATCCACACAATTCAAGTTGCATCTAGTTTCCTTATTGCCTGGAATTCAGAAAAGCACTAGTATTATGATTGTGCATCTAAATGTTTACTCTTGAGTTACTATTTTAAAAGGTGGCATTTTAGAGTTTGCAAACTGTTGTTTAAAATCTTTGAAGTTCAAAAGATACTCTTAACATGCTGTTGGGGAACTGATTAAGGTTGCATCTATTCATCTTCATTTGGCTATAACTCTCCAGTCTTCACCTCAGTTCTTAAGACAGAAATTACTAGAATCCATTAGCTTTCTGTTTCATCCTCTTTCTTATCATGAAGAATGCAAAAATATTACCCCAAAGAGGTCACACCCTGTCATTACAAAATGCCTCATGTGAGCGGGGGTTATGTTTGCTTAAAGGCTGGTAGAAAATATTGATTACTCCTACTTGGAAAAGCGGGGGTGGGGAGCCATAAGAAAAGTATATAAATAAGAAAAAAAGGGGTGAATTATTTCTTATTGATAGGCATTTTGCATTTTTTGAAGCATGGAAAGAGTGGGATCTTCTGCATTGCATGGAGTTATAAAGATTCCAAAAGGATAGCAACCTGCAGTGGAGATGGATTCTGGTGAGTGCGATTTTGAAGACAACTCTATGAAAATTTATGTGACAAATAGCAAAGCATTATTTGATTTGACTACTACCTGGCAAATGTGAACTTGATCCTATCTACTGATATGGAGGTGCATGCTCCAGAAATCCTGTAGTGTGATTTCAGTCACTTGTCACTATTTTTAAACAAAAATGCTGATTATTTCCAATCTTAGCACTGTAGTTTGCCCGTGCTAAGTTTGCTTTGATTGCAGCTATAAGATCAGCCTTTGAATGTGGTTCAGAAGGCAGCAGACAGAGGCTTCTCTCCAGTCTTAGTGCTGTGGAATCACACCATTGTGGCAGCAGCAGAGACTTAACTCTGATCTTGTCACTTAGTCCCTAGATGGGAGATATCATATCTCTGCGGATGATGTCATATGATGTAAGGTAACTGACAGGAGGGCTTTGCTTGCCCAACATGGCCTTGCAGGCCAAAATTCAGAGACCTTACAGCCTAATTAGGCCTGTAGGCTGTAAGTTCTCCACTGATATATCACCACTGATATACATTGTGATGGTATTAATTGATTTGATTTTCTGGCAAAATGTAAATGGAGAGCAGGCATTGTCATAAAGTTGCATGTCCCAACAAAGGACAAATACGTGATTTTTTAAAAATGTGGTTATAATGTGGAACTTTTTATAAATTCATAGTTCCCTGATGAACAGCCATACAGACCTAAAACATAGAATCATAGAATCATAGAGTTGGAAGAGACCACAAGGGCCATCGAGTCCAACCCCCTGCCAAGCAGGAAACACCATCAGAGCACTCCTGACATATGGTTGTCAAGCCTCTGCTTAAAGACCTCCAAAGAAGGAGACTCCACCACACTCCTTGGCAGCAAATTCCACTGTCGAACAGCTCTTACATGTTGGATCACTGTGGAGGATTATTAAATTTATAAAATTTTAACTCAGCCTTTGGGTCAGCTTTTGGGCTAGCCCCATTTGTTCTGTGTAGTTGCTGCTGTGACTCCTTTTCTGTGCTTCCATTTTCCCCCAAAGTGCCATGACAAACAAATAAAACCATGTAAATACAAAATTATAAATCTCTGATTTCCATATTCAATTCATTCAGCATTATTCGGACCATTGATGGCAAAATTCTCCACAAGTACAAACATCCAGCTTCAGTTTTTGGCTGTGACTGGAGTCAGAACAACAAGTGAGTACTTTCATATAATTAACTTCATAGTCTTAAAGACTCAGAGAATTATAAATGTTAGAATAAGCTTGTTCCAAAATTAATGTAGCTAGAATAATGTAATGGTTTTACTGTGATGTAGCTCAGTAGGATCAAGTAAAAGGCAATATGGTCTGATCAGGTCAGCCTAGAGCTGAGAATTTATATCCTTGGAAGACTTGGCAGTGTCAAATTCCAGTTTCTGCCAGTTATTGTACTGTGCATGTGCTGTAAAGTAGTCATGCTGTCGCTCACTTTTTATGGGGCATCTACAAAAAACCAATAGCAACAATCTCCTCTCACAGTTTCCCTGTCCAGCTGTTTTGTGTCCTGTCCCATGCACCCTAGTTCCAAAAAAAGACTTTTTAAAAAGTCAGTAAAATTGTTGCACATTTTCCTTGGGTATTGATGGTCTATTGTGATGCTATTCTGACCAGCTATGACATCTCTACAGGCTGTAGCTGTTCCCTTGACTAGTCCACATATTTCCTTCTCTGGTCTGTGTCTTCTCGCTAGGAATCGGGTCCATCACTTCAACCTTCCCTTCCCAAATTGTGTTGTCTTTATATCCACTCCCAGTCCTAGCTGCAGTAAGGGGGCGGCACTTGATTTCTCTGGTTTTGTTGTTGTTGTTTAAAGAGATGCAACTAATTTGAAAACAGGATGACTGCTACCGTTAGATGTTTAAAATGAAAATGTAATAATGCAGGGCAAGTTTTCAAAACGTCTTGTTACCTTTATGTGTGAACAGTGAAATTCTTGTGCCTTCTGTAGCTGATGACTCTACTCCCTTTTGCAGAGATATGATAGCCACTGGATGTGAAGATAAAAATGTCCGTGTCTATTACCTAGCAACTAGCTCTGATCAGCCACTGAAAGTATTCAGTGGGCATACTGCCAAAGTGTTTCATGTAAGATGGTCTCCTCTGAGAGAAGGGATCCTCTGCAGCGGTTCAGATGATGGGTGAGCATATTTGGCTGAAATTGCGGTGGTGGGATTAGCAATGCAAAAAAATGGTTTTTGTCCATAACACAACTTTTCCCACTTGCACTCTAGCTGCCATCCAGCCTGTTTCATTGACCTTAGCTTACCGGTATACCAAAGTACAGAATGCACTCCACAATGCTGAGAGAGGGCACTCGAGAGCAACCGTGTCAAGACCCTGAGACCTCTCTGTGCCGCAGCATGACAATGACAAGGGTCGCCTGCACTACCTGCTGGAAACTCCCCCAGGGCATTCAGTAATCCATTGGATTCCATTAGCTTCCGAACACAGATCTTCTTAATCTGCCCACCACCCTGCAGAGTAGGACTGGAGCTGTAAATCCAAACTTCACAAGGAAATTATATGACCCTTACAAGAGGGTGACAGCCATCACCACTCATCTCCAGACCCCACTCCCTCCATCTGGAGCAGAAACCTAGTTGAGGCTGTGGCCTGCCATTTGTGTCGGACAACTTGAGACATCCCCATGGCCATCATGGAAACCCATGGAATCTCGAGTTTGAATGCTAGGGGCAGCCTCAGCATGGAGATTCAGTGGATATCGAAGTTCTCCTTCTGGACTCTGTTATGGCTGCAAAAAAGTTGGGGTGTACCTCTTAACGGTATGAAAATACCGGCTGGGGGAAAGCTGAGCATCACTGAGGTCACTGCAGTAATTAGGCAGCAGTCTAGATTATCTGTGAGCAACTAGAAGAAAAGTAGAGAAATCAAAGTGGCAAACTGCACTTGCTGGTTAAAATATATATCACTTTTTAAATGCATCACATGTTGCCCATAGTGCAGTTCTGCATGAACAATATTATAGTGGTGGCTTCTGATTGGTTGTGTTATGCATCCTTTGCTATAACAGTTCTGTATCTTTGTTCATCAGCCAAATTAGGCCTCTCCAGCAGTGCAATTATTTGTGTTTTCTAAAGTAAACAGTACCCCTCTCCTCACTGGTTTGGTTTCCTTTAAAATTGCTTAGTGCTCTGAAAATAATCACCATCCCAAGGCAGGCTGCAGAAGTCTTTGGCTCCAATTCCATACACACTTTATAGTGTTTAACTCCTGTTAATATAAGAGGGACTTATTTTTGAGTTGATGTGCATAAGCTTGCAGTGTACAAATGCTGGTACCCTGGTCAAAAAAAAAAAAAGGTAAAAAAAGAGAAAAAGGTGAAGACCTGAAGATGATGGGGAAGCTGAAAAAGGAAATACTGTGTTATGGAAAGCTTCATATGCAGTTGTGACAATGTTACATTTGTGTGTGGATGGCAGTAAGAGTAAAACATGACAGTCTGCTGCAATGCTTGTTCCACTGATGAGCATGGAGTAAATAAATTTCCTTCCCAGTAAATCAGGAATTATTCACTGTGGAGAATCACTGCATTAGGACAACTCTCTTTCACAAAGGTCTCTTAAATTTTATATATGTCATTAGTAAGTGAATGACTGTTGTGGTGTTAGCAATTCTTGTAGATGTTCTTCTGGTGTTATCTGGATTTTTTTTAAAAAAGAGTTTTGTCTAGAGATGGTCAAGCGCTGCAATGAAACTATTTCACTTCTTTCTTAACAGCACTGTTCGAATATGGGATTATACACAAGATGCTTGTATAAATGTTCTTAGTGGGCATACAGCACCAGTACGGGGATTGCTGTGGAATACAGAAATACCTTACTTACTGATATCAGGCAGCTGGGATTATACAATCAAAGTGTGGGATACAAGAGAGGGAACCTGTCTGGACACAGTGTATGATCACGGTGCAGATGTCTATGGTAATATATTTTAATGTTTGACATTAATATATTTTCAGTAGTTTTTGTATGCTAAAAAATTGTCGTTCAGTATTTTAAAACAAATTTGTTACAATGTATTTTAGGATTAACATGCCATCCTAGTCGTCCCTTCACTATGGCCTCTTGTTCACGAGATTCTACTGTGAGGCTTTGGTCTTTAACACCTCTAATAAATCCTCTCCAGATAAATATATTGGCAGACAGATCGTGGGATGAGATTATCGGAAACACTGGTGAGTAAATATACACGTATATGTGAGCTATAGATAGATAGATAGATAGATAGATAGATAGATAGATAGATGGATGCTGACTAGGAATATACAAATCTATCCCTTTATTTCCACATTTTCCACTCATCCTCTTGCATGTTCATGAAAGGTTTGTGGAGAGTCTTGGATATTCTTGCTTTTCAAGTTAATTTTTGTACATACACGAGACTTATGTACCTACTCAACCCCAGCTGAAATAGCAGTAATGGCAATTTATGTGCTTTACGCTACCAGTTTGTTTCATGTACTTCCCATGTGCAAGTACAGTGTTTCTGTATTGGTCACAATTCTGGATGCAGGACGATTTCTATGCCTTTTCTTGATGTACAAAAGCATAAAACAATTTGAGAAGTTGGATCTGCAAGTTCTCTTTTTTTAAAAAAAAAATTATTAACCGACCAATCAAATCAAATCACATAAATTCCAAATTACAAAGCCGAATTTTAAATTTTTGTTGAGGGGACCCATATTTCAAGTTCTGAAGGGGGATTCCGATCATCTTCTTGCTACTGCGTTAAAATCCAAATCAGTCCAAATAAAGTTCATAATTCTATCCAGTCTTATCTTGCTGTTTCCACATCTCATCTTGTTCGTATATTTTTTCTTTTTTTCTTTATGATCTCTTCTGATAATCTCCTTAAGCAGATAAACACCAATTATATCCTGTGTGAATTTTTCCGTTCGTCCAATCCTCATATCGAGATGGTTTCCATATATCATCACTTTCATAAATAACATCTCTCTTTCCATCATTAATCTCAGGATCTGTCGTTCTTAAGTCCCACTGAAGAATCTCACCCACAATATAAAAACAGCTCTTTTCCTCCTCCCAGACTCAAGTCCTCGACAGAGCTTGCCAACATGGCGGCGGTATTTTTAATTGCGTCATTCCAAAGCTCTTAAACTTTCCACGCTCTTCTTAAAACATGCTTTGGTTAGAAAATTTATCTCCACACAGTCGTAAATCCACAGCTTAAGTCATTAAAACGGCATTTCTGACTTGGGAGGGGGGGGGATTCTTGTTTAATCACATAGAGGAAAGAAAGGAAAGTTTTTTTCCCCTCCCCCATCCAGTCCCTTTGCCATACCGAGTCTTGGCATATCTTCTCATGATTGATTCTTGTTCCTCCGACTCGTCTTGTTTATCAGAGAACTCTTCAGTTAGCAGTCTTTACTCCCCCTCCTTCCTTGAAATATGTGCATTCGCTTCTTCCTAATTGTTCCTTTTGAAGTTCTTGCAGCTAGCGGCGCGGATCAGAGACAGTGTCCAGGAGCACCGAGATCCACAGGAGGGCATTCTGCCTAGTGCCCCCAGGCAGGCAAGGGAAGCCCCCCCCCCAACCTTGGGGGGGGTAGGGAGGCTATTTACTCCCATCACAGCCTCCTAATTACCTCCTGTGGGTCGGAGAGATGTTATTGTCAGCCATCTTCCGATGCGCCCCTAGTGGCCCCTCATGGATCTGCAAGTTCAACTACACGGACCATCCAAGAGACTGACAGCTACAGGCTCAAAATTACCGATTTGCTTGCTTACGTTCGTGCACATTAAACTTTACCCATATATAGCTCTAGTTGCGTGTAGTTTCACATGACTGTGCATTGAGGTGTGCATCTAATTGAGCATCGTTTACTGACAGGCATCCCACATTCAGGGACGAATGCTAATGAGCATTCAGCTTGTTATTTTCTTCCTTTCCACCTGGCTTGTGGAAGCATTTGCCCAATGGATATGCCAGTTAGTTTCTCGTCACATTGGAAGGTAAATAGGAGATAATGGAGCATTCAGGACCATTTCCCACACCAGCAGAACACCATATGTGGTAGTAATCACACTTGCTGGGTTTACTGTGGAATCCCTAGCTGCTATTTGCAGGGTGCCAGAGGCCAACAACTAGAAGAATTTTGACGTGCAAACGTCCACCCCTGAGTGGACTTCGGAGTATAGCCATATATCCTCCTCATTGTCTTTTCTGTTTCTAACAAGGTGTGTAAATATTTGTTTTTAATAGATCGTGCTGTTGAAGTAGGTGCTTCTCCTTTGCTATGTGGCAAAGTGTCTAGGGATATTAAACAAGAAGTAGACAAATTGGCTGGTAATCCCCGAGGGAGAAAACTGAGGTGGTTTTCCGAATGTTTATCAGTAAGTATTAAGTAGTAAAAAATTGTGTGCATGTAAGATGTAGCTATAGAACTTTAGTCTCATTGGGTTAGATGCAAGGCTGCACTGTAAGTATAATAAACCTTTCACAAAATGGTATATTTACTGTATTATATATTACAAAATGATTTGTCATTTGAAACATGGATCTCACATCTATTTAGGTGCACAATATAACATAAATTATGACTACCTATGGGAGTTGTAACATAATCAGTGTTCTTAGCAGGGTTTGGTTGAACAGGGTATGTAAGATTAATAAATCTTATCACCATCAACGTTTATTGCTTATGTATAGTATTTCTAAGATGGAAAGTACTTCACAATCTTCTACTCACCTTAAAATTATCCAGTGTTCCCATTGTACAATTTGGAAACTACCAAGGCAACTGTGTGTTCATGGCCAGGTAGGGCTTGGCCAAGTAGAGACAGAATCCCACACTGAAGTGAGATTGGTTGCACGAAACAAGCTCACTGAGGGTACTGTAGCTGCTTCCACAATTTTCTTTAATATAAGAGTGAAGGATAAATACTTTTGAAGAAAACTGAGAGCCCCTGAGTTCAGCAGTCATATGCTTTTCCTCACCTATTATAACGGAAGTAATTCTGTGGATCCATTGTCATGAAATGACTAGTGGTCTTAAGTTTATACAATTATGCTGTTCTACAAGTTAGTATGTGGTGTGTATTATACCAATTTAGTACATTTAAGAGATCTAACAATGAAAGAACATCTGTGTGGTAACACCTCGCTTTTACCTGGATTCAGTATTGGCTTGTTTAATTTTGAATTGACCTGTTTTTACTTTTGCACTGACTGACAAACATAATCACTTTCATTGCAGGTTTAATTCTGATATGGCTTAAACAACATTGTGTTCCATTTTTTATTGTTCCAGCCCCCAGGAGGCAGTAAAAACTTATGGGATCTTGTTGCTGTAATAAAAGGCCAAGATGATAGCTTGCTTCCACAGAATTATTGCAAAGGAATAATGCACATGAAACATCTGGTTAGATTTAGAATGGTAAGTTAAATATGCAGGTTGACGCAATAGCTTTAGCTTCCTTTATTACAAAAGAAATAAGCTTTTGCTGATTTCATTTTGCTTCACAAGGCAAAATGATATTGTGGAAAAAGAAAATACATGCATTTCTTACCGTCTGTGGAATATGCACTTAAGAATAACCCCCTTGGGAGCAAGGGTTGCCTACATTGTCGTGTGAGGCACTCAATTTTCTCCTAACACTTGTGTTTCCAGACGATTGCTTTAGACCAAAGAGTTGCAGACTTGCCTGCTCGTTTCGTTTGTTTAGTCTATATTCCTTCTCATACGAATGAGTAGTAAAAAACGGCATGTGAACCCTCAGTTCCATCAAATTTACAACCAGATTTCAGAATATAACAAGTCAGTTTCCTTGTCTGTTCTTCTCATTTGGTTGTAAAGAATATGTATGTAAAGGTTTTTGTTTTTTTACCAATAGGAATTTCGTAAAGGAATTTATTCTGACATTGAGAAATTGTTATGGGTTTAAGCAATACAAGATTAAGTGCAATAAAATATTTTACAACAGCGGATACTTTATTGCACACAGAAGTCACTGACCTTGTTTGGGGAAAGAGGTTGCCCACTTTGACCAGGCACATCCTCCTACCCTTTCTGCCTTACAGGTCACCAGAGCTGAAATATCTGTGTTGGGGAGATAAAGTGCAGCAGCATTTCTGCTCTGCTTTAACATCTCTGGAGATTGAGGCCCTACATTTGGGCAATTTGTCAAGGCTTAACTCATGTTATAGGAGAAAACTTGATGGGATTTTTTTTTTTTCCATTTTCATCTTTCAGTCCAAAGCCCAAGAACTTACTACTGTGAAGATGTCTAAGTTTGGAGGAGGAATTGGTGCACCTAGCAAGGAAGAAAGGCTAAAAGAAGCAGCAGAGATACATCTAAGACTTGGGCAAATTCAGAGATACTGTGAACTTATGGTGGAACTTGGACAGGTAAACACTACATTAAGGTAAAGGGACCCTTGACCATTAGGTCCAGTCATGGCCAACTCTAGGGTTGCGGTGCTCATCTCGCTTTATTGGCTGAGGGAGCCGGCGTACAGCTTCCGAGTCATGTGGCCAGCATGACTAAGCTGCTTCTGGCGAACCAGAACAGTGCACGGAAATGCCGTTTACCTTCCCGCCTGAGCGGTACCTATTTATCTACTTGCACTTTGACGTGCTTTCGAACTGCTAGGTTGGCGGAGCTGGGACCGAGCAATAGGAGCTCACCCCGTCATGGGGATTCAAACCGCTGACCTTCTGATCAGCAAGCCCTAGGCTCTGTGGTTTAACCCACAGCGCCACCCGCGTCCAACACTACATTATGATATGTTAAAAGAGTTCAGTGTACACTTGAGAGGGGAGGGGAGGTGGCATTTTCTCCCACTTCCCTGAGTTTCAGACCAGATGTGAGTATCACTCCGGAGCATATATATATAAACCAATGAGTTGGCAGGAATATATATCAGGCATAGGCAAACTCGGCCCTCCAGATGTTTTGAGACTACAACTCCCATCATCCCTAGGTAACAGGACCAGTGGACAGGGATGATGGGAATTGTAGTCTCAAAACATCTGGAGGGCCGAGTTTGCCTATGCCTGATATATATTACTGCCAACTCATTGGTTTATATATTTAAAGACAGATGTGGACAAATGAAAGTGCCCTGTGCGCTAGATATGCATGACAAAGTTCAAATGCCTTCTGAAAGGTTGGTTTTTGTCCTGATTTAACGTTGCTGTAGTTACTACTGTGTATATAAAATAGCACATTCGTGTATTTAAGAAGCACTTGTTGTAGCTAGTATTGTTATTATTTGTACCTCATAATAACTATAACAATGCTATTGCCATAGGACTAATGGTGCTGGATTTTATTTTTATTTGTCAACCTTGCTGAAACTTTTAATAAACTGGCAAGTGTGTGTTTGTGTGTAAGAGAGCGCACCCCCCCATTCCCACAATTAAGCATATTGTAAAGTACTATAATAGCTTACATTAAATAAGGTCTAACATATTCATATTTAGTATGCTGTTGATGTTTTCCATATCAAAATAACACATTACAAGACAAATGCAGGATACCCAACCCCCACCCTGTGGGAGTAAAGGCCTTGGGAAGGGGCTGCAAGTGAGAATTGGTGGGCAGCTAGGAAGGATTAAGAATCCTTTCCTATTTGATGATTATCTCCTGCAAATGTCCTCCCTTCTCTCTCCTGCGTTACTGTTAACCAGAAAATTTATTTTGAGAAAGCTGTGTCTGAAAAAGTTACAGTACTTTCACCCTTTATGATCTCTGGGAAAAGTAACATCAAAATGACTGTATTTTAAAACATGACTCTGTGAAGTAAACATGCAATTCTTCAGTGATTCTATTCTGAAGGGTAACAAATGACGTACTGGTTTCTTAAGCGACCTCGTTTTTTCAGATAGTACTAATTTTTTATATAGAAATAGAAAGGGCTAATTTGTTAATGATGTCCGTATAAAGGGAGGAGAATTGGAAATGGTTTTTCAAAAACCGTTGAATAATGCATGTTTCTTGTGTTAAGATGAAAATAATGGCATATTCTGTGTTTTAGTGGGACAAAGCTCTCTCGGTTGCACCAGGGGTATCTATGAAATACTGGAAGAAATTAATGCAAAGGTAAGATGCGAATTCCAATTTAAGTCACCCTTTCGCATTATGAGGCATAGGCCTGAATCCAACACAGAGTTTGGCATACTGATTCTTGTAGGCTTAAGGAAACCTAATTCTGTGTTGGATTCAGGAGTGACTATAGCATCACATGCTGCCTCCCTTGCCTCCCTCCAGAAATACCCCCCCCCCCCCCGGTTCTTCTGGCATCTTTAACCACAATTAAGTTGATTACCAGTACTTTTCAACTTTGTTATAAGCCCGGTGTTAGGGCTGAGCAATCAAATAAGTGGCCATATTTACAGAAATGATTCATAGTGGTAGAAACAAACCTATCTCTTCAAACTCATGTCCTGCTTGCCATAGACATCTGTTTTTATTTGCAAACCCTGGTTAGGAAGTAATCTGCAACAGTCATGTAAAAGTTGTATCTGGTGGTGCATTTTTCAATTAGTTATTTGAAACTAACCGTGTAAATGCTTGAGAGTGTAAGTTTTTGGAAACAGTGCTTTTGGGAAGAGTTTTGTGTATCTCAGAAAGATATATATAAATCTTGATGCCTCATTGATGTTCTTTG